>NC_089647.1:76122003-76722003 GCF_037042795.1 Molothrus aeneus | reverse complement strand
GACTTCTATGAAATTTTCTTTCACTTTTTATCCATTTGGTCAAGGCTGAGTCATCTTAGTCTGGCAATTTGTGTGAGACAGACCTGGCATTTTTACCACAGCAGTCAGTACAGAAGGCATTATGTCAATGAAATTGTAAAGTTCAAATGATGAAATGGATGAGAAGAAAAAAGTATAATTTTGCCACTTCAATTTTTCACATAATATTAAGTGGTGGAATCTATTACTTCAGCAAAATGTTTTCTGGTGAAAATTCAAGCAGTAAATCCCTAGGAAATATCAAGACACATTAGGAGGCCAACATGACCAGATACAATTTGATGAACATGTACCAGAAATTCAGGGAGTCCTGACACTCAATGCCCAATCCCACCTGACAGTGAATGTTCTGAGTATAAAAAGGCATTACTGAAAAAGGCATCTGGGGTGAGCTTCCTGTGACCAAATGCAGATGTCTTCTTCTGAGATACCTACACTTGACTTCTGTGGTAGCCCATGGAAAGACAAAGGCACTTTGAAAACTAAATCACCTAATCCAAATGCTGATGTCTGGAACAAGCCAAGCAAATAGTAATTAGGAGTGCCTATGTCTTTTGATAAACTATAAATGGACCTTGGAAACTCACTGCAGAAGTTGATGCCAACACTCCAGATGCCTCAAGTTAGAGAAAAAGATCCCACTCTAGTGGGATGCCTTACACTAGGAATTTAGATTGAAAAAACATCATTAGCAGCCATGTGTGAAAAGTTTAATTCAGATTACTTGCCAAACCATGCTTTAGAAGTCTGCTACACTGAGAAGCCCAACTGCAAGGACTGCTCAGAGCAACTGATCACTTTAGTGCATACCTAAAGATGCTGGTCATGCATGCTAGACTCTAGTTCTATATCACCTCCTGGATATGAAGCATCTCAGGCACTGTATGAATCACCTTGAGACAAAACACTGAGTTGTGAAGTGCATGCACCACCAATTCTCTGTCTTATCCTCAGACACTTCAGTCTTCAACAGAGTAAGAAAATGCTAACTGTTAACCTTTGTTCCTGGTACTGGGATTAAATAATATTTAAAGCCATTCAGACCCCTAGACTCCTGAAAAACTTTGTGTTCCTACTCAAATTACTTACTAGCAAATTATTGTTATTATACAAATTTTCACCTCCAGAAGGATTATAGGTAAAAATCTTGCAAAATCTTAAAAATTCATGACATGAAATGCATCAAGGGGGCAAAAAAAGAGGGAAAAATGCAAATTATTATGGCATTAAAGAAAAATAAATCAAGACTACAGCAACACTCCATTACATCTTGAAATGCAAATCTAAATGAGCATATCTCCAGCATCTTGAACATTCCTTAAGTAAACAGACAGGGGCTATTTTTATTTATACTATTTAGAGAACTTTTGCAGGTCAACAGAGTCTTCAACTTTACTTACCATTAAGACCACCAGAGAAACATACTTACCACTGGCTGTAGTGGTGTCCCTGGAAACATGAACTGCATTTGCTGGGCGAGCATTGCTGCTGCAGTTTTTTGCTGGATTAAGTTGTTCCTGCCATTGATTTCCAGTTGAGTTTTTAAATGTGTTGGTGGATGAAGGTACTTGCAGTTCTCCCTTGTACAACGACCCTGGAAAAAGAAGTCACAGTAATCAGTCGGCTGCTTTTGATGATAGTTCAATGCCTTAGAGCAAAATATTACATCATAAGCTAAGCAACAACTAATGAAACACAGGGTGTTTCCTGGGAACTATGTAGAGGGCTGAGAGGAGCTGATGGCCTTGAGCTCTGCCTCAGCCCACCACCTCTGACTGATCATTAAGGCTATTAGCCATGGGAAAAAAAAAAGAGAAAGGCTGTGAATCAGCATTTTTATTGTTAAGTACAGATCACTGCCATACAATTAATAATCTCAGAACTGTCCAGACTGCTTGAACTGCCTCTCATGACATCCTGGCTGAAGTATCTGGTGTTACCGTAACATAAATTTTTTTATTAAATGACATCACATTATGAATAACAAATTGAAACCTTCTTTAAGAGAAATGTAGCCGTATTAAAAATAATTGTGTGATCATGGCAGGGAGGATCTAAAATTGCCTTGTGTTCTCTCATACATTCACCCTTATTCCAGTTCACTGCCTTCCAGCCTCCTGCTTTTATTACATCAGCACAACTTTGAACTATTTCCATTCAAGTATAAAAGAAGTAAAGGTGGTACTTTTACAGCCTAAATTTAGAAGCAGTGCATGCTCCTAAATCTGAAGATACACAGCAAAAGGACACCTCCAATCAACATGAAAGGAGGAGTTTTTAGACAGTTGCAAGACAATAAGAGACTAAAAATACAGGTGGGCTGTCATTTTGAGGTGGCTTGGGTTAGAGGAGATGGATGTACAAGCTGACCACAAACACAGGTAGAGCAGCGTAGGATGCACTGATATATTTTCCCCCAGAAAGGGTAATCGTAGGGTGCACCAGGAGGTTGTGCAGCTGCAGGGCAGGACCTGCTGAGATCAGAGGCTCCTTGATGACAGGGCTCACAAACAATCACAGAGTTTTAAGAGCTGTGACTAGAGGGCCTAAAGCATTAGTCAAAGCGCATTGGATACACTCAACCTGTATAAGTTGTTTCCAAATTGAGATGTTTTTAAGAAGTGTTTTTTAAACTTCCCATTCACTGGTATTAGGGCTTTACTATTTGCAGACAAGCAGGAATATCCTTCTATAGTCAATAAAGCATCCAGATCCCTATGCAGGAATATCATACAGTATAGACATACAATGACTCTGTGTATGCACACACACACACACTGCTAACAAAACTTTCAACAGGCTTCAAATGTCCCAAAAACCAGTGTTACTGTTATACTTTTGACTTAGACACCAAAAAAGAGTGGATTCTGACTCTAATTTGCTACAAGGACATCATAACTAACTGTTAAGGGGTGAGTTAAACATGGTCAGGAAGCTTCTCCTGTGTCGAGGCTGATGGGAATGCAAACAGCTATTTCCACACTATTAAACTATTGAGAACAGCCTTTTCTTGAACTGCCCCTGGCTGCTGCTGGGAGTATGCTAAATAGCAGAAGCCAGACAATACAAGAAAGCTAAAAATTTAAGAACAAGCAATGGCCTCAACACTCAGGAACAATAGTCTCAGTGCTGTTTCAACCTCCTAGTACAGTTGCAACCACTTTCAGGACCTTAGGCCTTCCTTCTGTTGAGAGAATCACTAATGCTGCCTGATTTAATGAATTACACAAAAGGAACATTACTCTATCAGCTGGCATGAGCAGAACCAGAAATAGCTGTGATTTGATGGACAAGAAAGAAAGCTGGCTCCTTCATTTGGGGGGAATGTGGCCTTTACCATCATAATGCTAAACTGGAGCAGATCCAGCACAGACAATGAGCATATGCTTTTTATTGGCTGATGAGGCCAACTGATTTAGACATTTTTAACTGATATTTATTTTACCTTAGCCTATATTGTACATGAATGGCTCCTACAGCAAATCTAAAAATTAAAAAACCAAAATCATATCAAACTACTGAATCTGATGGAAATATCAACCTATGGAATGAAAACTTTTCCTTAAACAAGGACTAAGAGCAACTCTCATGCACAGTGGCTTCTGAAGTACCTTAAACCTGAAGAGTGCCTTCAGCCAGACCTCCAGTCTTACCTCTGAAAGCACACATCTACTCTATACCACCACTTCATGCTCTGCAAAGCAAGCCACAGTGCACAAAAGATTGGTTATTTCTGAAAACTTTCAAAATAATCCAACCATACAGAAATGTACTGTCCTCTCTGAACTTATTCATGTCTGTGCATCGTTTACCAGTTCTTTGAGCTCCCGGTTAGCAATGAACGTATGTACTATAAAAGAGCTGTGTGGTCCCACCATGCTGCTATAGAAAGCCCTCTAAACAGATCAAGCCTTGTTGAAATTAAATGACCCAAAATAAACTGCAGTGGAATGAGCACTGAAAATAGTGAGTAAATTAATCCGCCCTCACTACCAAAATTAAATAAATTCTGAGACTGGCTTTTTTACTTTTTGAACCCTTAATGGTAGCAGGAAAACATCTAGAGGAATTTTTCATTCCTTTTTTCCCATATGCTCCATTTCCCAGCTACTAATCACTGCACAAACAAAAATTCAGACCTGTAGTATCATTTCAGTCAAATGAAATTATATTGACCCTGAAATTTTTTGTTTATTAAAAAGTCAAATACGAAGTCCACCTCACATGACAGCACATATCAACCAAAAACCAGAACAGACAACTGTATAAAACATGCAGGAGTATTCAATGTATTGGCTGGGTCACCACCAATAAGTCCACTTTGTAAAAAACTACTATGCTAGAAAGCCACATCATCACAAATGCAGAGCCAAAAAGAGGTACTTTAACTTTCAGGTGCATCAATACCAAGCTTCTGGAGCAAGGCTTTCTTCATCTTAAAACCACAACAGTTTAGGAGCTGTTCCACAGACATTCAGTCCCTCTGGCACAGGACGGCACAAACTCAGGCAGGGAAAAATAATTGGTTCTTACAACTTTTAACCTGTTCCCAGATATGAGTCAGAGTCCTGAAACCGAGGGCATGGACAGGTTGGTTTGAAACTGGGACCCTAGAAACTCCTGTCACCCATGAAATGAAGGTTATCAACAAGCACATCATAAGTGGTTGTGCACTTCCCATGGGAGTTCATAAAAAAAAATCACTGTCAATGAGCTGTCTCCTTATCTGCAATGGATAAGAACAACGAACAGACATCAGATTACATTCCCAGCAGTCTGTTACTCCCCTCATCCTGGAAGGATGGTACCTAACTGACTTTTATTTCTTTGCCTTTGTCCTCTACAGCTGTCCAGCCTACTGCCCAGCACCCCATTTCAGGCAGGTAATGGAAAGTTTTAACAGAAAAAACTACTTTTCTACTGCTAATTATCTGGACTAGAACATGCTGTGGCTTGCGTCAGGCTGTTCCACAGGTTTCATTCTAGTAAAGCAGTGAGAGAGGGAAAGGGTGCATCGAGGAGCTCATCAGGAACTCAAAGGACTTCAGTGCCCAACACCAGGGCACAGCAAAAGAGGCTCCACTTTTACAGGGGCAATGGGCTGGGGAGCTGCTAGCTGATTGGCTTAATTTCATAAACTGGTAAACATCCCTTAACAAGCCATGTCACACCACTGGCTTTTTGCTTTTTTTTTTAAATCAATAGATTTTCCCATTAAGAACAATAAGTAGTTTGTCTAAGATCAATGCCACAAGACAGCCCACAGACTAAAGTACATTAAAAAGCTAGATATGTGCTTAGAATTTTACATTTAAAATAAGCAAAATGAGGTGAAGGTAGAAGTAACACCCCATAACTTTGCATGTTAACACTTGCAAAGGATCCACATAAGGATTCATTTTCTGTCTTTTAATATTTCATAAATTCACAACTTCTTTCAGTATTTTAGTCTTGCTCTAATAGTAACAATAAGAATAATTAATTCAAGCTTGAGAATTGCTTATGTATAATAATGAGATAGCTTTTACTTGTTAAAATTATCTTTCATAAAAGTAAGATGTTTGAACAGAAAAAAAAAGGCAAAACAATGTTTCTTCTATCTCTTAAGGCAAGAATCAACTAAAGTTTCCAGAATTATTTTGCTTAGGTATGGAATTTTGGGCAATTTATTTATGCTATTAGTGGGAGATAACAGAGCATGACTCCCCCTACTCACAGCACACTGTTAAAAAACAGGTCTCCCAATGAGAAGCTGAAAGTAGGAGGCCTGCTGCCTTGCAGGCATCTGTCCCTTGTTCCAAACCTCGCTCCCCAGGGTGCTTCCAGCTCCCCCTACTCAACTCTCTGTCAACTCCCAGCTTCCTACTGTACCCCACCTCTCTCCTTCCTTCTCCCCCAGAGCATCCTCTCACCTCCCCTAACTATAGCCCAGGAAACCACTCACAGGATAATTACAACAGGCTGGAGCCGTGCGTGTCCCGAGGAGCCGGCCAAGGCGCACACGCTGCCGGCAGACTGCGCTCGGGAGAGGCCTTGTGCCTGCTCCTGCCTTTTCTTAATTGGGTAAAACTTTGCATCTGCCTTCTACCCAGACACTGATTTTTGCATAACCAGTAGGAAGTTTGAGATATGTCTTTGAGATGTCTGCTTCTAGCAGCTTTGCTTGAAATTGGCTACATTGTTCAGAAGTTATTAGGGTGAGAGGATGACGCTGGCAAAAATATGGACAGTGCATTTATGCAAAACCTGTTCCCTTAAGAAAACAAGCTAAACCTAAAATGCAGATGAAATTGTATGAACTCTTAAGATTGAATTGCTGTCTAATGAGAAAAGAAGAAAAGTGTATGACTTCCAAGACATAAATGGTTTTAGAAGGCATCTGAGCAACTCGTTCTACAGGGGAAAAGAAGATTTTCTGGTTTCCAGATAGACACTATGAGATCTAAACATTTGCTGGAGTTAGAAAAGACATACACAAATTTTTAAAAAGTAATAATCACCTAATGCCACAACTATTCCTCCCACTCAAAAAAAAAACTTTTGCAATTTTCTGCATGCCTTGCACATGCCTGTAAAGATCAGAACACGTTTTAAAACAGTAATGCCTTTGCAGCTGTGGGCATGCTGCTTAGTTAAACATTGCCTACTGAAAGTATTACACACTGTCAAAGCCCCAGCAGAGTGGGAGCTAGCAGAGGCCACTGTCCAGGGTGGTGGCAGCACATGGCAAGAATGGCCACAGAGACAGCAGTGTCAGCAGCTGGGGTGGTACCTAAGGCATAAACACTTCTTAGGAAGAGTTTCTGTCAACAGCAAAAACTGTTTTTCCTCCTTTGGGATTCCTCCTCAGCAGCCTCTCAGCAAATTCTGTTTGGGAACATGTGTGGCCTCACCCAATCAATTAAAAAATTTCAGTATTACATAAATCAGGAACTTTTCAATAGTGATAATCCTGTGCTCCCTGAGGCTAAAAATAGACACAGTCAATAGGAGGGCAGGTATTTTGAGATACTTAAGCTTCTGCTCCTATACATAGACAGCCACACTAACTTTACCACACCAAAACTTACAGTTCAGAAGTTATTTTTCAAATGCAGAAATATCAAAAAGGAAAAAAAAGACAACAAAGAAAACACTGTGTGTTCATACATAGAGAGGGATGATTCGTCTTGTTCTACAGGATTTGAATGCATGCATTTCCCTACATATTTTAGTACTTGAGAGTTCAATCACCAACAGCACTTTCAACAGCCATCGAAAACCCTCAGACTCCAGTTTGGACTGAATTAAAAAGCATTTCCATCTAACATCACAATCCATGAATTCAGTTTTCCTATGCAGGTCAATCTGCTTCCTAACTTCACTCAGGAAGTAAAAATCCAGACACCACAGCTCCATTAAAGTATTCCCTTTGCACTTGCTGTGAATATGCACCACCTCACACAATCTGCAGGACTACACATGCTCATAGAACGTATGCATATGTCCAAGGACTTAGGGGATTTAGTTAAGCCTTAAGAATGACTAGTCAGAGATTTAAAAAAATGTAATGTAGCATTTTATTTCTTCCTTAAGGCATACAAAAAAAAAAAATTCAATTTTTTTTCGTTTTGCATAATTTCACATCTAGAGTACATTGCCTTGCAAACATGTATGCTTATGAAAACACTTTTTTTTTAGCCTAAGCAGAATTTTACATAATTTCATAGAAATAAATGGAGATCAGAATAATATATCTTGAAAATGGGGCACACTTGAACTATTTGTGAAATTGAAAAATAATTCAAAAGGACCAAACTGTACTACTAATAGAAACACTAAGCTTTTGATGGTGAGTTCAAATACCTCAGACTTTACAGTTTGCCATACATCTTATAAACACAAAGACCTAAATGAAAAAATGTATTTCAAAACAACACAAGCATCTCTTATATTACACTTGAAATGGTTCAGCTCTTGGATCTGTTTTCCTAGAAAAAAAAACCAGACAAAAGCTACCCACAAAAACAACTTAAAACCAACTTTGAAACATTGCTGAGAACTTAGTTCTGTATTTATAAAGCCACCTTGCAAGTCCACCCACCAAAGTCAGTGAGTGTGCATACATATTTATACGCACCTACACACTTCCGTTTCAAGAAAAAGTAGAAGGCAAATTCACTTTCCTACTTTAAGGTAGAAAAGAAAGAAAGAAGGAAAAAAAATTCTCAGGTGACTTCAGTCTGATTCAGTTTCCAACTAGCTAAGAAAACCCATTAGCTACTCTTTTAATGGCTTCAATTTTTTGTAAGCTGGTAAAATAAAAATGATCATTTAATTCATAAAAGTAGAGAACAAGAACTGCCTGTAACTGACAGAAAAAATAGAAAAATATAGAACAAAAATGGAAGCCTTACAAAAAGATGGAATGTCTAAATGATGTAAGAGTCTTACCACTAAAGACTTAATAGGAGATATTTATTTAAATGGAAAAAGACAAAATGTTCTACTGAAGAGCACATTTGCAATGCACAAAGAGCTCTGAGTCTCTCAAGATGCTCTTTCAAACAAATGTTGAGCATAGCTATAGAGAATGGTTTAATAATTTCCCTTGCAATATCAAGGGAAGCGTACTCAATATTAAATTGCTCAGAAGACAAAGAAGTCAGGCAGATATAGCAGACTCAAAAAAAAAAACCCTTACAAAATTCTAAGTTGTTTGACAAACATCCTCAATATTATTCTAACAAATAAGAACACTCAGACAAAGAGACAACAGTTTAATATAAATTTATTTTATTTCTGTGTTTACTGCCTTGAAAATAATTTGAGAATAATAGGGCAATAGAGATTATTTCTTTCCAAATTATCTAGCTCTTTTTGTTTTTCTTTTCCCATTCCTCCTCCTTCACTGACACTCAAAATCAACCAGTAATTTTTATCTTAGCATTGTTTGGCTACCAGCATCTATCAGTAGTACATCACAAGCAACTGTGGCCAATGGACAATCCTTGAAATAAATCTTCGCTCTAATTCACACAGACAACTTCCAGGGAATGAGAGGCAGCAAAAACAGGTAGTATAAAGGAAAAACCCAACAGAATGAGCATAAAGAAAGTGGAGGGAAGCATAACCTTATTTAGATAAAATTCCTCAGATGTCTGATTTCTATTACATGGGTGGCGAGAGTGTTAACATGGTGTGAAGCTGCCTTGTGCAGGTCTCCAACACAGCTCCCCTGTGGGAGGACTGGATGCAGCCTGCCACAGGACTCAAGATGGGTTTCAAAAGCAGAGCAGGGATTTAAGCCCTCCAACTCTGCCCAGCCAGAGAAGCCAACATATGCACTGATTCCTGCATTATAGAAAAAAAATGCATTATAGAAAAAAATGTCTAAAACCTTTATAGAGTCTCAGAATAAAGCATTATACATAGTTTACTGATAGCTGGGCAGCTCTCACACATCTGCTCATCTCAAAGATTGAGTGTTTTTGTGGAAGACAGAGGAGAGATGTGTAAATTGCGGGCTGGACCACACAGTAAGTCAAGGTGACACAGAATTTTGCTGGTAAACAAAATACTACACCATTAAATTTAACTTGACTGAACAGTAAAAGAAGATAAGAGCTTGATAAGAGGCAATTTTTCTTCAAATTTTCTCCGTATCTGAAGAGCAGACAAAAGTAGCCATTTCAGAATTAATAACAGCAAAGAGAGGTAAGTTGCTTGGCTGCAAGGCAGATGGCAAGAGAAAAAGTAACAGTGGTGTAGCAGAGCAGCAAAACACCGAACAAGAAGATGGGTATGGCACAGCACCACTTCCTGACATACCCCTTTCCCCACCTCCTCTCCAGTTCCCATAAAAACCTCAAGCAGACATGTGCTGACTTTAATGCAAGCTTGCTCATATGAACAGGACTAAGATTAAATTCCCTTGCTTTGGAAACACCACTTTGCAGTGATAAGGTAGGCAAGGGTAACTGCAGAACTGACAGTCAAGCCCTGAGACACCTTATTTCTCTCTCAGTGGCCTGTAAAGGAAAGGCACTGTGGGTCAGCACAGACTTCACCCTCCAATGTCCATAGCACATACCCTCCACCATATCCAGGTTAGAAAAGAAATAGTGAGTAATGGGGAGAGGTCTTTGCTGATGGGATAGGATAGGATGAACACCCCAGCCAGGACCAGGCAATGGGCTGGTGCGCTGGCAATGGTTCCCTCAGCAACACACCAGGAATCTTAACACACCTCAGGAAAAGCCATAAAATCATTTATGTGGCATCAAGAATGAGCAGAAGATATGCCTTGGTATTGAGGAGCCTGGTTGACTGGATCAGAAAGAAAATAGGAGTAGAGTGCTATAAAAGTGACTACATTGGCTTCCTACAGCAATTCACCTGGCCAAGGGAGTCTTCAAAAGGTGCTTCATTTGTGAGTTGCAGTGGATGAAATGTGACTTGGAAAAGGCCCATTATTTGGAATAGTGTCACCATATGGAAAAGGTCATCAGTATGATGTACCAAGTCCCCATACTAAGGGATCCACTGGATCCACTAAGGGCAGGACTTAACGAACACCAGGAGCAAGTGACTGCCTTGGACACCAGCATGCCACTGCCCCCAGCTCTCAAGCAGGATGCCCAGCAGCCCTGAACTGCAACCAGGTGACCTGGTATGTCATTGGTGAGCCCCTGCACGGCTCCTTGGGAATATGCTTTCACTCCAGCCAGGCCACCCTGCATCCCTCTATTTGCTGGGGCTTCCCAGTCCAGCTGGGGCTTCCTGGGACTCTTCCCTGTTTCACAGCCAATCATTTTGTAAACAAATGGAAAAAGCAAGGGCCAAGTTAAATACACAGATGGCCAAGGACACCTTACATAACTCAGAGGTGAAAAGTACAGAGTCTTGTCCTCTGCAGAGGAGGAGTGTTTACCCACTCCCAGTGGCAGCGCTGGCACCGCAGCTGCGTTATTAATAAATCATTGGCCTTGCTCATAGGACCAGCCAGCGAGGGCTGGAGTCTGACACCAGTTCTCAACTGACTGGAAAGTTCCTGTGAACAAACAAAAATTAAAGAAACAAACACCTAAAAATGAATATACATGCATTTTCAAGGAAGAATCACACATAAAATCTTCCTTCATTTGTATAACTGCTGAGAAGCAGCAAACAAATTATTGACATTAAAGGACACCATATCTATGTGGGGCTGCCTACAGAGAGAATCGAGTATACCTTGAAAAGCCAAGGGGAAATAGTGCCCCTTTCCTCACCTTTTCTATAGCCAGTTCATGATCCTCCTCTTCTGGGAATTAGTTTCTTAACATCAGTGAAACATTTCAGTTTCCGTCTTTTCTTGCAGTCTGACATACCTTGAATTTCCCTCCTCAGGGAATGGGGAAAACAGCACTACTAGCAAGAGGGGCACTGAGACCCCTGCTCTGAAGCAGCAGGACATAAGAGTTAGCAGTGAGAAATACCCAGAGAATCAACAAACTAAATTAGCTTAAAAAAAAAAAGGGAGGGGGAGAAAGAACAATGGTAAAAGGTCCATAAACTCAAGCAAGAGGAAAGAATGAAGCCCTGGCATTCCAGTAAGCTAAACCTCCCCTCCACCCCCTTTTCTTTTTGCTGAAAGGCTATCTAGCCCCTTCCACGAGGTATTAGGAAGATTCCAGAAGATCTAGCAAAAATAGCAAGAAATATAATGCAGTTACATTTATCTGAAATGGTAGCTTATGGAATTAGGCAGCTAAATCGTGGTTATGAGAAAAGATAAGACACATTAGGATGTCTTATTACTTTCCCTGAATACTATATTCATTCCAGTACTAGAATATAGGATTGTGGTCTCGAGAGTGCTTATACCTTCTCAATACTGTGTTGAAGGAGCAGATAATTATTCTCTTCCTTAAGACAGATTCAGCACTGACTAAATAAAATTCTAGGTTAATTTCAAATTAAAATAATGCCTCTAGGTTTTCCAATGCATATATCCATGACTTTGGGAGGAACACACACACTAAACTCTCTAGCATTTATTATATAGCAATGACATTGGAATACCGTGATAATCTCCATGGTACCTGTCTTCATCAGTAAGAGCAGTGATACCAACCTCAAACACATAACTACCATTTACTATTTTGCACAGCCTTTTTCACCCAGCAAATAGGCAGTCAGATGGTATTTCTTTTAACCCTGACAGTCAGTGGTCAATACTCCAACATGTGTTTACTTACCTCCTGGCCTGAATGCAAGCTACTCACTCCCTTTTGGGCGTACGCATAGGGCTGACTCTACAGGATCACATTAGCAATGGCTCCGTTAAAATTATTAATGGATTTCTCAGTCTTCTCGTGATACTAGACAGCATTACTCCCACTCTTTGCAGAATAAACTGAGACCAAATATGGTTAAACAGTTGAGAAATGCCTGCAGTTTTTGGCTGCAGGTGTCTGTCCTCCTTTCACTTTGCTGTTGCATCCATGTGGCACATGCAAATGCCTCACTAGACACCTACTGCCCTTGGGATTTGGGAGTCCCCCCACCTCATGGCTAGCAGCTATGATGCCAGTTTCAGGGACCCACTCACTGGTTTCCAGAGGAAGAGGTAAACACCTGACCAAGAGCGCATCTCCTGCCAAGTCTGCCACTGCCCACCTCTCTTGCTGTACCAGCACTGTTTGGGCAGAGACCTGACCCCTCCATTTGCCATCTCACACTGAGGCACAGGGAAATACAGGGCTGGAAGAGAGCATGCACTAATGTTGCCTGGACAGCACATCTCCCAAGACATTTTCCTCAACTCTTGGCTCCTACCCAATTCACCTGGCCAAAACCCACCTTGCCCCTCTCTCTCTCCATTTCCTCACCTTCAGCCTCTTCCCTGCTGCTGGCACCAGCACCTGACACCACATGGAGCTGTTTCATTGGTCTGAAAACAGCTGAGTGTATGTGGAACCTGCCTGCCGGCACACAGCCTCTGCTAGGTGTGCATGGATGGTGAGGTTTCACACTTAAAATATGACCAAATTTGGGTGAAATTTCACAAAAATGGCAGAAGGCAAATTATTGATATCAAAGCAACAGTTGTGGTGCTGGATCTCAAGGTTCAGCTATAAACAATGAAAAATCAAGTTTATTATTGAGCCAGTTTAAAAAAAGTGGAAGGAAAACCAAGGTGTTTACATCTCAAAGATGTTTTTCAAAGATGGTTGAAGTGTTTCACCAAAACTTTAAATAAACACTCTGAGTCAGTAATTGAAATGTTTCAGCCCAGATAATTGCATTTTGAGAGACTTAGAAACCACAGAAAAGGAGGATATTATTTGGAAAGTGGTGGGGAAGATTAAATCCAGGTGATGATGATGGCACACTGTTTGTTGGTAATAAAACACTCATGTGTGCCTCATCAAATCATGCCTGACCAAAAGCTAATGATCACAGCAACCCCAAGCATTTATGGAGCAATGAAAGTATTTAAGCACAATGGCAGTAAGTAAAACATTCATGTTAAAAATGAAATCTGTTGGACCATTCATCCAGAAATACTTGAATACAAGCAGTTGTAATACGTTCAAAGCTGATGCACTCCACTGACAGAATAAAGAGCTACCAAACAGCATTTTGGAGAATGTAATGCTATAAGCACATTTACATAATTTCAAGGCAAACACTTTGTTCTACTTTAAATTCCATTGAAAGGAATCATGTACCAGTGTACCAAGACTTTCCAGTGTCACAGCAAAGTCACAATGATTTATACAGAAAGAAAAAGAATCATGACTTGAATTAACCCATTTGACTTGAACAAGGACTACTTCAATTTGTTTTCTTCAGCATTTTGAAGATGATACCTTCCCACCTTTAACTCTTAGCAGGGAAAAGATGTTCATAAAGTATTAACAGGATCTCATAACATCTAGTATGACATGTGCAAACTCACTTGGCGAAAGGAACCACTTTTGTTTACTTGTTCTTCCTTTCTCCTAAAGTTTCTATGGGAGACAAGCAGGCTACGCTGCAACAGTGGCCAATTGACAACTTTCAGTGTTCTATCTCCTGGAAGCCTTCACAGGTTTGGCACCATGCTCCTCTGTTTCTCAGGAGAAACCCAGGGCCTGAAATACTGTTCTGCAAACAGGAACTGAAGTACAACACAATTTATGACTTTCCTTTGTGGGTAAAGTGTTTTCACTGCTCGCATCTTATCTGAGCAGGAGTCACAAGACAGAGATTCCCATCAAACCTCTTTTTGTCAAATGTTTCCTTTTGTTCGGGTGCTGGGAGGGAAGAGGCAGGATGCGGTCAGGAGCCAACAGCACAGCCAAGGCTTCCGTCACTGCTTTTTATGCCAAAGTGACAACAACAACCAAGTGAGAAGCTCTAAGTGAAGATTATACCACCCTCTTGCTCTCTGCTCTCAAGCAGGAACAGAAAGACCAGAAGTGCTGAGAACTTTCCTCTCTGGAGCAGGAAGGAAAAGACCACAACCACCAAGACCTCAAAACTGCACGCAGACTTTGAGAACATACTCGGCTCATCACCTGGCCTGGTAGTGTGGCTGAACCATGTTTTCATTGCTCCCAGGAGACTCATTCATCACAGCTACTTTAGAGAATATTTAGAATAAATATTCTTTATAAATGTCACAAGGCTGAAGAATACATTAAACTAAAACTCTACAAACCAAACCAAAGTTTTATGGAAGAAAAAAATGTATAATGATCTTATGCTTTCCACAAGAGTGGCTCTTTCACAGCCAGAAACCCTTCAGTATTTGTTTCTATATTCTATTCATCTGATGTGCACATCATAAAGTGATTACAATAATTGTGGCCTGTCAGATTCAACCTAAGGGACATACAGGTTAGAATGTAGTATGGTTAGAAATGTTACTCATAATTGAAACCATCTTGATTCAGATTTTTCAAAAAGCCTTTGTAATTGCAGACAGTCTGGAAAAGAAGTATTTAAATGGCCAATTCAGTGGTTTTTTCCCATCCTGCTGCTTTTCAGCAAAGAAAAATTGTGATGGATAGGTACCATTCATCAGGAGAAATAGTCAAAATATAAGATCACTAACCAGCAGCTAGACAGGGTTTAGTCAACTCCCTTGTTTAATCACTGGGGATTCAGTGTCTGGATGGAGGGCGGGTGGGAGGATTCTTCAATTTAATAGTAACATATTAAAAAAATTTTAAGACATTATAACCATTCAAACCAGGCTGTAGTAGCCTATTTCCAGCAGAGCAGAGAGAGGCACTGTCTCAATCAACAGTGACTGCATGAAAGTCGGCGTATGTAGCAATAAAAGCTATTTTGGCATGTTAGCAAGACAAAGTCTAGAGTTAGATCTTCTTTGTCAAGTGCAATCTAAAATCATGCCCAAAAGATACAGTTCCTGATACAAGCTATCATTTATCTCCCACCACTCATTCACAAAGCAGCTTATAAAACATTAATTTTCAGGCTATTAATCCTTACACTATACTACTTAGCAAATAAATAAAACAATAAAAGCTAAAGGAAGTTGTCAGATGTGTTTTTACATCTTCAGGCCAGTGTTGGGGGCACACAGGCTGCTCTGTAGGGTAAAAGGGCATCAAAAAACACAGTATGGGAACTCATTAGGGATCCTCTAGACGACCTGTGAGACAGATGGAGCATCTTCTATGAGGGCAAAGCTGTGACCCAGGGCACTGCTGTGATTGTGAGCACACAGGTAAAAGATGGAGGAGTTTGGGAGGACTGCACTCATTTCCCTTCATTGGCAGGCAAGCCAAATGTTACAGAATCCATGGATGATATATATATAGGCAGACCAATCACTTACAAACAGCTTTATAAGGAGTACCTCTACTTCTCTAAAAATATGGCTTCTGACACAGAGATTGCTTTGGAAATGAGTCAAACATGAAGGCACCCCAAGCACGTAGCTATTAGCTTCACAATTATAGAGTTTCCTTTGGTTTTAGATTTTTAGATACCTTTAAAGCAGACTGATTACAAGTATCTTGCCTCCCTACAAGACATATTGTGGAATACAGTAAATAATCTCAGTCTTCCTAGACAACTTCACAACAAAGGAATAAACTGCCAATGGGGGAAAAGTATTTTAATTAATTTAAAATCAACACTAAGATTACAGAAGTGCTGTTAACACTTTTTTAAGGAAATTGTCTCCTTCAGTACTTATCAACAGGATTTTAATTTATTTTACTTTACCATCCCACACTGAAAACCCAGTGTTTCGTCAGTGAGTATGTATCTGAATTCTTCCCACCAGTGGTAGTTTCAGTCTTAAAGTTTTACTGAATAGAAAATACCAAATCGGCTTTAAAAATCAGCT
This sequence comes from Molothrus aeneus, assembly GCF_037042795.1. Lineage (NCBI taxonomy): Eukaryota > Metazoa > Chordata > Aves > Passeriformes > Icteridae > Molothrus > Molothrus aeneus. The sequence goes on along the minus strand of NC_089647.1, from coordinate 76,705,631 downwards.
GTGCTTTAAGAAGAAGAAACATAGTGAATTTTAAAGGTGTGAGGGCCTCAGTAAAAGGTTCATCATATCTACAGCCACCCACCATACTGTAGACCATGTCGTATTTGTTTTCCCATGCTATAATCCTGAGAACAATGAAAGAGACAGTAAAGAATGGAGATGTATGCCTGAAGGACTCCCTTGGCTGGCTATATTTAACAAATGAAGTGTTCAGTTTTAACTAGTTAAAGAACATTTGATTAGCATATCATAGAAACCAAAGAAAAGGTAAGAGCTATGAAAAACCTTTTCAAACATCAAACAGAAATGAAACAAGCTTATAAATAGAGTTGCCTGCAAGCAAACAATTTCTGGAATGTACTGGGGGAAGCAAGGGAGAATCCCACAACAAAGGAGATTGTAAAAGCCAACCCAGTTTAACAAGTGGAATTACCAGTTTGGAGACTGCAGGGAAACAATGCAAAAACACCAGTGAGTCTGATACAAAGAACTTTTCTCAGCATTTAATAAAAAAACACCAACATAAAGGCCAATTGCTAGGCAATTAAACATGGCTCTTTGGAAATGCAAAGCCTTACACAGACTTGGTTAACTACTCATGGAGTACTAGAATTAATGAGGAACTGCAGTTCTCCTGGCATAAAGCTGAACAATTTCAGACACATCTGATCACAGTCAGAAAATGTTAAGCTACTTGAGTACCAGACAACAATTTATATATAATCAAACAGCTGTCTGCCAATTATCATCTACTTCTTGCAGACACAAGAGATGATAACCTGGTAAGATCTCAAAACCATGATTCCAATACTTTAAATCTACCTTTTATGTGTGTTGGTAAAAACAAAGCCACCCATACACACTAGACCCTAGATGATGATGCATTTTTCAGATCTCTGACTGCAGCTAAGAGGATGATGACAACCCTGCTATGATGGAAACGTGATGCTTGCCACTGCTCTCCAACACCCTTAAAACCCCCACAAACCCCCTAAGGCTGTAGAAGAGTACAGGTAATTGAGATTTGCCAGTCTGGAAGCGAGAGACTCATTTTACAACATTTCTCCCTGCCCATGCATGGCCCAAGCAGGCACCGTGGCTCATGGATCCAAGCAGCAAGCTGATGAAGTCCCTCAGCCGTTCAACACCACACAAATACTCAACGTCCCAGCTCCCACTGCCTCTCCCCACAAGACAGCAGGATTATCCAGGATGGCTCTGAGTAGCTGCACTGAGAGGTGTGGGATTGCTGGTGCTGGCTACAAACCAATGCCCATCTCTGAGGAACCAGCAGAAAAGCCAGCAACCCAACCCAACCCAATCCAATCCCCCTTACCTTAGCACTGGCAGTTCCCACAAAACATGAGGTGAGCCAGCCTGGACTTGTGTGCTCAAATAATTAGCGACATAAGCACCTATTTAATGGTGCTTATTTAATGGACTTCAGATAAACATTGTCTTACATTCAGAAAGGTAATTTATATACAAAACAAACTGCATCCAGTCTTGTCTTTTGATCATGTTCATTAACAGATCAGGGACTAACACTGATATCCCTACATCTCTTTTGCTGCCATATAATTAGGAAAAAAATAAATTCCTAATCCAGAAGTTTAATTTTTTTCTTTGTTTAAAGCCAAAATAAAAAGACATGTAGGTGCTCCTTAAAATGAAAGTGCTTCAAGGACAGTGGAGTCAGATAAAAATATATTGCCTGTTGGCTACTGCACCATCACCAGAGAAGTGAAAATTGCTATTCCAAGTACTACAGCCAGGAAGTATTTAGGACAGCTATTCAGCCAACTTTAACTAACTCCTGAGCAACAAGTCAAGAAAGCCCAGTATCTGTAAATGCTCTGACAACTTAAAACATAAAGAAAGGGTGAAGGTTTGCAAAATTTCTAGCTCCTTTTAAAAATATAAAAAAGAACATAAAGGTAGAAGGTGAATGCGTCATGCAATAAAACTTCAGTTAAGTAAAAAACACTAACCTTCTTGAAAATAATTAAATCAGATGAAGATGTACTTCATTACAAAATCCCTTAATGATGATAAAATGGGTAAAAGTACAGTGAAAGTAAAGTAGAAGTCTTACTTTGGTGTCTAAACGTAGAAATGGTTGAAAATTCTGGGAACACAAATCCTAATCTTAATAAAACTTTCATATTTACATATAGCCAAATAAGCAAGTAAAATTAATGCCCACGAATACTTTCAGATTTGTCTCTCAAGCTCTCATTGTATGACCATTTTCCTTAGTCCAGTGCCATTAACAACAACCACATGTGGGTTCACTGCATCATACCACAAATGCACTGATGAGTTCAGTGGTACATAAATTTGGAATAGCAAAAAAATTAATATCATAAGGCAATTGAGTTCACATTTCGGTCTGTTTCTTAAAAAAACCCAACCAAAAACAACAACATAACTACTAACTTCTAATTATATTGAAGTATCAAAATTAATGTTAAAACAGAAGTTTCAAAAAGAATAATGAAAGGTTCTAGCTGTGAAAGGGCCCTTATAGTTTTGCTAAGCTGACTATTTAATAAAATATTTACCACCGACAATTTTGATATGGTATTAGGGAATTTGAACACGTCCTCTCACCCAGTTTTCTCCTATTCCCCTTCCTGAGCAGTGGCAACAACAGCTACCAAGACTGAGGCAGATTTTGTTCCCCTCTGTCACCCTGTATTTTCCTCAGGAGTGCAGACTGGGGTAGCTGCCCTCTTTCTGTGCTGTTGCAGATTTTTTGTGAGTCACTCACTTTGTTACAACACATACACGCTCATTGCCTCTGCACTCCACAGAAGGTTACAATTAGGAACACTTCTGTAATTACTTAGATGAGCTGTTGTACACCTCTGAATTTGTCTTCATACTCTCGAGAGCAAACCGCAGACTCTGCTTCTCAAGAGCCACTGCAGCTGCATACAAGTAAATAAATAGAAATCTTTTTTTTTTGACAAATGCTTCAGCGTTTAAGAAAATAAAACAGCTGTACTGTGTTAGACCAAGGTCCATCAAACCCAGTATCCTGTTTCCAAAAGCAGTCAGCAGCAGATGCCTAGGGAGTAGTATAAGAACAATGAAACTATTTCATTATATATATTGAAAATATTTTTCACATATTCTTGATGGAAAACAGAGATGGAATTTTGACAGAAGAGGGGAAAAAAGCAAAAGAAAACAAGGAGTCCAACACACATACCCTTTGCAAAAGCATGAAACATTCCTTTCAAAATAAAAAGAGAACTGAGAGGAAGATAAATCTTACAGATTTCCTTCTTTTTTCTTTTTGTTTTTTAAAGAAGCCCTCAGGAGCAAGAAAAAAACAGCAACTTACTTGCTATTAAAAAAAACCAGTGTAAGTACATACTGATGCACATCACTGGCCAACTAATTTTGAAGAACCCTTGACTATCAGTGTCAATGGTTTTTCTCTTGTGAAAGGGTCCTCATAGAAACCTACTGGTAGGGATTCACATCATGAAATCCCAGATGAGAACTACCAAACAATTAAAATTAATGGATTTATAAATACAGCTTCAAAAAGTATATACCTCAGTCAGAGGGAAAGCCTGCTCCACTTAATTCCCTGGGTCAGACAAGAACCATTGAGGCACTAAACTGGAAATAGGCAAACCAGGCTGCACTTAAAAAAGTACACAAATTGTGGGGACAGTGAAGTGCCCCGTGAAATCAACTGGAGGTTTACAGTGGGCTTAGTTGAATACGGGATCAGTCGCAGAAGTCATCCATGGGGACACAGGCTGGAGGGGCTATGAAATCAGAGATGCAGAAACCAACTACTTTGATTACACTGTCAAGCTTCATATCTCCAGGACACCAGATCCATGTTTTTTAGATCTGTGTTTTTCAGAAGCTCCAACTAAGCTAATGAAATGTGGTGATGACTCTTGCTTATTTGGGAATGGGAAGACAGAAGCATCAGAGTATGACAGAAGATGATGAACTTGAAATTCAGAGAGCAAGAATCAGCATGAAAGAAGAGAGCATTTCTAGGATGTGAAATGAGCCCCACCCATAAGTACAGACACAGACTGGATGGTGTGCAGCTATAACCTGGAGAGGGAGCTGGCCATGGCGGAAGAGAACATCATGGATGCTTTGATCAGCTGCTGCCTGACGGTGGAGACAGAGGTGTGACACACCATGGAAAAGGCAATCACAGCCCCAGGGATGTACCAAAAGATGACTGCTGGGGAAGGGCAGCAAGGCTTCTTCCTGTCCTGTGGCAACTCTACTCGCAGTGCCACACATGGCTGTGGTCACCAATGTCCAAATCAGCTGGGTTAGACCTGAAGCAGGCATGGGTGAGGGCTGCCAAGGTGACTCAGGGAAAGGAGAGCCTGTCTTACAAACACAGAAACAGTGTGTGGAGCGGTTTTTTGACTGAGTTAAACACAGGCTGAGGAGAGGCATGCACTAAACATTTCATCTGTGTATCTGTATGTATGTATGTGAGCTATGCATTCATGGACTCCTAGGTGCATAATAACTTGTGTCAGAGACGTAGCTTTTTCCGGATATTTTAAAATACTCTCATTTTTTTAACAAGTGAGTACTGACAGGCACGCTCTCTGTTTCCAAGATGATCTATAAATATTACCCAAAGAAAGACATGTAAATACAAAAGTTAGTCTGTTTTTTCCCCAGCTATGTTAGCATGTCTTATAGAAAGGTTTGATTCTCCTTACTAACCTTGAACAGCTTAGTAATTTTTCCTACTTCTGAAAGAAAAAGAGAGAGTAAGCAAAAAAAAACTCAAATCAAATCCCCCCAGTTGCATCCTTTTCACAAAGGGGAAAACAAAGGGGCAGAGTTGTTAAACAATTTGCTTCAAATAACAAAGAACGTAATGTCAAAAACCATCACTTAAAACAACATCTTTCAATACCCAAGGTTATCTATGACGCAAGTGCTTATTATGACTTGTAGACTGAAGACTGACTATTTCAGCTCAAAACAGGCAGATTCAGGTGTTTTGCAAGAGAGGTGTGTTGAAATATAAGATAGATATCTTCTCATTTACTACTCATAAATTTTAAGATTAATATGAGAGAAAGCCAGTCATTGCCAATTATAACTAAGATTTACAAATACTGTAAATGTTACACAGATTTTCAAGAGGTTTGCACTGCATCATCAGACAAATGGAGCCTTAAACGGAGAACAGGAAAAAGTATCACCTTTAGGAAATTGTAATTACATCAAATTGAAGCACATTCTCTCCACATTCTTTGGGGAAGGGAAAGCATGCTAAAGTTGCTGTATTTATACTGATAAATTATGGTTATCTATTTAAACTAGGTTTTTAATTAGACACAGTGTGCATATAAGAAATGCAAAATTTAAAAAAAAAAATCAAACTAAATTTTAATAATGATCCTGCAGATACCATATCAGAGAGTTTCAGCCTTCTGTTCGGATCACTTGAGGGCTTTTTTTCATTTTCTTTGTCTATAGTTCTCCAGTAATTTTTTTCCATATGATAATGCTGCTCTCCAAGCCAGTCTGAACAAAACAGCCAAACCTGAGAACATGCAGTACCATCTAAACATCCTCATAACAACGCCAGTATTCCCATGCTCTCTGTACCTGCTGGGTTTTTTATCATGCCAGGAAACAATGAGTTTAGAGAGAAGGTTGCCTTGTGTCACACGCAACTGCAGCACATCTGTCTGCAGCTCTCCCCTTTCTCTGTGCCTGCAGTATTCTGTGGAATTTCACTGAAAAACCAACACAGTTTCCCAGACTGTGCTCTCCTCTCTGTGGCCTTCTGCTGATATGCAGAGAGATCCAGAGCACCAGAGTCTACTGCTAGGCCCTGCTACCTCACAAGTGTCAATATCTCTTCCTTTGGACTGCTCTAACCACATCTCATTTCAAGCCATAAATCCGCTTGGGATCCCAAGGATGCTGGAAACTACAGAACCTGTTAGGTATAAGCAGTTAATTAATGTCTGTTGAAATGAACCAAAAATCAATTTGCTACCATTTCTTTATGGCTTCTAAAGACACTACACATTTATTAACTTATTGCACTACTTTTTCATTTGATATTTCCACATCTGTATTAATAAGTTGATCCACTAAATAGAATTTGGCCACATATACAGATATATTATGAATTAATTAACCTTCAGTTGCTACTTAATTAGCCAGTGATAACATTTCTCATTTCACATTAAAAACTTGCTGGCTACTTTCACACCCCTGATTCTCACATGCATTGCTGAGATGCACAGCTGCTTTATAGCAAATCAAAGCACACCAAGATACAGCTGACACAAATCACAGTGGATCTTTTTGCAACATTCAGGACTGAAAGGCAAATAACTAATTAGAAAGAACAGCCTTATTTAATTACCTAATAATAAACTCCCTTGCTCGTTAAACACATTACATATATCGTAACAGCTGGCATACTGAAGTATCTGATAAGAGAAAACCTGCTTATAGTACTGCTGGTACTTTAGGGAAAGCTGGATAAATGGGATTTTTAATAGTAGTACTCATTTAAAACACGGTCTACGGGTCCAACAGTAGAGGGCTTAAACTATACTGCAACAATACCAAGGCTGGGTGAAGAAAGTAAGAGTAACCATCTCTTACACCAGCCCTGAGTGATGCAGAAGACCAGCTTACTCCTGCAGGATCCAGGAACAACCCTGGAGGGCTGCTGCCCCAAAACCAAAATGAGACGCTATGAGCTTAGGACAAAACAGCATATGGTTCTTACATAAAACACGGTCACCTTTTATTTCCAGGACAGTATTCCTTTTTTTTCCCTTCAAGCGTCTGTCTAAAGAAAAAATGCCTCCAGAAACCTAGCAGCAGGGATGGTACCTGCAAACCTCCTCCTTCCAGATGAGCACTCCCCACAGACTCTAGAGTGTTACATCTTCTCTGGCTCTCTCTTACTGCCTGCAGAATTTCTGTGGTGCTGTCTATACAACAGCCAGTGCCAGTGAGGGGTGTCACCTTCCCCACCTATCATCCCGCAGCCTTTCACTGCCTTGCACACCTACAAGACCTAAATCTGCATTCCTAGTGGAAATTTCCTCTCCCTGAAGAAAAAGAAGTCATGGTAAAAATATCAACGACTCAGTAAGATAAATTTGCTATTTGAAAAGACTGAATATGGAAAATATAATGAAAACTAGGCTCAAGAAGCAAGCAGAGGCTAAAGGTAAGGGGGAATGGCTGTGGGCAGTCCTTTGCCAAATGTCTGCCCAACACCATTACTATCATTAAATGGGTTGTGCTGCAAACATCTGCTTGAATGAGGGCAGGGCTTTATAGGTTTGATTGCAGATTCCAAACCCCAGTTTCTTTGTGGTTAACCGAGTTTCAAGGATTTCCCCTTGTCTGCCTGCTCTAAGAACCTCTTCCAAGTGGGAGGGCTTATGGGTCTCTCTCCTTTTCCACTCTAGTATTAGGCTAGGTGTTTTTTAAAAACTTGTAGGAACCTTACTATCCTTGAGACTAACATTTCTGTCAAATTTGACTGAAACTGGCCAGTGGGTTTACAAGTTAGCAGGGGAGGACGGAAAGAGAAGCAGACTGATTCTGTAAGCCTCATTTCCTCAAGAATCCAGGCTAAAAACAATTATAGCCAGAAGGTTCAATTAAAGAAGGAGACTCATAGACATTTGCTGCACTTCAAACACAAACTGGTTCATGCATACTAATCAGTTAACACAGCTCTCACTGAAGGAATCAGAGTTTTGAAGCAAATTAATATTTATGTTGATTTAAAGCAAGAACTGTGGCAGGCTAGAATTTCAATAGCATCAACATGTTCAGCATGAAGCACACAATCACCGTCATATTCCTTCATACTAACACTAATTTACTCACATGATAAGATGCTCACAGTATCTCCACTGCAATATCCACACACCTGCAACTCTGCACATGCAAATCCCATGCCTGCATTTTTAGTGATGCTGACACATATGGTATGACCAGTGCTTTGAAGCACAATGTGAGGCCAAATGCATGCAGGGAATAGCCTGCATTTTCATGACATCCATTATTATCCGCTAGTTTAGGAAAAGTACCATTTAGATACTGTTGGAAAAGGAAATATTCTCTCTTTTGTATCCGAAATCAACAAACTACATGCATATTTGATTGCACTTCACAGATGTTCATATGTTCACATCTGCAAATGAAGTAAGGGAGAATTATACTTCAGAGGAACAAAACTTCCTCATTGTAAATTTCATGTTTTTTCAAATGCATGTTCTGGTTAATTTCTAGCTTTAAAATCTTCATAAAGCAGTAGTAATGGTTGGTATTTAATTTAAATTTGCAAAAGGTTGTCCATCTTTCTATTTTTAACAGGCTGAGTTCACTGCCATAACATTCCTAGAGAGGTTTTCTTTTTCAAAGATTTACCTTTCTCATAGGTAGCAAAAATGAGCCCAGTTACATGGGTCACAACCATTTCAAACCAATGAATTTACATTAGCTGTTCATGTTACAAAGGGTGAATTCTAAATTACTCATTAGTTCATCCCCTTCCTGGTCTCCACAAGGGCATTCTTCTGCTACAGAAGACAGGTTTTTCTGAGTCTGGCCTATATCCCAGCTTTTTTCTTAGCCAGGTCATCACTATGGCAAATGCACTGTCCACCCTTTTACCCAAAGCAGTTCACACCAGAGTTTCCAGTTACTAAAAGCTAACACTGCCTCTCAAGAAGGGCTTCACTCTGTCACCACAGAGAAGTCAGCAGGACCACTTGGAGCACCCTGGGATATCCTGGAATGTTGCATGGTGCCAATAAAGGTGAGACACTTCTCTGACAAACAACTGAAAAGCCATCAAGAGTATCCAGGGCATCTCAAATAGAATCAGATGCCTCTGACTGGGCAGCTCAATTGAGCCCAAAGACTCACATCCTATCCCCAGCAAATAAATATATATAAATTTTAAAGTGATGGCCTAATCTAGCAAATGATCCTTGAAATAACCCTCAAACAATCATGATACATCTCCTGATCTTCACATGTTATATCTAGCTTAAAAAGCTGATTTTGTTGCACATTTTACCCAGCTGGGGCTGAAGGCTAGGGGCGTGTTTGATAACAGCCAGTGGGGCTCGGTTCAATGTCTGACATGCTGAATTTTATTTTTTTGGCTCACTGTGAACCAACAGAGAAGGTCCCAGCAGCTCAGCTGGCTTTGAATCACAGCTGGGCAGCTCTTATGGCCACAGTGTATCTGTACAGGTGCCACCAGCCTGCACTGGGTAAGCTCCTCTGCTGACAACATCTAAGATGGCAAACAAACCCATTCTGTCAGAGGCACAGCTGCACGATAGAATGTTCAGGGCCCAAACTGAATTTCAAACTAGAGTAAATAAACTGGGTTTTCACCAAGTTTAAAAGTTGCTTGGCCTACTGGACATGCAGGTGAGGTGGCAGCAGCACACCTGGTGGGCTGCTAGCCTGCAGCTGCCATGACACTGCACGCTGCAGATCTCCTCTCACTCAAGCCAAGAAGTCCTGCGAGGAAGCAAGGGCTGAGAACTTGTAACACCTCAAGAGAAAGGGGAGATCTACAGTGCAGTGACTGCACCAGGTCACCTGTCAGTCAGGAGCATGGCACCAGTGCTGGGCTGTGGAGCAGTGTGTGAGGCTGCAGGGTGACAGCAGCACACAGGGAGCAGGACACCTCCCTGGGGCCCCTGAGCCACCAAGTACACACCAGGGTTTGCACCACAGCTGCTACAGCCCTCATATGCTTTTCATATGCAGTATTCCACTGATTCTCCACTTCTTTGTCTTTACTGCTTGATGATTTGATCTTTCTAATCATTAGGGCCTTCTGACTCTTGAAGCACTGCTCACATTCCCCTGTAAAACAATTCATTAACAAAGCAGAGGAGAAGACAGTTTATTTTCACCATTATTAATTTCTTCTTTATTGTGGTCAAGACCTTGCAGGAATCTAATAGTGGGTGGCACACCATGCCCACAGCCACAAGACAAACATCAAGGTCACAGAAAAGGGTTACTTCTAATTGCCTTTTGCATTTCAGTTGTGGGACTTATACCTCACAAGGGGCTTTCAGTGATGTTCCAAAATCTCTAAAACCACAAGAGTTTTCCTTTTATTGCAATAGGTTTCCAATGATGTTAATCTCCTCTAAAAAAGGTGCCAGTCCTCATATGAGGAGGTAAGTTGGGAGAGGGCACAGTTGTCAAACAGTCTTGCAAATAAACTCCCCAATTCCTCTTGTATTGATTTTTTTGATTTTAAATATCTTTTAAATGCTGGGGATGAAATGGACCAATAGGAATACAAGTCTTGTTTCTGCTAGGCTTTTCCATCAGACAAGCACAACCTTGTCTTTTGTATTTTATGATGCAGTTGAAGTATAACAGCTTGGGAGGAACAGCTGATGCCTGAGCTGAGTGAAAGCTACGTACACAAGGCCAAGGAGAAAAAAAAAAAAGCACCTGGAATGAAAGAGGAACCACCTGCCAGAAAAATAAAGGAGTAGGTGGGGAGACCTGGAGAGAGCAAGCCTGTGGGAACAGTGAGTGACCTGAGTTAATAGGGAGCGTGGGGGAGGAGTGGGCAGTGAGCAATTGCTCTTGTGTTCAAAATCCTAGTGATGGGATGAGTCAGAGACTCTGATTGAATTTTGCCTTCACTACACCCACAAACTGGTTATTATAAGGCTTAGGGGAGCATGGATCTGTGCAGCAACAAAATCTACAGAGTGAATTGATGGGTATATGAAACACCCTGGAGTGCCTGAAAATCTGAAGAACATCTGGCAAACACCATGCCCTTTCATCCAAGGTTTCCTGTGGCCATAACTAATCTGCCTTGCTGCTCTTCTTCGCCTAATAAGATTTAGACTGATAACCGAGTGGCAGCTGCATCTGATGTGAAGGGGTATGGCACAGCACCTGGAAATGTTCTTTGCAAATCTATTCTGGAAGAAGGAAGCTTCAAAAGTTAACTCAAACTCAACCCAGCAAGACCACTGCCCAGGAACTACTACATACTCCTTTGGTCCTTCAGGATAACACACTTCAGTGAACAAGATGACAGATTTGTACTACCTCCCTCAGTGACTGTTCTTTAACTGCTTTTGCTTTCAACCATTTCTGCTTCTTGTGCTCATCCTCATCCCCAGTGCAGGTCCTGCTCAGCCAGCTCTAACACACTGAAACCAGCAGTGGAAACAGCACTGGTAACACTCCCTAGTTCACATCTGGAAACTGCACTGGTAACACCCCCCTGCCTCTCATCAGGTGGCCCTAACAGGCCAGAGGATGATGACAGGCTGTTGTGACACATCTGCTGGTGACAAGTGCCGGCTCTGACCACAGAGAGGCTTTGCTGCTGAACCACACCACTGGGAAGCCACTCGGCCTGTGATTTCAGAGGGAAGGAAGGCCTGGGAAACTCAGTATCCAACTGCATTCTCCTTTGAAAATGGAACTTAAGTTACAACAAGGTGTGCAGTTTTCAAATCTGGCAGCTCAGGTGGTGACAGGTGATAGCAGTGACAGCCAGGATGGCTTCATGTTCTTGGTGCGGCTGCTGAGAAAGACAAAAGAGGAAACAAAACAGGGCCTTGAAGGAGACACAGCTTTTGTAGCAGGCTATGTAATGAACTTCAACTGTTTCTACTTCTCTGCTCTTCACAGCCTCGGTCTGAACCTGCTGCCCATGCCTCTGCCTTAAGACTTGCTCCTCTGAGCTGCCTTGACGGCTAGTGGCCCTCTAGCACAGAGGCCAGCCCTTGGCTTAGCTCTAGCAGCTCCCCAGGGCTCCTGCAGGTTAAGCACCACAGGTGGTTGGGATGAGCTGTGCCTCCAGACTGTCTTCTGAGATAAATCAAAAATGTTCCTCTCAGCAGAGAGACAAACCCTAGCAAAGAACATGGTGCCCTCTGCAGTGATCAACAGCCTTTTAAAAAAAATAAGATTAAAAAAAAATTAAAAAGCTAAACACCATGTAATACAACAGCTAAAGGCTTATTGCAGTTTTTCTCTTTACCAATTTAAGTCAAGCTCATGAATTTTTAAGTATGTCAGCCCAGCAGTTCAGCTACTTGGTTTTTAATGTTACCTTCCTTTTAACCCTTCAAAGCCAGAAGAGCTGGCATGGAAATAGCTGCATGAATAGATATGAAGGAGACAAACAGGAAAAAGGAAGTATTAAAGGAACTTGTGCCTGCTGAGGACTACAGGGGAACATAGAGAGTTTTTATCAGAAAGCAAACAAGAACAGGTTATTAAACAAACAAGGAATACTAAGAGTCCCTAAGCTCAGAGATAAAGGAGAGGTCTTCAAAAAAAGCTTAACCATTTTTAAATCCCTTTTACCTCAGTTTATGCAAGATGGTGCTGCCCAAATGTGTAGTTTCAACTTATATTTAATGTAGTTTTTCCCTTTCCTTTGGATCAACTCCAGTTGCATGGCTGCATGACCACCTGAACAGAGATAAAAATGGGGAGCTAGCTGTGATAGGCCTGGATGTAACCACCTCTTTTTAGCAGCTGCTCACAGTTGCATGGATTGGGTATAAGATGAAATACAGTCTCAGGAAATAGAATGGCATAATTCCATGCAGCACTTTATTCTGAGTGCAAAAATTGCCATAGCCTGAAAAAGCAGGGCCTTTGGGAATCATACCTGTCCTGAGAACAGCATTTTCACAAAGCAGATTTAAAACCTTCTCTCATAAGGCTTCCTTTGAAGTCACCAGGGAGAAACATGCCCCTTCCAGAGTGAAGTCAGCGAGAAAAAACCCACCCAGTTTCACCCTTAGGACAATTTAGAGGAGAATCTCTTCTGTTTTGCAGTACAAGAACTGGGGGTATCCATGGGATGGGGAGGTTTGAAAAGAACAACAGAAGTTTAGTTTCCATGCTGTACGTAATGACGTTGTGGAGGAGGTTGCTGTGCATGCTGAATGTGAGCATGGTTAAAGAGCAGGACAAATCCAGTGGAAAGATGGTGACTGAGAACTATTAGGTACAAGAGTACCATGTCTGGCTCTCCATGCCCCTGGGAATCACATCCCTAGGAGCCAGCAGAGCACTCCAGGAAGCCACTGCATGTTTACACACCACATCCAAGACACCCACTACTGGGTCACGGGGCTAAATGGGGCTTTGGTTGGCCCGAGGGTGGCCATTGATATTCTGATACTCTGAGGGAGCCCACAGGGTTAATTCAGTCACAGTTAATTCCACAGAGTTAATAGTTATCTAAAACTGGCCTTGATTGGCACTTTCTCTTCAAACCCACACTTTGCAGTAACTCAGACACATGAAAGCTTCTGCCAGGTAGTGTTCTCAGACTACCTAGAGATTATTGGACATTTTACAAGAAAAAAGCAGAGGTGGTTGAAAAAGTAAGCTGTTCTGCAGGAAGAATGAGACCTGGATTCTGTATCCTCCATCTGAAAAGTTACACCCTGCAAGTTCCACATCCCCAGAGCCCACAACTACTGAAAAGGGCAGCCTATTCCCTAACATCCTGCTGAAACTGGGTCACTGTGAAGCAAAGCAGGCAGAATTCATGGGCCCAGGAGGTATAAGCCACTCTGTTGCCCAAGAGAAATTACTTTGCCCATTTCAGTCATTTTTTCCCACCAGCTGTGGGCACAGTCCTTGAACTCACCTTGTCTTTGAACTCTGTCACACCACATAACCAAGTGATGGACAAAAATTCAGCCAGCTAGGACACTATAAACACTCATTTTAAATGCTTTCTAGTATAGACAAAACTAGCTAATCCCCTTTCCATGCTCATCCACAGTCTGTTCAGAATGTTTCACCTGCCAAGTGTGAGCAGGTACCACTTATTTCAAATTGTGAAATGATCCTGAGTCCCTGACATTTGTAAAACATTCAGAGACCCACAAAAGAATTACAGGAAGACAAATGACTACCTACTGCCTCCCAACTCTGAGCTCATTCTCGTACAAACAGATTGCTCACTTTACAAAGCCTTTTCCCCCCCTTTTTCTGAATAAAGCTGAGGCCATCTTAAAAAGATTATTTTCAGTTCCAAATCTTTCAACATAGTGGATGTTCCTAAAATTTCTATTTTTTTTCCCAGCAACCTTTTAGTTTGGTAAGCAAGTCTATGCACAGCTTTCAGTTACTTTTTATTCTGTGGTGCCAAATGAGACCAGATAGACATATTCTTAAAAGGCTTTCATGAAAATGCAGATGACCAGTTCACAACAGTCTGCTAGCTCAATACGTAGAAGAGTTTGAAGGGTTTAGGCACTAATGAAAAACCTAAAAAGTTATCAGGAGCTCCTAAAGAAGCTTTTGCTTCCTTGTTACCACCATAAAACTTGCAACAACAGTATCTTCAAGATACCATCTCTGTTACCTGCATTAACTTAGACAACATATCCTTCTAGTAGCTGACCTGCAGAAAGGGTATAAATCTGAGTCAAGAAATGACACCAGGACTGAAAATTCAGACTTGCCTGCAAATGTAAGAGTTAACTCTAAGCAAAATACATGATTGTATTTTCTTATCTGTCAAACTCTCCCCTTTTCCCCCTCCAAAATATCACCATTCATTTTAATGTGGTTTTTCAAAAATTATTCCAATTCAAATACAGCAAAGTGTTGCATGTTCTTGTCCTCACACATTATATTAGACATTATATTATATATTAGTATTCCTTTGAAAGGATTTTGTTCTTTACTACTACCAGGACAAGAAAGCCTTGAAAACAGACTTGCTTATAGTGTCCAACTTGGAGGGATCTAAATGTGATATATTAAATGTTATACATGCACATTATTCAATTTTAAATTAAGCTACTTCAACCCAGGGAGAAGTACAAAATCATAAATGAAGCAGTTTCTGAAATTCAAACTTTTGTGTTAGACAGGTCACTTCACTTCACAGCCGCTTCCAAAGGCATCCAAAGGGGAGCCTGTAAGGGCTCCAAAAAGGTTTCAGGATGGTTATGGCAGCAGACAAGGCTCTGGCAGTGCCTCCTCAGCCCCTTTATCCTCCCACCCACCATCAGGGCTCAGGGCCCTGCCAGGAAAGGTCCCCTTCACTCACCTCAAGCACAGTGACCCGGATTAGCCCAGAGACACTTTCATCCTCACATTAAGCTCACCAAGGTCACTTGCCCATAGCAGTTTTGGGTGTGTTTGTCTGGTGACCCAGTCATGCGGGGCCTCTCCTGGCTGGAGCCTCTCTGCTGAAGGCAACGTTGTGGCCACCTACTGGGCACACATCTGTCCAACTGCTACATCCACCAGCCACCACACAGGCATGATCCACCTGCATTCTCTTAAAAACCCACAAATGCCCTGTTCAGAACAGAGCAGACTCTGTCCTTCACCAAAGAGGGAGAAACAAATGCTGAGCTGCCTCTCAGAAGCCCATACAGCAGAAGCTGGCTTGAAACCAGCAGGTTTCTGGCCTGAATCTGACCCAGGCTCATTAGTCTTTAGCTATTTCTGTCTAGCCTGGAGCATCTCACAGATGAAGGATATTCAGAGCCCAGACAGTCTTCCACAGCGAGCATTTTGGCTCCTCAAAGCTGTGATCAGTCCAACGGGTTGCTGTTGCAACTTTTGCTGGGTTTAAAGTAAAGTATTGCAAGGATAGGTATTGGGAGCCAAAAATGCCTTCTCAGTTAAAAAAGTAAACAAGGTCCATTAAATTTTGTTGACCTTTTACTTGGTACCACTGGAACTACAAAGATACTTCTTTAATACAGGAAAATTTGGATTATGACACAATTATGTTACTCCAGAAGGGCAGCCTAAGGCCACAGCACTGTCACTGGCAGAAGGGATCCAGTGCTCTGCTGGTGCCACATAGCCCTTTTCTCTTCTGCAGCAACTACAGCAACAACTTCTGTTTCCAACCTGGTACGCTGCACAATCACAAAGAGAGCAGTGGGAGCACAAAGGAGGGCATGGTAGGGCTTAGAGGCAAGTGTCCCTGGCTGGGATTACATCCTTTGGTCCCAAAAGCAGCTTTTGCTAGCTGAGAAAAATCCTAAAACTATGGGAAAGTCTCTGTCAAGGTGCTTCTGGTCCCACAGTCACAGGATAGCTGAAGTTCAAGAGGTTCTCTGGATGTCACCCGGTCTAATCCCCTGCTCAAGCAGGGTCACCTGGAGACAACTGCCCAAGGACTGTATCTTAGACAGTTTTTGAGGATCTTCAAGGATGGAGACTCCGCAACCTCTCTGGGCAACCTGTGCCAATGCTTACATTGAAAAAGTGCTCCCTGATGTTCAGAGGCAGCTCTTGTGTTTCAGGTTGTGCCTGCTGCCTCCAGCCCTGTCACTGGGCATCCCTGAGCAGAGCCTGGCTCTGTCCTCTTTGCACCCTCCCTGCAGGTATTTATACACATTGACGGGATCCCCCTGAGCCTTCTCCAGGCTGAACAGTGCCAGCTCTCTGAGACTTTCCTTATGAGAGGGATGCTTCAGTCTCTTCATCATCTTTGTGACCTTCCACTGGACTCTCTCCTGCAGCTTCCTACTGGTGCTCTGGTAGTCTGATCCAGCTGGCAGACACTGATAGCATGCTCCCTTGCCTGCCCTGGAAATCTGGTGAGAAGATGGCATACAGGGGAGCATATGTCCCTATCCAGAACAGGGACTCTTTTGATCAATCAGTGTGTAAAGGAAAGTCTGTCTCAGAGTCCTGTATCTTGTGTTTGACTGACTTCTAAGGGAGCAGCTGTAACTACCAGGCACTACCTAAATGTAACCTAGCACAGACTAAAAAAAAAAATTAAATTGTCTTTTCTGGCTAGAAAGATGTTTATCCAGAGACTCAGCATAATTTATTTTTACAGCAGGTATACCAAACCAAGACAGTTAAAAGGCTAAGTCTCCAGAGCTCTAGATGCTATGTAAATAAATGCTAAATAATTGCCTGCATTTAAACTGTGGTTCAATGTTCAGCAAGGAAAATAGCTCTTGTTTTTCTTAAATTAAATTCTGATTTTATCTAGACTATTTTGCTTGTTCAATTACATGAAAAGTCATCCCACTTGTTAAGTGCCAAAGCCTTATTCTGAAACTGTATGATTAACACCAGTTCTTCCAAAAGCTACATACCAAATAGGTTTATGTGACTAACCTAAAGTCCCTCAGCTGGCAATATAAGCAAACTGACCTAAGCAGGCACACACATTCTTGCTGTGGAAATATCAATTTACAGGCACTCTTCTGAATAACTGAGATTATGACTGTGAGGACACCAGACAGCACAGCCCAGAGCCCTGCACCCACAGTGGTCCCAAATAGTTTCCTGTGCACAGCAGGATCAGGTAACACTTGGGAATGCTCAATTCCAACTCATGCTCAGAGCCAAGGAGCTGCAGTTGAAGGCACTGTCATCCCACTATTGGATTTCCCTCAACCTGTAGCAGAGTTGGTGGCAAGAAACCTGTGCCTCCTCCACCTCTGTTGCTTCAGGCCAAAATCTGAATTCTTGCTATAATCCCATCTTTCCCAGCAATTTAACCCATTAGACTCAACTAGAAGATGTAAGATGGGAAGGCACAGGTGCATGCTCTCTTCTGCATGAGAGAGGGTAATGATGGGCAGTGGGACAGAGCAGCACCACTTCAGCCACCAGAGCTGGGCTGAAGTGGGCTGGCCCTTCAGGACAGATGTCCTCCCACACTAGGTGAAAACATGGCTACTTGCTTTAACTACATTTTTTTACAGGGTTTTGGATTTCTCTCCACTGAGCAATGATGCTGGTTGTCAGTAAATTATCCACTGTGATCCCTCAGGATTTCTCTTCATGGTATTATTAGCTTAGTCTGTGACTCCAGTTTTTATTTGCAGACAATAACCATCCCTGAATAAAAATCTCCAGCTTGAGTAGCTGGCAACTCCACTGTGAGGCATCAAGGACAGGTGCATCACTGCTTTGGCCAGGATGATGCAGCAGCAGCCCCTCCTTCACTGCAGAGCCTCTGTCCTGCCAGCCCAGGGGTGACCGAGTCCTGCTGCTTATCTCCAGCCTCCCAGCCACAGATCTGAGAATTTACAGCACATAAAAATAGTACATAAAACCCCCTTCCACTGACCTGCTTAGTTTTTGTAAAATCAGAGTATTGCCCACTTGCTGCAGACACTAGTCTGCTTGTTTAAAAACAAAAATCCCACTGGCAGACAACCAACATACAAGAACATCTACAAAGAAGCTGTTACAGTTTATCGTGCAGTAATCCATGGATTAAGGTCATTAATAGCCCTCTATGACATACTGCCATGACTCCAAAGGTGCTCTTCTGCCTTACAGGACAGATATACAGAACATAACCCCCTCATAAATATCTCCCCTGAGATACTGTCTTCTAAATCTTCAAAAGAAAAGAAAAAAATGAGAAAAACCAGAAGGCATATGCCTAACACAATATTTTGCATTGCATTAAAAAAAAAAAAGTTATAATGGAAATAAACCACCCTGAGTTTTCTTATCTTTCACAGTAAAAGAGTTGTTGGTAACTGAAATTTTGATCCTCAGAGCTAAAAGAGCGAGCCAAGACATTCTCCCATGCCCAGAAGATAAAGTCATAAGTAAAACTTTCAAACTAAAATTTGAAATTCTCAATTCTACCCTTTAATTATTTATATGAAATAAGCTTTCTCCTTCTGTTGACATGAGAACACAAATATATCATCATGGAAAACACTACATACTCCTCAAATCCCAAGGGATCATTAATCTTCTTTTACGCAGTACATGAACTGTTTTCATAGAACTTTTAAAAACAGTTTTCTAAAGCATGCCTGATGTCATTAGGAAGTCCAAGGAAGCTGATACCCTAACAATATGATTGCTAAATATCCTCCAAAGAAGAAAATCCCTTTGCTCCTCCTAAACTTATGCTCATATCTGCACTATCCATACATATATTTACCAATGATATTAATTTACCCGAGTCCCCAATACCAAGAGTAAATAACCCTTGTGTCAAATCTGAACTAATGGATAGACTTTTCTCACTTACGTTGATCTAAATGAAAAAATCTGCACTCTTTCCCTATGATTTGTTTCTTTAGGACTCTGGGAATGGCATAGTATTGTGCCACTGTGTATTTTCATTTACCAGGAAACAGTTATAATTCATAAAATGTACTCAGGAGAATACAATTGTCCTACCAGCTGCAACCAATTCTGTATCCTGCAGTCACATGCAATTTTTGTAAACAACATAGTGACATTTGAAAAAGAAAAACCTTAGAAAGAAATCTTAAAAGCTTCAGTAAACAAACATTATGATAAACAACATTTGTTTCAATATACATCTCACCAGGAACGAATCGCTCATCATTTCCTATTTTACTTTCACTACGATGTAGTAGCATTTTCACTACACATGCAGTTTCTTTTTCTTACCTTTAAGGAATCAAAGCAGGCAATAACTCTTCCATTTTCAACCTGGCAACTTTTAGGGGGGTGTGCAAATTTGCATTCTTCATCAGAGCGTGAACAAGTTCCCCTCTGAAACTGCCTGCACACTTCTAATGTCAGCCATTTTGTGTCTCTTACGGGAGCAACATTCAAAGCCATGATGAGAAGCTGATTTTGAACTTGTAAGTTGCTGTCAGGTGAATTGTGCTGAAGAAATTTCCAAAACTAATGACAAAGGAAAGGGGGGGGAGGGGGGGGAAGGAAGTCAGGAAAAAAAAAACTTCAATTCTAATGAAAAATAAAGTTAAAAAAAACCAAGCAGTGGGGGACGATTAACGACGTCCAACGCACACAAAGCAGAACAAGCAGGGAAAGTTTATCAGCAAGCAGTCACTCATCAATCATTAAGTCCCGCTCGTAGACTTTTGGCTGGGAAAACACATGCTCAGTCGCATTTCTGTCTGTAAAACACGTGGGTTTGTTGATTGTAATCACGGATGCACTGGTTTAAAGCCAAGGTCCATCAATG
Source organism: Molothrus aeneus (assembly GCF_037042795.1). Taxonomy (NCBI): domain Eukaryota; kingdom Metazoa; phylum Chordata; class Aves; order Passeriformes; family Icteridae; genus Molothrus; species Molothrus aeneus. Next base: position 76,685,653 of record NC_089647.1, on the reverse strand, counting down.
CAATGGCACTCCTTGATAGAATAGCAGTCCTCTGATGGTTGCTTGCCGGTATTGATTACATGAGAAAAGCAATGCAGTCATTTGTTCATGTCCCAGGAATAATAATAATAATAATAATCCTTTTTCTGCTTTCAGTTTCCCATCAACTAATTGGCAAATGGAGACAGCTGAGGTATCTTCTGCCAGGTGTAAGGTGAAGGCAATGTCTGGCTGGCAAAGACGGGATTTTGAGAACACAGGCGTAGCAGTCCTCGCTCGTAAAAGTGACTTGGCAAAGGCACTTTTTAAGTCACTGACCTGACAAAACAAATACAGCTTCAGTTCACGTGCAACTCATTCAAATCAACATTATGAAACCTACAGTCTCTTTTTATCAGATATTATAAACATACAGCCAAAGTTCACTCTTTAAAAAAAAAAAAAAAATCACCGTCCTTTGTGAAGTTACACGTGATAGGGGAATAACCAGTTGAAACACGTACTGCAGTAATATTCCAGGCAGCAATCCAAAAGTTGGGAATGATTTAAATAGATGAATGTGGCAGACACAATAATTAGGCACACTAGTTGTGAAACAATTCAATCAAATGTGCTTAGTCTCCAAAACTGTATACAAGAACCCTTTTCCATTAATTTATCACTTGGCCCTTTAGACTGTGTTACTACATTCTAAATTGTTACTCATTACTTGCTCTTCCTTAGAAACCAGGATGGTAGTATACTGCTCAGATTTTTTTCATCTCCCTCTATTTTTTAACAAAAAAGAAACCAAAAAATGTAATTCCAAAATTATAGGAAATAAAACCCCTCCAGATGCAGACAATATAGTTAGTCTTCCCATTAACCCACATGCTGTTCCATAAGGGCTTCATGAAAGGGCTTAACCACCAAGTCACCGTGCTCCAATGAGTCCTTTCTATTATGAAGCAGTCTTTATCTAAATATTCTTTTGGTTTAATTAGCCTTTGTGTACCTCTGCAAATACATCCTTCAGCATCAAAACATCAGATTCCAATATGGCACTTAAACTGTTTGGGCACTATAAAATACCTAGAATATTTTACAGAAAAACAGATTTGAAAATCAAAGGGTTAGATATTACAAAAATATTTAATCACTAACTATATTTTATATACAGACAGTGAAATCATGAATATGATGTTTCCTTCTACTTAGCTTCAAAGGAACACAACTTTTACTTTTCAAATACCAGCCAGAAACAGTTGATGGATTATTTTTGTGTATGAAAAAAGAAAAGGGGAAAGACTGGAATAAGTGAGATTTTAAAATACGTCAGTAAAAATACTTCTAAAATCACTGTCAGCTTTTCCATGTCAGAACAACTACCATTCTGTGCTTCCATTCACCGGCCTTAACTGAAGTCAGTATTGTTTGTTAAGGAAGAATTACTCACACCCAGTTTCAGGATCAGATCCCAGTTCTGACTTCTAGGTCTTCACATCAAAAGGCTTTTCTACTACTTAGTAATGCTACCAAAAGGGGTTTTACTATGTGACCAATACTTCCACCAAAAGTTCCTACTGCTAGCATGAATAAAGGCAACGCAATGCTAATTGCTCAAAATTCAGTTTCAAGTCCAAAGTGCAATAAGATGGGTCTGGATGACACTTAGCTTTACTTGGTCATGAAGAACAAGGTGAAGAGAATCAGTACTTTTTGACATAATTATATGCAATTATAGTACAGCACATAAATTACAAACTCTTTAAATTAAATATTCCATCAATGTTGTCTGACAGCATCAATGAAGAATGAGATTAAGCTAAAAGCATACAAAGAGGTGAGAAAATACTCATAACTGATGAAAGGGAAAGAGAGGAGGAAATACAAGAAGAGCCTCTCCACAAGGGCTTGTTGAGCTGATAGCTTGTTGGGCTGATGATTTAGCTGGCTAAATGTAAAAGAGGAAATACTCTCCCTAGAGCCACACATTCCAATTCAGAAATGTCAGTAACGGTTTTCAGTAATAGATGTAGGAGACAGACGGAAATTTTGGGAAAAGGGTAAATGTTATACTGCACACTGCTGAAAGTCACAAGTAGTAATACTCTGCAGGGCTGCACACCATAAAATTGACAAAGTTGTTTCTCAAGTAGTAGGTGTTAAGACTGAAAAAAACCAGACACAGCACGTGGCAGCAAAGCAAACAGCACACAGTATAGAAATGGCAGTAACCATGGTTTTTAAAAAAGAAGTGCACAGCAGAATCACATAAAGATTTGTGAGACTATAGCAAGAATTCACACCAAAAAGCATTTGGGGGTGCAGGGTAGAAGAGTGAAACACAGTATCATCCTATTTCTTACCCTCATACTACATGAAGATTTTCTAAAGAAAGGGAAGCATAAAAATTTTGTCTCTAAAATCCATGTCTTGTCCAACATAACAACGCCATGTGATTTCTCAAGAGTCATCAAGTGCCTCAGGAGTTCCTACTGGTAAAAACTCAGGAGACAGAACTGAGTCCTGTCTCCTTTCTGAAGGAGGCCATGCCTTCAGCAGGAGGCAAGTTCAAACATGGTGAAGACAGAACAATTTGGAGTGCTTCATCCCTACCACTTACATGACCTATGCGCTCACAATCATGCTAGGCAGCTGTCATACCTCCTCTGCCCATCACCTGCACCAGGAGGATGAAGGAAGAGATGCCACCTTGAAAACCTGAACATGAGGGACACAAAACGAGGAGGAGGGAGAGAAAAGACAAAGCAGAGAATAAAATTATTCTTCTTGGAGAAGTCAAGAAAAGTAGAATTCAACATATGAGGAAAGTGCTCAAGAGAAGGAAAAAAATGGGAGAGGAAGTTAGGAAAAGGAAATGGCTGGTTGTGAAACTGAAAAGAAGGGAGAGACTTCATAGCAAATGGAAGAAAGATGGAGAAAGGCTGTGAACATTGGAAGAGAGAGGGACAAGAGGAAATTTTAGAAGGAAAGCAGAAGAGCTGTGGTTACGGGGAAAAACTCCAGCAGTTTGAGTAAACAGGGAAGTAAATAAGGGAAATGAATGGAGTTTATATAAGAAAATATAACAACAATAATCCTCAATAAAATGCCTGCAAGGTCACACACCATTATTAACATCATGGTTAACCCTGACCTTGCATGTTGCAAAACCCATCCAACTGGAGAAAACCAGTGGGTTTTGCAAATGCAAACTCTGCTCCTCTTCCCACTATTTCTAATTGTGTCCCAACACATCAGCTGAAGTTAGCTGTCCTGACGAAACCAATGGTACCTCACTGGCATAAAGCCCTCAGCACGAAGTGTCCCTTATCCTGGCAGAAGATTTTGTTTGCCTTATGGTTTTGTTTAGTTGTTTTGTTGTTATTACCATTAATGATCCCAACTCAAGACAACACCCACCACTGTAGCTAAACAAGCTATCAAAACTTACAAACAAACAACTGAGCTGCAAAATATTCTTACTGAAGATGAAAGAAGTACTCAACATAAGAACAAATTATTTTTGTTTTTTTACAACTATTATTGTTTATTTTCAGTCTCTCACACAGTTGAATCAATGGAATTGATCAAGAATTCACACTTACAAATGCAGCTTTTTGAAGGTTAAGTGAAATGAAATTCATGGACATGTATTTGTAAAAGTTATTTAGCTTTGGATCCCTTTTAGGATAAGCATCACTTCCCTTTCACAGAAAGCTAGCAAGGCATAGGACTAGAAGGCCTTTGTCATGGTTAAGGAAAAAAAAATCCTTTTAATTAGTAAACAAGACAAAGCACACAGACATTAGAAGCCCAAAGAAAAAGTTCTCAGAGAAATACAGGGCAGCCTCATCTTTGGGAATTGCAAGTGAACACAAAGCCCTGCCCTATTATGAACCAGCTGGATTTTTCAGCTGGAAAATAGGAGCTCTTACTATCTACAAAATATGAGTTGCTTTGGTACAGTAGTTTTACTTATCAGCCAGATTATGTGGCAATGGATCATGCAGTATCTGTCTGATGGTGAAACTGAGACTTCCTGGACATGATATACTCATGCTTCAGTAGGTAACGTAGTAATGAGCAGCCCCATCTTCAAAAGTCATCTCTGCAGGTGATGACATCCAGTAAAGGAGCACAGTCTTCTACATGGTCTCACCACAGATATCTAGAGGAACCACTAAGTCCACCCAGAAGGTGTTAAAACAGTTTTACACTTTTTGAGGTTTAAACACTCTGTATTATTCATCACATCAAAATCTTCAGTAAGAGATGTCAACACTGGGGCTCAATTTGTTGCTCCTACTGTCAAAATTTATCAACATAATCCATATATTTCTTCTATAAATATACCAGAAACGTAAGAATTAAAAAGTTAGAAAACCCTCAGTTGTACTTAAAGGGGACTGTGCAGTTTGAAGTATATAAGCTCTTCTTTCCCAGACAGAAGAGATGTACTAAATATACTTAGCCAAGTACAAGTTTGATAATTTGTATTATTATATAAGTTTGATAATTTGTAAACAATGCTCTGTTTTAAAGACAAAGACCCAAAAAAACCAAAACGAAAACATTCCTCAAACACCAGAGACTCACTAAGCTGTGAAAGCAAGGTGAGCCTTCCCTAGGTCACTAGCAGGGAGGAACATGTTGACTTACAGATTGCTGCCCAAATTCAGTTAAACACATGACCTCAGGTGGGAAAAAACTCACCTTCTACAGCCTATCTACAGCCACCACAAATGACCTGCTGGATACTGCAATGCCAACACAATGTACTGAAAACTCAGTTTTCAAACCCAGCATACTTATACTGCCACTCTTCAGGGACAAACTGTTTTCTCATCCAAATGTGAGCTCTTTTTCAGGAAAACCAAGGTCAACTCTCTAACCCCAGGGAAACAATTTTAAGCCCTTGGCCCAAAACAGGTTGCTTCTACAACTTTTATCCATTTACACATAAACAAAATCTCATGTTGCTTTCTCACAGAAAATCATGGTTATAGTCTTAAATTCCAGAAACTTTTTAACAAAGAAACAATAACAATGACCCTGCAGGAGACACCAGGCACAAAGAATTTAATGTCAAAATTTTAAGGTCTGGCTGGAAGCTGGAAGAAAAACAGTCTCTACCCTTAGACAGGGTTAACCATAAGCATCACTAATTTCACATCCCACAGCACAAGTTCATGAACCAGCAGTGTCTTGACCACATACTACTTTAACTCAGATTCTCATGATGTTCCTTTTTGTTCAGGAAATAAACTGATCTGTAAGAAAAAATAGTTTAGCGATTTCTTTCAACCTGGACTCACTAGTTTTGAATCAATGATTTCACCTGGGTCAGATGATGTGGAACAAAACACAACCATCTCCAGATGCCTCAGGACATCTGAAAACACAGATTAACCAATGTGCCCCACTACACAGATGCATCCTCAGACTACTGACAAGAATTGTGTTCCTTCAAAAAGCTGCTGCTTCTTCAGCAGTTGACCTATCTGCAAAGGAAACTCAAATCTCACTAAGTCATACCTCTTGTTTGCAGCTGCATAGAGGACTCCACTTTCAAATCATTCAGGACACAGATGTATGTTTAGAAGACACTGGCAGTTGCTTTAGTCCAAAAGAAAGTGGAACTTTGCTTCCATTTTTCACCTTTTCCCCCCATTGTTTGTGCTTTAAATAGCATTCAAAGCCTCCAAACAGAAGATAAGCTGCCCACTAAAGGACAGCCACAACTCCACAAGCTCACTCCACTGTTGCTTTAAATGCCAGCTCCTTGACTCCCCTGTGAAGTTCTCTCTTGAGGTCTCCCAAACTGCCTGCTGAGGAAAGCAAGACTGCAGCTTAATCCCAGGCTGGATCCATTCTGATCTGCCTCATCAGGTGCAGAGTAGCACAGCAGCACAATGCCCCCTGCCTCGCACGTGCCAACTCAACAGAGACATGGCCACCGGCTCACGTCCCACTCCAATGGAGCAGGGAGCAGAGCAGGCAGGACAGGGCACCCCACCTGCAGCAGGTCTGGCTCCTCTTTGCAAGTACCTTTAGCTGCAGCGCTGTATCCCACAGGATATCCTCCCTGTCCCTGGAAAGCAAGGCTGGCTCTCAGGCACCACGCGCTAATTTAAGCCTATTCCCCACTAGCCAATACAAACAGGATCCTACATCAAAATATGCCAACATGAATTAAATAAAAAATAAAGTGATTTTACAGGCAAATAATGTGGCAGTCAGCATGCTTGTTAATCACATTTCAATAAACTACATCTTAAAGAAAGAACATGCAAGAGACTCTCCTGTGGTGGACAGGCTTTTCTCAACCCATCAGCTTTCCAAACTAGGGAAACAGGACCAGAAGTGATGCATCAGTACAGAGGTATAATTCATCAATGAGTACTATGCCAGCTTTGTGTTCTTCTCTTTAAACCAATGTCTAATATTCATGTTTTTTATATGTACCCTTTTACTAGGTATCTAAAAAGACTAGACAATGCACAGTAGAGTTTAGTAGTGTCTGCAGAGTTACGTAAAAAGACAGCATTAAAACCAGAACCAAGCTTTTCGCTCTCCTCTGAACTGTTGTGGAGTCAAAAAAAATAATAATCCCTAAATTCAAGAAACAAGAGAAAATAGGACAGGTTTCCACAAAACATCATCCACTCTTTGATGGCAAACATGAATGGGATATCTTTCTGTCATCATAACATTTTTAAGAAGAGCCATTCAACTACAGGAGAGCATGTATAAATTCTTCTATAAATTTCAAACAAAACTTACAAACATTTCTTTAATCACTTTCAAGCGTTTTTTTCCACTTTAAGATGTTAAGCAGCTCCCATGTCACACTGAGGAAACCAGTATTTCTCAAATGAGGAAGAAGCCAGAACTGCCATATCAGGGAAGCAGCCCACTTGTTTGATCAGGTGGCTGGTAGCCAAAAATACTAAAATTCTAATCCTGGTTCTTGTATTAATTCAACATGAAGCAGCTCAAGTCAGAAGTGCCAGGACTTACAAAAAAGACATTATTTACTTTATTTGCTTGACTTGGAGATCAACTATTGCAACATGTCTTTGCCTGTTATACAACCAGCAATGAACACTTGTGAACTGTAATTCAGATGAACACTTTACACAGCGTAGAGACAATCCTAACTATTTTAGTCAAGCTGACTGAAGTTCAGGCCAGGGACAGACTAGAAAACCAGTCTGCTTTATTTAAACTGAGCATGACCTTCAAATCAGTTTTGCTAAATGAGCCATATTTTCCTTGTCACAATCACTAATGTGCCAGGTTCAGGCTTTTTAGTATGTCCCTCACTATTTACAGCATGGCAATGAGCTTCTTGTTAAAACCTGCCGCTTCCCTTTGAAGCTGGCTTTACAATATAATAACACTAATGTCCTTTGTCCCTGGGGAAGTAGGTGAGGAGGAAGGTGCACCACTGACTGTGAAACAACCCACACAGCCTGGGACCTTTTCAGCAACCCACTGTACTACTTTGCTAATGGACCGTGAAATATTTCTGCTGAACTTTAGGTCAGTGGATGACTACAGACCACAAGAGTATTTTCAAAAACCAAACTGCTTCGAAGTCATGCTGGAAAAACTAGCTTGTTATACTTCAGTTAAAATGCAATTGCAGAAAAGAGTTTTCTTCTTCTAGCAAACTACTTTTGTTTTTATTCTACTCCTCCTCTCTTGGCTTGGACCTTCTCACAGTTTTTAACTTAAACACTTTCTAAGTCCAAATTAACCTGATTTTTCCTCTATGTGCATCAATTTCATACAGAAAATTCCATTCCCACCTTGACAAAAGGGCAAAAGCAATTTCTGTTTCTGTGCCTCAGCAAGCAGAGTTAATCATTCCCGGCAGCAATGACGTTACCACTTGGCCTCTTGTGGACACAAATGTTTTGCTTTTGGCAGAGTGAAACATGTAATAGCTATTAATCAAACCCAATTCCCCAGGAAAGGGTACCCCAGTGCATTAGGAGCTTCCACTCACCCAGCTGCAGACATGCATTGTATTTATGTTTTTTTAGGACTGTAAAATATTTATAGAAAAGTGTGCTTATGTACTGTGAAATTTTTACAGACTGGCATGGAGGGAACGTGTGATCAAATGACTGTTCTCACCTGCCAAAGGACCGATAACATGCTGTTACACAGGAGCACAGTCTAAAAGAGCTCAGGCTGTTGTAAATTTTCTATTTTCTCTAGTCCAGTTTTGCTCTAAGCCAAGAAGGCAGAACTCTTGCTGAGGTATTTATGTGACAAACAGCACCCCTTTGCATTGAAAGACAAGGATAAATCTGAATAAACCAAGGACTGTATGTAAATTAATGACATGTTGAATTCACAAGCTGCACCTGTTTTAAGATGGCCAACAGCATTATTAATAATAATGATAATAATAATATATTATTATTGTTATTATATATATTATTATACTCCACAAATTACCCAGCTCTGGGAAGTTGCATGGCACACCTAAACCAAGCTCCTAAGGTGAGGGCAGCAAGAACACTACCTAATGCTATTAACTCCAACTGCCTCTTAAGTGCTTAACCCATCCTGCTGAACAGATTTCCTACACAATATTCAAGCAGCATCACCGTTCTGAGATAAAATACCTGCATTCCTGTGCCATTTCCTCCACCTTTTACCTGAGTACAGAATAACAATACACAAAAGGATGACCCTAGCAGATGAGCCAAACAGTCCATCTTGCCCAAAATGCAGCCTGCGACTATGACTTATACTAGATGTCCTCAGAAGAGTGCAGAACCAGGGCAGGCAGGGTGTGATAATTTCCATGAATTTTCTCCCAACAACCTGTAACTGATGTCTTTGGATTTAATAGGTTTCACCGAATTTTACTTCCACGGATTTCCTCAATCCCTTTTACAAATGCTGCTGTCAGAAATGTCCTTTATAATGTGCATGAAAAGCAGGATACCAAGAAGCAGCCTGACTGCTCTCACAATTGTTGACAAAAGCACAGACTCTCAGGGGAGGAGCACGGATATGAAAGGAAACACTTCAGGACTTTGGAGATTCACAAAAATGTGAAAACCACATTTGGAGCTGGAGAGTAAGATGACTGATTACAAAAGACTTCAAGAGAATCTGCGTTGTTTCACCCGTACTCCTGAATGTGTTAAACAAAAAGCTCCAGGAGAAGTGGAGCTTGGAGAAAAAGACTTAAAACCTACCACAAGAGAAAGAAACACCAAGACCCCTTCCTCTACCCCCCAAGCTGCATCACCTAGGAACACTCCCAGAAGCAGGGATCTTTCTCAGCAACCCAACTGAGAAGGAAGAAAACCTGAGAGCCTGTCTAAAGGAGCCTAGGCAAGGCACTCCTGCATTCTACCAGACCCAAAGCATTTCACAAGCATCTCAAACATATTTTGGAAGAACAAACTTATCACAATGGCAAAGTGCTTCTGGCAGGGAAAAGAAAAACCTCAGTAGTATCTTTTGTACTCAGAGGGTTGCCAAGCAAGCCTTCACCAGAGTCCATTTTATCACAAGGATTCAATTCCCCTTTTGCTCCATTAGTAGCATGCACATAATACACAACACCAGTTTTATTTACTTCCAAAACTAAAGAAATCCTCATGAAGCAGAACATATTCAAGTGCTTTACTGCTTAAATATCTCACAGGACATACTGCAAAACCTATTAGGTGCCTATGTCAGAATACTTCATATCTTACAGCAGTTAAAGATGGAACCTAGCCTTAAAGTCACCTATAGAATAGTAGATAGTTAAATTAATAATCTTCAAAGATTCTTTTTTTAAAAATATTTTTAAATAGTGTTTTTATACTAACGTTCAGACAGCAGCTGAAATCTCCCATTAAAAGCCATTTTTTCAAAGACCTTTCCCTGAAATGGGGGGTTTAGCATGGCCTTGAAGAAAAAAAGTTAGTATTTAACAGGTTGGTCTCTATTGGTCTCTTCTGAAGGTAGATTGCCTTTTTGTGTTGTAAACAGAGATGGCTTCCTGCCTGATTATCTTTGGTCCTCCAAGGTGAATAAAGAAAATATTTAATCATGTTCCATGTGAAGATGACAGTAAGAAAATTCATTTTCAAAATTCATGCATTTGTCCACAAGAAAAAACAAAAACCCCTAAACAAAACCAACACATAAAACTTCAAAGGCTACCTGTGTTGTATTTGATAATACATAATTCTGCTAAATTCTGCAAGCTCTTTATTTCTGGAATAAAATAAATTTGCATTTAGTGAAGCACTATTCAGCTGTCAAATAGCTATGACAAGTTCAGAAAGAGAATGCTTTTCCCCCTAAAACTGTTCTTGCAACTAGTGGCAGAAAAGAAGAGAAGAGCTTTTCTCATATGACTTGCAACTTCTGGTGAATGTCTGTTTTCCTGGAAGGCTTGAATACTTCTATTTAGTCCTGAGGCAAATAATGGAGTTACAACTGGAAGGAGTGCACAGTAACCATCTGCAGACATTGCCTACCAAGTAAACTTCCCCTGAGCTCCAGGATGACGAATTTTGGGGTTGGTGTGCAGTACAGCTACTGACCTTCCTTTTTGCTTGAGCACCAATTAAGAAGCACTGACCCAATAGAAATGGGTCACATTGATCTGTTGTTTTGATTTGTGTAACATGTCTCCCTCAGTCCAAAAAGCTCACCACCCCTTGCCACTTGAAGAAAGTTACTTTTCAACTCAGTTTCATTTCAGAGAGTAACTTCTTTTCTTTTTTTTTTTTTTTTTTAATTTACAACTAACAGGAGATAAAGTACTTAAACACAGAAAGGCTACACAGAAATCAACTCAGAAAGTTTATTGGCCTACAGTAAGGACATTGGATAGTTCATACTCATTTTTCTACCATGTATATCGTCTATTTGTTTGTAACAGTAAGAGGAGATAAACTACATTCAGGTTTATGTCAGGAAAAAGAATCACAAACCACAACAAAACTCCAGCCAGCATCTTTCAAAAGCAACTTCAATATATAGAGTCTTGGTTTTAATTTCTCTTAGCTTAAAAGCTGAAAAGGGAATGGATTTAGGCAGCCATACAGGTTAGGCTGTGTTAGCCTATGTCTCAGAGCCAGGCATGTCCCCACTTTAAATCAAAAAATTTTCTCAATATTCAAATTATAGCTTCTATTTTAACTCAGATATTTACTGTGAAAAGAGCAGTAGGAAAAAAAAAAAACATTGAAAAATCAAGTGCTTTCATGCTTTGACACAATGAATTGCAATGTTTTGCAGTGAAAACTGAACACATTTCCTATAAATGGTTTGACAGAGCCCTCTTCCAGACCTTTTTCTAATATCTCTGTTTACTGGTAACTGCACAGATTTCTCTGTCCTGCTGGCAATGGCAGAACAGGTAAGCAAAGCCTGGCATTTTTGAAAGACAGTGTCAAAATTTCTGTGTTACAAAGTGAATAAATAGCAAAAAAGAAAAAATAAATTTGATTTGGTCAAATAAATAACATCAACAGCACTCAGGGATTAAAAAAAAACATATAAACATAAGAAGTGGACTGTTTCTGTTATGCTTACACACATTTCTATTCCAGAAACAAGTTTTCAAAAATTACTTAAATGTGTTTTGAATGTGCCTCATTTTAGTGCAATATTTGCTTAGCTTTTAAATAAGAGAATTTACAACTTCTAGCCTTCAGCCTGTACATACTCTGATCCCAGATACCTGGTAAAAATTTCTTCCATTTCATACAGCATTTCCAGGATAAAACAGGTGAGACATAAAATCAAACCAAACCAGAAAAAAAATAACCCAAACCAAAAAAAAAAAAAACAAACCCAAAACAAAACAAAAACCTAAAAAAAGAAAGGGAAAAAAAATAATAAAAAAAAACAACAACCTCACACTTGGTCAGAGTTATATGCCCTCTAGTAATCCTCTACAACTTTAAGGGATGCAAAGTTTACACTATCAATATTTGGCTTTCACAGAGATAAACACTTTATAACAATGCATAGGTTCTAGAAATCCTGAAAAACTACTTGAATGGCTTTTCTCCACATTTATCCTTCCGCCCATGACCTGAAAGAACAGAAACCATGGTACCACTTTATAGCAACGGAATAGGACTGTCCACTATAAAAACAAAACAAAACAAAACAAAACAAAAAAAAACCAAAAAAAACCCCCTAAAAATACAAAACATTCCAACAAAAAAAACCAACCAAACAAAACTCCCAAAAATCCAAAAGCAAAAAAATCTACAAACAAAAAGTCTCCACAAAAAAAACAACATAACCAAAAAAGAAACAACAAGCCAAACCACCAGCCCCCGCCAATAAAAACACCAAAAAAACCCCAATCCCCCAAAAAATTATACTCTAAAAAGACAGAAAAGAGAGGGACAACAAAGATGCAGAGGTATTCTAGCTCTATGCTTTCTTACAACAAAAGTTCACTCAATTTACACATTGGGGGAGTGGTCAATTTAATTGCTATGATTCTGTAAAATTGAATGAAAATCCACAATTTAATGTCCTATCTTTTTTCACCTCATGAACAAAATACATCAGGAAAACAATTAAAGAATAATCCTGCATGATGTACCCTAAATTTCCACATGAACAAAATACATCAGGAAAACAATTAAAGAATAATCCTGCATGATGTACCCTAAATTTCCTAAATACAAAACTGAGTCAAAATAGCCACACAAATTAAAAAAAAAAAAAAAATTGAAAGCAGAAGAGTAGAAACCTGTCCACAAATTTTAATGTCCTGTTTCAAGAAAATCATTTTTACCTTGCAGTGAAGCACTTCAAAGATTATAATCATCACATATACTTTTCCCCTAAGTGAAAAGTATGCTGATGTTTTGCTGATTGGAGACCCAGATGGGATAGATACAGGTGGTTATCCTCATCAAAGCAGAATATTACTACTAAGTCTGTTTTAATTCCTATTACAAGAATCTTCAAATTTAAGAAGAGAAGCCACTGCAGCACAGCTATCTCTTGCCCATTTCACTGGAAATCTGAAAACATCAAGTGCATTTCATACAACCTTATCACCTACAAGTATGTTTACAAGCAACTGCCAGTTTCCATTAAGAAATACAATTCTGACAATGGTAGGGAAGAGCTAGGAAATACAAATCCTAAAAGCTCAAAATTAAGCAAAATTAAAGCAAATTAATCATCTCATCTTCGTAACCTGATGATTTTTGTGGAACCCAGTTATCGTCATGTGACTTAGGCCTTGTGGATGTTAAAGAAATTTAATTTAAAAGAGCAGCAAAAAGTGCTAAGCATTGCAGATAGTATGAAGACTAAAGTCAGAGCAGAAATTCACAACAAACTCCCAAGATGAAACATCATGTTTTACTTCTAATAATATACTGTAATTTTCATAATTAGGTTTGCCAAGAGAGTTTCCTTCTCTGCTTTGCAACAACAGCCATAACCAATAAGACAGTTTGCAGTTAGCGTAACATTTTTGCGAAGTCATACCTGAAGCCAACTGTGAGGAGTTAGAAAAGGATCTCATGATAATGAGCGTGCTAGGTGATAAAATGACATCAGTTTTAACATAAAGATAGGCACAATAATGCAGATGAGGGGAGAAAAAGACAAATAATGAATAGCAAACACACAACACTAGGTTCCAACAAGACACTGCTACAGAGGAAAGATCATGTGGACATCAGAGGCAATTCAGTGAAGACTTCTGCAAAATATTCAGCAGCTGATGGAGTATAAAACAAGCAGAGCATTTGGCACTATCAAAGGGAAACAAAAAGGAATTACACTTGTGTGTATAGTCATGGAGCATGTAACTCTGGAGTGATAAAAGAGTGAGAGAACAGTAACAGCACCATCAGCACTGCAGAAAGGCTTACATGTACAAAGAGGCAGCAGTGAGGTTTTTGACAACAGAAAGAATATGAAATTCATACAGGCTGATGATGAGGATCACCAGATCACGACTAGGAGGCAGGGAGTGTTCAGTCATTTACTAGTGGGGAAGCCACAGAAAAGACAGCTGTTTTTGTACACAGCAAACAGCACAAGGGTGAAGTTAAATGGCAGACGATGTGTTGAAAGTCAAAAATACCAACAAGTTAAAAAATAACTTTTTAATTAAAAATCAGGTTATTTAAATAGTCATCAGAATCAACAATGGCTACTATGTTTGAGAAGGAAAGCCCTCCTCAAAAAGCTTCTCACCCCTGGCAGCTCAAGCCACGTGCCAGTCAAGGCACTGCCATCTTCTGCCTTCCTCATTTTTGGAAGGCAGCTCCTTACAAGCAGCCTAGCTCTGCAACCAAGACTGGCTACAAATCCATAGGAACACACTGATCCTCAAGCCCCAACAAAAGAAACTCAACATTTTAATCTCCTATTTCAAACAAATGTATTTCAGAGATGACAGACTCATCCCACTTAGCTTTGAGCATTTAAATGAGTCATTGGTGACCAAAAAGCACCATCTCCTTCACCTTCCTTGTGCCAAAGGGGAGACAAGCACCTGGGCCCACCATGAAGCCACCAACCTAACTGGACACACAAATGCCCACAAGGACCAGCAGATGGATTGTGGCACTGGCTCTGCACTCCAGAGGAAAGATTTAGCAACTTGAGAGAGCAAACAAACCCAAGCACAAACATGTTTGCTCTCAGGCCTTACTCTCTCACCTCTCAGTTGTGCCCTCCTCCTCAAGAAAGTGCTGGGACAGAATCAGAGTGAAAAGCCAGAGAGATGAGAGGGACTGCATCCCTCCTGTCCTACAGAAGTGTCCAACCAGTTCTAGCTCCACAGATGAGGTCCAGGATACAGATTCAGTTGCAGGTATCACTCTCCAGCTCCTCCCACTGAGAGGGATGTTGTGGCTTCTTACCATTTAGGACCTTTTACACCAAGGATTAAGCTGAAGGCTTGTTCCCCGCTGGCGTTTCCACTTCAAAGAGCTGCTACTGTGGATACTAAAGCCTTTGAAAGTGGCCTCACTGCACAGTCCTGAGCATTAAATGAGGTCTTTAAAAAAAGGAGGGGGGGAAAAGTGGAAAGTGCACTGGCTTTATAAACACATCAGTAGGGCTACTTTCAAAGCCTTTCATGCCATCTACAATGTGACAGAGAAAATCTTGGAGTTTTAGCCACCACCCCAACTTCCTTAAAATTATGGCAATAAAGTGATCCATCCCCAGAGTGTTTCCCAGCATTAGCAGCAGGGAACTAAAATACACAAGGGAATTGTAAAAAAAAAAAAAAAAAAAACCCACACAAAGCAGAAAAAGTTTTTAAAGACAAGCGCTAGACTCCAGGACAGCGGCGCGCCGTGCTGCCAGAGCATGTTCAGCATGCCAATAAGGACTGCAGCACTGCAATCCCCAGCACCAGCAGCCCACGCACCGGCGGCCTCCTCTGCACAAGCCTCATACCAGCTGCAGGAGGTGCCCCAGGCAACAGCACTTTTTGGCTACGGGGTGAGGAGATGAAGGTGAGAAAGATGGCATTGGTCTCCTCACAGGCACAGGTGAACACAGCCATCACAGAAATCCCACACCTGTTATCACAGGCTTTTAAGTAAATAAGAGTGAGGCAGTGCTGAAGTCCTGAATCATTAACTGGGTGTGGAGGTATGCTCCTGCCAGCAGTGAGCCTGCCTGTCCTGCCAGGGGCACAGCCAGAGGGGTCTGCTGACAAACTAAGGCAGCTCTAGGCTTGAAATATGCATACAGCTGCTGATAACAGCACTGCAGATAGTGAAAAGTGGAAGGAAATACCTGAAAAATATTTAAATGAACTAAAATAGGGCTTTGCCAGTCCTACAAGGCAGCCACTTTACCCACCTAGACATTAGCAGGAGTGTCCCGCAGAGAGCTGCCAAAGGAGACTGTGAAGGCACAAACCTGACATGCTGAAACACAGCATTGAAACATCATCCTTCTGAACAATGGGAAAAAATGGAAAACTTGTCACTTGGAAATTGTAGGTTAGTTTTAGACTAAGTTCAAAACACTGCCTATGACACCTGTAAAGTACATAAATAATGAGAGATTCAGAAAACTAGGGGCTGGGGGACTGTGCCATTTAACATACCTGAAGTATATATATCAGAGCAGTAGGGGAAAAAACAACAACATAAAATTGCTCAGAAACTCAAGTTTTAAAGTATTCAGTCTGGATAGGAATGAACACTAGAGGGTTAAAACCCCAAAAATGTATTTCCTAGGCCTCTTAAAAGTGATCATACACAAAAAACATACTGAAAAGCTGCCTTCAGAATTCCCACAAAAAAAAGAAAAAAGGCATTTCTAACCAAAACTTAGCTTTCTCCTTCCATAGAACTACCACAGGTAAAACTTCCTGCATTTTTCTTTACTTGTACTCTCTAATTCTGCCTACTGTCACAGGTGCTGTATTCCCTGCAGAAGAGAAGATTTTACAGCTCATGAACCTCCAGACTGACCTTGTCTCTATTTATGAGTTCAGCAATGTATGATACCCAGATCTTCCCAAAACGCCTCCCAAAATGTTTATCATCCACTCAGAAACTGATGAAAAAAATCATTAATCTAAAATAAAAAAAATTAATAGACTCTGATATGAACCATCTGTTCCTATTTCTTGATCCACTTCTTTATGCAATAACTGTATCACTTAATCCCTCCCACTGTCTTTATTAGCTATTGTTTTTGTATAACAAAAATCACAAAGATGAAAAATTTTTTTTTATGAGTGTGTGTATTTTATGTACGTGTGTAAGTATTCGTGGACATATATCTAGGTATGAAAAAGAAGGGAGAAAAGAAAAGGAAAAACAAAAGGAAGAAAAAGAAAATAAATAATAAAAAGAGCATGAACCTCTGTGTTTATCAATTTGTTTACAGCTGAGCTCTTCTAGCTGGCAAAGTTTCAGGCATCACAAGCCCACCAGGTCTTTTGCCAGACTTATGACTCCAGAAATCCTACAAGTCTTCTGCAGCAGCAGCAAACTGGCAATTCTCAACAGCTTTAGTAATCATCAGTAGCACAAAGAGTCCCCTACATAATTAGTATTTCTTTGTGTTAGTTATAAGGATTGTGCATATAATCCCCTGTTAGGTATGCTCTTGAATCTTCAGAGCCTCAGACTTTTCCTTTTTTAGCAGGGCTGAAATAGGGAACGAAGAACTTGACGTTGCCAGCTTTATCAGAGAGAGAGCTCGGTGTTTTAACGGCCCGGTTACAAAGGAATAATAAAAAATTGTGGCGATTAAGAAGTTAGCAGATTCCAGAAAGGGGATGCATAACTTCTTTCTCCTCATGCACTCTCTACTCCAAATAGAGACAAAAAAGTTTGCTTTTAAAAGAAGACATTTTAAAAAGAAGACTCTATATATCAATAACCAACAACTGTCGCTGCATTTGCCAATAATGTATAAGGAGATTAGTTTAATTAGTCAAACAGTTAATACTGCTATTATTTGAACTAGTTTTCAGCACTGACACTCTCTTGAAATGAGTTTTATTTTCCTCAGGCTATAATTTCAGCCTGTTTACAGACCAGTTACATAGCACCGGTGCACATTAGTTAACCATAATACATTGTATAAAACACATCAAATTAGCTTCACAATCACAGGTTTTAAAAAGAAAATACACACTAACATTTTTTTTTAAAGTGATTTAGCTATCTTTTGCTACAATTTTGCAACAGCCATATTCATAAAAAAGGGAAAAATAATTTGACTTTAAAAAAAGTGTTTCTTCCCTGGAAGAGAAAAAACAATCCTCAAAGTCAGAAATTTCTAGCACAGTATCACTAATAGCTATCACGTGGAATTTAAATATTAGCAATGTGTTAAAACTGTATGCAAAATTATTTATTTTAATTAAACACTTTATTTCTCATCTCTCAGTATTATAAAAATGGAACATTTTACAGAGCTTTTACAAGTAAACACAGTACAGATAATTTCTGACACATTTCTGAGCAACAGAGAAGATAATTCATTCACAGCTGAAGTGATACCTGAGTGCCGGAAATCCCACGCAACATTAAGAGCCATTTTTCTTGCTCAGAAAAAAAAAATTAAAAATGGTAGCACATAATTATCTCACATTTCTGTAAAACGTACATTCACACACTAAGAAGTTGATTTGCCTTTATAATCACTCTATTGTCAAGCACTATACTTCAGGACCTCTAGCTCATTAGAAAATTCTATCTTAGGAAAATAGAGTAATTCTAAACAAAGTAATTACTCCTTGAAAACAGATAGACTGCACATTGGAAGGTTACCACACTAATAGCCCTGATTAAACACACAGAGCAATTAAGTAGAAAAGATATTACTAAATTAAATAGACACCAGAATCTGGTCTGAAATACTTTTAATACCAAATAAATGTAAACACAGAATATTTACTACCACCTCTACTCTGTAAGCTGAAGGTTCATTTACCTAATCATATAAAGTAGTAGTATATATATGCACCTTGACCAGGAAATAATTTTTATAAATCCTTTTGTCATTTGAATGTCTGTCAGTAGTTTGATACAGACTACTTGACAAAGTGATGAATGCAAATTTTCATTTTGGTAGTCAGGCATAACAAGATAACTCAAGATATTGTGATCTACAAGGTACAGAAACCAGACGCTGAAATTTTCTGAAAGAGATTGTCTCAAAACAGGAAAGTGAAAAGTTTTCTCTGAGACCTCTGCATGAAAACAGTTTTCTTTGCAATAACTAAATATTTGTCTCGTATTTTACTGAGAAATCTCTTGAAAAATATTATTTTACTTGCTTCTAATTATCAGTCTTTGCCTTGCATGCCTAACACAGTCTGCACACAAGCAATACATTTAACTCTCAATCAATAGTGATAGAGAGTTAAACATATATATCCATACCCTATGGATTTGTAATAATAATGCTCTACATCCTGACATTTGTTTCATTTGTTAGCAGATCTTGAAATTCTCAAAAGACACAAGGTTGTTTTGACTTAGAAGACTGCAGCCTTCAAAAATAACTGGTTCATGAACTGAGTATGTGTCAACAACCCAGCCACAGGTCTCCAACAAGTACTTGGCCAGGGAGCAGGGAAGTCGTATCAACCTTCCCTGAGCAGAGTCAGCTGTGAGGAGTTGGGAGATGATATCAGGAGTTCTGAGTGCATGTGCTGTACTCCTCCTTGAAGAATGGGAGGGGCAATGGACAGTGGTTCTATGGACAGTTGGACTAGAAGGGCCTACTTGCCACAATACTGTTAAAACTTATGTAACTCATTCCTAGGATAAAGGAAATCTTGAAACTTTCCCCCCAAAATTACGTCACCGAAAGTTTTTTTTAGGCAGCAAAAGGTTCTTCCACCTGCTTTCTCTTTAAGAAATTGATCTTTAGTCTTCCTGAGTACATATAATTATTTTTTCTATTGACATCTTAGCTGAATACAAGTATGCAATGTACATGGCTATTACAAAATAATTAAGAATACAACATTTTCTTGTCTCACCAATGGGTAATCTTAGCGGGAAAAAAAAACCCAACTATAATATGTACAGTACATATGAATGATGCTGCTATAACACAACTGAAGTCAGCATGTTAATTTGGGTCACTAACTGGGTGACATCCTGAAAAGGTACTGAGTACCATCAATGCATATGGCAGTGTGAGAAAGTTGAAAAGGCTTCAGCATATAACAGGATGAGGAAATGTTCTCAGACCCCTCCTGCAACATGATGGTAAAGTTTGCCTTCTCTCTAAAAAATAATAGTAATAACTGAAAACTACTCTATTCTTCCAGAATTTTACAGACTTCTGCTCTCTCTAGAGCATTTAACATAAATCTTCTCCATTCCTTACTGAGGCTCCTCCTCTGGAAGAAAGTTGATGTGCCTTAGCACAGTGAAATCATTGCTCTAAAAGCCAGCCCGCTCATTAAATTATTCTGCTAGCTGTGTGTTCTCTCATTAAAAATGTATAAAGATCAGATAATTGCAGCACATATTATTAACCTTGTTTTCCTTGTTTTCATGTACAGGTTCTGTTTTGCTGCCTAGACAAAGATCTGGAAAGGGCAGTTTTCTACAATAAACTACAGTAAGCTAAACTACGTTATGAAAAATTCCCCCGGCTTTCATTGAAGAGCACAAGGAATCACAGCACAGTCAAAAAAAACACCCTATAGTTTTATAACAGGGTAAAATACTGTAATCTTGTTGTATACTCCTACAAATCTAAACCAGGCAGTCTTGGCTTCAGTTAAAGCTTCCGATAGGGAATTATTTAGATCAGCCAGTCTAATTCACCTAAATCTTCAAACATAGCTGCTATAAACTTCACAGATTTCCAGGTTGACTCCTTCTCCTTCTTAAATCTAGGCTGCACTTCCAGACAACAACCCAGCTAAAAATCCAATTAGGGTAGCAGCACTTCTGAAACACACTGACCTATTTCTTTTTTTACTTGTTTTAATATGCATATACTCATGTTCTATTTCTGAAGAGAGCTATTTACACTGGAAATTAATACCCTTTGAAAACAAGTTACCATAAAATCCACCTATTTCACCCAAACTGAATCCATTCACAGGAGACACAGTGTTTCCCTGACTGCCCTAAGCAACACATACAGTATGCAGTATACTGCAGCAAACTCTTGAAACATTGGATAAAAGACAACGATCCTCCTACCTTGTTTAGCCCTGTCTATTCGACACATTCCCAACGTGAACAGGAACATCTGATACAAACAAACAGCCACATCTTCCCCATCGCATCATGGTAACTAATTCTCGCACAAAACGATGAGCAGTAATGTTTTGGGTTTTTTTCCTCAGAAAGCCTTGTGACTTATCGGGGGATTTTTCCTCAGATGATGAAGCAGACACAGCCTAAACTCTGTTGCTGAAAGACTGCAGCCCTTCCTTCTCACAGAGCCCTCCCAGCATATGGCAGCCAATCACACCCAGCTTCGTCAGCCCTACTGCTCTTAAACTGATCCTAACAGGATGATTGACACAGCAACACAGCACTTCTAATGTGTAAAAACAATGCATCCATACCAATGAACCAGGAATTTCCCTCGCACAGGGAAGGAGTTTTACTGGTGAGGCAAAGCGATAGCTCTGTGAAATAACATACACAGCAAAAGCAAAAACAACTCCCTTTCCCTCCACTGCAACAGCAGCTTCAGCATTTCTTGCACAAGGATTTTCAAAGCTTTTGCTAATCGTAAACGCGTGCACAAACAACGTTTCTGAAACTGCAAAACTGCAGTGGTGCTGTCTTGCTTGCAAAGGTGAGATATGCACCATAATAAATCAAACCATCTGTCTTTTATTTTAACATGCAGCCAAAACACGCTCCGATTGAGGCAGTAATATTCTCGTTTTAATACTGCATAATCTGTGTCTGCATTTAACAGCAATACAACCATAACGTCTTTTCGATTATTTCAGACCGGTTGTTAGGGACTGCAGGTATGCTTCTCAATGAAAACACAATCTATATGATGGTGTTTTAATTCATATCCATGGCAGGCAAATCCCATCAGCAGCATCCAAACTGAAGTCCATGCAATTAGCTTGCAACTGATGTTCATTTGTGTCAAGGTTCTGGCATAAGGACTACGATACCAGTTGCCATTTTCAAATCAAGCTGTGGGCAGCTCGACATGCTTGGTACACAAGGTCTGCTGTGAACCAGTTTTCCTATACATTTTTCTAAAGTTTTAAAACATGAGAACAAAGCAGCCAAGGATTATTAAACAAGAGTTGCAATTAAGAAAAATACAAAAAGGAGCTTAAGCTGAAAGTCAATTTTTATCCAAAAAGGGATAAAGATTGCAGGGCAACAGTACTTTATGCAGCAGTTTAGGCAATTCAAGACATTACACAAAAAAATGTGTAAAATGTGTTTAAAATGCCACGAAAAGTTTAGAAATATGAATAGACAAGAGGAAAACAAAGCTCTCATTCACTGGCAGCTCTGTCCCAAGGCCCCATTGTTTCCTGTGGACTATTTTGCATATTATAAACACAGCTTCCCAAAAATCCATTATTCCTCTATCCAGCAAGTAGCAACTCTCCTTTGGGTTCCACCATCTCCCACACAATTTGTGAAAACCCTCCCCTTCCAGGCATGGCTGAAACGTGTTCCTGCCAAGAAGGTTCCTGCCAGCCAGCCCTTACTTTCTGTTCAATCACCCTCTCCATTCCTCTCTATTCTGCCCTATATTAAAAAAACCCAAAACAATCCTCCTGAAAAAAAAAAAATAGTTGATTTTGGTGGGTTTGAGAGACCCTGGGGACAAGGGTAGTAACTCCACCCATTATTAAGATGGCTTGGTGCATCTCATCAGGATTTTCCACATTCTTTTGACTCTGCCAAACTTGAGCTGCCCTTGTTAAAAATTTTCCATGCTGGACATCTGCTGCAGGATTTATTGACTTTTGTGCCAAAAAACAGTTTGCCTATTTCTGAGATAACCTAGACAAAAACATGTTGCTCTGCCATCCTTATAACTCACTGGGGAACTCTGGCTCCTCTGCCGATGTTGGGGCAGCCTTGAAATTTGGCAAAGTGCTTTTTTGATGTTGCTTTTCGGGGTGTTTTTTTTTTTTTTTATATGGAGGGGTTTTTATATGTTTTGCTACGCATATGAAAATATTTTCCTATTTGACAAAGCTTTAAAACCTGCTAATATTCAGCTGACTCACAGCATCTTTTTAATTTTTGTTTCTGATCTCTACAGTGCAAATCTCAGAAGGTGTTCTGCAGTGAGCGTCTGATTCCTTCCTTCAGCCATCCGTCCATATGTGGCTGGAAAGGCACCAGCCCCACAGTGCGACTGAGCATGTAATGGGCTCAAGTTACAGGAGATTAGCAGGATTTCCCCTGTAACTGCTGCTCCCATCTGCCAGAGACCAGACATTGGAGCTGACAGCAGGAAGACAACCTCGCCTGTTGCTCTCATGACCCTTCGGCTGGTGCCCCACGGACGTGCGTGAGACGAGCCCTTCCGAGCACACTGCAGAGGGGACCGTCAGAAAGGGCAGGTGGGCCAAAACATACCACGAGGCTAGGCAGAAGAGGGAGAGAGTGATGAGAGGGAAAGGGAGGAATAGATGCAGGAGCCAGAATCTGGCTGGTCTAGTCGAGCAGGTTACAGCAGAGAGGAAGATGGTGCCCCTGCCAGACGAGGCAGAGTAAGCAGCACAAGCAGCACCAGTCAGCAGGAGCTGGCTGCCCTCTCCACAGAGCCAGGCACATCCATACCACAGCCCCCACCGAGAGCTTCTGTGGCCCATTAGATCACTCCAACTTGCAAGCTCCCTCAACCCTTCCCTGCCACAAACCCAAGGCAAGTCACTGCTAACACAACCCCTGAAAAGGCACGGGCTCAGCACTGCCTGCACAACCCAATTTCTTGTGCCACTGCTTCACAGTGCACACACTGTCTTCAGCCACGGCAGAGCTCTAACTGCAGTCAAACGGGGCTGGGGTGCTTCCACACAGCATTCCCAAGACTCCTGAATCACAAACACAAAGCCAGCAGCCACACACCCACCCAGATCCTCATGTGGGTTATTATGTTATAGATTCTCGCGTGACAGAGGATCAGAAGACCCTCAACCCAATGGGGCATGCTGAAAATACATCACATCCCATTTGTGAACCCTTTAGTTAAGACCCATCAAAAAGCTCAAGAGAAAATTTCTGCTCTTTCTCAGAACTGGCACTCGAGTAGTACCGGAGTAAAGCATGACTTCATTCATGCAAAAAAAAATATAAATTAAAAATAATTGCTCTGTACGTTGAGGAGTGAGTAGTTCTCAAATGGAGATGTGCCCATGTATCCATTCATTTTTCACATCAGTTACAAAGAAAAAGACCAGAAATTAAATTTTCAGTCTGATTTATACAACCATATTATGTATTTAATTGCAAAACAATATCATCTTAGAGAAGCTGAGAAATTCACATGTCAAACTCAACAAAGAATAACAAAGGTAAATTCCCAACTCAAAAAATGCCATCTGCTCTGCCTGATATGCTCCTGTAATTAATGAATCAAGGGAAAAATGCTTCTCTCAGTGACTATTACACACAATTTTCTGAATGGTCTTGATACAACTTTTGAAGAAAAGTTTGGAAGCAATAAAGAGGAGGAGAACTGAAAAATACAGAACCCACACAGTTATTTTTCCTTCCTTACTCTTGAATCACAGCAATTAGCTCTAATTCCAGAAGCAACAAAACTTGTCAATTTAAAGGGAGTTTTGCAAGAAGGGTGGAACATATGTAACACTAGCACCAAAGTCACCAAGCAATTTATGTGATATTCAGTTGCAGCAGATTGATGATTTTGAGCTGTGCCTAGATGACCTATGGCAACAGTGACGTTTTGGTAAGTTTGGCAATGACAAAAAGAACTGTAAAGCCATTTCCTGTGTCAGTAATAGACTCTTCCCTTAGTAACTTCCCACAACTGTTACTACAAGCAAAATTCAGCTTTGGTAGCTATGGTCTGAATGACAGCATAAAGAAAAGTCAAAGCAGCTGCCAAGATTTTAAAACTAGGCACTCATGCATAATACCACTGTTGCCAGCTTTTGCAAAATACCTCAATATCTATATTGGGGCTGAAGGGATGGTGGAAATCATTATTAAATTAAAAATTTAGAGAGTAATATCAAAATTCCAAGTTACTAACTGGGAACAGGTTCTGAAAGAATGGGTCTAATTTTTGTTTTAAAAATAGGCTTAATCACAAGAACTTTAAGTCTGCCTTTTCAACTGTTTTAATTTCCTACCTCCCAGACATCCCAACATCTCCCTAACCTAGGAAAACTGGAGATTGTACACAGAAAGGAAAACTATTTTCATCATATATATGCTGAGAGAAATATAAAATGGAAACACTCCACAGAAGCAAGCACATATTCAAGTTACATGTTAGGAATCAATCTTACCAAAATTAAGGTGGCTCCTGGAGGCTTTCCAAATGCTCCCTCTCCTTCCGCTGCTTGCACAAGGAGTTTAAGCCATGTCTAAATTGTGAGATCCAAACACATGGGTTCAGGCACACATCCAGCCTGCATCCTGACTTTATTTTAGGATGACACCAATTCCCCATCAGGATGAAAACTAAGTACATGTGCACAATTCCTTTAGAGGGTGGTTCCAGCTGGGAAGGGTGATGAAGGCATCAGCCAGAGAAGAACTGCAGTGCACTCCAACCAGGCTTTTGTAGCTGAGTGTTTGAGGCACATAGACCAGGTGCCATGGAGAGCTGAGCTGCCTCAGGATTGTAGCCTTATGCACTTAGCTCAAAATACATTTGACCAAATATAAACAACCACATTTCACTGAGTCACTCTACTCCCCCTCTCTCTTTATAGTCACTGAAGAGAAATAGGCATTTGTGGGCTGTGATTCATCCTATCCCAAAGTAGCTATTCTAAGAGATTCCATCATATCCTAAAAGCATCTGTGTTTCTGTATTGGTTACCTGAGATGGTCACCCTTAGGCTTCTTCTATCATGTCCTTCATTAAACATGTAGGAGATGAAATCTTACTACAGAAGCCTTATTAGGAACATAAATATTTAGATATTTCTGTTACATACACGGGACAGCACTTTAGATTTTCAAAATCAGTTCAAATAACTAAAGATATTAGCATAGAGCTAAAGGACACCTGTATTTTGACAATGTACAGTCACAGCTTTGGTGTAAATCCTCAGCTTGCCATAAGCATGTTCCAGCTATGTTGCTATATAAGCTACATAAGCTTGTTCTTAAGCTATGCTGAACATGTTCCAGGTTTTTTTTTTTTCCCTTGACTGAACAGCAATCTTTGCACTTGCTCATGCTTTCCTCCTCTGAACAACTGATGGACACCAAATTAACCTAAGAAGAGTTGAACTGGGATTCTCCTCTTGATTTTCTGTTTTGTTTTGGAGGGGACATTTTTGGGGAGAGGGAAGGTTGGTAAAATAACCATTATCTTGCTGACTCTATAAGGCAGATACTATAAACTGGCAAAATAATAAGCTCAGAAAAATAAATTGGCAAACCACCTACACTGCCTTACTCTTAGAACACTGACTTATGCAAAAGTTTTTTCAGGAAAGCGATTCTGTTTTTCTTCATGACAGCTGAATAAAAAGCAGTTTTCAGTTTGCTCATCTGAAACACCAAATCATGGAAGTATTAAAACTGAAATTTTAATAATCCAAACCCAGATATCTAGTTTCTTCTAGATGGCCTAGGGAATTTCTGTTGGCCTTCAATGGCCATCACTGGAAGGACTGGGTTACTGGTATGTCTTATATCTGCCATACCCACACAGATGTCCCAGATATAAAATTGTCTAGTGCCATTTTAGATGCCATATATTGAGATACCTGTACCCATCCAAAAATGCAACCATTTCCTCAGAAATATTCCTATCAGAACAGATCTTCCCAAAACTTCCAGCAGAATGTAAAAAGGTTATATACAAAACAGAAACCCTTTATCATCAGCTGCTGAACCCTGTCCAGAATATGTTTTATGAATCACAAGGAATCACAGTGTAAAAGTACAAGCACTATTTAAGCCAGAAACATGTATCATAAATTCAAGATAAATCTCTCTGCTAACTGACTTCATGTCCCCCTAATTTGTACAATACATGCCACAGCCAGGGACTTACCTGATGGAAGCCTCCTGAGTCTTTGACTTCAGCTGATATAAACACTAAATGCTTAAGCCTTCATAAAAATGTATTGGAAATCCATGTGGTTAGAAAGAATACTTCCCAAATGTATCAAATTAAGAAGAAAGTGAGTGCTGTACCTTTAGGTTTTTAATACTCAGCTGGAAACAATGCAAAGGTGTAATCCAGCCCTACCCACTGATGCATAAATCATCTTTAGCAAGACTCCCATGTACTGGGAAGTTCTTCCATCACTGATAAAAACATGCTCCTTCCTCCTCAGACCCTTCCATGACTAATTTCCTCCATAGCCATTGTTCTGGCCTCAGATTTGGAGTAGTTCCTATTCAAAGCCACAACAGGAGGAAACCATTTGATAAATCACCTTTTCATAAAACCTACTAACCTCTGCCACAAAGTCACATGGGCACAGGAAAACCCTCTTGTGTTTCAAGGAATATAGTGGAGGATGCATATACTAAACTTCTGCTCCTTATCTTGGGGATTTCCAACATATTGGGAAGACGCAGGAGCAAGAGTTTTCCTCCAAGAAGCTCGTAAATTACTAAAATTAGTACTTCATGTAACTATATGAGGGATATATTCCAAGTAAGTTTGCTACATGCAAACCCAGTATTTTTTAAATCTATGAAGATTCAGTCATCAGCCTCAAATATATTTGTATATAATTCAAGCAATGGCCCCAAATAATACATCTTTAAATGAGTGATGTAATGAGAACTCTCTAATTATCCTTTAAATCAAAAGCTCTATTTTATTAATCCTTTATGAACTCAAAGGGAAAAAATGCTACTGAAACTAAGCTACCTTTTGAATTTTCCCATCTTCAATTAGCATAAAAATAATTCAACTTGCTCTTTCTAATTCATTAAAATTATGCTATTGTTTTTGCACACTCCTGCAATACAGGTGTAAAACAACCTAATTTAGGAGGTGATGCTGCCTCCCATTTCTCTACAAGCTGCCTCTTAACAGCCTGAGTCTGTAGGGTAGATGCTCAGGGGCATGCAGCAAAATCAGCAAGCAATCTCCACTGTAAGCAGAGAAAATAGGCTCCAGGAAACTTCACAGAAAATGAAAGCCAATTGGATAATTTTTGTTTTTTAAAATCAGTAAGAGCAGCTTTCAATCCCTCACCCCTTTACAGCAATTAATAACCCACACATGTAAGAGCAGAGGACTCTATATAATTAAAAAAGCATTACTTTGGCAAGAAGAGAGGGCCTGGAATATATAAGTGCAGGGTTTTATTTCTTTCTGTGAAGTATGGATGACAGGTAGGAGAAAGCTATGCCAAGTGAACTGTTGGCAAGCAACTAGTCTTTTGGTTAACAGGCAGCTCTGTTTTGTGAAGTCTACGAGTTTGTGCTCACTTAGGCAAGCTTTTCTTTAAACATTAGACTTAGATGCATTCAGTCATGAGTTTTGCACCAAATTTCCATATGCACCTCAAAAGAGGTTGCTTTTTTTCAGCTTGTTTTCTGATTACTGTGAAGTGTCAGGAACACTTTGTTGTATGATGCTTTTAAACATTACATGTGGATCTTTGCCTAATTACTCTGCCACAAAATACTATATACATGAACATGAACCTTCAGTTTTCCCAAATGTCATGTAACAGAAACCAAGAAATAAGTAACTGTAAACACAAAGAGAAACAAGAATTGTTTTCACATAGAAAAAAAAGCAAACAAGTATGAGTAATGCAGGGCAAGAAACAAGGTCCTCTAGCAGAAGTACTGTGTGGGATAAAATGGCATCCAACAGCATGACCTCTGAAAACAGCATGTTTCAAGTAGCACGTGTCAATATTCAATCCCACCACCAGAAAAATGAAGCAAATTACAGAAAAAAAATGTTTTAAAAATCAAAATGCATACAGGACTTCATTCACCAGAGACCCAAAGATGGAATGGAGAGTTTATTTGTAGTGAAATGTCTACAAAGGAATAGCATCCAGCTTTCTAATACAGCTACTTCCCCCATTCTGTATTTTTCTCCAACTCTCCTCTTCCTCTCTCTCTTTCAAAAGAAAGTATTATAAATTGACAAAACCATTCATTTGGCTGTTTCTCCTCATATCAGCTCTAATAAGGATAAATAAAACCACTAACACATATTAGTAGAGCCACAATACAATTAAATAAAACCACTAACACATATTAGTAGAGCCACTACCTTTGGCTTACCTAAAGGTAGTACTACTAAGGAAAGGGGAATGCAGGGAAAAAGTACAAGATTAAGACTGCACAGGTGTCTTGCTGTGGGGTGTATAGACTTATAAACTTAAGATTTGAAACTAAATTTCACTGCCCTTTTGGCAACTGTAATGCCACCTCATCCCCCAAAGCTATCTTCAGCAGACCCACAAGGAGAGGTTTGCCTGTTAAGACAGGATTGCATTAACCATCAAAGAGTTCTGTCCCTTCCTTCAGGGACAGGTAAGAACAAAAGAAACCTGTTGACAAAAATATTCTGCTGATCCTCAGGTCATAAATGCTTAGATGAACAATACTAATCTAAGTATAGTACACTGAAACATTACTATTTGAACATCATGAAGGTAAGTTTACCACCAAGCATCCCACAGTAGCTGGTCAGCTCAGTCCAAAGTTGTCTAAAAAATTCTTCATTTGAGAAGGAAGGTGTGGGGGGAATTCTCCTAGAAATTTGGATTGTAAGAAACCTAAGGGGATTTCTTACCTAGTCCAGCTTCTGCCTCAAAATAAAACTATCATCAAGAGCAGACTGGGTCAGCATGCCTTTGCCTTGATGAGTCCTGAGAAGCTCAGAGGGCAGAAACTTGCTCCTCTGGACATCCTGGTGGTGTGCTGCACTGCTGTACTAGTAACAAGATTTTTCCAACATCCAACCTGAATCTCCAAAGAAACAATTGGTTGTCACTCTCCCATGGTGTCACCGGGGACTAATAAATAAAGTTTGGTCCTACTATTTTCATAATCCAATAGCTGTAATAGCTACTAGACTGTCCTTTTTCATCCAAGCAAATAAGTCCAGCTCCCTCAACCTAGACCCCTACTCATAAAAGTAACTTTTCACTGGAGCTAGACATGGCAATGGAACTTCATCTGAGCTAGAAGTACTGCCTCGACAAAAGCTGTGACCACGTGCTCAATTAACACTGGATGAACTAGAAAGACTTCTGCTTTTCCCTTTACTACTGGCTGCATATACAAGGGACTACTACTCAGATGTTTTGCATTTGCTTCTTTTGATTCCTCTTTGTACTGCTGACAGAAGGGCTATGTTAAAAGCCTTGCATCCTGTACAGAAATGTCCACAAAATTTCAGACCTTTCTATTTCAGTACTCTCAGATATTCTGCATATTGAATGCACTTCTATTTTACAAAGGTATCTAAAATCAAGACACCTAACAATAAAAAATGAAGTTACCAGTGCTTATTTTATATAGGAGTTCTTTATGGGTCCTTTAAAAACTCCCAAATTTTATCCAGCTGTTTCCAATTATGGCCATCTCTAAAGATTTGTTTTTGAGACAATGTAACTTCAAGAGTACTGGCAGCTAAAAAAGAAAAAAAGGGGGGAAAAAGGCAAATCAAAAAATCTGACCTCTATGGATATCCATTCATTCTGCTCCTTTTTTCAGTCTATTATGCAGAAATCAACAAATAACTAAGAACTTGCTGACAAAATCTTGCTGGAGTAAGCAAAGTGGAACTACAGCAGTTTCAATTATTCTTCCTGTTTAGAAAATACATTATCTCAATCCTAAAAGCCTTCTGCACAGTTCTGCACTAATAACATTTTCCCCCACCCCAGTATGTTTCCAGCAGCAGACTCCACCAGGGACTCAGCAGCAGTGGGGACCAGCTCTAGCAGATTAGGCACTGCTCATACCACGTAAGGAAAAACATTTCAGTCAATTTGAAATTTGTAAAGAAGTATGGTGTAAGCTTTCCAGAAAGCAAGTACAGTGCTGTCGTAATCCTCCTGTCAGCCCCAGGGCCGTCACCACAATTCAGATGACCAAACTCTTCTGCTGCTTTGTGAGGGAGGAGTATTGAGATCCACCCAGCTCTGGCCTCCAGTTATTGCCACACCATTAGTCAAGTGGCCTCTTTACAGCTCAGGAAGCAGACAGATTTTTCTTCTCCCTTCCTCTAACTCACAACAGCAAGGACAGGTTACTGTAAAATAAAAAATGACTGCCTGAAACCACCAACACCATCTTCTGATGGAATGTGCCTTAATCTTAACATTACCCTGCTCTCATCCTTCCTGTCCACACTCACGGCAACTCCCATAGGAGGCATATCCAGGTCTACCCATTCCTAGGATTCAACAGCTTGTGCCTCCAAGACAAATCACATGCCTCTCTTGTGGGACCCAGCAATCCAAATGACATGGCACACTTCATCTGCCATGGTATAAACTGGATTGGGTTTTCCAAGGAATTAGAGGGAAAGAACCAGAGAAATCAGATGCTTTCTGGTAGCTGCAAGTAGCAGAAGAAATACACTCCACTACGAACAGGAAGCAAAGAGCACAAAGCATTATGAAATTAAGTGAATGAATTGAGTAATGTAAGACCTACCTCTAACTGCCAACAGGCAACACACAATCCTGAGAGTGAAATACATGATATACATTGCATCACCCAAAGCTCTCTCTAGATGAGATATAAATTCCATGTCTTTTTTCCCTGCTCCTCACAATACAGCGTCCAAGACAAGCAGACATGAAGACGCACTTTGTTCACCTGTTCTGCAAATGTGAAATCTAAGGTGCTTATATTAAAGCATCTTTATTAGATTTCATTAACCTGAAAAGCCAAAGCTAAAATTTATTCACTCAAAGATTACAATAAAGAAACAGCTTTAGGAAGGCTAGCATTATTATCTTGCAATGGAAGGTAGCAGAATGTCCCAGAATTATGAAGCTTGAGAATTTCAGCAGATACTTTGACACAAGGTTGAACATGATGAAATCCCCAAACCTTATCACCTGGTGTTTTTTAAGAAAAGCCAATTCCTCATAGTCCTCTTGGCACCTTCACAGATCACACCTGGAACAACCTGCAAAGCTGATCATATTGTTGACACTTGACGGAGAAGTTGAACATTATGGATATCACAACACTGCAGTTATGCAAAGAGCATTGCCTCATTCAGGGAAGTGAAAGTATGGCCAGCTTCCCAGGAACCAGAGAAAGCCTAAGCAGAGTAAGGACTGAGAAACTCCAAAATCTTGCAGATCTCATCAACAGCAGCAGGGCAAGAGCCTGAGGGTTCAGAGACCCACACATCAGCAACGATCAAAACCACAGTCAACTCCTGACAAACACTGCTCCAGTGACATACCCAGCAATCACCTTGGTGTTATCTATCAGTATCTCACAATAGGCATAGGACAGAAACTCTCAAATGAAGAAATGGCCAATAAATGCTGAATAATCAAAGGCTATGCTAAGGCTTTCCATACTCAAGGCTTGTGACATCCATACAGTTATACTGCACAGCAAGGAAATACTCCCCTTTGTGAAAGTCTTGTGCACACTTGGAAAGCCCTCTCAGGAAACAAAACCATGCCTCACCCATATCCACCAACAGCCAGCTTACACAGCTCAAGCCAACCACATTTAGACATCACCTAATCTTAAAACAGGGTGTCTTTTTTTCTCTGAGACCTGAGAATTCAACCATTCTCCTTCCAGTCTGAAATCATTAACAAAATACTTGGAAGTCGTCTTCCTCCTTGAAAACGTAACAGTGGATATACTCATAGTGGATATACTATCTTGAGCAACCACTGGTTAGTGCCAAATCTCCCATTCCTGAAAAAGATAAGCAACAAAACCAACTATTGACTCACTTCAGTAAGCCCAATGGAACAGACCAGGGACATCAAACTAGAGAAAGGACATGGATCTTCCCATACTTAAAATTATCTCTTTTCAGAGGAGGTATGGGACGATATAAACTCAGCCTCACAGACCTCCTTTTTGATACCATCAGGCACGAAATATTTGTCTCTCACCAGGGGGGATACCTCAAAAGGGCCCACAAAAATATAGTTTAGGTCCTTCCTAGATAAACTAGGGGCAATGGAGAAAAGGCAGCAGTAAAGGTGCTTCCACATCACCTCTTCCTTCCCCTGTAGAGACCAACTAAGCTCAATTCCCTATACACTAGTTTTTAACATCAGTGTCAAACCACCAGGTGAATTAGCCAGCAACAGTCTCAAATTCTGCCAGTGTGAAAACACAACAGACCTATTTAACATTCAGCACAAACAACTGCAGCACCATCCAAGCAAGGAGGAATAGCTGAAGTTAAACCTAAATCTGGAATTCAGTGGAGAACAGAAGAAAGCCCTGTCAAGAGTTTGCAGCCACAGACAGACCCTAGGTTTGTTGCTTTAAGATACATGATCCCAGCTGGTCATAGGTCAGAAGTATTTCTGGACTTTACACTGACATTATACTTTCACACTGAAACACTACTCAATAACAGCATTGCTGTCTCAGCTCTATCTAGGCAAAGAGTCATCTGTGTCCCCACGGGCAGCCCATGAAGCCTTCCAATCTAGGAAATCCGATTATTCCAGAGTGTGTTGTGTCCTGTCGTTCCCTAGGAACACAGCGTGATACCATCATCCTCCCATGTTCCAGGCTGCATCCTCACAGAGCTCAAACATCTACCCAGTATCCTACAGCCCCCTGAGGCCCCAGCCCTGGGCAGCAGCAGGGCTGCCTTGGGCTCTGCAGAGGAACAGCCCCTGACAGTCACCCAACGCGAGCTCAACGTGGCGCCATGCAGCTGCAAGGCAAGATAAACTGTGGAGTTCTTCAGCACTTCAAGATTTTTGAGGAGACCTAATCTTTCTTCATACCTGTGGTTGACTGAGCCATATATTTTTATTCCAAAGCCAGCTGAGTGTTTTGATACTGTGTTTCTCTAAAGCCCTAAACCAATCGATTGTGTCAAACGCAGTTACCACAAATAATCCAACCACAATGATCAAGACAGCAAAATGCACAGGGAAAGAAAGTATCAGCTGTATGAAAAAAAAGAGATTGTTTTTGTTTTTGAAGGTTTATTCACGAGAAATGAGTGACTTGAAACTGAAAAGCATTTTTGATTAACACTCTGCCTTGACTTTCATTTCAATGACATTTTAATGAACACTTTCTAAGTAGCTCTACTTGCAAATGAATGTGGGAGAATATTGAAGAAAGGTAATGGGAGGGGAAAAGAATAATCCATCAGTCATTTTATTTCTTAGGTGCCTCTGAGAAAATAAATAAAATTCATCAGGGGAAAAGTGATCCAGCAAAGATTCGACTGTTAAAAGACATCTGGAAAGGAATAATAAGTAGAATGGAAGAGTCTGAATTATGATAGAGGGCTATGAAGAAAGATACAGTGTGATCTGGAAGCCAATTAGGTAACTTTATAATTCTTCAAAGATGAAGGCAGTGTGTTCACATCTGTCCTGAGTACTTCAGCCACAGAGAGCTAACAATAAACTGTCAGAAAAAAATTTATAGAAGAGCAGTAAATATGATTGTAGGACTGTCTGGAGCCATGAGGAGTGAGATTTCTACCCTGGTAACTGACAGCATGAAAATACCTTCTTTGATAACAAGTTTAATGTGATTCATAGTTCTTTATTTCTATTTTAAACGCCAGATTCAACAAAATTCAGAAATGCTCAAGTAGAGCTATAGTAAGACCTGTGAGGGCCTATTAAAAGGGGAGTGGGGAGTGAAGGCAATATAAACAAGAAAACCGTTCATTCACCTAGCATGGAATGACTTTCAGTGAGAACATGCCAAATCTAAATAAATTAGGCTATATAATTCTACTTGGCAGCAAAAGGAGTAAAATAATCATGTAGTGTTGCTGAGATTCCAAGAGCTACTCAGAGGATGCAAAAAATCTAACACCATCAGGCAGCAATGGGAATACCAATTTAATACATTTTTTCTTTCTTCCTGCCATAAATCAGGACAAAAAGTTAACAGAACTTTTCCCAGTGCCTTGTAGCTAAGCTTATAACCCAAGGAAAAGCAAGACTAAGAAGGTTCCCCAAACAGCAGTCACATGCTGGTGGCAGCATTCATGTACTACTTTTCTATGGTAGGTATTACCACAGTTTAAGAACCCCTAGGTTAGGAGAAAAAGCATTTAGTACTGCACAGTACAATTCTAGAGACTGCAACCAGCAGAGAAACTGCAGAGCATCTGGAGTATAAGAGATGAAAATTTCACCCACCAAGTGTTAGCAGCAAGTAGACTTTATTTTTAATCTTCTTATGACAACTGTTATTCTATAAAAGCCAAATTTAAGAAAATGATGCTCAGATGAAGATTTCAGCATCACAATCCCAAACATACCAATTCCAAAGATTAGAGATCTTGGCAGAGCTGCTGTTGACTAAACCCAGGCCATTTCTTCAGAGAGGGGGCCATAAATAATAGAGGAGATAAGTTTCAGAAGAGAAGGTATGTTGAAGTGACCCATGTTATATCATCCACCCACTTACGTGCACAATGCAGATAGGTACCACTCCTGTGGTGACAGCAGGGATTCCACAACAGAACAGCCCATCTCTTCAGCTGCAGGAAAACAGGCACTGTCCCACAGGTTACTTTGCACGGACAGACAGACAGACCCCTCTACACTGTACAAATCACCAGGGTGGCCCACTGCTATTCCAAATTTCACTGCCATGCAGATAAGCCATAGCATATGCCTGCAACTATGACAAGTGCCGAAGACTGGCGTGCCCTGACTGGGAGCTCCAGCCTGTGGCAGAAGTTCTGTTGCTATGATCCCCAACGAGCCCCACTGGAGCTGGCACCCCACCACCACTTTACCACTGGAGAGAGAAACCACAGGGCTGGCTCTACCCAGGGGTTCATGCATCCTCTAAAAGCATGAGGTTTACACTGCACAAAAGGGCCTTGTCCACAGCGGGAAAAACTACATCCCTTCCAGAAGCAGTATCAACTGTACTCAACAAATGCAAATAGTATCCGTGCCAAATACAAGCTACAAATTGACATAATTGATGCCGGAGCAACTATTTTTTTAACTTAAATATACTCAGAAACTGTATGAAAGATGTTTTCCACTAGTCCTTGAGAGTAACTTTAGAGCATTTCCCAGAAGAGATGAAATATGCATTTGGCCCTAAAGCTTACCGCAGGTACCTTTTTCATTTGTGCAGTGTGGTACGTGCACACACGAAGAGAAAATAGAGGACAGATGGCTAAATCTATGCATATTTACCAAGGTACGAATACCACGTTAAAATCATAAGCACTAGGCCAAGTCACATGTTTAAAATTAATTACACTTCCGCTACTACCTACAAGTCCACACTGCTTTAAAAATCTACAAGTCTGAACAAGATACGTCAGTGTGACACAATCACTTAAGTATATTAATCCCACATGGATATCCTCTGCAGCTGAATTAAAGGCACACAAGTTATTCCCTGCTACTGCTCAAATACATATTCAGCCACATTACTGTTGTCTGTTTCCCTCCCAGCAGAAATGTAAATATGCCCAAAAGAAACAGAAAACAAAACATCTGGAAACAGAAGCCTATAGGCAATGTTCTCACAGTTCAAAAACTACACGTGCATTTTCTGTGCCTATGCAGACAAATACATATGTGCGTACAAGGAATAAATATATAGGGTATCCACACAAAACCAGGAGTAAGAAAAACATTTAATTTCTGAGTTTTTTCCTCCTCTGTCACATGCACCTTCACGGGTGGCAGTCCCGTGTCGTGTCCCCCCCACGAACCTGCCCAGCGCTATTCCCCGCTGCCTGCAGCGAGCCCCCGGCGCAGGGATGAAGCGGGCGGGCATGGAGCGGGGAGGGGGGATTTGGAGGAAGCCGCTGGGGCGGCGACGGCCCCACGGGGCCCTTTCCCTTTCCCTTCCAGAAGTAACACAAAGTTATGACTCCCGCTCGCCGCTCTCCCCGCTCGCACGCCGTGCCAAATGCTGAGTTAACAAAACCATAAATCACTGCTGAACCAGACGCGACGGCCCGGCAGCAGCGCCCGCCGCCTCTCGCCCCGTCCCACGCCGCGGCGGCTTCCCCAGGGAAGCGAAGGGGAGGCGAGCGGCGGGGGCAGCGGGCACCCGAACGGGCGCGGGGCTCGGGGCGCCTTCCCGTGCCCTTGGCGGCGGCGGCAGCGGGGGAACCGCGGGTCCAGGTGCGGCGGGACGGGCAGCGGCGGCAGCTCCCCGCGCAGGGAGGCGCCGCGGGCCGCCGCGGCCGCCAGGCTCCCCCGGGGCCGGCGGCACCGCTGCCACGACTCCTGCCCGGGGCGCGGGCAAGCCGAAGTCCCGCCGCCGCCGCGCACCCGCCGCGTCCCCGCGCGGCCCGGCCCCGCGGCGAGAGGACACGGGCTGTCCCAGCGCCGTGGCCCCGCAGCCGCCCCGGAGCGGGGGTGGGCTGGCGGCGGCGCGGGGAGGACTGGCGGCGGCGCGGGCGGCTGCCTTACCTCGGAGCGGAGCGCGGAGCGCGGGTACACCCGCTTCTCCCAGCCGGGCGGAGGCGGCTCCGCGCAGCAGCGGCTTGTCACCTCTCCCGCCGCGACCGCGACGGCGGCGGCTCCTCGCGTAGGGGCGGTCCGGCCCCTCCCTGCCGGGGCCGAGCGCCGCTCGCACCGCCCCGGGGCCGGGCCCGCCCGCCGCAGCCCGCGCCGTCCGGCCGCTGCCGGGGCCGGGGAAGGGGCAGCGGCGGCGCGGGGCCCGGGGCTCCGGCGGGGGTGCCGCGGGGCTGTGCCTGGAGCCTGGCCCGCCTCCGGGACCGGCCCGAGCGTTTCCTCCGCAAAACAACGGGGGCAGCGGCGGGCGGGCGGTGCTGCAGAGCGGCCAAAATCCTGGGTTTGCGTCGTGTTCTTCGGCTTCCTTTTGACTGCTGGAGCTATGGCGTGTCACCGGTTACCGTGGACGATTTTCTGGAGGAAACAAACGCGTGGCTTGGCTGTCTGGGCTTATTCTTCCCGCATTTTGACCCGAATTCGTGAGCAGTTCCTGTTCCCGTGAAGTGTCGTTCACAGGCAAAATGGGCTCTCTTCCCCTCGCCCGCAGCAGCCGGCGCAGGCCCCCGGTACCCCTCTGCCCCCGTTCTCCCACTGGCCGCTGTCCCTGGAACAAGGGTTGGCACCTTTCCCTAAAAAACATGGAATAGTCCCCATGCAGAAAAAGGGGCAGCTGCAGTGATTCCCGGTTTGCCTCCAGCCCATCAAAACTGTGCTTGTGCTCGTGTGCCGGGTGAAGCTGAAGGTGCGGTGGTTCAGGGGAGCGCTGCCCGCTCCGGCCCAGCCACCCCTGGCCCCACGGTCCCAGCGAGCCCCTGCTCTGCGTGCGGCAGGGCTGAAGCCTCTTGTGACAAACCCCACAATTCATTTCCAGGCAGCTCCGATCCCTGAACAGGGTCTCCAGAAAGCCAGGCAACATCCAGGGGTGAGGCCGCAGCTGCCCCATCCTCGATGGATCTCAGCCGCTGCAGCATCCCAATGTAAGGGTGGTGGAGCAGGAAATAAATCATAAAACAGCTGCAGTTCAGTTTCAGGTAAATTCCTTTAGACTGTCTCTGAGGTCTTTCACAAGGATCAGTAACCGAACTGCTACTGAAAAATGTGTTACATTTTGAGAAGAAAAGCGACCCTTTCAACTCGGACACATCCTTTTGGTGTTAGGACGCTGAAAAAAAGCAAAAAGAAAAACCTGGGGTTTTAAATTTTTTTTCTATTTAAGAAATGAGCAGAGTGACAAATTATTATTTTAAAACAGACTGTTTTAACATGTTAAAACAGACTGTTTTAACCAGTCTGTTCAAGGCAACCCCATGGTTAAATGTGTTTGAATATACCCAATGAAAAAAATTATGGTAATATTGTTCTACTTTGAAAGGGAAATAGAATAAATGGAGTAAACACAAAGCCAAGCTAGAGCCTAGCTGAGGATGCCACCAGGTACAGTAAGCACCCTCCCCCAGTTTGTAGGAGGAGACAGTGGCTTTGAAAAGGGTGGAAAATAAAATTTAAAACTCTGCTGCTGCTCCAGCATAACCCAGTGCTGATCATGGTAGCCCCTAGGTGACCAGAAGCAGCAACAGCAA
Source organism: Molothrus aeneus (assembly GCF_037042795.1). Lineage (NCBI taxonomy): Eukaryota > Metazoa > Chordata > Aves > Passeriformes > Icteridae > Molothrus > Molothrus aeneus. Next base: position 76,646,833 of record NC_089647.1, on the reverse strand, counting down.
CATCTCTATTTCTTCCCTCCTTTTGTATGATTTTGATCTTGGTGAATGGCAATTTTGTGAAAGAAAATAAATGAGATTGTAGCATTTTTTCCCTGGCACATTGTTTTTAATCTTCATTAAATGAGAGAAAGCAGAACTAAAGAAGTTGTTATATATGCAAAAAGCCTCAACAGGAAGTTCCATCACTGAGAGTTTAGTGCACAGCTGATACCAGAAAAAGCAGGCTCTCCTGAGGCCTTCTATTAAGCATCTATGCCCTGAAGCAGAATTTCAGGCCAAATCCAACACAGGTTTTTACCCTGCTTTTAAAAACCACCCATGAGGTGCCTATTCTCTTCGGGCAACTTGATGTGCCCATCAACTGGCTTTGAGCAAGCCCCTCTTTCTGCAAATTAACCTGATTAAATTCTGTCTTCCTCTCTTGGCTGTGAAGGATGACTGATGTTATCCTATTTCTGACAATCTTTTACATATACTTCTAAAGCTATAATGAGTTATATTTTCCCTTCAGATTTTACGTTTTGATTCAAATTGCCACATTTTCTCAAACTTGTATCATTCTTTTGCTCTCCTCCAGTCATTTGAATGAAACATCCACAATAGGACACTGTAGACCAACCAAGTCTCAGAAGTAATGAAGAAAGTAGAATAATTAATGGTGACTTACAAATAGAGTTTTTGCCAATAAATCCCTCAATGTGATTTGTTTTTGTTGCAATGGCAATTTCATGCTGACTCATTGAGTAGTGGATCAGTGCCAAGGGCACCCTTTCTTCACCAGCTCTTCCCTTTATGAATTTCATGCCTTCCTAAGTGCCTAGCCAGCACTTGGCCCCATCTTGTTCATTTTGCATACCAAATTGAGAGTATTTTTTACTAGTAATAGTTTATCAATGTACATTCTGAAGTGGCTTATTGATCTTGCAGTATGGATCATTAATTTTGCATTTTTCTTTAAAAGATTATTTCTCAATCAGCTTAATGAGGCTTAGTCAATATTATCCTACTTGGAAAGGTGCAGCCTAGAAAACTGATGAGAAGACAAGACAAAGTTAAATACCATTAACTCTTTAATATTTGCAGGGATTTTTTTTTGTCTTATTTGTATTATTAATTTTTACTACAAATGTACCACAAGGACTAAAGGGGTTTTACTGTTTAAACAAGATGTTTGAATAGAACTATTCATATTTTATAAAATCATAAAATGATATTCAGAAATTATGCTGCATTTTGCTAAAACTTGCCAGCTTATCTGTCGAATCTGTGAACAGAACATAAGATCCGTGTTTCTAGGCTCCATCCTCGCCTTCCCTGCTGCACCAGGGGCTTGCCCTGAAGCTGCCCACTAGCCATGGAATCCAGGGGAGTCCTAGGAGCCAGCCCACAGAAGGGGCCAGCACACGTCCATTTCCCACCAGCAGCCATCCCCCGCCCAGTGGTGCCCTCATGTGTCTCCACACGTGAATTTCAAACCCTGGGATTCCAGGAATTCGTTCGACTTATGTGTCACTAGAAACCCGGCATATGCATTCTCTGTGCCGTGCAGCGCCTTTCTCTCTACCCCAAAATCGTTTTGGGAATTTCCTACATGGGAAGGATGTATGGAGTGAAATCACTTGAGTCCATACCGACATAATCTGGGTTTTAATTTGCTTTTATATAAAAATGGCTACCAAGAAAATCCAATCCAGTCAGTTTCAGACCACGGCAAACTTCTAAATTCAGATATGAATTCTCCCGTCCCTTTTATTTTCAAGGCTACCAGTAAAAAGAAACTTTACAAATTACCCTTTTTTTCTATCTATATATTCATGTACTGCGGGAAGGGAAAGTTGGCATGGTTTCACTGACATTATGCCTGTCTCCACAAGTTAAGATTAATTTGCTGTTTCAAAGGCCATCAAGCCAGTTCAAGCCTATGTCATTTTTTTGAAGCACAGAAAAATTCAGCTGAGTATCAAGTTTTCCTGTGTGTGGGCACCAATATATGTACATACAGAGGCCATTAGAATTCATAGCTAGGGCCATACCTCATTCTTTTCCCTATTTTTTTAATAGTTAGGAGAAAATATGAACTCATGCAAGTTAATTGTACAAATATTTGATTATTAAATGTTGGAGCAAAAAGTTATCATAAACAATTCACCCAAAATTTGTGCAATGCCATCATCCAAGGAAACAAAGTCTGCAAGCTGCTGCTTCTGCACAAGTTTTGCAATGTCTTTTTTTCATGTATGCAACATTAAATTTGTTCCTGCGACAATTGCAGCATCTGCCCCATCTGTTCAGGATGCTCTTGGGAAATAACACTTCAAATACATTCACGATACATTTATTAGGAAGTTTTGCAGTCTTTCATTATTTCAGGACTCAAGGCCATATTGAATCAATAGATTACAGATATACCATGTGCCATGTGCTATTAAATTTTCTCAAGGCACAGCCACAGAGAGCCAGCCCAATGACATTGTTCTCGACTTCAGTAATCACAGCAGAAGCTGTCTTACCTCACAGCAGACTGAGCTTTGCATGCTATGCGCAAAGAAATGGAGAAGCTGAAGTTGACCAAAGGCCTGGTAGGGGCTGGATTCTTCTTTAATCTGTGGTGATGCCATATTGGCAGATGATCCTAAGAGAAAACCACTGCCCTGATCTTCAAAGGAAGACAGAATACCCCTGACTTGGAAGCAAATTATTTCCCATTTATAGATTAATTGAATTCTTTGCAACTTTATTCACTGTGTGAAAAAGCTGTAGAAGACAAGTATGTGAGAAGAAAGATTCTCCATATAATTGCAGAAAATGAGTCCTTCCCACCAATATTCCAGCTCATTTCTAGTGTGTCAGAGTAACCCTCTACCCACAAAGTACAATTGGGCTATTGTGCAGCAGAAAGAGCTCTTTCCATACTGTGACAGCCAACCAGCTGAAGCCCAGACATACAAGATTTTAATACATTCATTGTGTTAATGAAATTAACATGCTCAGGGCAATACAGTGCTCATGTCCTCCAGGAGGACTGTAGAGGGACATCTCCATGCTACCTACACATGACTTCTCTGACCCTGACTCTTCTTGAGTCTGTGATCAAGTCACACTTTGTGTTGCATGCACATGGCTAAACTTTCTTCTAGTTTACTTTCTTTCTTAAAGCTGGCCACATTTGTTCTGCTTAGTGTGCACAGTTATTCCCTGCTCTTAGAACATGGTGGTGGTGTGAGTTTGCATGCTCAGTATTGTCTGAAGGTGAGTCATGCAACCATACCATGTGGTAGGTAGTCATTAAACGGTGCAGACAAAAGCAGACTGCCAGTGCTGAGCCTGTACTATTGCCCTGTGCAGTTTACTTCTGTATATGTAACATTGCAGAGTTTTCTGATCCTGAGTTTCCTACTCTATACATACAGCTAATGTTGCCAGATCCCATGTGTAATTCATTCTATTTGGCCTTTTTAATTTGACTTTTTTTGTTGGATTGTGGCTCTCAATGAGATGATTCAGACTCACTGGCAAAAGCAGTACGTGCTTTGCAGTATTTACTACCATCTGCAAACTTTGCTATAATATTTTATCTTGTCTAGGTCATTGATAAAAGTATTAAGCACAAAAATAAGTTTCTGAGGGAAAAAATCATTACAATAGCTTCTTTTGTTTATGTCTTTTCATTAACAATAACATGTGGAGATCAAACAGCGAGTCAGTTTTTAATCCATGTAATGTTAATTTTGTATAATGGATCTTCTTTTAAATCAAAGTGTTATTGCTGTATTGACTGGGAAGCTTTGAAGGGATCAATGGCTGTCACATGAACACAGTTGTCTGTAGCACTTGGAATCACACAGTTTTCAAAACAAAGGAGGAAACACAGACACAAACTCCCCAGCAGAAGAACTATAGTAACTACTTTCTTGGGTGCTGTGTTGATAGATCTTAATGGTATTTTGACCTCTAATTTTTGCTAATAAGATCCAAAATTAGCAATCTCTTTGCTGTGGTTATGAATGACACTGTTAGTTATTCAACAAGTCCTTTCAAACTTTTCAAAAGTGATGCAACTTTGACAATATTCTTCTGGAATCACCCACGACCTAGGAAAATGCCTTATTAGCAGCTGAAGACAGGTTCTTGAAGCGTGATTTCAGCAGAACTTGGCCTGCTAGCTTTCTTGCAGGTGATTTTTTTCTCCCTCTCTCTCACATGGATACATAATCCCTTTGTTACAAATGCCAGAAATCTGTTGTGCTGTTTACCTATCGTATTTCATGTGTACTTTTGGTAAGATCCTTCCTTGCTTTTCCTCCTAATATTTATGTAAAGTGCCCTTTTACTGCATTTAATCCCGTTGCCTGCTACTTCTCCAGCAAGTAACTTTTAATTTTCTTGCTACTTTTAATCCCTGTCATTAATTACTTTGTTTCCCCACCTGAGTCTTTACAAATTGATTTTCTATTTTCTCATTTCCTCATTTAATTTTTTAACCAGGGTGGCTTTCTGCCCAGTAAAAGCTTTACATGCTAATGAAATCTTGTCGATCTACATATCCAAGTGGCTATCTTTGAACGACTGGCAGTTTCTCTTAAAGCTTTCTACTTCAAAGCCCTGTTCTCTGTCCTTTATGCTGACAATTAGTCTAAGCTTTGGATAATTAGCTCTTTTAGAGTTTCACAGATGAATATTGGTTGCTACCATTGCCTGTTTAGGCAAATGGAGTGTAATCAGATTCTAATGAGAAATACATAAACAACAGGGTAATTTTTAGAGTGACAATTAACTATACTTTGTCAAGAGAAGGTCTTATAATGACTCATTCCCTTTGGGAGGAAGGATACCACATTAAGAAGATTTAAAAAGAAAATAATCATTCTCCTTGAATGTCTCCTTGAATGTCATCACTTCTGGGTTTTTTTTTTCTTTTTTCTTTTTGTTGTTGTTTTGTTTTGTATTGTATTTTTTCATTTTTCCCATGCAAACTATCTAGCAAACATTCCCTGGTTACAAGTAACCAATTATATTTATTTTCCATCAAGATGCTTTATATGTAGATCATAAGCTTTAGCATAAAACATATTGTCATTTGCTAAGATCCAAATGTTTTGACAACTCATACATAGGAGAACATATTTCAGGTATTCTTTACCGTATAGCTTTTTAAGGCCAGTAGAGACAACAGCAATAATCCAACCAGGTGTGCATTAAAATAGGATTTACACCCAGTAATACACCTAAATTCAGGGCATCAAGAAATCAGACATAGTCCTGTGGTCATGACATTCTATAAAAACAGCAGAAGTTAGTGCTGCAAGTTCTCTGCTGAAGAAGTTGTATTTTTAAAATAATATTCTTTTATTTTTATACAACACTTCATTGTGTACCTCTTTCACCACATGCCTTTTAAAAATACCATTTTTGTACCTAAATGTAACCAAACCATTTAACTCTTTAAAATGACAGCTCACGTATTTTTAAATATTGTTAGCCCTTGCCAGAGAAGTTTTCTTAGACCCATTAGAAAGGTTGCTAAAGTTCATACTTTACAGTTGCACCTACATCTATTTAATAATTTACAGGCTGGGAATTGCAACACTGAATTCTGTTTCAACAAAGCACTTAACTTTAAGGATTTGTTTAAGTTTATCGCTATTTCTCAGACCACTTAAGTATGTCTTAAAGTTCCAGTGGAGCCTTGGTATGTTTAAATGGTTTGCTGAATAGAGATGAATTTAAGAACACACATTTGTTTTATGGTTTTTTTGTAGGTTTGGGGTTTTTTTCTGGAATAGAGATTTATTCTTCAATTTAGTTTACATTTTTCAGCATTTCTCCTATTAAATGTCTAAGAATGATAGCTGTTTAAGAACTTTGGTTTTAAAATTATCCAGGAAAAATAGGCAAATATTTTTATAGTTTATCATTTGAACTAGAGAATGAATCCAGACATCCAGTGCCTTATAAACTATAGCAATTTTTTAAAATTTGCAAATGACTCTTATAGGGATATGCTCAATGAATACATAACAGATCCCTAGAGCTCTATGTCAGAATTTTTTACCTATACAGTACTTGTGCAAATGAATAAAGTTTAAATAATTAATTTCCTTCTACATGCAATGCATTGACAAGCATAGGTGCCCTCCTATCTACCTGAGCCTCAGTTATGGTGTGGAAAAACAGGTGAGAGTTTCTGGAAGCAAGAAGGTATAAAACCAACATAATCATAGAATCATTTAGGTTTCAAAGAGATCTTTAAGATCCTTAAGTCCACCTGTCAACCCAACACTTCCAAGTCCACCAATAAACTATGAACTTAAGTGTCATATCTACAGTCTTTTAAATACCAGCAGGGATGGTGACACAACCATTCCCATGGGCAGCCTGTTCCAATGCTTAACCCTTTCCATGAAGAGATTTTTAATATGAAATCTAAACCTCCCCTGGCACACTTTGAGGCCACACATTACCTCTTGTCCTGGTGCTGATTTCCTGGGAGAGGGATCCCGACCTGGCTACTCCCTCCTTTTAGGTGGTTGCGGAGTGTGATAAGGTCTCCCCTGAACCTCTTTTTTCCCAGCTAAAGAACCCCAGCTCCCTGAGCTGCTCCTCACAGAACTTGTGCTCCAGACCCTTCACCAGCTTCATTGCCCTTCTCTGGACACACTCCAGCTCCTCAATGTCTGTTTGTAGTGAGGGGCCCAGAACTGAACTCAGAATTGGAGGTGTGGCCTCAGCCTCACCAGGGGTACGTACAGAGAGATTATCACTGCACCTGTCCAAGCGATGAGCAGCAGGCTTTTTCCAGGAGAATGCTGTGGGAAGCAGTGTCAAAGACTTTACTAAAGTACAGGCAAACAACATCCACAGCCTTTCTCTTATCCACCAGTTGGATCACCTTGTCATAGCATGAGATCAGGCTGGTCAAGGATGATCTACCCTTCATGAACCAATGCTGGCTGGGCCTCATCCCTTGGCTGCCCCACATGTGCTCCATGCAGCCCACGGTACTCAGGATGGTCTGCTCCATGACCTTGCCCAATATCCAGGTTATGCTGACAGGTCTGTAGTTCCCTGTCTCCTCCTTCCAGCCTTTCTTACAGCTGGGTGTGACACTGTGTAGCCTGCAGTCCGCTGGAACCTCTCCAGTTAGCCAGGACTGATGATACAGGATGGGAAGTGGTTCAGTGAACACTTCTGCCAATTCCCTCAGTAGCCCGGGATGCATACCACTGTGGCCATAGAGACTTGTGTGCCTCTAAGTGGTATAACATGGCACTGACCATTTTCCCTTGGCTTATGGGGGCTTCATTCTGCTTCTTGTCTTCCAGCTCAGAGGGCTGGAGGGTGCCCAGAGAACAACTGGTCTTACTACTAAAGACTGAGGCAAAAAAAGCATTACAAACCTCAGGCTTTTCCTCATCATCAGTCACTATATGTTTCCCTTCACATCCAATAAAGAATGGAGATTCTCCTTAGCCCTCCTTTTGTTGCTAATGCATTTATAGAAACATTTTTTATTATCTTTTGTGGCAGTAACCAGATTAAGTTCTAGTTGGGCTCTAGGTCTTCTAATTTTCTGCCCTGCATGACCTCATGACCTGACTTAATGAAGTAAGTAATGTAAATTCTGACATGAAAAATGACTGTTAAAAACAAGAGGCAGCTAACCCATTTAAATGTCTTAATCCATTAAAATAAAATAAAATAAAGCAAAAGTTTCCCAACTGCAATGAAGCAGACTCACAGCCAGGTGATTCTGAGTGCCCCAGTTCCAATTACCATCTGAATTAGGTATTAAAAATCTATCTGCAATCAGAGAGAAAAGGGTTGTAGCAACCAGTTAGGAGCTGCAGATGAGACAATCACATTGGGTGACCCTGGCAGAACATGGAACGGGAACTAAGCAACTATTTGAGCAGCACCACAAGAGTTTTTATTTCCAAATCAATAGAGCAATACAAAGCGAAGCAGCAGATGGGAAAGTGATACATGCTTTCACATCTACATAATTCACCACTAAAGTACAATTCATAGAAATGCTTCCATGTGGATGAATTCAACACTGCACTAAGAAGCAGCACATCATGGGTTAACTTATAGAGTATCTGTCAGTAAACAGGGAAATCTTGTACTTGATTTCACATCTTGTACAGATGCTACATATGGAATAAAAATCTGATTTGATAGCATCCTATTCTTATTGTGATCTGGCTAGTCTGGACCAAATTTACAGCATGTAGGGTACAAACAGGGCTTCAAGTATGTTGAATGTTGGCCTTGACACTTAATTGTCCTTCTCTACTTTGTTTTACAAATCTGAAAAACATTTTATCTTTGACTCTTCTCTCATATGTTTTGTTGTGTCCTTTTTTTTTTAACCAACATAATGCAAAGGAACTTAGCAGTGGAAGTCCTCTACTTACCTACGTTATAATCCTACCTATGTTATAAACCAAAGAAAAGAAAAAAACGACCCCCCCCCCAACAAAAATCAAAAAAATGCAGCTGAGAAACTTTTTTCTCCTGGAAGCATCATGGAAACATGGAACTTCACCATGGCAAGTTCAGTTGTGGTTTGTGACGCTAGGCTATATTGTCTTAGATACTATAAAAATATACAATATAAATTCATTTGACTTAGTCTTATGGATAAATCATCCATCTTTAAAGGAATGTTTATTTTATAGAGCAACATATCTTAAGGGAGCTAGGTAGGGTTGAAATTATATAAGAATATTTCTGTAAGTTCTCATTGGATTTACAACTGGATTGCAAATCCAGCTGTAGCTAAAAATTGCAAACCTGTGAATTCCGAGGTAAAAACAAAGGCCATCAGAATTTAGCCCTTCTTATTGTGTTGTTTTACCTACCATTAGAAAATGTCCCATTGCTGTGGCACTTGAGATCTCTGCAAAGCAAATTCAATCCTCTGGAATGATAATACAAAGTAAGAATGGCATCACAGGAAAAATGAGTCAGGCAAAATGGATATGAAATCACTGGATAATAAAAGAAAGCACTGTGTATAAATTGAGGGGGTTGTTACAGAACTATTTCTGTTAATGATCTTTCTAATAAATTTGGAAAACTGAGGGTTTTATGGAATGACTAACTTGGGGGAAATCTGAGTTTTGGGCTTAATTTTGTCATTGCCAAAAACAATACTGATACTTTTTTACTACCAAGGAAAACTATCACTGTCCTTTTAAATACTCAATGCCATCTTTTTGCTGCATGATCAATACTTCACAGCACTTTACCTCCTCAAAGTGCAAAGCAAGTGCTATGAATTAAATATAATGTTAGAGTAAAGTTTAGCAGGCTAAGGATTATATTCATTTAAGACAATGCTATCAAGTCAGAAATTAAAGTGAATCCTCTTGTTTGTGTTATTGATTAGAACTATGTGTGTTCTCTTCTAAGGCTTCTATGCCCACCTACATGGGTCTTGTCTGTTTTAATAGGGACTGACACCAATCCTATACCATCTGATTTCTTCTACACTTACCCTGCCTGAACCATCATAGAGTTTGTACTCACTTCCTACCCATACTGCAATACAAACAAAGATTTGTGCCTTAATAATCTGCACATAAGTTTCTTCTTTGTGTTGAATTTATATGAAAAGAATGTCTGTCACACCATCCTTTTTCTTCCCTGTCTTTTGATATGGATGCATATGTCTATACTAAAGGATTTTCCTACTTGGTCCCATTGAGCCTGCAATAAATAAAGCAAATACTAGTGGTAAATATTACTGGCTTTCTATCTTAGGTATAGGTTTCCTGAGATGATGCCTCACATGTCAGGAAGAAAAGGCAGCAGTGGCACATTTCCCCTGAGGACAAGACATAGAAGCTGTCTGGATCATGTCCAAACAGCCTTGGCACACACACCACAGGTATATATATTCTTGGTGCATCAGGCTGCCTGGGCTCAAGAGAGGTCTAAGCAAAAGGAAGACTTTATTTCTAGGCCTGCAAAGAAGCTAACAAGCAATATACTAAGCCAGAGCCAAAAAGCACAGATACAATGAGGGATTTGAGAAAACATGTATTCTCCAGGGGAAAGATGAATGTGAGTGACAGAGGCTCTGGAAAGAAACCAGTTTTGTCCAGATCATACATGCTGGGCTGTCTTAAGGATAAATACTGGTTTTGTTCCTTTCCTGTATCTGAAGAGGGTCACCCCCTAGTTAGATGAGACAAAAATTGTGTATAAGTTGTTTGCTAAAAAAAATATTTTCTAAGCATCATTTTACTCCATTTGCTAATAATTTTCAGCTTGCTTTCAGAAGGCATTTTTCTCATTCCTATCATGATTACTACGACAATGAGAAGTTGACCCAGGAGATACAGAACCATCTGATCACGGTCAAAGGGAGTCAAAAGTATCTACTTTCTGCATTACACAAAAGGTTATCTTTGTGGTTCTTCAGGAATTTCTTGGCCTGCTATATTTTTCATTCCAGCACTCAAGATCAGAATTTTATATTCCTTTTTTCCCATAGGAGTCTGTACAAGATCATCAGTGCTATTTTGTCCGTGTATTTAAATCTCCACCTAAAATATGTATTCTGGTAATATTTTTAATAGTATTGAAAGCAGAACTCATTTAGTTGTGCATTCCTACTCTTGCAGATAATGCAGAAGACCTTTACACACAGTTTGCAGCTGTGTACTAGCACTGTAATGCTTCCAGAAGATCCTTCAACATTCGGTACATACACACGTAGAGAGAGAGCCTGATTCATATTCTCAGTCCTTTAGGATGATGGATTTTGGACAGAGAAGTGGATGTTTACAATCATTTCAGGTTCCCAAAGAGACATGTAAATGAGGCCTGTTGTACAAGTTCTCATTTCTCATCAGATAGATCCAGAAAAAAAGCAACAGAGAAAGGGAGAGATCTGGACACAACATTTTATTATGCTGGAATTCCTTACAAGAGGAAGGGTGATACCACAGTCTTCTTCAAATTGTCTTCTGAAGCATGTGAAATGGCAATGAGCAGCGACTGATATTACACTTGCATTATTTACAACCCTTTAAAAGGCAGATTTAAATTATTCTTTTAGTTACTATGGTAATCTAGGAGACCTTTGCAGCCTCCAGCTTTCTGAGTAAGGAATGAACTGTTGCTTCAGAACACTTTCAATATTGCTACAGAAGATTATTTATGGTGCTTTTTTTTTTTTAATCTTTCCCTTTTATATTTGTTTGGTAGGTAACACATTAGATTTCTGTCATCTGGAGGGGTGACTTTAACATAATAATTCTGCCACCAGATCTGTAGACGATATGGGTTAAAGGCTTTTATCTTCTTGTACTAGGATGTAAACCTAGAATTGCCTCATGTCAGATCATAAAAGTACTCCTGATTTATAAAATATGAGGCAAAAATTTGGAATTTATTATACTGTGATGTTACATAGACTTTCTCCTCCCCCTTTTCCCATTTTTTTAAAGTCTTCATTGCAGGATTTGCATGGAAGATAAGATCTAAGTTACTCTTAAAGATATGCTTTCTATGTTGGAACTTACGAAAAATGTTTACAACTACTACCCTTGACCTTCGCTGGAGAGTACTAAAAATTGGTAAACTGCTTTAAAGTATTACTCTATTTTTCAAATTTCATGCAACCTGTGTGCAAATAAATAATGTATTTGTTTTAAGAAAGGAATGGCATAGCTGTGAAAGGTGAGATACTGGGAGAGCTGTGACACCTTGACTCAGAGAGAAGGTGCAATGCCGAGTATTTGGGTACTGCAGGTTTGTGTGTGTCTTCACCATTCTGCCCACACCTCAAATGAAAGCATCAGCAGGACAAGAAGACATTTCCTGTCTCTATGCTCCTCTACTTGCTTACTGTCCAGATACCTGAGTTCCTTGTTAGGTGTGGTGGAAGTGGGTTGGAGTTTTGTGATACATGCATCAGTCTTCAGGGAAATCAGCCTGACATCACCTGTATCAGGGAATGGTCATCCCAGTGATAACAGCTTTCAGACATTTCTGGCTTGGATTGATTTTAATCACAGATAAAAGGATTAGCTTGAAACTTGTTTTCTAGTTTATTCTTTCTTGTTTTAGTGTCAGTAGATATAATTTGAATTCCTTTCATACTAGGCATAACTCTCAGTGTTGATTAGAAATTGTGGTTTTAATTAAAACATATATTTTTAAATCTTCTGCTGTTGCATTTTTCCCAAGTTTGTAAAGGTAGAGGCTGCTAAGCATTCAAGAAGCTTGAGCAGGATTTGCATTCAAAAAACTTGCTTTGTCCAAACTCCTCTATACATCACTTGGAAAAATTCACAGAAATATAACATAACTTTCAAGTTTGTGTGATCAATCATGTTGCAGTGGTAGCCACAATTTCAGGACTTCTGATAGCCTGAGTTGCTTCCCTGGAATTTAAATCATTTCTTATGCAGCATCACAATGTAAGTAAAATTCATACTGACACAACTCACGTTACTTCCCAGAGAAAGGCATTTAAATAAAAATTTCCACCTCATTATGTCCCATTCCTCAATTTCAAACTGCTCTAACGTGCTCTTTCAAGAGAAAGCATTCCGTTCATATGGAATGACACCGGATTTTGAGTTGGACATAAATTGTACACATCGTGTTGATCTGAAGGAAATGTTGAACAAGTGAGCAAATATAATTAGAAAATTAATTAGGCTGTGTCTATGCTGAGATTTTGGCTTGAACCCTTAAAGCAGTTTTGAATCAAATTCCCTAGTCGGTCACACTTGCTGCACATTGTTGCATAACAGGAATGGGGCTTGTATATACAAAGTGTATTTCCTTCAGAGGAGCTAAATCTCAAGCCCCACACCAGGTGCTCCCCAAATGTGCTCCATCCCCACAGGGGGGCCCAAACCACAGAGCCCAAACCTAACATCAGACAGTTTCTAACCACGTGTGTGCCAGAGACTTCTGGTCCAGAGCACCCCATTAGACCTACTCAGAGTCAAAGCCTCAGACCAGGTTTATTGAAGATGTAGGAGGCTCAGCACCTACAGTAGGCCCATTGATCTGCTCCTAATGCATCATGGTGCTGGTTGACATGCACATGGTCTCCGTTCTCTCTGCATGTGCGGGCCTGCTGCAGCCGGAGGAGGGGGTGTCTCTGCGTGCCTTTGCAGAGCATTGTGCAAGCCCTGTGCTGGGACTGTTGCTGTGGTTGACTGAACCACAGCTATTAAACCTTGCCCTGGGACGTGCTGATCATTGCTCTAGCTCTGCTACAGGGCTGCTCTGTGCTCAGCCTGCAGGCCAGCTCATGCCTGCCCACCAAAGCCTGCGTGCCCATCCTCAGGGCACTGTTCCACACGTGCTGGATGTGATTCTGCACGGAGCTTCCTTAAGAGCAGGAAGATCACCCAAGGATGCCGCTCCCAGGCTCGGGGCCTGTTCCTTTTCCCCTCGGAGGAATGTTCTAATGATGGCATGTGAAATTATACAACGCTATCAGATTTCAGCCAAATCGGACCATAGGTCACGTACAACACAGAGATGTCTGGAAAACAGATGCTCCTCGTAGCTTTGGTTATCTAAATGTGTGTGGTTGATTGCTTTTTTTCATGTTAATGAATAGAAATCATGGGAAACCTTCACATATGAGGTCAAAATAGAGGTCCAAAGATGTTTTGCAAACACACTTTAAAATGCAACAGCTCTGAAACTACAGTGAATACTTGACACAAAGATTTGTCTCCATCAATATGCATAATGTTCTCCTTATTGTTGTTGATGAGATATTCAGAATAAAATTCTGAGGCTTATTTTTAAGCCTATTTGTGGATTACTTCCAGCAAGTCGGTTTTACAAAACAATCCTAACAAAAAGCACACGGTGTAGCTCTTTATAGCAGTATATTTCCTATTCCTCTTTTTTTATAGCTACTTTATAGTCCGCCCATCTTATCACATAAAAGGAAAAACACTTTCATTACTGAGAACTGACTTTCATATGAAATAGCATAACTCAATATTTTTCTGCTAGGTAGAAAAATTAATCCTCTCTTATTAAAAAGAAAAACTGTTTTCATTTTACTCTTTTCTCTTTATCAGCCAAAGAAAAGATGAACAGAATTCAAGCATATGTTCAGTATTTCAGCTAAAAATCTACAAGTGTATTTGAAAAAAATCAATCTTCAAACAGGCCAGAAGATAGTTTCTTTCTTGTGACACAAGTTTGAAGGACACTTGCCCAACACTTACACACCCACTTCCTCAGCCAGAGAATCGTTTAGTAGCTAGAGATTACAGTTCAAGCATACATTTAAGTCCTAAGTACTAATGCCCAACATCAAATGCTCAGCCATCTCTACAGCCACAGTGCAAAAGAGCTTTGCTTTCTCTTTTTCTGTCTTGCAGTTACTTCAGCTGCTTGCCTGCACTCATCTTTTCCTTTCTTATCAGACATAGAGACGTTGTAAGACTAATATCTATAACAGCTTGTTCAAAAAATAGCTTTTTTCCTGCAGGGTACAGAGGACTGGATGGCCAAGCAGCAAAATTTGCTACTGTGAGATCTATTCCTACAAACTAAATGAGGGAGAAGGGAAGAAATTATTAATCTTCTTTAAAAAGATAAATTCTGAACAAAACCTTGAAATACTTCCTAGCATTTCACAGAGTTCCATTTTCATAAAATTGATCTTACTGCTTAAAACTTCAAGAAAATAAAAGGAAAAAAATCTTAAATTAGTAACTCCTGACTTTCCCAGCTCAAGACAAGTAATCTTCAGTGTGCTAGAGATCTTGCTGGTTTTCAAAGTCACTTAAATCAGCCAAAATAGTCCCATTGCAGTCAAGAAAAAATTAACACCACCTAGTCCTAATGTGACCTCAACTGGAGTCCAGTGGGCAGCTCTGCCCATCCATGCTTAAGAGAGAAGGGCTGAAATTCCAGCAGTTGCAAATGATATTCAGATAATCCAAGGAAAGGGGAGCTTGTTTTACAAGAGTAAACTAAAAGGCCTTGGATTGCTTAGTCTAGCAAAAGGGTGACTGTCGGGGAATGTGATTCATATCATGTGCTTGGACTTGCTCCAAGCTGTGAGGATTCTGAGCAGCAGGCCAGAACACACGTGCTCCTTGGTTAACGGGAAGGCTGAACAGATCAAAGTCATGTTGGACTCTCTCCAACAGTGGCCTGCTGATGTGCTTGCCTACCTAGCAAAGCTTTTAGTTCCTTAAAACTCACAAAAACATCACCTTTCAAACCCTTTGACAAATTCAGCTGAACTGGAGCCATGGCTTCAAAAGGTACTGAGTTTAGAGAGGACTGAAACAGACCGACTGACAGGCACAGACAGAATCAATAGTTTCTTAGGAAAGCGGCTATGGACACCTCATTAAAAATGTATAGTGACAGTAAACATATCTAAAACAAGGAAACAATGGAGAGACAGAGAGGTGAGGGAAAACAAGAGATATTTGCATACATTGAATAAGCCAGGAGAGAAAACAGCTCATTTATGTCTTTGATCAGCAGGAACAGTGTGTTACCTTTTGAGCTTCGCCATTAAACAGATGTAGACTGCAAGTAGGAACCTCTACATAAAGGATACAATAAACAGCATACTGCATTATTATTTCAGATTACAGCAATCACAGTTTAAGGAATTGCACTGCTGGAAAAAAATCAGCAGTGTGGTTAGTGAATCTGCAGCATAGTTTGCCTACAATAATAATGCTACATTTTAGCATTTCAACACTTATTTTATGAAGGTTGGTTCACCAAGGTACCCAAAAAGCGAAAGAGATGGGTGTCTCTGAAGACCTCTACCCCTTAACTTCTTAAAGGACCTTATTTTGGGAATGGTTATTCAACAGGCATCCAAAATTGAGCTACAAGTCAGTTTTCCAAGATACATGAATTGAACAGGATACTTACAGTGAAGTATCTTCTCAAGCCCTCTATTTTTTTTAATCAATACCTTATGAGCTGTAAGAAAGCTCATTTAGTAAGAAACTGTAAAAGTAAGCACTGTAAGAAAGCACTTCCTTATTTTTTATGTATTTTACAATATCCTGGTCCCTAGCATTGTGAAGTGTAGATCCCTCCCACATACATTCAACATTTTAACATCCCACTGAAACTTTTATATCTAGTTAAGGAGATGACTTGAAAGGCTGAATGATCAAATAGATTTAAATAGCTGCTGTCATTCATGAGTTTACATAAGACAATGTTGAGGTTTTCTCCTTTACATGTCATGAGGGAATTAAACTATTTGTGCAGTCAGATTTATTTACAGGCAGCAAGAAAAGAGTTTAACACTCTGCAGAGTTACAGACTCGAAGGACTTGTAGTCAAGAATTAAAATATATTTGAAATACTGAAACATTATTGTATTGTGCTTATGGATTTTAATCAGCAAGAGGCGTTGGTGACACTTTGTGTGAGTGTCCAACTTTTACTTTGCACTAGGTATTGATTGCAACAGATGTCAGTATCATACAGGAAGATTTTCTCAGGGGGATGAAGGCAATGAGAAACAGTAAAAGAAAACTTAGTGGGAGATGAAGGGTGTCCTGTACCACCTGCAGGAGGAGCATTGCCAGGCGGCTTTTGCATAATTTCTGTGGAGCCTGGCTTTTGAGACATACACACAGCAGAGAACTGGAAAAAAGAAAAGAGTGCAGGGAATCCCATGTCACTCATGGTCAAGTACAAGGAGGATTGTTTAGTCACATCACTCAGCAGGGTGATGTATGCAGCACCCCAGGTGGCTCAGAGAACCTTCCTCCAAACTGCTGAAGATGGCAGCTTCTCTGCCTTCCTATTGCCAAAGGCAGTGCATGCCAAACAAATTGAAATCCAGAGGCTGGAACTCTCTGTGGTCCTTGTCTTCTGGATTTCTACCAGTGAACACAAGCATAATGGTGAACATACCATGATCCTCTGAAAAACACGTCCCTGTGAAGAAACCATGTGGAGATGCAGAATTGCAGTTTGACAGTTTTTACAAAGGTGGGGACTTCTTTTCAACAAAAGCACGTAACTCCTTAACAAGAAACAAAACAAAACAAAAAAGTAAAGAAAAAATTAAAAAATGAAGACCCCCAACAGTATAATCTAGGCTGTTTTGCAGTCTAGTTCTCCACAGAAAGCCTGTCTAATCTAGCAATTTCCTCACAGTGACTCCAGGTCAGTAACTGAAAATTATCAGAAGACCAGCACACTGCCATAAAGCCCAACTGAACTGGACCACTTCTCAAGATCAGGTCTATCTAGCATAATTAAAGTTTTTTGGGTGAACACAATGTATTTCAAAGAGAATGATCTATTTAATACTTACAGTATTCTAGCACTTATGTAAGACATTAGAGACTGCACAGCTAAGCACAGTCTGGGCAGATGGACTGAATGATTCAATATAATGAAATCCTTTCATTTCCAACATCTGTAACAATGTCTCCATTTGGCATTTGTGACAATGATCTTTGCTTGCTGTATTTTGGATTAGTTCTCCAGCTGATATCCTTTCCAAGTATTAGCAGACAGAATAATAATAGCTCATCCTTGTAGACAGCAGCAGGCGTAAACAGTAGGAGATACTAATTATCACCTCTTTGGTTTGCAGCAGCAGAGACCACCATTAAAAGAAAAAATCCCAAGTAAAGGATAACCCTTCACTATCAAAGCTTCTTTTCCTACCGAAAGGTGGCTTAAAAAAAAAAAGAAAAAACTTGAGATTATGCCAAATTTGGTTTATTTTTGTTTATTTTTAGTGCAGTATAGAGGAAGTCTGGAAAAATATTTTTGATCCTCCAATTAGAAGACTACATTTGAAATTATGATTTGTTGTGTGTGGAGAACAAAAGGAATGTGAGATGTGTGAGTCTGAGATGTGTCAGTAGAAAGCAAGCACGAAGAAGGGAGGGACTTAGATGAAGTATCTGCCTATATGTTGGTAGTGACAAGACAAGAGTAAACTAAGACAAAAGGACAGATGTCACAAAACCTAAAATTCTCCTTACACCTCTGTCAATACCTAATTTTTTGATGTAGCCATATTATCTTTTGCTTGGTGTGACAGTAGACTTTGTTGCCTCAATTGCAGTTTCTTCTTTTCATTATTACATTAATAAATCTGTATTTTATGCTACAAGTATTTGGGGCATTATTGCAGGGAAGACTTTCAAAAGTGTAGTAATTTGTGGTATCAAACCAATTCATAGCAATTGAAGAAGTGCAACATTCATCATAAGAATAAGGTTCTCTATCTGTGTCGTGACTCCCAACCTTATTACTCTTAGACAATTTTTGTCAAGGTTTTAGAAAAGGTAATAAAAAGATCATGTTAGCCCTGAAGTCCCCCTTAGAAAGACATGGATTAGGGAATCTTCTCTCAAAGGAGATTTGATTTAAGCTGAGGCTATAAGAATATACTAGAAACATTTTTAAATGGTTGGGATAGAATTGAACTTAAATCATGTAATGCTGCTTTACTCTGGAGATCTTTCAGTGCCAAATCTGCATCTTGAGGTAATCCAGCAATAATTCTGTTTTATCAGTTTCATCTATTTAGATTTTCTGCATGTAATCCTGAAATTGACCAGAGGTGTTGGATATAAAGGCTGCATAGCAGCTATTTGGGAAATAGTATGCATTAAAACCAAAATCTTTTATCGCAAAGAAGATTTGACACTGATCCAACTGACCTATCACAGCATAAACACATTGCTGCTATACCACATCAGCTTCTGCAAAACTGACCTGTGTGATTTATTGGCTTGTGTGTTTGTAATCTCATCCTCTGGGTTTTCAAGGCTAATGATTCTTCATCTGCCTCTTGTTGGAAGTTCCTAATAACCTCGGCTATGTATCTGATGTTTGATATATACCGAACCAATCCAATTCGATTTTTAATGAAGCACCCCAGCTCTGCTTTTCAACAGTATCTCATACCAAAAATTGGATGATAGCTCTTGAAGTCTCCCTTCTGATGAGATTCCAGGAAGGAGAATTCTGGGACACAGGGAGGCACACACACAGCAAAGCCACCTGTGGCAGGTGAGGTGTTCAGGCTGGGTATCCTCAGGCTGTTTGCTTATTACAGATACTTCTGCATAAAGCTTGTTCTAGCACAATTTGCCATTCTTGAAGAAGGCTGTAAGTCACAGATTGCTTGGTTGGCAGTTTAAGGAAGCACTGCCACTGAAAGAAGGGGTCCCCCGTCTCCTGCACTCTCTGTGGCTCATTCCCATTGTGGACACAGCTGCTTCCAGAGCTCCATGCTCGGTGGATGGGACATGGGGATGGGACATGGGAAGGGGACACGGGGACAGGACATGGGCTCTGTCCCCGTGCCAGCCCTCAGCCGGGCCTGTTACCCAGCCTGGCTCATGGCGTAACTGCACAAACATGCACGGCTCCATAAAGGAGCCAGTGAGCAGCTGGGGACCAGTGAAAGCTTATTTGGGCTTAAAGAGTTCCTCAAATTACAGACCTGGCCATAAGCCACACTCTGTGATGGCTATAAAGGCTGGACAAATCCTGAAAAGACCCCCAGGAACATCAGAGGGACTTAGCCTAGTGAGGCAAACAAATAATATAATGTCAGATTAAGCTCAATGTCGCTGGATAGCACACGTGTGAAGGGAAACTTGGAGTTATTTGGAATCCTTATTCAGGAATTACACCTGTTTACCACTAGGGACAGCTCAAGTGAAAGCCTTTCTTCAGTATGCAACTATATTCAGAATCAAAACCTGTCCTTATATTGCCTGTGCATTGAGAAAAAACACATACAAAAAAATACTATGTACCCATTATATTAAAAGAAAACAGGTTGCAGCAGTACTTTCACCATCTGCCAACAGAACACAGTACAAAACAGAGGTTGTGAGTATTGAGAGGAAGGCAACAGAACTGATTAAGAGTGCAGAAAACCCCGTACATGGATAGATTGAAATGATTGGGAGAGTTGGTTTCACAAGGCAGACATTGAAAAGAGAACATGATAATAGTAGTTAAAGTAAGGAATGATACAGGCAAGATAGATAAAAACCTTTGTTGAGACAGCTCTGTTCCCTGGCTCCACACAAGACTGTGGAGACATTCAGTGAAATTGTAAGGTAGCAAATTAAAAGCTGATAAAAAACTAACACCTTTTAGCACAATATGTAATCAGAAGACGTGGTACTGATGCAGGCTGTGGGGTGCATGAGGTAATTTGAGTTTTCTTACCCTTCAATGAAAGAATAAGCTACTTAGGGTGCAGAGAAAGGTAAAAACCCATGAAATTACACAGTTACTACAGAGCATGAGGTAATTTGAGGTTTCTTACCCTTCGGTGAAATAATAAGCTACTTAGGGTGCAGAGTAAGGTAAAAAGCCATGAAGTTACACAGTCACTACAGAGCAATGACTGCCACCAGCTACCATCAGACAGGAGTTTGCTGTCTGTCCCAACTTGTAACCTCTTGTCTACTTGAGGGGCTTGCATCTTGACAAAGAACAAGGTTTGCATCTTCTGAATTCTGAGAGATGTCTACTCCCAGTCAAGTACACTCACGTTATGGGATTCAATGCATGCAGGCATGGAATCACATAGAAGGGGACTTCCTAAGTTGTCTACAAAGGGACTTTTGCTGCCCACAGAGGAGATGCATCATCACAGAATGTGTCTGCTCTGCTTCAGGACACATGAAGTGTTATGTCTAAAGATTTAGGCCAAGTTAATGTACCCAGCTCTGGGTATGGAGCTGAAGTGACAGCTCCCATTTTCCCACTGCTGGGCAAGCAGTGAAGACCAATGCATGAAGTCATCAAAACAAATCACCTTGGAAAACAAGATCTAAGTCTGTATTTGTCATAACTAAATTTGAAAAATCAGTGCATAAAACACTTTGTGGCATGGACACACACACACACACACACACACACATTTCAGAGCAGACTGCTGACAAGTGACATTATCCTGCAGACAAATGACTCACCACACACAGCAATGCTGGATGCAGCTGCACTTCACCCATGGATTTGGGATAGAGATTCACAGATTCATCACACTGTGTGTCCATCCATGAGCTGGACTTTTCAAATCTCATAGGACAGTCCCCTGGGTATGGTCAGTGGGATGGCAGGACAGGGTGGTTTGTGCACTGCTTGTCCACCACTCCCGCCCTGTGGCACCTTTCCTCTTTGAGGGAAAGGAAAACAGCAATCTCTATAATTTTAGTTGTGAATCTACTCTACTGTTTTGGAGGGTGGAAGTGAGACCCAGAGAAGCAGCAGAGGAGCAGTAAATCTGTATTGGTTTCTCCCACTTTACAGTTCTGTCCCATCAGCATGGGCCACTTGTTCTCTAAAACCCTTTTCGTCTTTGATGAGCTGGCTCTAACAGGCCAGACACTCTGCTCCCCCTCAGTCCCCTCCACTCATATGTCCTGCAGCCACAGAGGTTACTCTTCCCCCTGCCTCATACAAAAATGAATGATCATGGAAGTAATTAGGCTGGAAAAGGTCTCTGAGACCTCATCAAGTCCAACCTATGACTCAAGTTCTCTATTTGTCATGTGTCAGGGACACAGGAGGAGGGAAATAGTGCTGTGTTTTTATCAAATGGCTACAACTGGGGGTAAAAACCCAAACCCACTAACCAAAACAAACTAACTTGCCAATCAGATCATGACACTGAGTGCCATGTCCAGTCTTTCCTTAAATACCTCTGGGGACAGTGACTCTATAACATCCACAGGCAGCCCATTCCAATGTCTAATCACCCATTCTATGAAGAAATTACTCTTAATGTCCAACAGGAACCTTGCCTGACACAGCTTGAGGACATTTCCTCTTGTCCTGTCACTAATTGTCTGGGACAAGAGACCAACCCCTACCTGGCTACCCCTCCCTTCAGACAGTAGTAGAGAGCAATAAGATCACCCTTGATCCTCCTCTTCTGCAGGCTAAACAACCCCAGCTGCCACAGCCACTCCTCATAAGATTTGTGCAACCTGACTTATGACAGCAGCTCCATTGCTTCATTTTGGAATGACCTGCTGCTGTGTCTTTACACAGCATAGCCTTTCATACATGGCAATCTCCTCTCTTCTTTAGACCAGTTTTTCATCTTAAATAACGTTTGGGGTTTTTTTCTTTTACATTTCTCTGATGATTTGGCTTAGGAAGGCATAGAGTTTACTCAGCCTAGTTATGGTCAAATTTTTGCCTTCCTGTGATATAATTTTGAGTACATATTTTCTGACTTCTACCTTCCATCCTCCATGTTTGTGAGGAACAGAGCAGCCCTGTGGTAATTTTTATATATAAGACTTGCAAGGTGGACACATGCTTTTGTAAGTACTTAAGCATTTTTAACAGGGCTTCAGTAGGGTTGAAAACACTTGAGGATCAGGACTTAGCTATTAGCACAGTCTCAGCCAGATCATGTTACTTTAATTTGTATCAGTTTGTTGACATTCTGTGAGAGCAGAAGACAGACGATCATCTTTAACAAAGTCCTTGCAATTTGATACAGAGCACTGCAGCTGTCCATAGAAGGTTAGGACCTACTTGTTGGAGAGCTCACCAAATAATTTTTTACTATCAGGGTAAGAAATTGTATTAAATGAACCAGAAAACAATCTAGATTGATGAAGATCATCAATTTTTCTACGGAGATCTGTGGAGCTGTTTGCACAGACCAGGCACCTGCCTGAAAGTCTGCAGATGACTGTAGAAGAGTACATTCTTGGGATTTTATGATGACAAAGCTTTGCCAAGATAGGTACTGATATTGTCATTATAGCATTTGGTGAATGGCAAATCAGTCTAAATTATCTTCTCTCTTGAGTGTTGAAACTTAATCTCAGGACGATGTTTTGATAAAACAATCTTGTGTTCACAGACTAGTAAGGGGAAGAGTTACACCCAGACTGGCAGTATTTGGTACACAAGTTGATAGGAGAACTGTAGAATTGGCACCCAGAATCTGTCAGACCTCACACTTGTGAGAGAAGATACAGCTTGCTTGGTACTAATGGTGTCTGTGCCAAGGACTGTTAAAGTGTCTTGAGTTCGTGGAAATGTTGGCAGTAGCACTGAACAGGATCTTTATATTTACAGCAGTACTAAATCCAAATGACCTATTCAGAAATGTAGAGGTCATCACATTCATTTTGTAACAGCTTTTGTTAGGTGATATTAGCTACAAAAAAGTGCTCAAAATTGATGTTATTTTAGGCATGTTTCTCTCTGAGGAAAGATGAAGACCATTTTGGCTCCTAATCTCAATGTATGTCCTGTCATTTTTTTGAAGGAGAGCTACAATAAGCCAGTGAAGTCAAGCAGAAAATACTGGACATAAGTGAGAAAGATAAAAAGAAATCCACTATTTCTCCACATGTCTCAAATAAACTGAAACTGTTAGGCAGTTAGAAAAAAAAGCTGTGTGTTCTGTCAGCAGAAGCACAAGGTTTAGGGTTTACCAAGAGAACCAAAGCAGAGACAAACTGCCTAACTTTGCAATGTCAACACAAGTTACATTCAATAATTAAGTGTGAGACTGCCCTAATGAGACAGGCAATAACCATATTTCAGGTTCAGTGGTTCTCAATAACCGCACTGGAAGAATACAGCCGAGACTGGAGACAAGAAGGATATTTTTAGAAGCACTAATACTAGTGCAGTGATTAGAAATAAGATCCTTTTCTCAGGTAATAAGCGTTTTAACCAAGAAGTGCAATTCCCAATGTTTTGAGTCATGACTGTGTAACACAAGTCAGGACCAAAACCTTATATAGGGACATATCCCTGTTAAGCAAAAAGCAGAGATTAACTTCTTTCCTGCTTGAAGGAAGAGAAAAAGGATATTTACTATGAGGCTGCCCATATTTTCTACAGTATAATTAAGAACCCTCTGTCTGCTCCTTTGGACAGGGAAAAAGGAAAAAAAAGAGGTTTTGGTCTCACTGAAGACTTGGTAAAAAAAAAGCCAATAGCATGATCAATATTTTTTATGAGATATTAAAACTGTCTAGATATGTCTGTATCCTTGGATTTAAGATGAAGTTCAAACTAATCCATTGAAGTTTTGTGAACTGCTGTTTATATGCATTCATCAGTAGAAATATTTATGGCAACTAGAACAGCTAAAAATTGGGTATTGCAATGGCAATACATGTAAGAAATAAATTCTGTTGACCCCAATGGATGTAAAATATCTCTGGGTTTTTAGTAGTGCACAGTGGGATACAAAAAAGCATTCCTGCTGGTATGCTAAACTGTTCTGTGATCAATAAAACTGTATGAGAACATGAGACTAGATAAATAAAACTGTCCCTATAATTAATGTATTCTTTTCTCCTGGAGTATTGCACTGCTCTTCTCTACCTCTGGACTTGTGTGCTCCCTCTGCACCACTGTGGCTATCTCACATTTTTATCGTCTGCTATTTTGTTCTGCCTTCTCCCTTGTCATTGTTTTGTAGTGAGTCAGGGACACAGGAGGAGGGAAATAATGCTGTGGTTTTATCAAATGGCTACAACTGGGGGTAAAAACCCAAATCCACTAACCAAAACAAACATCTCAGCTCTTATCGGTGAGCCACTGTGAGAGCAATAGAGAGGAAGGAGACCTTGAGCTATTAGCAATGTGGTAATTCTGTACATCTACTTCTTCCAGCTGTGCAGCTCATCAAGATCCAAAGCACTTTTGATACAAAATCCTAAGTCTGGCAAGAACTCATACTGGGCAAAATGACATTTGCCAAGCAAAATATTCACGTGTCTTTCCTTCCCTCTTGCTGTTTGACTGTCACTCCTTTGCCAGTCATGTTTTCTCACCTGTGGGCGGGTGAGTGGGTTCACAAGTGTGCCCCAATACTTGGCACATCCACCCCTGATAGCAATGCCCTTTCATGACATTTTACTTTTGGGCTTTTGAACAACAGAATCCATTGAAAATTCACAGATTATCAGAGCACTGTCATCTTCAAGACAGCTGACTTCCTGTGCCCATTTAACCATGTGAAATGGCCATACTTTAACAGAGATTGTTGGTACTCATGGATGGAATAGCCCTGCTCAGCAGTAATCTCAACATTTCTAGTAAAATTTACTGCATATAAGTTACCCTAATTCTCTGTGCAAGTTGTGCTGTGATACTGATTTTCATTGTTTTGGCCTGTTGTGGAGCAATGATAGCTGATGACTGGTTATAGCATGCAGTAGCCTTGCAGAAAGGAATATGTGGAGGGAAATTCTCAGATGTCCTTACCAATAAAAGTTTGTTTTGGTTTTATGTTCTCAAGAAAGCCAGGATTTATTTTCAGCCCCTTCCATGCAGAGATAATGCCTCTCTCAGAAAGGAAAGACTGGCTGCTCCCTGGGGCTGGCATGGTGGGGCAGAGGTGGCTCCCTGAGGTGGGGGGGTGGCAGAGCAGGGCCTTGTCAGCCAGGGCTGTCCCACAATTCCAGCCAGGAGCAGGGCAGCCAGGGACACCAGGAACTGCCCCTGAGCATCTGGCACCTTCCTGGGGATGGGTTGAGGATGGGATGGGGCTTCAGCCCTGGCTCAGTGTGCCCCAGGCAGCATCTGGCAGGGTAGAAATCTTACCAGCAGGGTATTGAACCAAACCTAAAGTACAGCAGCACTAAGCTTTCCAAACTTCACTGTGTTCAACTTTCCAAACTGTGAATTCTTATGATTTCAGAAATATCCTATAATAAATACATTTAACCCTATTCAATGCAGTTACTTTGAAAAGTGTCTTACATATATCTGAATGAGTGATCCTGCACATGACACAAAAGTGTTTACTAACCTCTGCACCAAAAGCCAGTCAAGAGCTGCAAGCACAGGTAATTTGCTACTGAAAGTAGTTGGTCAATTGCTAGGAAGAGGTCTTCAAAGGTTAAAGAGATATATTTAAAGGAATTTAAACAGATTCACGATTGCTGGGACTGTTCTGGAAGTCCTGGACATGGCAAAAACTAACATGTTGCCTATTTAGTTTTACAGAGTGAAAGACACCTGAGGTCAGTTCTTCCTTTTCTATGCATTATTTTTTATAATTATGGTATCACAGAAAGAGATTTCGTGGGGAGTGGAGGTGGAGAGAGATGCTATTTTGAAAAGATTTGTATCTGGCCAACTGGGAGTAAGGGTAGGGGAACAGGGAAGTTTCTGCAGAGGGATTTCAGACAGTTAGGACTCCCTGAATGGATGACAAAAAAATGTAACTTTACAAGATAGAAAATATCAAAATATTGTACGTTAGACAGTATATTACGTAGTTCCTTTAGCCAATGGAATGAAAAAAAAAGCAAATAAAAATTTTCGTGTCTTTTTCTGAACCACAGTGTTGCTGAGCACAAATGGTGATTCACTATTCCTACAGGAGCGACAGTCAGTAGTGATGTATGTAATTGTGCATACAGTGTACTCAAGTGCATAAACAATCCCTGTCTCCTCTCCACAGGCACATTCTCTCCATGTTTTTCTATTCTGCTAAGTACAGCGTGGCAGTTGTTGCACAAGCTCTAAAGAGAAAAATATTTGAAGTAAACCATGCCAGACCAGATATTGATTTGCTTCAGTGTGAGCAAAAATGTGTTTCTTCATCACTTACTATAGGGAATGGGTGAAGGAAGCCTCATTCTTCCCTCTGTTTGAAGTTGCACCTTGGTTTGCTGAAAGAGAGTGGAAGTTTGTCCTAGATCTCCTGCAAATTATAAAGTTCAATGCCTAAGTCATTTCCTCCATGTAGCAAACTCAAAGCAGTTTAGTGTCTGGTTGAAGGCATCTAAATGAAGCACCTCCACTGAAAGCTTAGTTCCCCATGGTCTCTGTAGGGAAAGTGGAGGGAGACAGCCCTCTAGAGGTGTCTGTTTTGCCCTATTGAGATAATAATTACTTTCTGGAAATACCATTATGGAAAACAACAACAATCAGCATTGTCATTAAAGTATTTCAGTAAAGTAGCTAAAATGAGATGGCATAAACTTTTCCCAAATAGAAATTTCCTTCCTGAGATTCCTGTTATCCAAGACTTTGAACTATTGTTCCCAGATGTCTTCAGTCACTGCCCAGCATCCTTTTAGAACTTAGTGCAGGTGGAGGATATACACACACGTTCCCTAACATCCCATTGTCACCTGCACCTCAAGGACTCCTGGAGTGAGCACAACGAAGAAGCTTTCATGCCCAGGTCAGGGTGATGTGTGAACAAAGCAACCAAAGCTCTTTGCAAGGTTTTACAGGGCAAGAGTGATATTAAAAGGTATATTGTTCTGGAATGCTTTTGTGTATTCCATACTCTCTGTGAGCAGATCCTCAAAGGCTCCCAGGTGATGCTGAAGTACCTGAACTTCTACCAAAACCTAACTTAGAGTTAGAAGCTTGATTGCCTCTGTACGTCATGCCTAATGACACTATGTTCAGGGACATGAAAAGCTTATTATCTATTTATGAAAGGCCATGTTTACAGGTTTGTAAATAATGCAGATAAATTTTATTTAATAGCAACAATAAATTTTAGTTCTGCTTCCTGTATTAACAGTAAGTGGCTGATGTTTGGTATTGCTGGTGCAAACGGTGGTTCCCACAGAACAAGATAGATCCTAAAAGGCCAAATTAATTTCAGGTTCATCTTGCCCTAAGGGAGTCATAAAAGATGGCAATACTGTGACTTAGAACTGCAGAGAGACTGAAAAGGAAGAGAAATAATGCTGCTTGTAAATCATACCTCAAAACTGTGTAAGCTGTCCCCTTCTGTATCAACGTGACTGGAAAGTACAAATGATTTTTACTGAGAGTTAGGTTGCATGGTGCATATGGCATCCTGAAAAATATTACCTGTAGTCTTAAAGCTTTGGCTTTAGCTTTGATAAAGTAATAAAAGCCCTGAAGAATCATATGAGCACAAAACATTGCCACAGAGCTGCTTGGTCTGGGAAGGAAACAGTGGTTTGGGGTATTGCCTGACTGTACATGAGAGCTTGCTTCAGTGCCGAGTACTGCAGAAGAGTGCTGGGCACTGATGAAGCTCTGAGCCAAGTTCATGGAAAACATTCCACTGTCTTCAGAGAAAACTGGACTGAGGCCTTGATTCTGTGATAAAAGGATGGTCTTTCTCACCCACGGTAAAAAGGCAGGCTGAGTTTTTCCCTTTTGTGGTTTTTCACTTTGGAGATGCCCTTGCAAGCTTTTATCTATTCTAGGAGTCCCATGAGACAAGAACATTCATGCTGATTTCATGGAATGGACTGAGAAGTTTCAAGAGGGTTTCTGAGAAACACTTTATGCCTCTGGCTAAAACCTGAAGTACAAATCTACAAGAGAATAGGGAATTAGGCTAAGAAAAACACATAAAACAGAAAAGAAAACAAAAGAATTATACAAGAGATGAAAACATGACAACAGCAACAAAAACACATTTATCTCTGAAGCTGTGAGACTATTACATTTTATTCTCTGTAGAGGGAAGAAAAATTAGAATTCTACTTAGGTAACTACAATGGAAAGGCATGGAAGTAAGGGATTGAAAATAGATACTGATGGATCTAAATATTCACTTTTCAAGGCAGGGATTAGAAAGTTCATCCTGTAATGCTCTCAGAAAACTTCTTACCTAAAGTCACCATAATTTTAAGAGGAACCTCATTACATGTCTGTTACTTGAGAAAAAAAACCAACATATAGACAAAATTTAAACAAAACTAGAAAGAAAAAGAGCAAAGGATAGACCCTGATTTTTATCTAGCCACTCTTTTCTGAAGGTCCCCATCACACCAACAACTGAGCGTTCATGCATGGCAGCCAGGCCTTCAAAATATCCATAGAAGATACCAGAGTTTCTCTTATTTACTCTTAGAGGACATTATTATTTCTTATCACAAATTGTTTCAGACTGGAATTTAGTCTCTTCCTCATGAGTTCTTTTTTTCACTTTCCACTGTGGACTGTATCAGTATCTGCAGAGCACACTGGAAGGAAAAGTAGTAGGATAGAAATGAATGGTGTTTATTTTTCTTTGATTAGATCAAACAGCAAACAGTGTGAATTTGGGTAGACAAAGGACCTGTTGTTCCATTTTTGGGTGAGATTAACTGCTACATAACATAAAAGCTTGCACAGTGGTCTAGAAAACTGCTATCAGACTAAAAAGATAATAAAATGTTTTGGACAGAAATACAAACAATGGTGAATAATGAATATCTAGCAATCTATAATTCTGACAAAGGTTTTTCTTTGAGGCTATGTGTTAGAATTACATGCACATACATATGCTCAAAATACTGCAGTACTCAGCATGATTTTGTACTTGATAAAATGCCTCATAGTAGCCCAAAAATAGAATTGCACCAGGTGCACAACAAACAGACATGCTACTTTTAAAAAACTCAAGGAAGCCAACTGGAGTGGGAGCCAATGAGAGCAGATGATCAACATATTTATTTTGAAAGCAGCCAGAATGCCTCAACCTTCCTCAGTCACAACTATCTAAACTAAGTCATGGCAGCCCCAGATTCAGCTAATCCCTGTTATGGCTCTGTTATCAGGTGAGAGTAAGGGTAATTCTGTTACTCAGGCCAGCTTTCTTATTTCTCATGACTCTTACTATTGTTTACTTTTACTGTCCATGGTCAGATAAACCCGAGGCTTCTTGAAGTCATGACCTAAGTTCATATAATTCGATGTCCAAATAAAAACATGGAGAAGTAGACAAATACAGCTCCAATTGCCCTAAGCTCCAGGAATACAGGGAAATAAGCCAGTGACACAAAGAAGTGAGTTGATACAAAGTCCAAGGTAAGGGCTGAAAGACAGGAATTACACCTCCTGCCAATACAGAATTGTCTTTGAATGAGGTAGAGTCTGCTGTGAATTAAAACTGGACATTCTTTCTCACTCACTTTTCCTAAGGAAGGGAAAATATCTTTGAATATTTGTATTTAAATTTTAGATTTTAATTTAAATGTTTGAGAAGTACAAAGATAGAGTAATTGAACTTGTCAGTGAGATAGTAATATTTTTAAAAGAAATAATCTGGGTAGTAAAATTTAAAAAAATAGAGTTATAGAATCCTAGAATGGTTTGAGTTGGAAGGGGCCTTAAAGACCATCTATTCCAACCCCCCTGCCATAGGCAGGACACCTTTCATAAGACTGGGCTACTCAGAGCACCATCCAGCCTGGCCTTGAACACTGCCAAGGATGGGGAGTCCACAGCCTCTCTGGGCAACCTGTTCCAGTGCCTCACTGCCCTTATATAAAGAATTTCTCCCTAATAGCTAATCTAAACCTACTCTCCTTCATTTTAATGCCATCATCCATATGATATTTATGTATGGGCAATGGTAGAAAGGAGGGGAACAGAATAAGTACAGATTTGGTGATGAACAGCAGTTATCCAGAATGTAATTCTAGTATCAGACTAATATTCAGGCAAGTAGGAATTCTGCTGATGTAAAGTTATCATTACTAAAAGTTTGAAGGGAGAAAGTAAATGTGCTGTCTGATAGCTGTAAGGACAATGTACTCTTTGGTCAAATTGATATCTTGACTTTCCCAATTTATGGATGGTGAAAGCAATTGTTGAAAAATTAGATGTGTGGAAGTACTTTGTAGTGAAGATAAATTAGTACAGGATCAGAGAGAAGAGTCAGGAAGAGAAAATACCAGAACAAGAAAAACAAGTCTGGACTTGACAGAGGAAAAGCAGAAATCAAAGGGTTTATGTGAACAGAGAAAAAAGTTGCGGGAATGTGACAGGGAGGTGAAGTACAGGAGTCAGACAGCAGAGGAGGCAGCTTCATGGAAACACCTTAACCATGACACAGTGATTTTACCTTGAGAATAGGTTGGTGGGTGTAGGGACAGAAGGTTAGGAAACCAGAAAGAAACCAGAAGTGCAAAGCAGGAACAAGGAGACTGGCAGTGCAGAATGTGAACAGTGTAGACTTCAAAAGGAAGCTGTTGAGGTGGATTTCAGTGGATGTGTTGTGTTTGCTACAAGAAAGGTATCGAAATGGAGACCCATTTAACAATGTAGATCTCTCCTGGAACTGTGATAGTGTACTTTTGTTGATTAGCATTTTAATGACTCATAATAAAATATAATATGCGGATGTAATCTGTGCACAAATGCTTGAGGAAATGAAAGACTGACTAACAGCCACTGCATAATTTCAACATGGAGAAGTTATTGCCCAATTCAGATGTCAAAACCATGTAAATAGAAATGCCTTGGTCCTACTAGGTTAATGTTCAATTTGTTTTATTACCATTTCAAACATAAAGGAACACAGGCAATAATATTTCTGATTTGGATATTTAACCTTTATTCCAGTAATTTCTCTTCTAGATGAAATGAAGCCTAGAGCTAAAGCAATCTAATTGAGAACAAGGTTTGTCACCTAAGTTCCGTGATTATGCAAGCATCTTCACGTAATAAATCTGGCAATACTTTTCCTTAAATCAATATTTCCAGGACAAAAAGGTCTGTGGTTTGTGGTAGACCTTCATTTCCTAATTTATTGATCATAGCCATTCTCAAGTCCTGAGTTCCCTTAGAACAACAGAACGCAAAGCTGAGAACCACAATCTTTTCAGTAAAAACCAGTGAATTTATTCAAACCTAAGCTATATCTCACCACAGCCACGGGGCCCCCAGCTGAAGGGATGTTATATCAGCTCCTAAGAACAAAAGCATCTTTATTTTAAAAAAGGAACTTTAAAAATAATCCTTTTCCCACCCTTCAAAATATTTGATTTGCATGCTTCATCAGAGTAGAAATGGATTTTGAAATCAGTTTTCCATATAGGTGGCAAAGGTTGTGTCTTAAATGACTTTCCTTGCAGAATGGTATTTAATGTTCCCATGAACAGCATGAAGAGAAGGGAATACAAAGTACCAAATCAGGGAAGAGATAGTTAAGTAAATAGGGAATTTAAGACAAGGAACCATTAAGCACACTCCTATTAGTTCAGGAGTGAGTCCTTTTCAAGGACAAGGGAAAAACAAAATGTACAATGCAGCTCCGTGGCAGTAGGTTTAACATTTTAATAGCTGGCACGCTGCCTGTATCTGATGCACTTGTTCAAATAGGCAGATGCTGGATTGGATAAATGGAAGGGCATGTAAGGACAGCGAGTCTAGCTCCTTGCTGCATTTATTATCACAATAACTCACTGGCTACAGAATATGGGAAGAAAGTTCCCTGGATGTTAAGAGAGGCTTTACACTGACAACCTGAGGTGGAGGCTGGTGCTGTGATCAATGGACACTAGAGCCGCAGAACAACTGAAATTATTCCAAGTCCAACTCAACCACAGCTTGCAACACTTACTGGTAGAAAAGACTCTTTCCCCCAACTATCAATTCAAATGTAACTCATGTGATTTATAGTCTCCCACAGGTAATTCTATACCACCAAATTCTTTATTAACAGGTGTTTTTATTCTGCACATTTTTGTTTTTATACAAAAGCCAAATACCTTTTTTTTTTTTTTTTGACTGGTTATGATGCATGGCATGGCTCACTAGAGACACCAGATCACCATATTGCCCTATAGCATCCAGCTGGTAAAGTCTGATAATCAGTAAACTGATGACAAGACAGCTCACAATTTTAGAGCAGAAAGGTTTATCACCTTTTTTATTGTGTTTTAGCCCTGACATTAAATTTTCTCTTACCCAAGCCACTAGGGATATGATTTTACTTTAAAAAATGGAAGACTCTATTTCTTTGGACATGATCCTTCGCACAATTTTTGGGTGAAAAGAAAAGCTAATTTTTAACCAGTGTGCATTCTTCTAGTCTTTGATGGCATCCCACACATTTTGTGCGCTTAGGATGTTCTTGTTGCTAAAAAATGTCCCGAGATAAAAGCGCTGCCCCGTGAATCATCTGGTTCCTAAGGAGCGGCGCTGGGATTCACGGGGTGACTCGCAGCCGCGGATGGGGCGACACCCGCCGCACGGGTACGCCAAGCAGCTCCCCGGGAAGCACATCCTCCTCGATCTGTCGCTGCCATGACCGACGTCACAGGTGTCCGTGAGTCAGCACTGCAGTCCGTCCTGTCTAACGCAGAGGCTGAGCCAAAAGCTCCCGCAAGAAAACAGCGCAGCGGCCGCGATGCGCGCAGGGATGCTCCCGCCGGCTGGCGACGCGAATTAAAAAGGGAAGAAAATGTTGATTGGATTGGCTCGTGCAGCCCTGGATTTTGGATTTTGGTGGGGTTGGGGTTTGGTTGTTTTTTTTTTTTTTTTTCTTCTCGTTGAGTAATGACTGCTCTCTGCTACTTGATAGCCAAGGCTGGCAGCGCTATGGCAACCGGGCTGCGGGAAGGGCGGAGGGGAAAAGTCGCTTAGCAACTGGAAGCTTTAGGCAGGCAAGGCTGGTTTAAAGCACAGCAGTTTAAAAAAATAAAAAATCCTCTCCTCAAAACAAACCCGCAGTTGCTACTAGAGATGACTAAAATACAGATCTGAGGAGTTAAGAATTTAGAAGAAAATAAAAGAAAAAAGTGCATGACAATGCCAATAAAAAAGGAGATAACAGCTTGGAGGGTGGTGGTGATGGTTGGGGGGAAGTAGAGATATTTCACACTGATCATCCTAGATAGGTGCTTCATCAATGCAAACAACAGTCCTAAACCAGCACAAGCTATTCCCTGTCAGATGTTTATACTCTTCTGCAAAGCAGAACTCCACAGGCATCACCTCCCTGGCCCCCCGGGATTTGGCAGAGCATGCAGAGGGGCTGGGTGCATCCCTAAGCCTCTGTATGGCCCCCAGGCACAGCTCCCATGGACTCCTGGCACACCCAGCCGGCTGCCAGCGGGGCCACCACGACTTGGGGAGGTGGAGGGAGCAGCAGCCTGTCTAGTCTTACCCTTTCTGGTTGTTATTTATAGGCTTCCCCTGGCATGATAAGGGCTCTACGGTCAAGAAAAAGAAAGTAATATGAAAGGTTATCCAATGCACCAATTCAGATTTTTAGTAATAATTTTTCTGAGATGTTTTTCCAGTGCTCCAGGCACCCTGGCACTTCATTAATAATGCAGTAAAATCCCAGCAACATTACATTAATCACCCCGGTGGGAACCCAGCCAGTCAGGCACCTCTTTTTCAGCCCTCTATCCTCAGCCTTCTCTAAGCACTGTCTCAAACAGAAGTCTTTCACTGCATGCTTGGAAAGCTGCCCAATTTGAGCTATTTTGGACTAACAAAGGGACAATTTCATCCAAAGACACAGAAACCCCACAGAGCTACTGCCCTCCCCCTCTCCAGTGCAATGGGGGTTGGGTGTTTCTGCTGACCATCGGCCAGGCAGGAAAACATAAAAGGAGAGACCTCCGTGGTCTGACCTCCCCCTTTAAAATCTACCTGGAGGCCAATGGGAAGCTAACTCACATCTGCAGGTATGCAGAGCCACAGACTCCTCGTGGAGTGCAGGGCCCAGCAGCTGAGCTGCAACATTTGGTGTTGTTTTGTTAATGCAGAGAAATCAGTTTACCATTGGAAAAACCTGATCAGGCAAAAAATCAAAATAGACGCCGCGAATGTGTCAGCGCGGTCAAATATCAGCGTACTCAAGCCACAGGCAGGTTGGCAGGCAGATCTGGAGGGCTGAGGTGTTTTCCCAGCCAAGTCACCCAACCAGCAGCCAGCACGAAGCCTCTGCCCGAGCTCCTGGCCACTCCTGAGCCCTGGCCTGTCCCTGCAGCCTGTACACTGCTGGCTGCCCATCTGCTCCCTGGACCCTGCAGCTGCTGATGGCCAGCAGCTCGCTGCCTGCAGCCCGGCCACCTCCCGGCCTCCAGGGCTCCTGAACCAGTATTTTTAGGGGTTATAATGCCACAGCATTTCTGTGTTCATGTTTACCGGCTGCATTGTCTCCCCAGCAGATAATGCTGACTAAATTGATACTTCACAAAGGCACAAAGGAGTCAGCTTGTGACTGATACACAATACTGGTTAACAAGACACATACAATGGTGGTATTAGTGGGAGGAAAGAAAAGCTCAACTTTCTGTCAGTCATAGGTTCATTAGAAAGTAAAGAGTTGTTAGCATGCAGAAAAGCTCTTTACATGGATGAAAATGGTACCAGTTTTGAAAAAGTGAAGTAAAGGAAAAATTAATCTTGCTTTAATGCTGGTGGAGGAACTAACTTAAACTGTCTTCCCTCAAGAAGCAGGGAACTTTCTTAAAAGAATTAAGAATTCTATTAAGAATTAATAAATTAACCTTTGTTAATAGAATTCTGAAATATGTACACTAAAATAACAAGATCAATTGTAGGAAATGGATTTGTAAAGAATTTAAATACTTAATAGAAAGCTCACCCAGTCTTGTACATCTATATGGGAAAATCAACAATCAAAGAAAATCCCTTTTTTTCCCCTTTTCTTGCATACACTTTGTCCAGAGATGGATACTGTCAACCTGAAGTTTCCTGAGGAATGTCATAGATCATTGTAACATTAATGACCAAAAGCTTCTAGATTTACAAGAAATAAGTAATGTGAAAAGTACATTATCTTTTCAATTTGTTTCTTCTAATGGTTTTTTTAAAGGTCAGGGAGTTCTTGCAGCCAGGGGATATGAGAAGAAAGTATATAAAATGCTTTAAATCCTCCAGTCACACACAGAAAAAAGAGGCTGTGAATTTTTCATTGAAAAAAAAAATCAGTGAATCTAGGGTTTAAAAGTCCAAGAGACATACCAGTATGCCCTAGTAGCTAGGTGTTGATTTCATTTTTTTCTTTCCAACAGCTCTGTGCTCATCAGATGAGCTGTCAGAATCTCCAGCCCAGCCTGGGAATCCTGCTCCTTTATTGCTGCACAACTTGTACAAACCTTATTGCAATTCTATTTTTCTTGGAGCAGGAATGGCAAAATGTAATCCACCTCCTCTCATGATCTTACAAACCAAATAGACATTGATTTTAACCATGGCCTATGGAAGAAGGTACCACGCTCAGCACAGGACAGAAAAATCCTGATACAACAGTGAATATGTAGATTCATCTCTTGGCCCTCTCACTTAGCCTTCCAATTGAAAAAAGTCTCCAAAGTAGAAAAGTCCTGATATTAAAACATGTAAGACACATGGATATTGTGAAGTGCACAGGCATTGTCATTTACTGGGCTGCTGGCTGCCAGTGACACCAGTGAGATTCTGGATTCTGCTACATAATCTGCAGGTGTTAGGTTTTCCTGGCTTTGCCAGAAACAGCAGCAAATAATATATGTGTTGGCAAGGACAGACAAAACAATCATTTTTTTGTTAAATGGCAACTTTTGGCCAAAGATAGTGGTATGATCTAATTTTAGCATAATGCTTACAATTTGTCTGCAGTATCAATATTCTCAATTATATAAGCCCTTAGAGGACAAATGAAAACAAAAACAGAATAGTGAGTGTGATATATGCCTTTGAACATTATTGTAATAGATGCAAAGCAAGCTATACTTGCTCAGGCCACTGGTTTTCCTTGTTATATTTTGAGTATATCATCTCTAGTTTAATGGTCTTCAACAGAAGTTTCTTGCACTACAAGAAGTCTGACCCTTTTCTCCTTCTATATGCAGGGACACTGTTATTATGGTTACCATGGCTGGGAAAGCCTATGAAGAATAATGTATTGCCCTAGTACCATCTAGTGGAGGGAATGCTGGAGAGAGATTTAAAGGGAAGGAGAAGAAATAATGGCAATTATTTGAGGTGGGAGCTGAGCTCATCAGGGCTATGACAGTTCGTGGGGGAAAGAAGATGAGAAACAGTTGTCTTCAAGCTCTGCAGAGACTTTTTCAAGGCTCTTTCTTCCCAGCTCCCATAGAGATTAGTAAATTATCTAGGACTGAAACACCTTTAAATAATATAGACCATCAAGCTTAAGAATATTTTGAAATGATGCCCTATTTTTCTGAACAAATCTAAAGGCAAACAACATGTCGGTGATACCACCTGCTTCTTATTTGACAGGAACCATCTGGACAGCAAACACTCTAAAGTCAAGAAAGTCATTGTAGTCTGCAAGGCAGGAGAGAGAGCTGTAATTTAAATGCCCGAATGTCACCTGCAATGTGAAGGATTATATGTGGCCCAAGGGCATAAAATGGAAAGTGTGCCTGCAGCTGTAAGCCTTGCATAAGAGGAAACAATGATTAAACATGTAATGTAGGGACTTGAATGGGCTCCTACTCACCCTCCTTCTGTCTGCAGTGACCCCTAGACAACAGAGAAAGCCCTTCCAGAGATTAAACTTACTTAGAGGTGGCACAAGCAAAGCAAAAGCAGTGAAGAGCCCAGAGGATGCACCTCATGACCTCACTCCCAGCCCGGACAGCAGTGAAGTAAACAGCTGTCATGGTTTGACACTGGCACAATGCCAGTGCCCCCATGAAGATACTTTCTCCCTGGTTTCTGCTGTGAGATGTGACTAGGAATAAGCAAAGCAGGCTCTTACTTAGGAAAGAAAAGAACTAGAACTTTATTAACTACTCTACAACTACAAATAAAAAGGAACACACACATACAGGGAAAATGAAAACTTCACAAATGCATTTCCTCTTCCCCCCACCAAATTTCTAACACAATACATTTGGTTCCTCAAATCACTAACTCTCGGTCTAGTACTACCTTTTAGACAATTAATCTTCAGTTCATCAAGAGGAGAGGAGTCTTTCTTGTACCATGGGCTTCCCCTGGAAACACAGCTGAAGCTTCGTGTGTTTCTGTGTCACTCGTGGCACCGCCCGGAGTACATCTGCCGTCGTGACTTTTCTTTTCTATGTCCAGTGCTCTCACCACTGAACACGGACCAGAACTGCTTCTAGGGTTGTCTTTTAAGGATGCTCTGTCCTGATCCAAAAAAGGCACAGTCTCTCCTTTGGGACACCTGTCCCCACAATCTCTCCTTTTGGGACACCTGTCCCCCCCATATTTTTTCACCCCCTGGGGCCGAGGGGCACCAACACTGAACCCTCTTGGTTCTGAGGCCATTGCCTCCCCCTAGAATGCAGTCTCTGTATCACAAGGAACATGGTTCTGTCCATGGCTATACAAAAAGAGTCCAGCAAAAGCCACTCCATCATCTCTTCTCACTAGGATTCTTCTCTATTCTTCTACTATCTCTCACTCGCCCAGGCCTCTCTCACACTGGCCCATTTCTTTCTTCATCTTCCACTCTATCTTCTAGGAGAGGTCAATGATCTGTAAAGTTCTCATTCTCTAAAAAGGGGTTAAAAGCTCCTACAAGCGGCCGGCTGAACCCCCCCCCTCTTCTCCGTCCCAGCCGTGCTGCCGGCACAGGCCTATGTTTATCAAGCTTCAAGGTTACAGTCCCAGGCAGCGGCTCTCTTTCTTTCTCTCCTTCTGTGTCTCTCAGGGGGGGCTGCCCGATGGCTCCCGGTGTCTCTCTCTCTTTCTCTCTCTTCCACCCTTCCACCCCCGGGCTCAGGCCTACTTCTCTCGGCCTCATGGCTTTCCCCTCCCCCTGCCCAGCCAGCAGCTGGGCCGGGGGAGAGACCCGAACTCTTTCCCGCCGGAAACCCAAAAGGACCCTCCCAGGGGAGAGCTCTGCTTTTAACTCCGTGTTCTCAGAGGCGTGTCCATGTCTCAATGGTCAGGTTAAATGCCAATATTAAAGTCTGAATATCCATTGGCTCAAAACACAGCATCCCAAAAAACACATTTCCTGTCAAACCACCACATTCCACCCTTCGCCTCTGAGAACACACTTTCTAAAATTATTAACAAAATTACAAAACACTTCAACACTTCTACAAAACAAGAAAACTTTCATCTCCAGATTTTACTATGCATCTACTTTAACTCAATACATGCTTTGTTCTTATTCTTCTTTGGTCTCATCTCACAGCTTTACTCACAACTTTATCTTATCATTCCCCCAAGGTTCGATTCCCGGTCAGGGAACCAAAAAATGTCATGGTTTGACACTGGCACAATGCCAGTGCCCCCATGAAGATACTTTCTCCCTGGTTTCTGCTGTGAGATGTGACTAGGAATAAGCAAAGCAGGCTCTTACTTAGGAAAGAAAAGAACTAGAACTTTATTAACTACTCTACAACTACAAATAAAAAGGAACACACACATACAGGGAAAATGAAAACTTCACAAATGCATTTCCTCTTCCCCCCACCAAATTTCTAACACAATACATTTGGTTCCTCAAATCACTAACTCTCGGTCTAGTACTACCTTTTAGACAATTAATCTTCAGTTCATCAAGAGGAGAGGAGTCTTTCTTGTACCATGGGCTTCCCCTGGAAACACAGCTGAAGCTTCGTGTGTTTCTGTGTCACTCGTGGCACCGCCCGGAGTACATCTGCCGTCGTGACTTTTCTTTTCTATGTCCAGTGCTCTCACCACTGAACACGGACCAGAACTGCTTCTAAGGTTGTCTTTTAAGGATGCTCTGTCCTGATCCAAAAAAGGCACAGTCTCTCCTTTGGGACACCTGTCCCCACAATCTCTCCTTTTGGGACACCTGTCCCCCCCATATTTTTTCACCCCCTGGGGCCGAAGAGCACCAACACTGAACCCTCTTGGTTCTGAGGCCATTGCCTCCCCCTAGAATGCAGTCTCTGTATCACAAGGAACATGGTTCTGTCCATGGCTATACAAAAAGAGTCCAGCAAAAGCCACTCCATCATCTCTTCTCACTAAGATTCTTCTCTATTCTTCTACTATCTCTCACTCGCCCAGGCCTCTCTCACACTGGCCCATTTCTTTCTTCATCTTCCACTCTATCTTCTAAGAAAAGTCAATGATCTGTAAAGTTCTCATTCTCTAAAAAGGAGTTAAAAGCTCCTACAAGCAGCCGGCTGAACCCCCCCCCTCTTCTCCGTCCCAGCCGTGCTGCCGGCACAGGCCTATGTTTATCAAGCTTCAAAGTTACAGTCCCAGGCAGCGGCTCTCTTTCTTTCTCTCCTTCTGTGTCTCTCAGAGAAGGCTGCCCGATAGCTCCCGGTGTCTCTCTCTCTTTCTCTCTCTTCCACCCTTCCACCCCCGGGCTCAGGCCTACTTCTCTCGGCCTCATGGCTTTCCCCTCCCCCTGCCCAGCCAGCAGCTGGGCCGGGAGAGAGACCCGAACTCTTTCCCGCCGGAAACCCAAAAAGACCCTCCCAGGAGAGAGCTCTGCTTTTAACTCCGTGTTCTCAGAGGCGTGTCCATGTCTCAATAGTCAAGTTAAATGCCAATATTAAAGTCTGAATATCCATTGGCTCAAAACACAGCATCCCAAAAAACACATTTCCTATCAAACCACCACAACAGCCTACATCAGCTGACTTCTGGCTGCTGGCTGCTAATCTGACTCTGCTTTCCCTAATCTTCCTTCTCAGTGTCCTATCAGACCTGTGTTTACCTTCTCCTCCTTTTTTCCTTCTACCCATCCATTTGGTTCCTAAAGATTAAATTAAAATTTAAATAAGTAAACAAACAAACAAGCAGAACCAAACAGAAAGAGCAGTAGAAGAGTTAAGTCCCACATCTCATTGTAGCAGGGCAGAGGTCTGCACAAGAAGGAATAAAATTCAATAGAAAGAACAGGTCAATAAGATAAGAACAGGGAAAACATTGGAAATGAAAGTGTATCATTTTCTCCTGGAAGGTGGAGCACTGAGCCAGGCAGAATGAAAAAGGGATGAGTTCAGTGCTGCTGGACTAGCTGGCAACCTTCCCATCTTCAGACTGAGTGCTAATTTTTAAACTATGCAAAATGTCTCCTGGGGCCAGAAAGCATATCTGAAAATGAGACCCAGGGGATGGAGAGCAGGCTTCAGTGATGGGCACTGAGTGCAGGAGAAGTGCCTCAAGGTGGTACTGAGGCAAACAAACACCCCTTTATTTGTATTCCCTAAATTCCCTGAAGCAGCAATATGGCACTGATCAAGAAAAGATTTATCAGTGACAAAAAGAGGAGGGAATTACTATCAGGAAGCAAGGTAATGGTGTTCACTTCAGTCTTGGTCCGTAGCAGTAGCATGGTTATGGTTAGCGTGATAGATCCAAGGTATTTTGGAATCAAACCTCACTCTTTCATCAGGAGATGGAGTAGAAGCTCTTTCCCACGTCATTCTCCCAAAGATTATCTTAAGTATGAGAGCATTATCTCCATAGCAGTGGCCCACACTCATGCCACTGAGACAGGCAGCCCTACCTGACACCTACAGCAATCCCTCAGAGAGCTGTAACTCAGCCCCCACCTCCTTCAGCACCAAGGAAGAGCCTTTGGCATCCAGCTCTGCACTGGAAGACACTGAGGGACCAGCCCAAGTCAACATCCCCCATACTCTTGCTTGTGCACGGAGATGCTAAAACCCCAGTGTGGTTATCTGAAAGGCTGGTTGCACATCTCAACCCTAAAATGTGGGACTTTGTGTGAGAAGATCCTACTAGGTCCTGTCCAACTCAGAATATTCTATGATTCTGTGATTATAGGATTCAGCTAGACTGGTTTCTCTGCAAAACTTTAGCCTAGAGGAGCTGGCATGGCCATGACATCAATGCCACCAACTGCAGCCCTGCAATATCCCTGAGGCTTAGTCTGCCACGGAAAGAGAGGAGGGTGTTCAAGTCAGTGAAGGCAAAGAGAAGGGAGGTAAAAAGCAGGAAGAGCCCATCTGTCTCTGCCATGTGATGAGTCCCATGGTACTTCCCTGCTGTCTGTAGGCTGCCCTGCCAAGTGAATGGAAAGCCTTATGCTATTTCCAGTGTCTTGCTGGGAAAAG
Source organism: Molothrus aeneus (assembly GCF_037042795.1). Taxonomy (NCBI): domain Eukaryota; kingdom Metazoa; phylum Chordata; class Aves; order Passeriformes; family Icteridae; genus Molothrus; species Molothrus aeneus. Next base: position 76,605,101 of record NC_089647.1, on the reverse strand, counting down.
GAGACGACGTTCAAGATCAATAATAGAGCTTTGGCTAGGTTTGCTGAGGAACTTGCTGGCAATGTGCTGTGCTGTTCATTGGAATATCTGGGAATGTTACCAAAACCCCTTTGCTCCCTGGGAATTGCCTTTACTGGTCTGGAAATGGCTGCAGAATGTCCTGCACAAGTAGTTTAGCTTCCTTCTCCAACACAAGTGACTGCCTTTGGCAGGAGTGAATCATAATGTTCCTGCAGGATTCTGCAGTCCCAGGTAACTCTGCCCAGTGTTGGTATAAAAGATTTCTCCCCAGTCTTGGTGTTTTGCCTGCCTCAAGAAGGGAGCAGTGCCTTTTTCATCCCTGACAGCATGCAAGTCTCCTCAGTCAAACCTGTTTCTTCAGAATCCTGTCCTACACGTGCCAACCTCTAACCAGAAGAGCACCTGGAAGGCCAATGTTTGGCCACTTCTTCAGCTTTCTGGACACCAAAACAGACAGTAAATCTGGGGCTGGGCTGTGGAGGGTTGTAGCCCTCTGTAAGCCGCACTGTGCTTGCAGCTGAAGTCAATGGGGGATGGACTTGGCTGCTGGGCTCCTGGCTCTCACAAGAGCCTGGGCTCACCTGTGCAAACTAACACACCCCAAGGCAGCATGGACACACAAAGTGTGGCTTCTTCCATCCTTCACAACCTCCCAAAACTATCCCAGCAGGTTTTACAGCCCCACACATGCCTTACACCTGTGCAGCTTCATGTTACAAAGCCACCACCCCAGCACTCTGCAACATGGGCTATAAATTACTTCAGACATCTTGAACTGGTCAAAACCACATAAAAAGCAGCATTTTCCATTGGACCACGTAGGCACCACATGGGATGAGGTAAGTCACAGGGACAAGAGCTGTGCAGCATGGATCAGTCTGTGCTTACCCACTCAGCCTCAGCACTGAGGATTAACTCCTGGCTCTCTTCTATTTAGCAATGTAGCCACAGGGTCTAAGTAACCTTCTTCAGTCCTATCACAGCTAGAGTTGTAATAACATAATCCTATTATTCTAAATATAGCTCAAGCTCCAGGGATCACTGTGAAATTCAGCCATCTTCCATAGGTATACTTCCAGACCATCTGAAGGAAAAGATGGCTGGGTTCAGCCTTTCAAGAATAATTTTAGGTTGGTTTAGATGCATACCATGCATTAATAAATACAGTCTAGGCCAAAGAACACTTTTATAGAAATGTGGTCCTCATTTATTCCATTATCTTTTATATTTGAGGAGAGGGCAGGTTGCTTTTTCTTTCTTTTTTCTCTCAAAAGTAAATTGTGGCATGCATATGGCTAGACTACTGCATTTGGAATTACCAAAATGATAAAATTAATTTTTTAGGCTTTTCAAGAGCTCTTAATATGAAATAATAAATGAAACATCATAGATCCAACAGTATTCTCTTTATATGTTAGCAGTTAGAGGGAAGTTAATTCATAAAGTAAGGGCAGAAGGACTTGGCCAAACACCTATTTACCTTAAGAAAGAGCAAAATATAGATTAATGCTGCTTGAAGAAGATGTCAGATTGATATAATGAAATGTCCATAACCAATAGGAAAAACCTACTCAATTAAATGGATGCCATCTGTGTATCCTGGCATTTGGTAACATAAACAGCTTTTGATACATTTGGACTCAGAAGCAAAACTCGATCTGATGAACCTTCCAGAAATCATAAAAGAGACTATGAATTCACAGTTTTCAGTAACTCACATTTAATGCTTGTAACTCAAACTTTGTTCCATGACTTTATGACAGGAACAAGAAGTAAGGCTATCTTTGCAGCAGCCAGAAAATGTCTTTGTCATTGACAAGGATTAAGGAAAGAAACAGGAGAAGGTGGCTACAAGAGGCTCAGAGCCAGAACGCAGCCCAACAGGCAGCTCTGATATGTGTCCAGCCTGCTATGGGCTACCCTGGGTCTGGGTCATCTCTGTTGCTTGGGACTGGACAGTAGCATTGGGGCATAAAAAACCATTTCTTTCAACACAGTTGTTTGCATTTGGAACATAAGCTTCTACTGACTTGATTCAGCCATGAATCAAATATGTATTGGTGTGAGCTATGTTATGGGAACACTCGTTTAATTTATATGCCAGCCTAAATCTCTGTGCTTACCTCACTGAAGTAGGTTAAATTGATTTTTCTTAAGTCTTTTATAGCTTCTTTTGCCAAATAGAGACATGGAAAAACTTTCTTGGGGCATATTTGTTTAGAAAAAAATAATCGTGGTGTATAAGTCAGATTGCCAGTAGTGAAAGCAGAAGTGTCTGTCTCAGGCACCTAGATATGGGTGGGATGTGTTACATTCACAGGTGCATTTTGTGTACCACAAACTAGTCCATTTTGTTCAAAGCACAAGAGAAAACATTTTAGAAATATACAATGTCAATTTTCAGTGTTTTCAGAGTAAAAAAGGAATTACTAGCTCCACAGAGGAAATTAGGCACTGGAGTGTTCTGTTTTCCACTGAATAGCTAACATAAAATGCTTTAACATTCATTGTAGATGAACTGGGATCCAGGCTGCTATTACACCATAGAACTGCCAAGGAAGAAACTGGCTTCAGCTTCTGAGAAATGAGTGCAAGTTGTAGCATCATGAATGACGCATCCAAAGAGCCCGCAGTGAAAGCCTGATTTATGGCAACTCAGTGTTAACAACAGAAATCATCTTCCTGCTTGGCATTCAGATTGGTTGGAAAGCCCTAAGCAATATGGGTAATCTGTCCAAAAGTCTGCAATCATCAGATATTTTAGTAAGTAAATTATAAAAAGGATTTTGCAAGATATTTGGTGACAGTTTTGGCTGCCCTAAAACTTCTTAAAATCCCATGTTGTATATCTGTGCTGAGTAAGCCATATCGTAATTTATGAACTTAGCAGTGAAGCTGTAAGTATAAATAGTGACATAGTAGCTGTGCTTTACTTTATATATGATAATGAAACACTAATCTTACACAATAACTGTCCTTCAAAGCAGTCAGCCTTGGTCCTTTGGATGCTTTGTATTGGTTTGGGTTTTTTTTCCCATTGAATTTGCTGAGAAGTCAGTTGGACACTGCAAAGGCAGAAGGCCAGACATCATAATTTCCCTTCTGCCAGTTGAAAGGATTTTATGGGGACATTGAAAATATGAAATGCTTTGTTGAATAGCTGGCACTAATGTCTTTTTTTTAGGGGCTTAGAGAGAGTGTGGCAGCTCCTTTTCATTGTTTGTGGAGAACTTTAGTCAAAGAAGGACTTCATAAACAACTACCTTGCACGGCATTTAGTATGTGTAACACTATTTTAAAAGCTAATTTAAATGTAAGGTAGATCTCTACATACTCAAAAGGGTTGTTTACCTTCTTACCTTCTGATTTCCAAAGACAGTCTTTGTCAAAATATACATACAACATGTTTTAAAAGAACAGCTGAGCTGGGTTGTTCTTCGTCTAAAAATTAAAGGGCCCCACCGTCATCATCATAAATGATTCATTACCTTTGAGGTTTGGCAGGCTTTTAAGGTCACCTCTCTTTAAATTTGAAAATGCTTGCTCACATTCAAGTCTTCCTGCCAGGAGGACTCAATTCATTAACTTGCACTTATATGGATGGCTATTTTACTGTTACTTTAACTGAACTTTTATGCTGGTTGCCTGCTGTGTCCTGAGTGCTGTGAGCATTTCAGAAAGTAGGTACATGCTGTGAAGGCAGCCCTCTCTGTAAATAATGTTCCAATTAATAAGACAATTATACAGCACTGCAGTACTTTATTGGTGTTCTCTGTTACTGCAGTGTTGGTCAGAGCACAATAGTGAAGAGACCATCAACATTTTCTTATAAGCCCTTCTCTCCAGAAGCTTAGACTTAGAAATTCATACCACTCTGGAAATTCAATGTAGCCAAGAAGCACAAAGGCATGGATTTTACAGTGTTCTGATATAAAACTCTTTATAGATTATATGAGTAAAATTAAAATGAGAAGGGGGCATTTGGTTTAGTGTTTTTTTTTTTTTTACATGAAATGCTTTCTACTTTATGGGCTGTAAGAATAAAAGCAGACTGGAAATGTATCTTCAGTTACATTTTAAAATGTTTACTATGACTCTCCAAAGACATTTTAAACTGGAATTTTACAGATCATTAGTCTGTTATATAAGTGGGTCCTGGAACAAATGTAGATTGAAATATCTAAGGTCCAGGCACAACCTGTGAAGACCTGGGTAGAATTTAGTTGTCCAGCACAAAAGATCCTGAATTCCCCTGCTGAGCTGTCAGTGTTCCTCTGGGTGATGCCTGTGCTTTGCTCTTCTGATTTAAAGTTTCCCAAATACCTCACCTTATATTTCTGGTCACAGAAAGCATTTCTCTCTAAACCATTTGGTACCTATGTCATGTCTCAGCCCAAAAGAGATGCAAGAAGCAGCATCTCTTTTGCCCCTGGGCCCCAACACTGTAAGGGAGCCTCAGACTTTGCCCTCCCAAGTAATGATACCTGAAAATACCAGTACTGCATTATTTTAAAATATGTGAGAAGGAGAGGTTGCCATTTTCCCATGTGACAACTTTCTCATCAAATAGTTAGAGAAGCAATGGAAAAAAGAGTATGTCAAAGGTGAGACCAAGAAATAAATGGAAAGAAGAAAGCAGAAGGAACAGAACTTACTGCCCTGTGGCAAAAACATACAGAGTAAGTGACTGTCTTGGCTCTCTGTATCAAATACAGATACAGTCTTCCATTCACCTGTAAGTCAATACATTAGTATAGACACATATATAATCTGGGAAAATGTTCTGAGAATCCTTATAGAGTGCATTTCAGATGTAATCAACCCTGAAAATATTACTTTAAGTAACATCAGTATCATTTTTCCATGCCTCTGTTGCAGTTCATTCAGCCATTATGAACATTTGAATTCCGTAAGATGTAAAATTCTTCTTTTGTATATTTGTGGCAAGTCCAGTGCGTTGGAGGTCTAATACTCCATTTGGATCTTTCAAGTCTGTCATAATATTTAATAAGTATCAGGTTTGCCCATCTTGTGCACATGTGTGCATTTTTCAGATTATCAGGAAATCATGCTCATTTTCTGTCCTTATCAGCTCTCACAGTTTTACTGGAGATTATTTACTGTGGCTTAGATTTCACAGTATTAAATTTAGAACACACACTTCAGAGGTTTTTCTAATCTATTTGATCTAAAATCCACTGCAGAAATACCTATTCTCAGCACCATTTATCTGACAGGTTGAAGTTGTCCTTTAAGCTGACCATCAGCCAAACCACATGTATTTGTACTAATGTTGTCAGAGGATGAAAACAAAAATTTGTTTGTGTGTCTGTGATCACTTTTGAGGAGGCCTCCAAGGTCAGCTACTAAAGCCCCCTCCAAATTCCTTTGGCCCCAGTTCAGGTGCCAGTGAGGGGATCCACACCTAAGCTGTTCACTTGTCTCCAATTGTACCCCAAATGGTTTCATCAGTTGGCAAAGCCACTGGTGCTTCAAGATTAGGTGAAATAGCTTAATACTTGTTTTATATTGTGGTGCCCAAAACTGCTCACAGTACCCAGGTGAAGCTGCACCACTGCTGAAATAAAAGTTTCCCTTAGGTTTTTTGGAGGTGCAGATGTTCCCTTTTTTGGGTGCCCAACAAAGCAAAGATGGTGCACAGGCTCTGTAGGGCCTGACCAGAGGAAAGGCAATTGCAGAGAGGAGAAAGAGGCAGCATGATGTAGCAGGGGACACAAATAGACCTTGGTAAAGTGATCTTTCTCTGCTGGAAACATTCCTCCTTCAAATGTATTTCCTCTTATTGCTGTTGGTGCAAATGTAGGGAATGAAATCTTCCAGAGGAACCCAGGTTTTCTCGTGGGAAAGAGTGTATGGCAGCTGTGGGAGACTTTCCATCTGTGTATGGCTGTGGGGAAGAGGGTGATGAGGAGGGTGGTGTACCCATGAGCCAGGCTATCCTGCAGGTCTGTGTGGGAGATGAATGTTCTTGCTCTGGAATTTCAGTGAAAAAAGTTGTGACAGCTAAAGGAGGTTGGCAAGGAGGCAGGAGTGAGCCAGCTTCCACCACTGACCCCTCTTCCACCAGGAACCAGTGGAGAGCTGTGACACCAAAACCCCTGCTGTCCTGCAGACAGGGCACTAATGACTAATGGGGCTTATCCATGGCAGCCAGGGCTCAGACACTGCAGTGGGTGCCAACCACCACATCATGCAGCAATTTTGCAGAGGGGTGTCATGCAGACACCCCAGTGCCTGTTATGGAGGTGGATGTGGCTGGAAGTGCTGAGCAGAATGGCTATTTTTGTGCTGCCACTGTTACACAGCTGAACAGCTGGTTCTGGCCTCTGACAGTCACTGAGGGAAGTCCAGCATGGCTTGTGAGAGAGGAGTGAACAATGAAATCTGCATGAGAGATTACAATGCCCAGATCAGGTCATCAAGTTCCTTTCATTTCTTTTGGTAGTTTATAAGAGAAGCAATAGAAGCAGAAGAAAGAGTAGGAAAAAACAAGAGTTATACATCTACTTTATAAAAATATATGTCTGTATTTTAAATATCTTCCTGTTAGCTTTCTTCAGGCACAGAGAAACCTTTTTTTGGGTTTGTCTGAGACATTACTTTTATATTTCAGTGTTGTAGTATTTTTCTGGAAGCACTTACTATAAAATCCATAAGTTCTTACAAGCTTTGTAAAGGAAATCCCAGTCTTCTGATGAATTTTGTGTAGAGAGGTTGTTATAGTTGGTCCCATGTATGGTTACTCTGCAGACTTTCCTTTGCTGTACAAGCCAGGGACTTTGCCAAGAAATCAGGCCAAAATTATTACAACAAAGTTATAAATAACAACCAGAAAAATTAAGTCTTATCAAGTGACAACATTATCTCCTGGTAATAGACAAATTCTTCTTTGTTTGAAAAAGCTAATTTGTATATAAAAAAATTCAGACTGACAACTAAAGCATAACAGCTGATATATGGAAGATGATTTGGTTTCCAAGGTTTAGCACATTTCTTGCTGCTCTGAAAGCTCGGACAGACCTTTTACATGCCTGACCAGTGGCCCAACGTGTAAGATGATTGCAAGCCTCATAATGTTTCTAGCAGCTCCATTTCAGGCTGTTGAAAACCTTTAGTAATGCAGCACAATAACTGGCTAAAAGGAAAACATACTGTTCAAACAAATCTCCATTAAACCGTCATCTTTATGATTGTATACTTGTTTTACTGCTATTAAGGGGATTTGTGTGATTGTTTCTCCTTGTTCTTCTTGGGTTTTTGTCTCTCCATAAGGAAGAGGCAGCAAGTGACTCCCTAAACAGAGTTTTTCATGGTTTTAATTGTACACAAATTGAGCAAGCACTGTGCACAAACATGAAAACAACACATAGCAGTGCTCCTTTTGTTTGCAATTAAGCAATGTGAAGTCTTAAAGCAAATTCAGCTGCAGCACCTCACATACATATGTTATGATAACTTACATCATGCAATAACTTAGGTCTGCTCCCTGCTCACGAGCAAATGACCTTCACCTAGGCCAAATACACTGCAAAGATTCTGATCCATGCATTAATAACATAAAAATGTCAAGGTGGAAGGGTAGTAAGTTTATTAGATAGAGATACAAGTAATGAACGGCGTCATAATGAAGTTTTTCTTATTGAAAGCATAAACAAAAACGAAACAACAGAAACATTCTGAGCAGGCCATCAGAGGAGTATTTTGTTAAAGGGCAGGGGAAGAGCCCTTCCTGCCTTTCCTGGGGCAAGAGCCTTCCTGGGGTTCCCATTGCCTCCTCCCCATAGGGAAAGGAGTGAAGCATTAGGCAGCCCCCTGGAAAAAGTCAGCCAGCCCCCACAGGAGGGATGCTCAGGGTTGGGGTGGGGGCATCCAGGTGGTGCTGGGAGGAGAAGAGGCAGAATTTGGCTGGTGAGAGAGGGAGGAAACCCAACCCTACTCCCAGGTGTCCATCAAAGGGCAAGTGGTGACACAGTCACTGGGGCAGCAAGGAAAATGTCAGTGCCAAGCAATGAAACAGAATTTTCCCCATGAAGCACCACATAAAGGTGGAGATGTTTGCCTGGGAAAGTGGAGGATCCTTGGAGATTTCCCAAATTAGGCCAGTGCTCGTTATTGCTGTTCTCTGACAAAGTGGGTGACACTGGCAGCTCCCAGGACTTCGCTGTGCACAGTCACAGAGCTGTGTCAGCTCAGAGATGTTCTGCCTTGGTATGGACACATTGTTTAAAATTCCTGTCCTTGGGAAACGCTTCCAGCTGCCTTTACCGCCCATGCCTCCGCTGGGCCTGCTGAGTGTGAAGTCCTACAGTGAAGGTCAGAATATCCTTTGAACTGCACAGTACCCACCAAACCTTTACCTCCTGCCAAGTCACTTGCTCGTGACTGCAGGGGAAAACAACTGCGTGCCCTTGGCAGCCGCGCAGCCTTCGCTGTGCCATGGCACTCAGTCACATGCGGGGCATCGGGGGAAGCGAGCCTTTCTTCCCACCCTCGGCTTTTGTTGGTAGCTCTCTTGCAATTCTCTTCCCAGTCTTAGCACCCATTTCACTCCTTGTCTCACTTTGGGAAATCTTTAGTTCGGCACTGATTCCACCTTTTCGCTTTCCTGTCTGGAACGTTAGACTAAGTTTTTAACAGATATCTTTTAACAGATAAATTATTTGTGTCATACTTGCAAGTCCAAGTCCAGTGTCTAATTGTTTCTTTCAACAGAACCAAAAGTCTAAGTTGCACCAGGGCTGTTTTCCACCCTGGCCCTGGTGAAAAAATTTTCAGTGCTTTCCATCTAGGCTTGGTAAATGAGGCTGACAAAACCAAATGAGAATATCTTTTTGGTAAACACTCTTTTTACCTTGAAAATACTGCAGTATCAGCAGCCCACTGGAAAGTATTTTAAACCATGACACATAAAGTTCTCACAGTGTAAGAAAGGTATTAAACACTAATATTGGGAATGTCAGTTACCACTGAAGAGTATGGTCAACTATTCAATAAGTGATTTTAAAGCACTGACTGAAAATACCCAGTTGTCAGCATTAAAAAGTAATATAATCACTCCTTTAAAGACAGCAAATAACCAAAGAGTTAATTCCTTTCTAGCTGCACCACTGTAATAGCTCCTCAATTTTTGTAACATTTTATAGACTTTCATTGACAATGCCAGTCTTGGTCCCTGTTGAAAGGCAGCCCATTTCTGTTTAATCAGAAATGTCCTTGATCCTTGAACAAGGAAAATACTGGGAAACATCGTGTCTTCTGACAAAAATATACACATATATTGTGTACACATATCTTATTTATTTTCTAAACAATTATTTATGCAAAGTCAGAGGGGAAGCATACTGAAATTTGACCAGAATATAGCCAAGAAGAAGCTTTTTGACATTTTGGTGTATCTATAATTTTTTTTTTTACTTCATAATGATGAACCTTTGGAAAAAATTTTTTTTTCCAACACCATAATATATTTTGCTTTGTGTAGCCCTAAGGCTGCAGTGCATATGTGTATGAGGCTCACTGTATGACTTATTTTTCCTTCAGCTGTCACACTCTCAGCAAGGTATGGAGCAGACTTTGGTAGATGACAGCAGGTAAGGCAAGGCTGACTGCAAACATAAGAAAAAGTTCTTGCATTCATATCACTGGGAGCACAAACAGTTTCAAAGAGAGAGGAAAAAGCCCTTTCCAGCAATTATTTTACTGTCCATATGTATTGCTGTAGGAGCTTTCCTTTTGAGCTTCTAGCAATGAATTTTATTGTGGGAACTATTATTGTTAGATTTGGGTAATATTTTTTAGAGAAAGCAGCTAACATGGCAAAAATGCTGAGTTTGTTTTTTCCCCATGCCAAAACCACTTTCCCCAGGTTTTAAATCTGACATTAGAATCAGGCTGGAGTGGGTAGCTATGGTCATAAGCATTGCAGAAAGTTTCTGCCACCCCCTGAGTGGGCGGCCAGCAAACTGCAGTGCTCACTTGGGAAATGGGGTTTAACTTCTGGTATGGTCACCAAGGTTGTAAACCTGAATATCCTGCTTCTCATGAGCATACTGTACCCTCCATGTTATAAGAAACAGAGGATGAAGTGGTGGGAAAATGCCTCAAACCTTCTTGGCACAAGATGGCACAAGACTTTGAGTGGCTGAGCCCAGCACTTGAGGATAAGCTTCACTGACACTCTTGCTGTGAGCTGCTGTTGAATGGAAAATTACTGTAAGTGGGAGATGGCACAGCCCAGCTGTTTTCATTAGTCTGCACTGCCATGTCCTAAAAGAGAGACACAAAGCTCAGGAATGTTGCCTTTCAGCATGGTAAATATGTGCATAGCTACTGTATGGCATCCATAGAGGCATTACAGCCCTGCATAATAGTTCCATTTCAAGAGATATAAAAAAGGAAACCCTTGCATAATGTTTCATAATCACATATTTCATTCAAAATATGTCTGTAAAGCCCAGTTTTCCTGTCCTGCCAAACTTCTGCTCACAGTAAGGAAAAGCATGAGGCCAGCATAAGTCTCCCACGTCTTTTGTTTGCCTGACAGGCATGTGGCTGTGCAATGAGCTGATAATCAAAGGCTTTACATCAGAACAGCCATATTTTTCTGATCCCTTCATAAAACATATAAGCCTCACAGAAATAATTCAAGTTTGAGTCTATGCTTCCAAAGGAGGTTTGTGGGTGTTTTGGTGTTCTAGGTTTTTGTTTGTTTAGTTGTTTGGTTTTTTTTTTTTTTTAAGGATGAAAACATTACCACCTAGTGGCAAGGCTTCAGAACACAGCAAGCCTAATGTGAAATCTTGGATCAAAAAATAGGTATCCTGAGTTTCTGTGCTTGACAGAAAAAGAACAAGATGAAAAATAATTCTGAATTCAAACAGGCAGCACAATATTGGGTGTAGATATGTCAGCACAGGGGTGAATTTCTGAAATTCTCAAGTTGATTCCTGTGGCTTGACAGCTACAGCTGGTATATGCTGGTTGTAAAATTTCATCCCACCTGAACTGGACAAACACAGCACATCCCTCCAATTAACAAATAAAAGTGAGATGAACCCTACAATTAGGAAACTGACCACATGTGCTTTTGCACATGGACTATTCAGACCAGGAAAATGAGGCTACAGGTCATGTAAAGAGGAGCTGGTGCTGATGAGAGGAGCCCCCAAAGTGAAGTAGTAATCTCAGAAAGAAGAAGCGAGTCTGGAAAAACAGCAGCATGTATCTGGCCTGAAGGCATAACCCAGCAGTGGGGAAGATGGAGGACACCATGGACAGCTTGCAGCCCATAATGCCTGAGGCTGTTATGGAGAGCAGCAGCAGAGCACAAACCAGCCCCAGACTTTCTGCTGGGTTGTCCCCAGTCAGTGCCTTGTCCCTGCTGAGAGGGATGGGGACACTTTGTGACCAAAGTGCTGGAGTCAGCCAGAGAGCAGGTGGCTCAGAAAGCAGAGTAAATCTCCTGTTTCTTAAATAAGCCCCAGTTAATCCAGAGCCACTGCAGGTTGTTGTTGTGTCTCACCCATGAGAGCACCCTATTTCCAAATGATCCTTTTCAGCTAACTACTATTGCAAATTACTATGTATGGTTGAATTAATGAGATTTCCCTTTATATTATCCAAACCCCTTGTTTAATTAGACTTAAACACGTGTCAACAATTTTACTTTTTTTTTTTTTTGACATACTGCCACGATTTTGCACAATCTGTGATTAGGTGGATGTAACTCACTGAAAGAAGGTGTACATTGACTTCCTCTGGAGAAATTCAAGAACTGCCAGGCTGACATACAACCCTGACAGGGTTATTAATAGCACTGCTAATTTGATAAATCTGGCGTTTTTCAAAGATTCTTCCATAAACAAGCATTTAATGCTTGACTAATATCTCTGTTGGAGTGGGTATAGAGTGGGATTCAGAAGGAATGCAATCTGTGGCAGATGTGTATTTGTGAAGTATCTTGCCTTCAGCATCTCTCTCAAATGATGTCCCACTTGTGCAATTCTTCAATTTTGCTTTTCTCTTGAAATTGTATATCCACAGAAGACATTAATTATAAAGAAAATTGGTGTCTCTTTTTGGAAACACCTTCTGGTCCTAGCAGTGAAACTCGTGGGATCCAGACATAAATGGAAGCATTTGTGTAATTATTATATCCAAACAATGGATTTTTCTTTCCATCAGGAAAATTATCTTATGTGAAAAACCCTTTGAAAGGCCACTGTTTGAGAGAGCAACTGATTTTTATAGGAGACCACCAGCCAGATCTTGAGAGGAAGTCAGAAATTACTGTGATTTCCCCACATTGTTAAAAAATTAAGTTTACTGTGATGTACAGTGAGAGTTGTCCTCACTGAGAAAGCAACTAATCTTTCTTTTTAGGGAACCCGATTCTTAATTTACTGAGAAAAAAGGCAAACAGTACAGGTCCTCCCACAGGTTGCAGTTTTGCAGGCATTTTTCCTGTGCGTTGTCTGTTCTCCCAATGGACTGGTCTCAAAGGGCCTCTGAATACATTATTAAAACATAAGTGTGATGTACTGACACTCTCGAATGTAGGAACTTGTCTGCAGCCTTTTGAAAGCTCCAGCCCCAGTGCTTGGGGGACAACTGTGATGTTGCAGTTGTGAAGTGGTTGCTCAGCTGCTAGAGAGCTGCTGAGCAGAAAGGAAAGCAGGCCTTGCCTGCATGGCTTGGGCTGGCAGCCTTCCTCTGTCAGGCACTGTCACAAAATTTGTTCTTCACACATAAGATGGATGGCCAAGAAATTCTCCTTTAGCCTCTCAGTACCCAAATTTACTATTAAGTTTCCACAGATTAATGTATCAAAATGGTGAGTTTTGGACCAGATTTAGCAGGGGCCCAAAACACATTTCAAAGACAGAGCTAAAACAAACCAATGAAACAAACAAATAAAAAAAAAAAAAAGAAAAGAAAAAACCCACCAAAAAAAAAACAAACCCAAAAAAACCAACAAACCACCAAAAAAACCCCTGTACCAAAACCACACCAGAAATACACATTTCATTAGGGATTCCATATACCTTTCTTTAGGGACTAAGAACAAGGAATAGTTAAAATATCTTATTTAGGAAGGAGAAGGCTCTGAGCATACTTTATTGCAGCCTTTGAATACTTACAGAGGGCTTATAAGAAGGCTGTAGGGGGGCTTTTTACAAGGGCATGCAGTGATAAGACCAGGGACAATGGCTTTAAACCAAAGGAGGGTAGTTTAGATTAGATATACAGAATAAATTCTTTACTGTGAGGGTGGTAAGTCACTGGAACAGGCTGCCCAGAGAAACTGGGCATCCCTCAAGCATTCAAGACCAAGTTGGTGTGGTTAAAAGTGTCCCTGCCCATAGCAGGGGCAGGGGTGGAACTAGCTGATCTCTGAGAGTCCTTTCCAATCAAAGCACATTCTATGATTCTATAAAAGTTATCATTTTCTATCTAAAAGTAGGCATTTTCTTATCTCAAAATAAAGTTTTCACTCAGTAGCAATTATGATCAGTCACTCTTCCCTCACAGCTATACACAACTAAGGATACAGCATTTCAGTAGAGAAACCCAAGAGGTTGCCCAGGGAAGCTGTGGATGCCCTATCCCTGGAAATATTCAAGGACAGTTTGAATGGGGCTTTAAGTAACCCGATCTAGTTGAAGATGTCCCTGCTCATTGTAAGGGCTTGGGCTAGATGACCTTTAAAGGTCCCTTCCAATCCAAACTGTTCCATGAGTCTATATGTTAGGCAAGAGTGACATCTACTGTCCATCAGCACCAGCAGCCCAGAGGGGATGCAGTGCTGTCCCACTGGCCAAAATCCTCACTGAGAGGGACCAATGTCTTAGCTCATTTCCACCCTCGGATTTTCAGATTGTACTCTCAGTTAAAATGAATGAGAGACAGTATTTTAGTAAATATTATTCAATCACCCAGACTTCTGGTTGATGAAGAAAAATGGAATTGGGAGCTGTAATTCCCAAGGCTAGGGCACACACGACCAAAGCAGTATGACTAGCAACTCAAAACTGACTGATCAAGAAGGTGGGAGCTCTCAGTAGTTGGGGGTGTGTAACTAGAGAGACAAATCCTTTTTCATTTTGAAGAGGAATCTGCAGGGAATGAGAATCTGGGCTGTGAAAATCAAATTAAATCAAATACATTGAAGCATTCTGATACTGACAATGGGTACAATCTAATCTGTGACCAGATCCCAAGGTCTCTCCATATGAACATGTGTGTGACCTTTGCCCTGTCCTATGCTGAAATACCACAGCGCAGACCTGAAGAAAAAGCATTCCCATTAAAAACAAACCTGACAATTTGCTTATCAGAAATGAGATAAACAGTAGAAATATTTTTCAGACCCCAAGTCAAGTCAAATGAGTAATTTCCAGATATAACTTTCTATCTAAATACAGGCTACTTTCTGCATGTGAATTCTCAATGTAACCAAGCACACAGACATGCACACAGCCATACAGATCCAGATCTTAGGTATTAAGAAAGAATATAAAGGACTGCATAATACTGAGGACTAATAAAACAGAAAAATTAAGCTCTTTCAGCTGAAAATTTTGGTTTTGCAGCCTCATGAGAAACAGGGAGTAAACAGACAAGAACTCTCTAGCTGTGGAAAGGATTAGATGCAACACAGGGTGGCTTTCCTATAAGGTCTGTCTTTGCTGGAGCAGTAGGACACTTAGATACTTCTCATTCTTGAAATGATGGCCTAGTCTTACCCTTGACTTTTACAGCTTGCAGACTTCATAGGAGCAAAAATCCTGGAGTCAAGGAGGTTGGCAGGGGCACCAGGAGGCCTCCAGTGCAATTGTCTGCTCCAAACAGGGTTGGCACTAATTTCAGACCAGGTTTCTCAGGACTGTGTCCAGCTGGGATTTGTAAATCTCCAGGGATGCCACCTGAACAACCTCTGTGGGTGGCCTGTTCCACCTCCTGGATGTCTTGAGGGAGAAAAGATTTGTCTTACTGTGATCTCCAAATGCTTCCAACAAAATTTGACTGGATGACGTTTTTGGGTTTTGGCCACAAAAAGGCAGTGATAGAGGCAATAAGGGAAGACACAGGCATTTTGAAACACCATTGGGCCTGTGGGCCAGCTGAGCATGCAAGGTGAAGACTATACAGACACCAAGAATATGCAGACACTGACAGACTGGCTCAGGCACTGCTTGGGATGAAGAAATGTTTCACAAGAGGTGATTATTATGCCTAGATCTGCACCCTCATCTGCTCTTTCACTGAACATGCTCAGTATTTGGTAACTGTGCTGGATGAGGATGTCATATGCAAGACTTTTATTCTTGTCTTCCAGTGAAAGGACACAAAGGCAAAGGCAGCCCATGGAAATTTTAGGTTTTTGCCTGAGCTAATCTTCCCACAGCATGAGATCTTCAAGAAAGAAAAATAAAACACACCAAAGACTAACATTTCCTGTCTTGTTGTACAAGGCCTCACAAATATTTTTGGCATTCTTCAATGATTTTGTTGTTTCATTCCAAGAAACATTTACAAAACATGTGGAAAAATAAATTGACAACAGACTTATGTCCCTGGAATATCGACATCTGACTTGCAGAGCTGCCATGCACAGGAAGGGCATGGATCCATCCAGCATGCACCCATCTACCCTGCTAAGTCCTGCAGTCACAGTGATACGTCCATGGGGGCAAAGATGTTACAAAAAGGGGGAGAAATAGAGGTGCTGGCATCCACCAGGTTTTAGCAGTCTGAGTTTCCCACTGAGGGCAGGAAGGAAGTGCTCGGAGCAGGAAGGGCAATGAATAGCCGGAAGAACACATGGTGTAGGTGCCTCAGCAGTGAAAACTGCTAAGCTGCCAATGCTCACAGGACATCTGCACCCTGGGAATTTTATGCAGAATCAAAGGAAAAGGGAAGTTTTTGCCAAAGGAAAAGCTGTGTGTGTGGATGAAAATATATGTGTGTGTTTTGTGCATGTTTTAAATCGCCTTGATGACAACTGGTGAATGCATTTCAACGGTAGACCCTTAAAAATCTCTCAATTGCAAGTATAAAACCTCTCTGTTGGGAAAAGAGGGGAGCAACATAGCAGGAAGGAAGCCTGTGGCCAATGAAGTCAGGTGATATTTGTTGGGGGAATCAAGGACAATTAGTATCTAACCCCACTGATGCCCAAAACACTTTTGAAAACCTTGTATCAGTCAATGTGAAATCTGGCAATCTGACAGATAACATCTTTGAAGTCTTCAGGATAAGAGACCCAAAACATAATGACAGAGTAATTTCAAAGTCATTCTTCACACAGCATGAAAATTGTTCAAAGCTGTTTATAGGGAGATTACACAATGGATCACATGGGATTTGTGTAAAAATACATGCTAAGGAACATCTCAATTTCAGCAAAGAATTTGAAATAACTAAATTATTTAAGAAAATCTCTTTCCAAGGAGAAAAAAGCAACCAGGTTTTGCTTGGAATGACAGCAGAAGCATCCCATTTATTTTCTGACAGAAGAAGGCAACCTCTAGCAACTGAATCACTTTAAGGTATTTGTATTTTGGCAGCAAGCTGGTGACCACACAGCCCACCACAGTCACACCTGAAAAGCAGGAGAGATACCCTGACAAGGGGCTATGCTATGGAGGCTTTCCTTGCTGAATTTGTGTGGCAGCAGTTGCTTTGCTGCATAATTTCACTGCTCTGTATGATAAAAGTGGGCAGCACAATACATTCTTTGTTCTGTTGCTGCTGATGCAGCATCAGCATGAGTTTTTTGTGATTCTTAGACCCTACTAATTGCAATTTTTCTTTCTGTTTTTCCGACTCTGGGTGATGGTTTCCTAGCCCAGTACATCTCTTTGTATTCCCATCTCCCCACCAGTAAGAGGTGGAGGGGAAGATTTTCTCAGTTTTTAGAACTTTCAAGGGAACAGGAATACAAGGATCTCTCCTCCCATCTCTCCCCCATGGCAGGGCAGAAATTGCCCAGCATCATCAGCTGGAGCTCCTGTCACACTAAGAAGGAATACCTTTGTGATGAGTAGATGAAGAGACAGAGAAGCAGGAAATATTCACTGATTGCTGCAAGTGAATGTTAGGGCTTGGAAGGGTGGAGTGTACAGAACAGTCCACCCTTGACACCTCAGCAGAGTCCTGAGGCAGCTTGGGCAGAGCCGACTGGTGCGTGCACACTGGGCGTGCCTGGGGTGTCTGTGAGTCTGGTACTGCAGGCAGAGATGTGGCTCCAGCCAGAGATACAGAAACCCAGCATGGAGGCTGGAGGACATAAAGTTCCACCTCACAAAGCCAGGATGACGAATAGGTAGAGAAGGTCAGATGTTATCCCAGAATGCCTAAGTGACAAAACAATCAGGAAGAAGTGTAAAAGAGGATTGGATTATTAAATTTAAATATTTCCACAAACACAAAACAGCAATTGCTAAATGGGCTTCTCTCTCCTTAGAGCAGAGACACACATGAAGAACTTGAAAGGCTGAAAGTACAAACTAGAGAGTCATACTAAAATCTAAACGTGATTTCAACTGTGGGCACGATTTGCCATTAGAACAAACTATCAAAGGAAGAAGAGGATTTTCTCTCTCTCTCTCTTCAAATCAAAATTGTCCTTCTAGTAATAACTAAAAAAACCCCCATGCTTAATACAAGTTATGGGAATTCAGAGCTAAAATCCTATGGCCTTGAGTGTACATGGTCTTGGGGATACAACCTTTAGAGTGTATTTTCTAGAGCCTTCAAACCCTATGAATCTGTCCTGCAAAGTTGTCTGACAATATCATCTCATGTTTCTCTGTGACTGTACTAATATTTATGCAAAAGACACTCAACAGTGGTTCAAAAATTCCAAAGGTAAAGTACCATATTACTACAGGCAATTGTTTTAGTAGCTACCCACCCCCACAAAGAATTACTTGTTCTTCACTGCCACCCTGGACTGGCATATCTTAAGCTACACTGATGCCAGGAATCTCTTCCAATGAACGGGATCACAGCTATCACCTGTTTCTGTTTAAATATGCTCTCAAATAAACTAGTCAAAGAAAATCTCTAAAGCCTCAATGTCTTGCAAGGCATGTCACAACATCTCCCAGTATACCATTTATTCCTGAAGCTCTTTACCAGCTATTCATAACTTTTCAAATCTTTTTCTGAAATACAAACACTAAATCTGAGATGAAGAATCCAAGTAATGATGCCATTTTAATATAATTTGAATTGTAATTCCAGAACAATATCCAGTCTTCCAAAATACCACACCAGAGCAGAAAATTGTTTCTTAGACAATGAAGTGAAAAATAATTAAAAAAAACCTATCTCCTATATATTGACAAGAACTCATAAGTAAAATGAAGAAAGTCCTTCATCCAGGTGTATAGGGATAAGCTGGAACTCCTGACTTCTCATGCTTGGCCTCTCCATGACTCCCCATATGCTCTTTATAGCATGTACAATTTCCATGATGCAGAGTACTGAAATTAGTGCCATCTGGCACCTGCTCACATGGTAAAACAGTGATTTCACCCTTTCTGCAGACAACGGTGGTTCATATCACCTATTACTCAGGAATTTAGAAATCCAAAAGTAATGCTCAATCTCAAGGTGATGTTACATTATTTATACCAGAAAGAGTTAAGGAGAATAGGTTGTTTATGACATAAGCTGAAAATGGCATGTGAAAATTGCAAATACTGAAAGCATCAGGTAAACAGGACAGTTATGCAA
Organism: Molothrus aeneus; assembly: GCF_037042795.1. Lineage (NCBI taxonomy): Eukaryota > Metazoa > Chordata > Aves > Passeriformes > Icteridae > Molothrus > Molothrus aeneus. Next base: position 76,586,315 of record NC_089647.1, on the reverse strand, counting down.
CCATTTAAGAAGTTTTATTTATTAAATGGTTTGAGCCTGATTCTTCATTACATTATGCAGCACATAATTGCTCATATCTCCAGGTTCACCTCTCTTATCATCATGAGAAAGTAAATAATACCTTCACATGAGATCTGAGATGAAGTTCAGTGCTGGAAAGGATTCAAGTTTTTTTTCAGCCTCATCTAAGCATTTCTCTCTCGAGATAATAACTTTCCTACCTGTTCACAGAAGTTTGCAAATATTTAATCAAAATCAAATCTGGAATGCTTATGCTTTTGAAAGTGATTTCTTTCCAAAAAAGGAGAAGCCTGGAACCAGCCTAAAGATCACTGCTCTGAAATAAGGTGGAAGTCCATGCAGAGCAGTCAGCACAAGTCAAAACCTTTTGAAGAGAAGATCAAGCAAAACATGCAAATACTGGGGCTACAGGACATCTCTGCAATCATAAAATCATAGGATTATAGAATTATTTGCATTGGAAGGAACCTTTAGAGATCATCTAGTTCCAACCACTATGTCGTGAGGGCACCTCCCACTCAACCAGATCCCCATTCAACCTGGATTTGACCACTTCCCCACTGGATGGGTCATCCACACCTTCTCTAGGCAACCTGTTCCAGTGTCTCACCACTCTCATAGTAAAGGATTTATTCCTTAGATTTAATCTAAACCCTCTCCCTTCCAGTTAAAAGCCGTTCTCCCTTGTGCTATCACTACCTGTCATAATAGGGTCACAGCAGGGTCATTGTAGCAAGAGCTACACACTGGAAAAGGGAGTAATCCCATAAAATCTTCAAAGTCCACACCGTGGTTACACTGGAATCTCTAGGTGGGCCATGCTCCCTCCAATTCACTCTGCACAGGCAGTGAAACCCCTGTTGTAAGACACACCAGAATAAGCACTTCTTCATCTCCAAAGGAAGATGGGATTTGTGCCAGACCCCTCTTGAGAGCTGGTCATCACATTCAAGGAAGTGCTGGTTTTTCTCCTGCTTTATTGCCTAGTTATTTAGGGACTGCAAAATAGTTCACACGGCAGGCTGGATATTTTTATTAAACATAATCAAAAGGAGCACATAGTTTGACACAGGCTTCTTCATTCATATAATCATGGAATAGTTAAGATCGGAAAAGACCTCCAAGATCACCGAGTCCAACCTTTGACTGAGCATCACCATGTTGACTAACTTAACACTAAGTGCCAAGGCCAGTTGTTTCTTGAACATCTCCAGGGATGATGACTCCTGTACCTCCTTGGGCAGCCCATTCCAACATCTAATCACACATTCAGTGAAGAAATTCTTCCTAATTTCCAACCTGAACCTCCCCTGCACAGCTTGAAGCCATTTCCTCTTGTCTGCCCACTGGGAGAGAAGAGGCCAACCCCCACCTTGCTACAGACAGCTGCGGAGCACAAGTTGTAGAGAGTGATAAAGTCCCCCCTCAGCCTCCTTTTCTCCAGTCTAAACACCCCCAGCTTCTCCAGTTACTCCTCACATCACTTAATATCAAGACCGCTCTGAGTAAGAGTCATGTTCCTTCTCTGGACACACTCCAGCTCCTCAATGTCTTCCTTGCAGTGAGGGGCCCAGAGCTGAAGGCAGCGCTTGAGATGTGGCCTTGGCAGGGGTGAGTACAGAGGAGCAATCACTGCTCTGTCCTGCTGGCCACACTATTGCTGATACAGGCCAGAATGACCTTTGCCTTCTTGGCCAATGGCACATTCTGGGTCATGGTCAGCTGGCTCTTGACCAGATCCTTTTCTGCCGACCAGTTTCCCAGCCACTCTTGGCCAAACCTGGAGTGCTGTATGGGATTGTTGTGACCCAAGCGCAAGACCTGGAACTTGGACGCACTGAACCTTCTAAATTTGACTTCAGCCCATCGGTCCAGCCTCTCCAGATCTCTCTTCAAAACCTTTCCTCTGGCCTCTGGACAAGTCAGCAGAAAATGAATGAGTCGTGTAACATGGTCAGGGTAGTTATCTGTCATTCATGCAATCCTTTTCTCCATCAAAACCTACCTCCACCTGGGTTGCCCTCACAATCACCTGGCTTTAAATATCTCTCCCAGGCACAAGACCCATTTGAGCCCAGGTTTCACAGTCCTTGCTCTTCTCAGTGTCAGACCCATCAATGCAGAGGGACAACAGGTTCCCAGTTAGGAGAGCTCTGCTCTCCTTGAGAAGCAAGGGTTTGGTCTGAGATCTCACCATCCACCAAGCCCTCTGCAGAGAAGTTCCTGCCAGTTCAAAACCCTGCTCTTTCTGCATCCTTCCCCTCATCTCCCACCTCTCCTGTGCTCTGGGACTTGGAAGATGGGTATTCCTTGAGACAGGCACTGAGCTGGTGCTGCCTCTCACTGCCTGGGTGCTGCTGGCTTGCCTCCCTCACTGAGGCTGGAAGTAGCCCTGGCAAACCACTCCAGCCCACTGGGCAGGGTACAGGCAGTCCCAGTCCATTCTGAGAGTGAGACAGGTCCCTATGTCCCAAGCAGGTATTGGAGGCCAGATTGGAGGACAGGTGACACCGGACAGCTCTGCTGCTGGGGACATGGCTGCTAGTCTGCAGGTAGGTAGGTGAGAGGGGGCAGAGCTGCTCTCACTTATCACCATGGAGCCCATGCTGTCCTCACCTGGCAGAAACCTGGGAACACAGTCAGAACATTCCTGCAGCTTGCCTGATAGCCCATGGGGGCTTTCTCAACCAGTCTCACTGCACAAACCTATGGAATTTAAAAGAAAACTGCCAGCTGGAGTAACGTACTTTAGGAACCAACTGTGAAGAGAAGACAACACTAAGGGTTTATAAGTAAAATGCATATTTTGATTTAGAGATAGAAACTTGGAGGCAGGGCAAAGTGGAGAGAGATGAGTAAAGGGTTACAAGATGATGGAAGTATGGAAAAAATTAAACTTACCTGAGATGCGCCCAACACTTGAGTTAAATCCACATGCTCTTTCTGCATGAAAATATCTCCTGAATTATAAACGACAAGGAGGGCTCACATCTTGATCCCAAAGTATATCATTTGTGTCTTTTAAATCTAAGTCAGTTGAAGAGTTGAACACTGAGAGCCAAATTCTATTTAATTTATTCAGCAACACATCTGTGTGAAATATAGTCCAATTACAGGCACTAGGTTACTTTGCCATGGCTGCAGCCATTTGGCTTTTATTTCCAGCAGGCTGTAATTAAATTATCGCAATGCAGAAGCAGACAAGTTTCTCTTATACGTGACTGCAATTAAAGACATGCAATCACAACATTTTTTAAAGTGACTCCAATCAATTGGTTACAGTAAAGAATACCATGTAATAAAGCAGTGACTCCACCATTAAGACTGAAAGAGGGTTTCTATTTCAATAATCTAGTTCCCTTCTAGTTCTGCTTTTGGATAATTTATTTAAAGTCCATTATGTGTCTACAGCATATATCATTTGCCCTCAGCCTGGGCTGCAGAAGTGCCATTATGGCCAATTACTTAGTGTGATAAAATCTGCCACAGTACAAGCTGTTCCTTTATTAGATTTAAGTTTTGTCTAAATTCCATTTGTAATTCAGACAGCAAAATAACAAGACCAACAGCAAAGACTAACTGTCTTCTTCCTTTGGTCGCTGCTGTAACCTGTTGTAACCTTAGGGCAGTTCAGAACTGACACCCCACACCCACATGCTTTTCTTACAATGCTTGTGCCCATTTTGTGTTTCCATATCCAGTGCAGGGCTTGGGGTGTGGTCTGGCCTCTGAGGGAGTTCCTTGACCTGCATCCAGCCACAACACGAAACACATGGATAGTGAAGGCTTCAAAAGCCCCTGAGGGCAAGTGGCCACCAGTAGGGACTGCATGGTTGAGTGCCACTGATGTGCTTTTGGTGATCATAGGCATTTGCCCTCCGGCCTATGGTTTGCTACAACAGCACGCTGGTTGGTGGTGAGCAAGCTGCTGACAGAATGAAATTCTCCCAAAACCACAAAGGAAGTGGTGTGGGGAGCAGCTCCCAGCCATGCCCTTCAGCTGGCTCCCTAGCTGTGCACTGGGAACAGCAGGATGGGCACAGCCCTGGTGCTCCCAGCGTGAGAGCACAGCACAGCTTAGGCAGGGTGTAGCTGCTGCTGCTGCCAGCCTGGTTAGCCATTAGCTGCAGCAGAGGCTTCAGTTTTGTTTGAGAATGATGGCATTGCTGCACAACTGTGAAGTAGGACCACTGGATTTATCCAAACTTCTCCTGCACCATCCCCAGCCATGACAAGGGTTTTAAAACTGTTTTGCTCTTTAAAAACCATTGCCAGTGTTTGGCATACATCTTTTCAAGCTCCAGCTTCATTTGTCAAAGTATTTTAAATATGTTTGAACCAAATGTTCTACACAAATTTGAATCCAAATCCTGCAACCTTTTTCTGTGGGATCTCACAAGTGAGGGTAGAAGCTACAGCAAGAAAATTCAGAGTGAAACAAGAAACAGAAGCAGTGATTCAGTAGGATCCATTTTAACAGATCCAGGCCACAATAATTTGAGGACAGGCATCATCCTATAAGACACTGCATTCCTCTGGAAAAAAATATTCCAGATGTATTCATTTTCTTCCAGCAGAACATTTGCTCCATTTTAGAAGAGGGCACTTCTTCACAGAAAATGTATTTACTGAATGCCATGTTAACACTTATTTGCTATGTGCATCAGTGACTGTCTATTTTCTGCTGTAGAGACTGTATACCAGGCTGTCTTTATGTTCCTCGAATCCTGCTCATGTCCCATATTGTATCTTGAAATTGGCTGCTTTACAAAATTGGATGAATTTATTTTGATGTTTCAGAAAATTTCTATCTAAGACTAATGTCAAAGCAAAACACCATTTAAAATTTTTACAGGGACGGAAATTTACGTAGCAGCTAACGACAAGCCTAAAAATAACTTATTTGTTGGCAACATCAATCTTGTTAATGAACTAAAATAATGAAATATTCCTCTATCACTGGTTTCCAAGAAGCAAGAAGAAAAATGTAAAAATATCAACCAACTCAAGTAGCAAAAAAAAAAAAAAAAGTTTTGAAAACTCTTCAAAATCCACCTTTTTTGGGGGTGGGTTTTTTTTTAATGGAACAGTTATGTTCTGGAAATTACCCTCTATACTTTTGGTCAGTAACATAATACAACTTATCTGTCCTTCTTCTCCATTTGACCCCTGATGAGAGCAGAAAGTGAACATTGTATATGAGGGGACACACCTCAAACACTGTGGAATCCCTTATATTACAGCTTCATTGTGCCTTTGTTGGCCCTTTCCTGAAATATCCATTTTAAAATAAAATTTGGTGTATCTAGATATGATAAAAGCCCTCTAGATCAAGATCAATTCTTAACACAGCAAGGTCTTTCCTTATTCATAAAATTCACTTTAATAGGAGCATTGATGAGCAGCTGAAAGGAAAGACCTGATTATAAGTTGTTTTTAGTGAGAAGTGAGGAGTCTTATCTGTCAGTGAACACTAAACATGTCTCTCTTTCTTATCAGCTAAGGAGAAAAAAATGAACACAACAAATGACAACTTAGCCAACTCCATCACCCAGCAAGACACTGAAGTTGATTTTCCCAAATGCACTGTGTGGAAGTAGGTCTGAAGACTTTGTACCTCCACATTATGTCTTTCTGCCGGGCTTCCTGGGACATTTCATTGTCATTTGTGTTTACAGCTTCAAGATGAGATCTTGAAAGACCAGCACCCTAATCAGGCTGAACCTGGCACTCACAGACCTGCTCTACCTCACTGGCCTTCCCTTCCTGATGCACTACTGTGCTACTGGGGAACACTCAATTTTTGGTGAATTCACGTGAAAGTTCATCTGCTTCAGCTTCCCCTTCAAATTGCACAGCAGCATCCTCTTCCTCACCTGCTTCAGTGCCTTCGTGGTGATGTTTGACACAATGAAGTTCTCCCACATCCAGAGGAAGTGGTGGACAGCAGTGGTTCGCACAAGCATTTGGTTGATGGCACTGGAAGCTGTCAGCCCTGTCATTTCTTGATCTCTTCAAAAGGGACACAAAACATAAGGTCCTCATGCCTCAACCTGACCAGCTCTGCAAACCTGGGCACAATCAGGTGGCTGCTGACCAGCCTGGCCTTCTTCTTGCCCTCACTGACAGTGACTCTGTGCTATGGGCTCATCATTTGCACCTTGGCCATCGGCCCCTCACATGGGCTTGCTACAAACAGAAGGCTCTAAGACTTGCTGTTGTCCTCTTGGTGGTCTTACATGTGTACTTCCTTCCCTTCCATGTCTTTTGGGTGGCTCTGTTGCCTAAGATTGAAAGAAAAACGTTCCAAACAATATTAGAATTGATAACATGAAGAGCAGTCTTTTTTAACGTCTTTTATGAAAAGTCTTTAATGAAAGCTTTCATTAAAAGACTGCTCCTCATGTTATCAATTCTAATATTGTTTGGAAAGTTTTTCTTCCAATCTTAGGCAACTGCTCAGGTTAACTACAGTTGTGTCCAGCCAGCTGTCACATGGAGAATGAATACACTCTGCCTACTGTGTCAGCCACCAGCTCCACTCAACACATGTGGTAACCTGTTGCTTTATGTCACAGTGGGAGACAACTTCCAGTAAGCCATGCGCTCTCCTTCAAGGTGTAAGTGGAGCAAATATATCCAGGAGCAAAAACTACATGACCAAGTCAGAAATCACATTAAAGTTGTGAAGGAGTCCCTTGAAGTAAATTCCAGCAAACCCATGATGGCTTTGGTGCTCTAAGCTCCTAAAACAGTTGTGTTGGTATGACAGCAAGAATTGCATCTGACTTTACCCTCTCTCTGCAGCAGAGGACTTGTCAAAAAGCTTTCCTGGAAGCAGCTTTATATACACCTCTCCTAGCAACCAAAGAAAGAGGAGGGAAAAGACAAGACTAAGCCACCTTGAAGGCAAAATTTAAAACCATCCAGGCAAAGACATTTAGGAAACACGGGGTTCTCTAGCTCTGGGCTTTGCTATTGAGTCCAGAAACATGGAGAGCTTAGTCTGGACATGAGAACAACTTCCACTGATTTCAGTGTTGCCACTGATGGAGTACTTTGTTTATTACAGCCTAAGTAAAACATAGCAGATATTGTCACGGTTGCTGAAACCACTGAATTGCACACCTAGAATGCTCCTAGATAAATCAGATGTTTTCAGATTGGATGGAAGTTCAATGAACTTCATCACAGGGCACTGAGCAATTTAATGGAGAAATCTCTTAGCCTAGGGGAGGATGGGAGGAATAGGAGAGGCAGACCTACATGGTGACTACAAGGCTATATAAGTATATATAAATATATATATACACATATCTGGAAAAATGGAGAAAAAATGAATTAAATCATATAAGTCTACAAAAGACGATTATAGATGAGTACTAGCCTCTATGAATCTATCAGCTGAGTATAATCCCAGATCATTCTGATTTCCTACTACAACAAATTAATAGGCTCATACATGAAGGATAGGAGAATGTCACACATCTTAACTCTCAAAAAAATTTCTCAAGTTTTGGCTATCTGAGATGACTCTCTTACCATAAGCTAAGGAAACAGTTTGGAGAAACTACTTTTACTAGTTCCAGAGTTCACGCTCAGAGTCAAAGTATTAGTGATTTACTATCAGAGTAGGGGGAGCCACAGAGTGAGGATTTGACCACTCTGTCCTGGGTTCAGGAGTATTTAGTGTTTTCATTATCAAACTGGATAATGAAATAAAGTCTGGTTCTTCTATTTACATCTTTACTTGAAGCTAAGAGGACAAAATTAGGCTGGCAAATTACAGCTATGATCTGCAGAGACACAGGCTGCTACTAAACAGTGACAGGTACAAAGTTCTATGTTTAAGTATAAATAATGAATTGTGCAAGCACAAATGGAGAAAAAAAGGAAACTGTTACGTAGCTGTTGTCATCATATTGCAAAGGTTCCATATTGTTGTCTCCTTATTGCAAGAGTTTCATACCTTCTCAGTGTTTCTTGTGGGCAACCCCTCTAAGCACGGACTCTCCCTTCTCACAGCAGCCAACTGACTCCAATTCTCCTCAACCACCCAACCCACTCTTTTATAGCACTCTTCTTCTTATTGGCTACAGCTGTGGCCTGTTAAAGTCAGGCCTGCTCCTAATCTTTAATAATTAGCCCAGCAGCAACTCCTTAGGGGAAAGATCACTTTCTATACTACCTTTATTTTCTTATGTCCTATCCCCCTACGGGTAGCAGTTTTGTAGAGAAAGATCTGTGGATATTGTGAATCATAGGCTGGACAGGAGCTGACAGTTTCAGTGGGCTGACAGTGTCTGCTGTGGCAAAAGAGCAGATGTATAAATAAAAAATAGTATTTATGATGCCTTGTGGATATTTAAAATATCTCGTGGATACTTAAAACTTTGTTAAAGGACCATCCATCAGATATGTCTTTCAGAAGCACTGCCACAGACCTTTTGAGATGTTTTCTAGTTTAATTTCTCTTCTTCTGCACTGTTGTCAAAGGCCAAATTTTACAGGTTGCCAGTAGGTAGTGATCAATCATGGTCAAGCATCCTGGTTTCACATATGCGTGGTTAATTCAACCCCAAAAGTTACACAACACGAGGTGATTCACACAAAATAAAATATTAAAAAAATAAAATAAATATTTTCTGACATAGATTCATTACATCCCGACTCTCCAACATAGGTAAAAAGTACAAACATGCTGCACAAATTCTCTTCTTCCACATCAGTAAAAGAACAAGATGTGTCTACCACTTACACACATACATCTGAAGGAGTGGATTAAAAATTATCTTTTTTGCTCTGTCAGAGCATTTTTAATTCTTGTTCTCAGAAGCTCTTCCCTCTCTAGCCCAAGACAAGCTTATCACACACAAGCAGAAGCTCTTCAGTATAACTACATGTTCAATATAAAATGAAGCAGCTGAAGGAAAAAATTGGGAAATTCAAGTGTTCAAGGCTTTCCATCTCTAACAGCAAGAATGACAGTCTCACAGTGACTTGGAGAGGGGCTATCTTTTTTGTTCCCTCCTCTCTCTCCTTAATAAAGATGGTGTTTGCTTGCCCTCTTCCTACCTCACCTGCTCATCCACCACATCTCCTAAATGAGTTTGGGTTAAACTAGCTGATTTCAAAGCGCCAAAGTAGATCAGGGCATAGTCATGGAGCTGTAGTACACTGATGGGGAAAAAACCTCCAGGGGAAGGGCAGTCATGGCTCCCAGGAGCATGGCTGGGTCTGGAAAAGGAGAAAAGTTCAACCTTACCACAGACACTTTTAAAGGATTCAAGGACTGCTCAGGTGCTCTGCAGGACTGAGAGATCATTATCTCATGCACCTCATTCCTTTTGCTTACTGTGAAGCTCGATAGCTTCTATTTTTAGCTGCTGTTGGGTTTACTGCTGAAACAAGGATAAGTGCTTCAATTGCAGTAAATAGGAGACACTTCTCAGGCTCTGTACAGAGTGTGACAATATAGCTACATAAATTACTGCACTATTGCAGGCTAATTCACACCACAGCCATGCTCCAGTGAGCAGGCTTCTCTCAGAAGTCTCTGGTAGGTTTGTCTGCAAGGACAGTCACATCAGCTCAAGCACCTACAGCAGGCTGCCCTCTGCCTGGGACTGCACAGGGACCAAGAGAGCAACTCTGCAAGGCAAACTTCTCAAGGCAATGTCAGCTCTGATGACATTAAAGGTGAAACTTGGGAGCTGCCAACTGTTTCTGTAGACAAGTCAAACCTGATTCCTCACAGTGACTCGTGCACTGTCACAGATTGCAGCAGAGGTATTTTCTACTTTTGTTTGTTCAGGTAGGCAATCAGCATTTTTTTTTCCTTTTCTCCCCAATTCTTGTGTTCCCAAAAGAAATAAAAGCTAAAAGGCCTTCCTCATATTCAAACCTCCCAGAGAGCAAAAATACTGACAGTAATGTCCTGCATAAAAGAGAATTCACAAAATCTGTTCTAATCTGGCTGCTCTGCAGAACACCTAAGGAGAGAGTTGTGTAGAGGACTGCATGTAGCCTCAAAATTAATAGCTGGGTAAAGAGCTAGTGGAGAGAAAGGTTAAAACAGCTTGGAAATGTCTACTTTGACAATGTCTGTGTTGGATATTGCTGTGAAAGAAGGCTTCAATTTTGTCCTGATGTAATGGTGTGTATATATATCTATATATCTATATAGATGTATATTTATATCTGGGGTGCTGCTGCAGCAGCTGTGCAGTGCCATGATCCACCACACCTAGTCCAGGGCAGTGCCAGGCTCACCACTGAGTCATTTAGACCTCACATGGATGCTGCCATTTTGCTGATAAGGCTAAGTGAGCAAAATGAGCTTTGAATGACTGCTTCCATCTGCCAAGATTTTCTGCTGTGAGAATGCAGGTTGAGTGAACCTAAACTTTAAAGCAGCAAATGACTTTTTTGAGCACATCACTGTTCAGGTCCTACCAGCTCTGAATTCAGTTTGCTTTTCCCTGCCAGCAGAAAAGGAGTAGAGATGTAAAGGAAAATACTTCATGTGTTCCCTTATGTTTTGTGACAGTAGAGGCATTCAACAGTGCCAGCTGATGCCACTTCAATGTAAATGCCCCACAATTGAGTCAAGAAGGTGGAAAACCCATTTATACTAAAGAAAATGTATTTCAAGGCCTGTTTTTAAAATAGCACCTGGAAGAGAGCAGTATTTCTAACTGAGGTGTCTTTCTGACTTGATGCCCTAGCCCACAGAGTGCTGGGGTAGAGGGCAGAGTGAGTTGGATGCCTCCTAAAGCAGGAGAAAAAGTTGCATTCCCACTTTCAGTCAGAGCTGTACTTTGGAGAAAAGGAGAAGGAGACAATTAAAGTTGGTAAACCAAGATTCATATATTTCCAAAACAAAATTTAAAGCTGAAATGCTGATTTTTTTAAATACACAGAAGAAAAATGATTTTTCAGAGCTGCTGCAGGCAAGTATAAGGCACACTATGTTTGATTCATCCTTGCTGGAACCTTAAAAGGCACTTGAATTATAAGGTGTGTTTCCTTCTAAGATTACTCCTTGGTTTCTTTACTCCCCAAAAGGGTTGATATCACTGATTTCTAAACCAAAAGAGAGATGGTTGCCTGGAAGCTATAGTACCAATGATGCTCTCCACTCTTAAAAGAAAAACAAAATTTCTGAGTTTCTGTGTTTGTTTATTGAAAAAAAGAAAAGCGTAATTTTCATATAACTTTATTAATTTCCTTCTATTTTGTAAAATAGTGCAAGAAGATGAGGTGAAGCAGAAAAAAATGCAACTTTGCACACAAATGTCTAATGCCATACTGAATGCTAATAAAACAAGCAAGAAAATATAGTTCCTTGAGAAATCTTCCTTTATGTGTTTTTTTAAAACCCAGTTGTATTTCCAGGATGATCCCTGCTACCCAGGCCAACAAACCTGATAGCAGGTTACTCCATCTTTCCCTTCACTACTCCCAGCTTAAGACATATTCAGTAGTTTAAGATCCATCAGTTTTCTGGAAAAGTGATTAGGAAATTGATTTTGTCCCTTCTAGCATTTCTGCCAAAACCTTTGTGGTTCCCATTTCCCCTGAATGTCACAAGATGAGTGGCTGAATCCCAGGACCTTTCCAAGACAACTCCTGTGCAGAATTGGTGCTTTCCTGGCAGATCTATGACAAAGTGATTTGGTATTACCCTGAGAACACCCTGTGATATTCACACATCTCTCCCCTAATTTTCAAGGACTTTCATGGCACCAGCTACTGTGCAAAGTGATGCCCTGGACCTGCAGCTTGCAGGGACAGAAAACACCTTCTCTGTAGGTGTCTCAAAGGGTATCCAAGGTAAAAACTCCAGCTCTGCTCTGGTTACAGATCTGTAAAGCTGGGGGGAAAAAAGGAGGCAGCTTGGCACAAAGCAGGAAAGCATTATGGGTGGATTTATTTCCAGTCCCAAATGATCCCAAAGGGACAATTTTCCACTGAGTGAGCCAGGCTGGCCCATCACTTATGGCCTCAGCAATGAAGAAGACCTGGCAGACAGTGGCACACAAATGCACTATGCAACAATTTCAAGCATAAATCTTTTGGGAAATTTTCTTTTCCCTTCAATTCATGATGTTTTTTATCAACAGAAAGTTATCTTAACAGACAAGGCAGCAGCACCTGCCTAGAGGAGTTTCCTCACATTACCTTTCTGCTAGTAAGCTGCTCTGAGATATTTATATATCATCCCTATTTTACAGGTGATGAAACTGAAGCACAGGGGAGTTAAGTGACTTGCCTCCAGTCACAAAGCAAATTAGCAGCCAAGTGGGGAAGAGATCACTTCTCAGCCCAGAGCTTTTACAAAGTGCATTTTAGGCTTAGGGAAAGATTTTCAAGGGAGTCTTGATTGCTCAGTGGTGGCACTTCAGTAATAAAAGTTGAGTTAGAGCAGTGTCTGCACTACTCAGGCCCTACTTCCTCCCCAACATCATACTCTGTGGAAGGAGCACTCCTATTTTCTTTCAGAGAAGATTTTGGGGAACCAGCTCACCAAAGCTGATTGACTACCACTGTGTGTGACCTTAGCCAAGAGCCAGTAACTAATAGCTGTATCCATCCCATTTACAGGTTTCTATCAAGTGTTTTCTAATTTGCAGGGGTCTCCTATTTACTGCAATTGAAGCACTTATCCTTGTTTCAACAGTAAAATATTAAAAAAATACTGCTAATAAAAATATTAGCAGTCCACAAAATATTAGCAGTACACAGGGAAACCTTTCTGGCTGAAATGTGTGGATGGCACCATGGGTTGGGAGGTTGTTCTTTGTGGGGTGCAAAGGTCAGAAATAGGTTCCATAATTAGCCAGCTGCCTTCACCCAAGGGAAGGGTGCCACTGCTGGCCATGCATGTGTGCCAGCTCTGGGAGAGCACATGGGTCCTGCTATCATTCCTCAGAGCTGGGCCAGGCCCTCTCCCTGGAGACACTAACCCACATCCATGCTCTGCCTACAGAACTTTTCTTCTACTGTGAGAAGAGCAAATGGAATTAAGATGTAGGTTTATCATATGTCTTCTAAATTTCCATCCTTACTTTGACTCAGCATGAATAACTTGCTTATCAGAGCTAGATACTTGTCCATGAATGCCAGTGAAAAACTAACCTGTCCCTCTACCATCACAAAATCCCAGCAAATATAGTCCCCATCCTTTTTGCCAAAATGCAAACCTGCATCTCACTGGGGGAAGAGAAAGGCAGGAATGGGGCATTGTCTTTGCTGGGAACACTAGGAAGACTGGCCATGCAGTAATTCCAGGCTGTGCTCAAGGGACTCCACCCTTCTCTAGAGCTGGGATCTGCTGGTGTAATAATTAAAATTCCCACTAGAGGGTAGACAAAACTTTTCCAGTAAAAGGATCACTGTGGAAAAGCGTAGAGTATGCTGCAAAGCAGTGTCTGATTTGGAAAAGCAAATCTGTGCTTGAGAAGCAGCAAAGAGTAGGAAAAGCAAGAATATGTTTATACCAGCTGCAAGAGCAAGGTGGGAGCATTGTTCCAAATTTCTCTAAAGAAACATAATCTCTGCTTTATGCTTTTAAATCAAATATAGCTGGAGTGGCTATGTTGTTACAAATATGTAAGCTGTAAATCTGATTTATAGAAAATATAGATTTGTGATTTTCAGAAATACAGCTGGTTTTAGCCCTGCAGATGTTGTCTTACAAACACTGATAGCAGACAATTAAGAATTTCAAATATTTAGAAAGGAAATAAAGGGAATTAGAGTTTATCCACTTTGGGAGTGAATTTACCCCCCTCCTGATGGCCTAGCCAGAAACATCAAATGGTGTATTTCTCTCTCTCTTTTATTATTGACAGTCTACTATTGCAGGTAATGATGGCTTGTGTTTTCTCCTCACACATTTCTCCACTGCTGAAATGCAGACAGGTTTCTCTGAACCTTGCTGCAGGAGGGGAAGTGTGGCTGCAGGCATCAACACATCTCCCTCTCCTGCTCTCCCTGAAAGAGCAGCTCCTTTCCAGGTGAGATTGGCTCTCTCAGGGAGCTCCCTGCACTGCAGATAAGGGCACTGTGAAAAGGTTTTCTCACCACATAGCTGACCACTCCAAAGCAAGTTTTCACACTGATTCAACAAGCCAGTTCTAGGAAAGTTAAAACAATTCAGAGCTTATTTTCTGAGTTTGTTTATTTATTTAGTTCCAGATCAACAAAGATTTCCTAAGACCCTGAAGCATCACCTCTGTGAGCTAAATGACTTTTTTTGAATGCTAAGCAAAGATTTGCCTCAGTCTTCTGAAACATAACTTGTTTGTGCTGGCAGAGGTAAGAACCAAAGAAGAAGAAGAAGGTCCAGCAAAGCAGCAGAGTTCTCAGAGGCATTCCTGCAGCTGGGACTCCTCCCACAGCTAGGATATTTAAAGGCTGAAGTAACTGGACTTCAGAAGACCAGCATGGCAGTGTTTGCTGGCACAAGCACTGCATTTATCTCATCTGGCCCCTAAATAGGTGTGGGCCTTTGAAAGGAAAACCTCTCTTGCCCTTCTGCTCTGAATGGGTCCCATCCCCTGGTCCCACACAGTCTTGTGGGTGGCAGCAATTCTCTCTCCAGCTATGTTAGCTGCTGAAACTGGGTGCCACTACAGGCAGCAGTCTCATCACTTGTCACATCAAAGGGCTAAACTGGAAATGTGCCCAGAGAAGGGTTACTTTTGTGGCCCTAGTGAGCCAAAGAGAGGAGCTCTTTGGGCAATCAGACAGGTTTGCACTGCAATAAGGCACTTGAATCCATGGCAAAGATTCTCACAGCACAGTATTGGGAGCAAAGGAGGAAGTATTAATCCTGAAATACAGCCATGCCAATTGAGGTTAAATTATATATTCTCTATCTGTACTGTAGGGTGTGAATGATGGGTCTGAGGGATGCTGGCATGGGCTGAGGAGAGGAATCTGCAATCTGAAGCAGGGCTGCATTTGGTATCTACTACTCTGTTTCACATTCCCATAATTCTCTTCACATAAGAGGTTATCAATACCTCTTTCACCTGTCCTTGCCATGGTAACTATAAGAATCATTTCAAATAATGCACATCTCATGCAAAAATCTCCTGTCTTCGTCATTCTGAAAAAATAAAGAATATTTTATGGAAGAAAGCATTATTGCTATACAAAAGTTTGTGATATGAGGTGAAAAGTGAAAACAAATCTCCCTTTCAGGGAGTCAAGAAGCTGGATTTGGTAAAGAGCAGATGGATCTCAGCAGATGCGCTCTTTCCCCAAGTAGCTGCCTCAGGGTAGCAGTTGATGTTAAATTTTGTACAAAATTTCCTTTTCTTGTGTGAATTAAAGATATCAAAAGAGAGAGAGAGGTGACCATTATTGTGGGATGCTCTTTTCCATTTTTTTTGGTGAGGATTTTGTAGATATCGAAGGCTCTTCAATTGGCTTACAAAGCTAAAACCACACACCTGGCCTCAGCTGTAGAGAAAGTCTTCTGTTCCTGTCTTCCTGGGGTCCATGAAATGCACCATCTCATCAACACAAGTTCCCACACCATTGCTCCCAAGCAGATATTTGAGGGAGAATATATCTAGTGAAATGCTACACCAAGTAGCATTTATAAAGTGGTTCCATAGGATTTTCTACAGTTATAACAGTGACTTAATTATAGAATCCCTAAATTCACAACATCCATATCATCATCAATTCACACACATACACACAGGCCAAGGGAGATCTGTATCTGTGCATGTAAAAGTACCCATCCAAATTCCCCCCTGGGTTCAGGGAAATACAACAAATCCCACAGACATGGATTGCTCCTCTAGGAGAAGGTGTTTAGGGGGTATCAGCCTAGGTCTTATCAACAAGGAGCAGCTGAGGGAGCTGGGATTGTTTCACCTGGAGGAAGGGAAGCTCAGTTTCTACAATTCCCTGAAAAGAGAGTGTAGTGAGGTGCGGGTCAGCCTCTTCTCCCACGTAACAAGTGATAGGAGGAGAGGAAATGGCCTCAAATTGTGCCAGGAGAGGCTTTGACTGGATGCTAGGAAAAATTCCTTCTCCAAAAGGGTTGTCAAGCACTGGAACAGGCTGCCCAGGGAAGTGATGGAATCACCATTCCTGGAGGTATTTAAAAGATGTGTATAGATGGTTTAGTGATGGACTTGGCAATGCCTGGTAACTGTTGGTCTTTATGGTCTTAAAGGTCTTTTCCAACCTAAATGATTCTAAAATTGTCCTCCACCTAGGCTGGTACCAAAGTGATCAGCAATTTCTCCCTGTTGTCCTGGAGACTTCAGCTCAGTCCAGCTGCTGCCATGATAGTGCTGAAAGTTATCTGTGTATGTGTACTAAAGGAGTGTATTAGGAAAGAAATTGCTCTGCCCAAGATGAGAGGTTCATTTGACCCCTGAATTAGGATTGACTGTCTCAGTATCTAGTTTATTTGGGAAGAAATCAGATCTGTTGCTTTCAGCTAATCAAACAGCTTCTGACAGAATGCTACTTCCCTGCAAACTGTTGAACCAACAGAATCAAAAAGTTTCATTTGGATGTCTTTAGTCTATAAAAGAAGTTGATAGAAACCAAGTAGGCAGAATACAGGTTAGCCCCCCCAGGTAACCAAACAGCCCCAGACAGAGAGCTGACGATGGACAGGTCTGCTGCATCCTCCATCAGGATGGTCCAGCAGAATCCAGCTGCTTTCTTGGCATGGAGCAGGTTTCCATCTGAAATGTTCTGTAAGAGGGCAGAATAGACGCAAAACTTGGTATTTTTGAGAAGCAAAATTTGCTCCTTTTCTCAGATTTGCACAAAAGCCAGCACTACTGGGAGCTGTGGCTAGGCTGCTACTCCAGGCACAGATAATACTGATGTGAGTTTCTAGGAGAGAAGTGCAAGGCTCAGGTCTAGGATATTTACCATGATAAAATTTTCCATCCAAGTCCAGATTATGCAGTGAGCTCACCCTTATTATATTCACTAGCAATTTGGGCAATGGAGTAGAAAGTATACCCTTTAAGCATGCCAATGACAAGTGAGGGGACTCCAGGCTTTCTGGTAGACAGCATTGGATTCAAAGCAATTTACAGAACATGGAGAAATGGTCTAGAAAAAAACAGAATGCAATACAATGAGGACAAATGCAGAATTTATGTTTGGAGATTAATCAAAACTCTACAAACTGGACTATCTGCTTAGGCTGCAGTACTGCATAAAGAATCAAATGGCTGCTCAGGACACAAGCTGAACATCAGTCAGATGTCCTCTGCTGTTGTGAAAAGGGCAAACAGCAGAATGGGTGTAGAAATAGGCACAGGATTCTATTTTTCTATATTTCTATAGTTCTATATTTCTACAGAGTGTAGAAATAAGGCACAGGTAGGATGATTAACCCTACTGCTTTCGTAATGTGTCTCCTGGGGTGGCATGTCTGCTCCAATACAGCACTTAGAGAAGGAGGAGGACCTACTGGACAGGGAGCAGAACAGAAGTTCAGAAAAATGAAACAAAAAAGTAAAATTTTGTGATATTGAGAGTTGTTCAATCTAGGAGAAGGGCTACTGAAGGGAAAGTGATGGTGATCACACACCTGACCTGTATCTGGAAAACAGAGTGCCCCCAGCTAGAACTAGATCAGGAAGGTGTCAGGCATGAGACAACTCATCCTTTGGGCACAGAGATGCATAGTGGTTTGTTAGAGAGAGAAACTTAAAAAATATTGGAGAAGCACCTGCTGGGACTGCCAAGAATATATCTGGGGCAGCAGATGGACTGCATGTCTTGAGTTTCCTTCTACCCCATCTCCTGAAATTCCATGGGAAATACCCCTTTAAATCATGACAGAGGATTCAGGAGAGACCATCATCCAGCTGCATGCACCTAGATAGTCCCTCAGAGAGGGGAGATGTCTATGCTCAGGCCTTTGCGGTGACTGTGCCATGAAAGCAAATGGATTAGAGGCTGCTGAGGTGGGTTAAACTGATTTAAGAAGTCAGTGGCAATGCACCAGTTAGACCTCCTTAGAAGATGATGTGAAAAACCTGATAAAAGTCTGGTTAGAGATTCTCTCCTCTGATCCCAGCAAGCCATCAGTCATGGCAATATGAAGCAGGAGAGTTGTATGTTGACAAAATGCAGAGTAGTGGGTAAAAAGCCTTACCCCAAACAGCCTGAACATACAGACCATTGAAATTTTTATATCCTTTAACATACTGTATCATTTCATTTTATCAGCAACTACTAAGCAGTTGTCTTTTAAAAAAATCAAAACCCAAGGTCAAGCACAGGGAGCTTTTTCTGTCTTTCCTGGTGTCATCTTCTGTCCCATGGTGATGTGATTTCTCACATTTCTCTATTATTGAAGATCTCAATAAATACAAGAGAATGACATTCACATTTAACAAAGTGCTGGTGTTTTAGCTGAAACTCGTGCCCTGATGGAGACAAATATGGTACATCAGCTAACAGCAGAGCCCCCCAGCTGACCCAGGTGTGGTGAGTAAGCCCAGTGCTCTGGTAATTCAAGTCCTGCAAAGCTCAGAGAGAGATCCTGATGCACTTGGTGAAAGGTGGCATAGAAAGGCAAAGCAAGAGAAAGTCTGTGCAGAGAATAGCACCTCCCTTTCATATATTTGATTTAGATGAGAACAAAATAGCCAGAGAAAAAAAAATAGGTTAAAAAAAAAGAAAAGTATGAATTCACAGGTTCAGTTTGAATGAATTATCTCTTTGAATTCTATTTTAGCAATCTGCACCTCCACCCAGTCTGAATTGTTGGAGATCTAGTTAATGGCCTGGGGATCATAATAAGCATCATTTAAAGAGCACAAGACTCTTCCAAATCCAGGGAAACTGCAGGTCTCTCAGGGTGAGGCTGGCAGAGCTGCCTCTGCAAGGAAGAACCAGAGGGAGCTGCCTTCCTGCTGACAGAGCAGCTTCTCTGTCATGAGGGATAGAGTGGGAAGTGCTTGGGATGAGGAGCCTGGACACCTTCCCTGTTGTACAGCTCTCTGCCTGATAAAAAGGCAATTTGCTCCACCTTTGGCTCTGTGGCTAAGCAATGATTTGCAGGGAATTTCCTTGTGGATTTCTGCTTCTGTCTGTTTTGTCAAGGAATGTCCTCATTTTAATTTGAACAAAAATTACTTCTGCTTACTGCATTATAATATTAAAATTCTGCCTGATAATTTCAGGCACCTGTTTATTTACCTTACCAGAAAGAAGTGCTAAACAACTGCAACAACTAATTCAGCCCCACATAATTTCAGTAACTGTATGAAGAAAAGAATTAGGAGATCTTTTTAATTTTTGATTTGATCATCATTAGATGATCAAATTATACTTTTGAAATATGAAGTGTGTCCTGAATGATTGAGCTCCCTCCCCTGTCCTGTTTGTGCTCCTCTTGGCAGCAGCCCCACTGGAAAAGGCTCATTTCCAAAGCACAAGGGTAATTTCCAGCAGTGGCAACTGGAGGGGTTGGGGCTGCAGGTAGGAGCAGACATGGGTGGTGCTGGTAGCAGGACCACTCAGGGTCCTTCTGCCAAGAGCCAGGCAGGGCTTGTGAGGCATACTTGCCAGTATCTGCCTAATAAGGAGGCTCATCTTTGGCTGTGTACAGGAAGTTCATGTGTTGAGGGCTGTCATGCTACAAGTCACTTTTGGAAGACAAAGCCTTATTAGAGTGACCAAAGGCAAAGGGCAGACTTTCCTTCACGTGACACAGCATCCTGGAAACAAATTACAAGAGCAACAGTACCACAAGAGAATATCTCTTCAGGGACTGAAAACTTGCTTGTACACTGGAAGCCACATCAGCAGCATCCTTTGCTGAATCCTCCACTGACACATTACTGAGCACCAAGGAGCCTGCTTCGTCTTGGAACTGAAAAAAACCCCAACAGAATAATGAGGCAGCAAATTGGTCCTCTCTGTTTCCAGTCCCACTGAACTGGGTCATTTTCAGGAAACAGCCTATTACCTGAAACAATTATGGCTGTTGTAACATCCTCAATGAGTTTAGTTTGGTTTTTAGTGTCTGCTGGGAAAACTTTAACTGGTGCAGCTGCTGTGTTTAGGGCCACTTCACAGCTGGGTGCTCCTGTGGGGCTTTTTATTCACCGGTTTATGCTCTTGGCAGTGCTGCACCAGAGTACCTGAGCACATGCTGGCTTTGAGCAGATAAATTGTCCCATTGTCTTTCCTCTCTCTATTTCCCATGGGGCAACACACCTTCTGAAAGTTTAGCCATCATGTAGGGGCTGCAGTAGATTTTATCTTCTGTGACCTGTAGTCAATGAGCACCAATTCACTTTGAGGACTAATATTAGGCACAAAAGAGTGTCTCAGATCCATGTGGGCTATTTTTGGAACTCTATCGAGCTACTTCTGCTCAGCCAATGTGGCAGCAGCACTGCTTATATTCCAGAATATATATGTAATTTTCCTAAGGTAAAATATCCCTTTCCAAAAGTTTTCATTAACAGTCTCTATTTCCTACATAATTAGATGACAGCATTTAACTGTGATTAATTTAGAGTTACAGTGCATTTAGGGATTAAAAAATACTGCCCCTACCATTCTGTCTCAGGAAAGAAATAGGAAGGGAGAGCTGGAGTTGATTTCCCCATGTGATTGAGACACAGGATATCATTCTCAACAGAACAGAGCATCTCCCAGTGGGTGGTCTGATAACAATGGTAATTAGGTATTCAATCACACAAAGAGTAAGATCAGCCAAACAAATGTATGTCTGCTAAGGGAAATAACCCATGCAAAGATTATGTGTTTGCTGAACCAAAAGTAAAACGTATAATGAAAGCTCTTAAGACTCTGGAGCCTAAAAAAAAAATGCCTGTTCTCCTGCATAATTATTAATCAGAGCCATTTCTACTGCACCACACTGGGTGCTCTCATGCCTGAAGGTCTGATTCTGAAAGGAGTCTTTCACTCATGCCTGTGGGTTTTAGGTCAGGTTTTGTGAAATGAGGATGGCCCCTGTGCTGTTTGTGGACCCTCATGCCTGCAAAGCCTGATTACAGTTAAGTTCAGCAGTGATGGTGAGACACAACAAAAAGCCCTGCTATGGCCTCTTCCACCCCAATGCCCACAAAAGCCAACAGCCAGCCCATCTGGAGGAGAGAGACATTGTCTGGAGCCAACCACAAAGCAAAATAAAAATACTGGGCTTTGTTCTCCACTTCTGTATTTCAGACTGGAAGTTTTTGAAGGAGGTTATGTGGCCCAGGAGGGCAAACCCATCAGTCATCCTGTTCACCCTGCCATCACAGAAGGAAGAATACAGATCCTATTTATGATATGCCCTCTCTGATAACTGGCTTTGCCTATAGTAAAAAGTTTCAAGAGGAAACATTTAATTAATAATCCTGCCACCAACTCATTCCAGTTTCCTTTCTATACAGTGACTAAGAGCAGCATTAATACATTCACATGAGCTCCACAGAATTTTATGATGTCAGGGGAAATACCAGCCCCTCTGACTAATTAATTCAGCCTACCTGGAAGGCTGTTGAGACACAAAGTGGGTGCTGTCCCTTTGGAAGCATTGCTGGAGACCAGCTTCAGCTGGTGACTGATTGCTGGGGACAGTGAGTGAAACACAACTTCTCAGCAGGAACCCATGCACAGCTTCAGTGCCATCCTCAGCCAATCTACCTCTGCTGTTGTCCCCTTGCCCCCAGCCAGACCCCACCACTGCTCACCAGAAGCCCTGGAGCCCACACACCCACAGAAAGAGCCATCACCTGTCACAACAGGGCCATACACAAGATTAAGAAAACTGGTTTGGCCTCAGTCAGCTCACTTATCCAACACATCCCATGACTGCACAAGCACTGGGGTTGTTGAAAACATGTGGTTTAGGATGGCAGGAGGAAGGTGGTGCTGCCAGCTCTTTTGACTGCAGCATGCAATTAAAGTCACTTAAGCTGACTGTGGAACTACAGGGTATTTTGACTTCCCTCCAATGCTCGTAGAAGGGAGAAGGGTGAGGACAGCCTTAAAGTGCAAAAAGCCCCTTGTTTTTGTGAAGGATCACAATGGACTACCGGGGGGCAGACTTAAGGGGTGCATGGACATGAAGTGGAGAAATGGCTGGTAAAGAGAAAAGGTCCACAAACTGAGGAGTTGAAAGTCACACTGTAGAATCATCCCTTATCCATATAGATCCCACAGGAGGCCAGATAAGCCATTTAAACATGTGGTCCTTGTTAGTTTATTCTCAATTTCCCTAGTGCCTGACATGACTCCTGGGGCCAGTTGCATGGCTGAGATAGAAGCCAATGTTCCCAAAGGTCTCTGTGCAATGAGAAGCTGCTGTAACCCTCGTGAAAGATACAGGGAGGATGCAGGGGTGCAGTAGCCACAAGGTCTCTCCAGTTCATGATGGGGCAAGATTTGGGCAAGCTGAGGAGCATATCTCCATCTCCATGCAGAGCAGCTCTGTATGAGTTGGCTTTCTATTAGTCACCATCTCCCAAGATTGGTCTGAAAACTTGTGTTTTATTTCCTTCTCTTCTCCTGTCCAGAGTTAGAAATGCAGAGGTGCCCCCAGGGTCTGCTTGAGACCCCAGTGCACCAAATCCCTGTCAGGTCTGGGTCACAGCACCAGGAAAGCCCATTTCTGCTTCACCTCAGGCACTGGCAGTGCCAAGGAAGAATAAAAACCAGCCAGTGCTGCACAGGTTCCCCATTGCTCAGGGGTATAATGGATTAAGTAGTGAATGCATTAAATGATCCCTAACTATAATTAGCTCCCTCTGTGCTTGTAACGCTACAGCCTCATACAAATGGTTTCTAATGACACATGCAGTGCCTAGGAACAGGGTAATAGCTATTTAAACAGTTGCTGATCCTTGAGCTGCTACATGACAGTGTATTTTACAATTATTGAGAAACTTAGGACATTTTTTAAAAGTGCTCTGGGCACTGACCTAGAGAAAAGCTTGGTTAGATGAGAGCAGAGAGGGTGCCCTTTCCCTAATGGTAACAGATAGATAATGACCTGGTTGTCAGACAGTACTGTTGCCCCAGTCCTGATTGTCCCCATTACCACTCTTCCCTGCAGTATGATTAACAAAACAGATAGCCAGCTCCCAAATCCTGCCCAGTACAGGAGAGCCAAGAAAAATGCTCTTTATTTGGTGCTCTCTAATGCACCAAAAAAATTACTCTTCTGAAAAATGCTCCTGTATGTACATACATACATAATGTTCAGGCATGAAAGCTTGCTCATTTTGTACATCATCATAAACTCATCAGTGAGAAAAGACCCATCAAATGTACCAAGACAGAAAGGCTGCTGGCCACACTGGGCAGCTGGAGCTTCTGTGCATGGACCAGGTTGCCAGCTCAAGGGTGAAGAGTGCAGTTTCAAAATTCAAGATGCAATGACTGTTTTTAAATAATAATAATCTCTTTTGATCTTGTTCCTCGAGCTAAGGATAATAATGAGATTTTTATTCAAGAAAAGTCTTTTGGCTCGAGAAGCACAGAAAATTGCAGATCTTGTGAATTATGAAGCCCAAAAGCAAAAGCTCAAAATAAAACAAGTTTGCAATTTCAGCTACTCAAGTAATAACCAGCCAACACACTGTAGATATTTTACTCACCAAAAATAAGCAGAAAGAATGCCACAGTTTCTGAAAAGCACATCACGCCCAAAGAAATTAATTTATTTCATCAGATGAAATTTTCACTCTGTTAGAAGTTTGATTTTAATGCAGACAGTGTGTCATAACACTTTTCGCCTGACCTTGAAGTGACAACATTCCTTATTCACTTTGGTGATCAGGTTTCACTTGACGGGAAATGGAGAATAAATTTAATTTCATCTTTTCTAAGCACATGCACTCACACATACATGCTAATTTAAATGTGATTTGCTGCTATTTGAATACTACAGGTCTGCATCAGCACACAGAGCTGCTGCCAGCAAAGCTTGATCTGCTCACTGAAGGCAAGGCAGCGTGAGTGACAGAGGGCAAAAGAGGAGTCCTCCAGCCACCCAGTTCTAAGAGCTGACACTTGAGCCAGTAACTGAGGTTTTCTACCACTTTCCTAAATTCACAGCCACATGGAGCCTCAGTCAGGCAGGGAGTGAATGTATATGGCTGCAAAGCCATACTAAAACCTGCTTCACTGCAAGGAAGACATAAATACATTTCATTTGAGCTCTTTACTCAAAGCAATATCAGAGGGAGAAGTAGAATTGCAGGTTTTCAGGTAAGCAGTATTTCTCCATTTTCAATTTGGAGGGTTCAAGATTGTGGTGAAGAACCGATCAGCAGTGCAAGAAAGCCAAACTGGGGATAAATCAAATATTCTAGTAAATTTGTCTAACATGATATGAAATATACTGGAGAGACATAAATGTGGGTGACAGTGGTATCACTGAGCAGCAGAAAAGAGAGAAAACATGCACACCCCTAGCTTTTGTGGTTGTAAATCTGGATTGGTTTAAAACAAGCTTGACAGCCTTTCCCTAGTGCATCTTTACTGCAAAGCTTCTATACCAGATCTAATACTCATGTTAAAAAGTATTAGTGTTTTAACTAAATCGTGGGGAAACTGCTCAGATTTCACTCTGAAGTGCTTCTGAGTAACAAAGAGATTAATATTCTCTTAATTTGATTAAGAGATAATCATCTTGCTGACTTGTTATGATCAAATAATGCCCATTGTGTCCCAGCTTTAATGAGTGGATTTGTCAGAGCAAATTGGTCGTGTTCTATTAGTTGTAGGGATAAGGAAGAGTCATTCAGGTAACATGTTAAATGCTGTGAACTGAATCACATTTTCCAAGACTGAGTAAGGTACAATCCTGTCTTTTTTCCAGGTTTAGTGGTTTTTTGGGTTTTTCTTTTTGGTTTGGTTTGGTTTTTTCTAATGTGTTGATTTCACCCTGGATGTTTAATGTAGCATTGGTTAAGTTTAAAGATGCTGTTTCTGAGACAAGAGAGAGGATCTAGGCTTGATAGTACCCTTTCAAGCACTTTATGAACTTTCTTTAGAATATTTTCTCACATGGAATTGGTTTTAATCTAGAAGAGTGGTACTCGCCTGAAGTGCTGAAGACACACAGTGCCACAGCTCTTGCCTCATTTGAGATATCCAAGGCTGAACTAGTCACCTTGGGCTACCTTTTGCTTCAGTGGAAAGAAATAGGTACGCCAAAAGAGTAAATAATTTATCTGAGAAACCTCAGTTGTGGGTAGATACATTATGTCTTGGAGGAACTTACTTCTCTCCTTTGATGATAAAGTGGGGCTTAGGAGGACTGGCTCCAATTTAAGCATTTAACTGTCTGATACCTGAAGTTAGATGATTTTCATGCTTGGTTACCATTTTTTCAGGTTAAAACACTACCAAGAAATGTTATGTCCTTAACTCCCTGTGAAGAGATCCAAATTGACTATGTCAGACAAGAAATCATTTCAGAGACAAGTCTACCTGGTTCCCATTGGCATAGAATGGGAAGCAAGCCTTCCCTCTGTGCTTTCCATTTTCCCTCTGCCTTTAAAAGTGAACAATCTTTAATAAATTAAATCAATTTTATGCCACTGTGGAGCTTGATTTAAAAAAACCAAACCAAAACACAATAACACCTCTCCCCCTAAAAACAACCCTCCAAAACACCAAATCAAAACGTTTGTACTAGTTTTATACTCTGAGGACTCCAAGAGAATAAAATCACGTTCAGGGAACAATCTGTCAGGTTATAGGAGCATCAGGTCCTGAGATCTGTAACTAAACCTAACATTGTTTGGCTTTCATGAAAGCAGAATGACATCTCTGTTCCACGAGCACAAAACACTGATTAGCTCAGAGTGGTGAAGATAATATATGGATATGGTTCTACTTTCTGAAAGGTTAAGACTAGTTCACTTGCAAAATCTAAGCCCAAACTCCCTCTAGCTCTCTAAATGTGTGCTGCCTACTCCTGAAGATTTGCAGATAAGCAGCAATTGTCTTCTTCAATGAAGGAGGCTAAACAAATAAAGAGTAAAATTAATAATTATCAAAATTAAATGTAAAAGAGAGGAAAAGGTGAAATTAAACATTTCAATGGTGTTATCTAGGTCAGACTGGGTACATTAGCAAGTCCTCATTTCCACTCACTACTGTGCCTTCTCAAATTTTCAATTTCTCCAGCAACAAAAGGTTTAACTGACAACATTTTTCCAACAAACCAATTAAAACTAAATGTCTGATTTTTGTCTTAAGGAGACTTCTGCAAACATGGCATCTGAATGTACCAGCACTTGTACTACTCAGCCCAGCCCTGCAGACCTATTGACAAGTTGCAAGGATGAAAATTTCTACCAGGTGAAATTGTATGTCTCCATCCTTTACAGTCTCATCTTCCTGGTGTGCTTCCCAGGAAACATCGTGACAATTTTTGTTTACTGTTTTAAGATGAGGCCCTGGAAAAGTAGCACCATCATTATGTTAAACCTGGCTATCACTGACCTATTGTATGTAGTCACACTTCCTTTCTTTATACACTACAATGCTAATGAAAATGACTGGATTTTTGGAGACTTCATGTGCAAGTTTATTCAGTTTTGTTTCTACTTCAACATGTACAGTGGTATTATCTTCCTTAGCTGCTTCAGCATCTTCCGCTTTTTGGTAGTTGTGCACCCAACGAAATCCCTTTTTCTTCGGAAGCGGAGATGGGCAGTGGTGACTTGCGCAGTCATTTGGATGATTTCCCTGGTGGCCCTCAGCCCCTTGGCCATCCTGATTTCCCCAAGTGACAGGCAGAACAAGACCATCTGCCCAGACCTGGTTGCTGCTGAGGACTTTGTCACAAGTCGCTGGTACAACTGGGGACTGACTGTGTTTGCCTTCCTCTTGCCCTTGCTGACGGTGACTCTGTGCTACGTGCTCATCATTGGCATCTTGGCCACTGGGCTGCACACACAGGCTAGCTACAAACAAAAGGCTCGCAGGCTCACTGTTCTCCTCTTGCTGGTCTTCTATGTGTGCTTCCTCCCCTTCCATGTCTTTAAGGGGATTCATCTGGAGCTCCGAGTACAGCCAGTTAGCTGCCACTTGAAGAAAATTATCCTTTTAATGTTTATTATAACTAAACCTTTAGCAGCATTAAATACTTTTGGAAATTTGCTGCTCTATGTAGTGTCAGGAGATAATTTCCAGCAGGCAATACTCTCACTCTTCAAGTTTTGGACAAACAAGTGTTTGAAGTAGAAGAGATTGATGCAATTTAACATTTATGGAGGAAGGATTGAAACCTGCCCTCAACCAGCCAGACACAACCTCCCTGCCATTAGAGTACTCAGGTTAACCCAGTTAGTGTCAAAGGAGAGTCAATCTGTTCTGTGTTACCAACTGATCATCAAAGGAGAAAATCTATTATTAAAAATAAAAAGTTTTAAGTAAAATACTAATAAATAAAGTGTGAAACTTCTCAGAAATGTTTCTGCGGTTGCTTCCTGAATCCATGGTAGCTCTTTTGGAGAATGGGCGGTTCTGGAAAAAAATACTAGTCTATTAGTAGCAGATATAAATTCAGGATGGGAGTAATCCTAAATTAATTGTATTAACTTAAAATATAAGTGTAGTCTGAGCTAGAGACCTGTCTGACTTTCTTCCTAAGCCATGGAGAGGGGTAAAACCCTCTGGAGATCAAAACCTGTCTTAGGCCTGGAAGTGGTTCATCTCACCTCCCTGGAGACATTGACAGGGTAGGCGTATGCATATAGCTAATCACCTTGTCCTCATTTTATAATTTTCCATTATAATGGAAAGAAATAAGCTGTTTTAGAGTATGATCCACTGAATTATTCTTGATGTTTGCGTTTGGACAAGGTGAATCGTGACCTAGAAGTGCCTGTTTCTCTCCACTGACCGCAAAAGGTAAGTAGATCAGACACAGACCCAAATGTTCATGCCTGCTTTTAAAGAGCTGAGGCACAGCTCTGGCACTGACTGGGATGGATCACTCTCCAGAGGTTGCTAAAAGTGCAGCTTACACAGTAAGGCTCCATTCAGTGCCTTTAGTGACTGCCTGAAGAGTGATGGCGGGGCAATACAAGATCATTCTCACAAGGATTTTCCACACTACTGATATAGAGTCTGTGGAATCATAGAGCAGTTTTTCTTGGAAGGGACCTTTAAAGGCCACAGAGTCAGTCCCCCTGCAATGAGCAGGGACATCTTCAACTACACCGGGCTGCTCAGAGCCATGTCAAGCCTGATCTTGAAAGTTTTCAGGGGTGGGACATCCACTACCTCTCTGGGCAACCTGTGACAGTGTTATACCATCCTCATTGTAAAAAATTTCTTCCTTATATCTAATCTAGGCCCTATTACAGTTTTAAACCATTACTCCTTTTCCTATTGGTAAAGTGCCTACTGAAAGTATCTCCCAATTTTCCTATAAGCCCCCGTTTAAGCATTGAAAGGCTGCAATCAGGTTGTCTTGAACTTTCTCTACTTCAGGCTGAGCAACCCCAACTTTCTCAGCTTTTCCTCATACAAGAGGTGTTCCAGCCCTCTGATTATCTTCATGGCTTGCCTCTGGACTCTATCCAGTTTTGGGCTCCAGACCTGGATACAGCACTCCAGGTCTCATGAGAGTGGAGCAGAGGGGCAGAATCTCCTGGTGGCCACACTTCTTTTGAGGCAGCCCAGGATATGGCTGGCTGTGAGCATGCACTGCTGGTTTGTTTTTCATTCACCACTACCACCAAATCCTTTTCCACAGTTCATAGGAAATCCAAATATTTTTTGCCCATTACATTATTCAGTGAAGCTCTTCTTGGTCACACCAATAAGGAACAGCTTTAAGTAATAGCATATGTTACAGGCAATATAGGCTGTCTCAGGGGGGGAAAATAAACTTGTAGCAAAGTGTGAGTCCAATACTTGAAGATCTATCTAGTGAGGTCCCAGTACCAGCTGAACTATCCTGGCCAACAGCGATACAAAAATATTAGCAACATAATATTCAGAGCCCAAAAGTATGATCACAGAGTGAATCCTACAACACATTTTTATAACAGCCTTATTTCATGTTTCATTACTTTTGCTCTCTACCCCAAAATATCCATTAATCAATGGGAATATGTCCTGCCTCAAGCTTCTCATGCTACCCTTCTCCTTATTCAACCCCTCTTTGCATGGGCTGCTCTCCAAGTGACACCAGACCAAGACCACTAGGGCACCACCCCCCTTAAGCTCATGTCTGAGTGACTGGCAAACAGCCTGTGACTCCCTTGTGGCATAAGGAGCCCATTTCCAGCCTATCCCACAGCCAGTTTGGGAAGAACAAGAGCAAACAGAAATCAGCAGGCTTGCTGGGGGAGGGAGAGGAGCTAAGAAACCATCCCTGACATAGGAAGGAGCAAGATGGGGAGAGGAACAACAGCATTTCTCTGGGCTAGGGCAGAGGATGGCCTGTGAAGAAAATATTCTGTCAGAAATCAGAGGAGGAAGCCATTTTGCTCCCAAAATAGGCCATTGTATTTTAATCCACCCTTAGCTACTCATCAAGGTGACTTCAAAAACTTCTGCGCAGCACAGCATGATTTCCCCTGAGACCACTGTCCAGCCTCAAATTGTGGATGAGGTCTTAGGGTGAAGAAGGGAGCTAGCCATTAGAGATGTTGCATGATGCAACCATCCAAAAGATGTAAAGAAAAAGCCTGTCACAACACATGCTGCATTGATTTTAACACTCTAGGAGGGGCACTACACTTGCAGTGCTGCTCTCAAGCACTTGCTCCTGAGACACCAGACACAGCAGATACACCAATGATGAAGGCAATGATGAACATGGCATTTTAGCTGTTTTTTCATTTTATGTTATTCTAGCAAAAAACCACCAAGTTTGGGGTTTTTTTTTTAAGTAAAATCAGGCTTGTACATTATCTTTTCAGCCTGTAGTGCATATCAACACCTAAGTTTTATTCACTCAAGTCCTACCTTAATATCTGCAATATGGAGTCTGGTTCTTTTGGTGTTTGGGATAGAAAAGGAACTGCTTCTGGTTTTGCAACAATATGTTGGTAGGTTTTGCTTTTAACTTTAAATGAAGCTCTGTATTAGCCCCTCTTCAGCTCTACTTGAAGTTTTCTGGATCAATTACTCAGCACACTTATTTGTTCATACATCCAGGCTATGTACTCTTTTTATCAATGGAAGATGCCTAGAATATTTTCCAGGGATGGGGCATCCACAACTTTGTGAATATTTTTACACAAACAAGGGAGAAACCATTTCAAAGAGAAGACCAGGTGCTGCCTTCAGCATGACAGTGGCAGATTGCTGCCATATCTTGATACTCAGATTTTTGGCATACCCTGATAGCAACATGGGGCTCCAGGACCTTGCAACAGTGCCTCTGAAGAAGAGAACAAGGCTGGTTTTGTAAGGTGCACAAACTTCATTTGATCCCTACTTCTGAGGAGACAGAAATGTCCATTTAAGAATTCTTAAAGAGCCCAACAGATAGTCCAAGCCTACCTAATGAAATGCCCTGTACTTTCCAATGACTTGTGTGTGTGTGGGAGGGCAGAAGGGACAATGAAACGGGGAGGGGAGAAAAACCCGCATCAACTCTGATGATACTCTCATCTTCTCTGAATTAATATGATACACACACATTTTCCTTTTGCTTCTTTAACATAGTTTTCATATTTCTCTGGCAGCTTATGCTCTGGGATACCTCTGCAGATCCCACAAAAGCAGGATATATGGGTCCAGCTGCCCAGCACAGCTGTGGGGAGGGAAGGCCCTTCAAACAAAGACTTTGTAAACCAACCCACAAAACCAAGTCATATGGTTGCACTTGGTTTAGAAGTGTAACCACACAAGGAAGGACATACAAAATTCTCTTTGGTCCTGCATCAGAGGTGGAGGACAAGAAGCTTATGCCAATTTATCAGCTGTGTTCATTCCCAAGGAGTAAACCTGAACCTCAATTATACATACCATTATATAAGCACTGTACTGAAAAACTATGACTGCTAGTAACCTTTCTTGTTCTACATGTACAAATTGGATGTAAATGAGCACCTAGAATTTCCCCACAGATCCATCAGCGGATTTCCACTTTATAAAACTACCTACCCAAACATCAACCTCTGTGGCTGCTCAGGGGTTTGCATATGCAAACCCTGAGGGACAGAGGCAGGGATGACTTAACTAAAGAAAGCACATGCACTAGGTTGAGAACATTAGCCACAGGCATTAGCACAAATTGGCCACAGGCATTGCACAGGCATTCAGGCATTAACCACAAATTATGTTGACATTTTGAAACTCTTGTCTAAAACCTTCCCAAATTCCTATAATACATTGGGCCAGGTTGACAGGGATGGTGACAACACTGAAATACATTATTAGAAGAGTTTGTGTTGAAAGGGACCTTTAGAGGCCACCTAGTCTAACCTGCCATCAGTAGGGACACCTCCCAGGTCGACACCCTTCTTATGCTGGGAGCCCCAGAGGTGGAACCAACACTCCAGGTGGGGTCTCATGGGGGTGGAGTAGAGGGGGAGAATCACCTCCTCATCCTGCTAGCCACAGTTTTTTGGTGCAGCCCACGATATATTTGGGTTGCTGGACTGCCAGCTCACATTGTCAGGTCATGTCTAGCCTCTCAGTAACCAGCACCCCGAATCTTTCTCAGCAGGGCTGCTCTCAATATCTTAATACCCCGGCCTGTGTTGGTACTGGAGGCTGCCTAAACCCAGCTGTAGCATCTTGCATTGGCCCTGTTGAAACTCGAGCTTCCCATGGGCCCACTTCTTGAGACCATAAAAAATAATTGTTTTGTATAGCAGCAGAAAATGATCATGTGAGGGATTTCTGAATTTTACATAATTCCACCAAGGAGGTATAGTGGACAATCACACCAATTTGCAGCATTTATTCTCATTGCTGCCTATCACCACCACAATAGAAGGTTTTGCTCCTACTTATCTTCAGAAGTGACTTGAGCAGGCCTTAAGAAAGCAGTCTGTTTTGCTCACTCTTCTGATCAGCTGGGCAGTTTCTCACCAGAGATACGAAAACATGGGAGAAACTGGCCAAATGGCTGCACTTGTACCATCATGATTCTCCTCCATTACCCACAGAGGGGCTGAACTGAGTGCATCAGCAGTCATGATCTGGCTCATCCCCAAGGCAGCAGGGCTGACAACTAATGTAAACACAGAGGAACAAAATTTCTGCAAGAATCACCAGTGCAAACCAACACTTCCTGTCCTGACCAAATGCAGGTATCTGATTTTCAGAATGACCCTGGCCCCAGAGAGGGGTGGGGGTCCAGACATGTTCCCATGAGTTGCTTTTCATGTCACCTTGATCCAGATCCAAAGACAACATTCCTCCTTCCCTGCCCAGCTACAGCTGCATGTTGGAGATCAGGGTCTGGACTTGAGGCACAGAGATGCTGGTGTTTTGGGAAGGTTGTAGAAAACGTCTGGGAATGTTTTGGGAGCATTGAGGAAGGTGGACATGTAGAGCTAGGAAGGGTGGCATGTGGAGACGTGCCAGAACTCACTTCTCCTTGGTGGTTCCTTGTAATGTCCCCTTGGGGAAAGACATAGAGGTTTGGGAGCTTCCTCTTACCTGCCCTTCCTTTTAGGTGTGATGGAGAAACAAGCCCATAGCATGGAAATGTTTTCTTTCTCACTCCTACCTCAAAAAGAATCCCAACAACAGCAAAATATTTTCCTTATATGAATTGAAATGTGCATGTGGAAAATGAGGGCTGATTTATGGCATTGGGGGTCTTCTCTGGAAGAGGCTGATATTGCTGTGCAGCTGAGCTGTGGCTGGGGACATCCTGATGCTGTGGTTTGAGCACAAGAGAGAGGGACAGTTTGGCTGTGAGCCCAGGATAAAAACCAGAATGGTGCCGCTGATTCACCAATAAATCAGTGCCAGACAAGCACAAAGACTTGTTCTGATCCTGTAGCTGAATGACCCTCCCATGTAACCACAGAGAGTCACTGCATCTCCCCCTAATTATTTCTCCTGCCACATTTTATCCTCTTAGAGTTACAAGCTCTTTGGGGCAGATGTCTTAGCAAGTATTTGCACAGCAGGACCTGAATCCCGAATGGGCCCTCCTGGCATTATGAAAATTCAATCAAGGGCTTGAGCCATAAAAATGTAAACGATGCAGCTACTTATCATTTGTGCGTTTAGAGACACATAAACACACATATGCAGATACAAATGCAGGGGGAAGCAGTGCCTGATGCAAAAATACAACTCTTTTAAAGCAACAGCACTATGTTGTGCCTGAGACTCTTCCTCTGGATATGAATATGCATTTTACTTGTCCCTTTTCTCTCTTGTAGAATAAAAGTAGTGTGACACTGAGAACAGAAGTCAGCCGAACAGAAATCCCTTTTCAGGACAAAAAGCAACTGCTACAAAAGTAATTGCAGCAATGCACAAAGTCCTCTCAAGCAGTTTAAAAGTGTTTTGTGATTTTCAGGTATAATTTTCTGCTGTATACAATTTAGTAAGATTTCACTGCTAATTTGAAGACCATTCTTTAAGTATGCTTTTTATTTATACCTAATATCAATAGCACCTAAAGCTATATATCTTTTCTTTTTTTTCCCATAGAAAATAGATGTATTTTACTGTGTGATAAATTATAATGTTGTGTAGTAAAATGGATTTGGATATGTGTTCAAGGGCAGGCTAATCAAGTCTGGGGTATTTGCTTGTGTAAATTTTGATGTAAATTTTGCTCTTTATATATTTGTATTTCAAGATTATTGAAATTGATTATCATTATTTCTCCACTGCAAAATTGAGTGTGTCTTACCATCCCAGCAGTTTAGGCTCATTCACATATGCAGAACACAAAGAATATTCTCATCTGACCTGCTTAAATATACAATTTACATTACATTGAGCTTCACTGCTCTCTTAAGGTGACTATTTTTGACCTATGTTATAAAGGATCTGTTTTTTTCTCCTCTGGGAGAAAAAAATTGTCTTTTATCCCTTTTGTTTTAAATTTTCTTCTTTTTTTTTTTTTTTCCCAGTAGTCATTCTGGTTAAAATGTCCTCAACCAGCTCCAGATAACATAAAGGCCTAGCTCTGAGACAGCTGTCTAGAGGGTTTTTATAGTCAGTTGGCAGAATTGAAAGCTTGGAGGGACCAATTATCCCCCACCAGGTGGGTCAGATGAACTGTGCCTTAGAAGTGCCTGCACAGGGAGTCAATGGTGTCCCTGCTTCTGATTTCTATGCTGAGGCTTTGGCACAATGATAATGGTCCACTGTGTCTTATCTGCAGGCTGATTGTTATTTCTTGTGAAAAGTTTGGCAAAAAGAAAAGGTGTAGGTTTTGATATTGTTACAATTTTTAGAAGTATTTGTGCAGGGCACTACACTGAATTTTCAAAATGCTCTCTGGATCATCATATTCAGGTAACCTAGTTTAAGAAGTCTGCCTAAGTGAGAGGCTACAGTTACATAGAAAATAATAAAGGACATACTATATTTGCCCTCAATATGTATTCTATATATTGAGAGAATATATAATTGAATACATAGAACCATGAAGAGATAAAAATAAATGTAAAAACTTTCAAGGACAAGACTTGGCTCAAATATGTGGTACATGAGAGTTGGGCTACTCTGCCCCCATCCCCAGCCCTCAGGGAGCATCCCACTAACTCTTTGCACACATCCACAGGGAATTCTCACCATTTAAAGGGTTGATTTTCTTGAGCAAGCCAGGTGCTGATAGGAATCTGCTGCATGGGGAAGTAAGCTCAGGCCAAGGCAGGGGACTGTGCTAGGATTTGGCTTTGGACACTAAGGAAGAGCAAGAACAGAACTGGGAAGGATGACTGGAGCTCTTTCTACAGCTAAAGAAAAAGGGCCTGCTGAGTTATAAGAGGAAAAAAGCTGGAGTAAAAAATTAAAAAGACCTTACAGGATCCAAAAACTGTATGAAAATTTATTTAAAAATTAATAAACAGACAGAGGGACATCACAAAGAAAGAAAAGAAAGATTCCTGTGTGTCAATACAGGTGCAGGTACACACACACCCACACACACACAGAGTGAAGCTGTCCACAGGGTATTTATGCCCAAGTCCTGTTTGTGCACATTTGAACTGTCCCTGCTCTGTATCCCTCCAAACTTTTTGAATTGGCTGGAGAAGTTTTCTGAATGGCCCTTAGAGTAGCTTGTCCCAAAAGGATTTCTCATTAGACACCTTTAAATTGCCATAGCTCTGAGATGGGACACACTGTGACTCACACACTAAATGGGTAATTTAAAAAAATATTAAGGAAATTCAGAAATACAATTTATGATAGATTCCTCCCTGTAATGTAACCAAACTATTAAATTTCTTCATGAAAGTTCTGAAGCACATAATTTTCAGCACTGAAATTGAGGGGCTGCCAAGTGCCTGAGAAATATGGGTGTCAGGGAGATTAAAGTGAATGGCAGCCCGCAGGATGACAGCTGCTGGAGAGATATCTTCACCACCTGTGGAACCTGCTCCTGCTCTGACAAGCATTAATGCTCATTCCTAATACTTAGTAATCTCTAAGCTACATGTATAGTTAAAAACTGACACAACTGAAAATTTGTCTCAGCTGTATCCAAGCAATGGAGGATATAAAAATATCCTCCATGTACACAATAATAATTGTTTACATAATAGCTTAACCAAACATTGTGAGATGGGCAGGGAGGACAGAGCTATAGAGGGATGTATGTGGCTTATTCCTTGTGTCCTGAAGCTTTCACTGTGTCTTGCTGATCCAGCTGTTTTTATACTGTCCATTCAATATTATCTTGGTCCTCTAAAATTTACAAAGACATACCTACCAACCATAGCAACAAATTAGGAGGAGATTAGAGAGCTCCTTATCTACTGACAGGATCCATATTTAAGTAAGCTGCCCTAGCTTCTCATAATCTAAGTTTATTCAGACACCCATAAGGGCTCATAAATAAAGGTTATTCTGATCATTTTTCCCAATTTGTTTAGAATGTTGTTTCCTGAAGAGAATTGTGCTCTTCTTCCATGCTAGGTACTCTTGAGAGGTCACAAGCTGGACAGAGTCCTCCGTAATTCAGCCCAGCAGATCCTGGGATTCCTTGCAATGACCCAAGGAAATCCATCTGCTGAGGATGGGACCTTGCTGGAACCCAGGGCACAGGGAATATTTCTCTCCCTGTCCTGACAGGTCTTGCTTCCCAGGAGAACACTACTTTTAACCTTCATCCATGAAGAAAAATTCCAAGACTTTGGGATGAATTGGAATCTATGAGTGTGTGATATAGATAGTAGTGTAGTTTATCACAGGGTGAAAAACTTAGAGTTTTGGGGTTTTAGTATAGAGGTAGATAGAAGACAAGATGGAGGACTCTGGGTGTTGCCTGATCTCCTTCTTGTTCTTCATCTACTCCCTTTTCTACAATGCTGGTAGCACAGAGTGATTGGTTAGAAAGAGCCACAATCACAATGCAGATGTTGCATGAACAAACAATTAATTATTAATAAAAAAGCTCTAAAAATTAATTAAAATAATTTTAAAAAACCTTAAACCTGTGTATCTCATAACTTTTTAGTACCATTCTCTTTATACACTAAATCTAATATGTAAACAATGTACTAAACTATGAATCAAAAAAAGAATAAACAACAACCTAAAGACCAAAAAAAAACCAAAAATCCCATTCATCTCTCAATTCTAACACAAAACTTTTAAAAAGTCTCCCCATCAAGAGAACCTCAAAAAGGAATTTCCACAGGACCTAAAAGGTGCCTGCAGATCAGAGCATGGAAAATCAGTGGCCAAAACATTACACCCCTCCGCCAGCAAGAGCAGAAAGGCAGATACCCTTGATGGCTGAGGGAGGAAGGACCCTCTCCTTATCTATCCCCAGCTCTTACCTACACTCTGAGCTCATCCTCTGGGACCTACCTCCAGTCAGTGGAAGGAGGCGGGCATGCCCAAAGGGACTTGTTTCCTCCTAAGCCAGCTGGCATGAAGCACCTATGGAATCTCTTATCCAGGTGTCTGGGTGTCCATTTACATATCTGTGCACAGACAACACTGGGGAATCATGGAATGATTGGGTTAGAAGGGACTTTCAAAGGTCATCCCCTTTCACTAGACCAGGCTGCTCAAAGGCCCACACAGCCTGGCTGTGAACACTTCCAGAGATGGAGCATCCACAGATTCTTTGGGCAACCTCTCCCAATGTATTATACATTCAGGTGACCTGTATACATACATCACCCTCAAAACACACTGGAAAGCCCAGACCTTGATCTCACTTTGGTGAGGCCAAGGGCATTTCAGCCTATCTCTTGCAAACAGCCCTATCTCACAGTCCCTGCAGGGGGACAGGGTCTGAACTGCCATCCTGTCATGGCTAGGTGCTGTGACAGCCACCAGTCATCTCCCTGCCAGCTTCATCATCCCTCCCTTCCCTGCAAAATTCATGTACTGGAAAACTCTTCTTTTTCCCAGAGCCCTTTATTTTCAGATTTGCCTTCATTTTGCTTGCATACCTGTGTGATCCATTTTATTTTTCTTTTAGGATGAAGATTTTTTTATTATTCAGCTTTCATTGCCAAGGCACTGGTCATTTGTCACAAAGTATGCACGTCTATAAATATTGCCACACCGCTGCCACCCTCACTAGTGTGGCAGAGGGTTTTCTGACACAGACTAATGGCACTGGAGCTGACTGGGACCACCCCTGCCAGCTCTTGCCTCACCAGTGAGACAGTGTATTTAACTGCTGACCTGTTGACAAGGTCAGTGGAAGAAGGACCAGAGCAGTGATGAACACCAACACAGGTAGTTCCCAGTTAATGCCAGCATCCTTGCTCATCCATTTAAGAAGTTTCACCAGGGCTTGTTCCTCCCCGTGCTTTGCAGTCACCAGCAGCACTGGGTATCAGATGTGCTTCTCAGGTGTGTGGGAAGCACCAAGCCAAAAGCATCCCTCAGAGCAAGAGAGTTTATTTACCTTATTCTAGGCAGAAAAATGTTTTGTTGAATGTGGCTGCAGCTGTCATAGGATAATTAATGCACGTATCTTCTACCCATGACTTATTCAAATAAGTATCTGTGTCTGCCCCCAACATGGCATGTCAGCTACCAGATTTGTCACCAAGAGATGAATTAATCCTGCCCTCTAATTTATGATTCATGTGCTACTGTAGAAAACCAAATGCTATGTTTAATTAGCTCCTGGACTAATTACTTAATTTTATTAAAAAAAAAAAAATCCTCTAAAGCATTCCTAGCCAAGCATTTGTGAGACTACTGCTGGTCTGAAAGGTACTAATGAGCCACCAGCAGAAGATAAAGTCAACAGCATGTCCAGTGCCTGGGCAAGCAGCATCCCTCCAGCACAACACTGGAGTAAATGGCCAGTGATGTTTATCAGATTGATAACTTTGAGATACACTGTTAAATAATGACTAAATGCACTGCTTTTACTGAATGCTTCTTTTTTTTATCAGCCTCAAAAGGACCTAAGAGATGTTGGGACTTAGTAAGCCTCAACTTTTAAGCAGTCCAAAGAAAAAATACACCAGAACAAAGACTGCATGCTCAAATCAGGGATGAATATCTAAGAGTACTAGAAGTGGTAATGTTTATCTGGTATTTTTTAATTACGTGTACTTATAATTAGTATTTCAGTGCTCTGCAAACTCCCAAAATAGTTCACTGCAGGCTCTTTTTGAAGTGTTTGGCATTTCTGATGAGAGTTACAGATTTTCTCCCCTCTGACCTGAATCTTTAGGCTGAAACATGAGTGCTGTCTCTATAGTGACTGGAGGGCAACCCTCCAAACCAGCTCCAAATTCACCTGACTCCAGAAGCTGGGGCTGAGAAGCAGCCAGCAAACCTCTGTTTCCCAGGATCCCCCACTGAGCCTAGAGGGATTATCTTCACCTAGGTCTGTGCAGAGGTGACAAGTGTCAGAGAGACCCTACACCAACGGCTTGCAGAAAAGCAGAAAACATCCTCCACAAATTCTGTGGAACCAGCTGGCTCTAAGATACAAATGCCATCTGTGCAATGCTTGAGGTAAGCTGAATATACAGACCTAATCCCAACCAGCTCCTATTGGAACACAAACCTTCCCAGCAGAGCTGCACACAGCCTCAGAGCTAGACTGGGACCATAACAGTTCTCAGCAGTGTATTTCTTGCACTCTGTAGCTTACATTAACAGACTAGGAGACTCAGTGAATTCATGGGTCCACAGTAAAGCCTGGTTTCACTCCTAGCTTGTTAGCTGGGACCACTTCTTGTCAAGTAATAAACATCACTCTAATTAAAAACCCTGGCCCAGTCCTGAGCTGCACCCTGAGCACCTCAGCCTTATTGAGGACTGCAAGCACCTACCAAGTAGGTGTGTATTTGCTACATAATGCTTATTCCTACACCTGCACATTTATATTAGAACCCTGTTATTTAAATTGCAAAAGTCAATTGAAACCCCTTTCAGAAGCAAGCAGTACAACAAAGCAGAGCAGAGTTACAAAAGCTCCATGTGTAAGCAGCCTGAGCCTGCACTGTGCAAGAGCCGGAGCATTTTAATCCTGTGGTATGTTCAGCTACAGACTGGACTCTGGCAGTTGTGAATAACCTTCAGCTCTTTGGGCCCGTGGAAATTATATGGTTTGTGACTAACCCAGAGCCAGAAGATTTCAGGTGAAGGTGCACTCCCTGTCTGAGAGATGAGGAATATCATCAATAAATTACTGCCATAACTAATAAGCAAACAATCAAATATCCCCCTATCCAGCTCTTTCTGCCATTCTGCTCCTCACTGCCATTCCCATCACCTCTTTATCATCTTTCTTCTCACATCACAGATATTTTGAATATTTATTTAGCCTGTGGAGAATTGGAGCATAACAACATGAGAAGGAATACCACTACTTTTTTGGTCAGCAATTCAGTTCCTTGAATCATCAGGATAAACTGCATGGCCTTGAAGAGTGTTCATCCACATGAGAATTGGATTACAGTCTCATAAAACAGCACAGTGGTCCTATTATCACCCAAATAAAGCTGCCATAATTCTGGAACAAATAGGTGGAAGTAGTCAGCCACCAAGTATCCAGTGTTGAAGCGAAGAATAATAAGCTGACATACGGTTCTCAAGACATTCCTCACAAGGAGGCAGATTTAAAGCCCTGAACACCAGGCTTTTATGCACACAAAAACACACACTCATCTTTTATATCACTGTCTTATCTAAGGCACTGAGGGCTTAGAGGCAGGATCCAGGTGCAATGCTTTCTGAATAGCTGATGATGACAAAGCATCCACCACATTATCCTCTCTCACAAGAGGGTACCTGACAAGTTTCTCAGCATTTATAAGCTAGGAAAGGAGCTGGTTTTGTTGCAGCTGCCCAAGCTTTTACCTGGCTCAATACAAAATCCTGGTTGATTAAAAACATCTCACTGCAGGTTTCTGCAGCTTATAGGTTGAAAAATGAGCTGATGAAAGATAGGTTCTTCCACAGTGTCAGCTGGACTCTGTTCTCAGTGGCTGAGCCACTAAAAAAGTCATTTTAACTTCTTCATGTGTCTCTAAATGGGGACAGACTCATTTTTCCAAACATCTTCACAGAAATACCTAACAACAGTGGTTTGCAAGTATGATGTGCTGTCACTATTTTTTGTCATCTGGACATGGTGATGGAACTGTTCACCCCATAGTAAGCATGGGGGACCATGCATTTACAAAAAAAGGATGGACAACCCATTTAAAAGATTGGCCCAACCAAAAGATCAGGCCCTTCTCTTTTCTAGAAAGTGCTCACACAGCTGTTTCACAAGGATCATTAGGAAAGACCTACCTTCAGGACCAGGTCATGGTAGTAAAACATATCATTTAAGGCCTAGTCATCCCTCACAAGGACAGCCTTGGCCAGTGTACAGGCACCAATAGGGCACACATCCACTTCTGCCTCCCTTCTGCCCCCTCCCTGCTCCCAGCCCTTTGTTCCTGCTTCTTGCCTTGTGGCAGTGAGGGATAGATCCCCTGTGGGCCATCTTCCCTCACATAATTGCAGGAAACTACCTCAGAAAGAACCTCAATTTGTGTAGTTTCCCACTGTGGGAGTCAATTGAAGCAGCTCAGCCAGGAGTTCAAAAAAAGCCAAACCTGTACAAGCTGATAGAGCATAGAGGGAGAGGACCAGACAGACACAGGAGCAGGGAACAGGCTAATGTTTCCCCCTATCAACTTCAAAAAGCAATGAAGAGCCATGAAATTGGCCTGTGTGCCTGCAGAGAGGAATGTGGATGAGCTCATACAACCCCCAGACAAAGGATGGTCCTTTCTGCTGTACATGAGGAGGCAGTGTCAATCCTGCAAGCAGAATTGTTGGGATTGCTACCAGACAGTGGTATCCAGTATGGATGCCCACACTTCAAATGGATGCTAAAGGCAGGTTTCAAAACACAGTTACAGGAGCAAATGTACTGAGAAACTCCTGATGTTCAACCTGCTTGGCTTAACAAAGAAGGGGCTGTGTTGGCCTAGTCTTGATGTTAGGTGTATCTTCATGATGAAATCAGTGCCAATAGAAAATTCTTTAATCCAAAGAACAAATGCATATCAAGCACAGCCTCTGGGCAGGGAGCAGAATCTGTATTAATTGAGATTCAAAATGAGATGCACAGACACGCTCGATTCCCCAGTACTCAAGGTGCTTAAATCAAGGCTGGATGCCTTTTTAAAGGCCATGTCATGGTTTAACAAGGAGTTACAGGCCTGATGCAGCAATCTCTTGATACAGTTTTATGGTGTGTAACACACAGTCCCTTCTTGCCTAAAATTTCTGGAGGACCAAAATCAACAACAAAAGCTGGATCTGTTTTTTGCACTGTGTCCCCCGCAGCACACAGGACTCCTACAAACCAAGCTACACTTGCTCCAGTGTGCACCGAGCTCTGCTCCCCAGCAGAGTGAGGAAATTGCTTACTAGAATAAATAATATGGTGGTAAATCCAAGGAGCTGCCTGGATGTACACTGGTGCCACTACTGAGATGGGAGACACAAGCACAGATGGGGTCAGACATCTCTGCCCTTGTCTCAGCAGGCATCTAATAACAGCATCCTTTTCCTCCAGCTTTCCAACATTCTCACCTCTTGCTGGTTTTCTGCCCTCACTTAGGGCCTTTTTGGTGTTCAGTTATGGAAGAAATCCCTGTTCAAAGTCTGAGCTGCTGGGGTTCACCCCATGAGACACACTGTGGGCCCACATGCACCATGATGCTGGGACTCTCTGTGTGTGTGAGACACAGGGGGTGGAAAACACTGGCTATGGACAAGGCCAGTGCTGCCAAAGCATGAATGGTAGGAGATGGAAACCACACCACAGAGTCCTTCTTGCAAGGTGCACACCACGCACATCTACAACAGGAACGACAAACCCCTTTCTTTCCCAGCATATGCCAACACTTCCTCATACTCCAGCCAGGATGGTAACTGTTCTTCAGTGCTCTGCAGTCCTCTCAAGTCTCTCCAGCTGGCA
This sequence comes from Molothrus aeneus, assembly GCF_037042795.1. Classification (NCBI taxonomy): domain Eukaryota; kingdom Metazoa; phylum Chordata; class Aves; order Passeriformes; family Icteridae; genus Molothrus; species Molothrus aeneus. The sequence goes on along the minus strand of NC_089647.1, from coordinate 76,543,723 downwards.
TATGTGTGGTCTGATCCTAGTCTCAGTGTTAAAGCAGTATTTGAGGTGTTGGAGCAGCAGAGGCAGCCTGCTGTGTGGTCACTGTGTGCTCTGAGGTGTAAGACTGCTGGCCTTGTTCAAGTTCCTGCCCAGCAGTCTCCAGCTGCCATAGGGGATATGGTAGAGGTGGAGCAGCCTTGGAAGGCAAGCATGAGAACCTAAGAGTGGGCCCCATTCTGCACATGCTTTCTCTTCCCTGAAGCAAAAAGGGGGGGCAGCAGAAGGCAGTCCCCAGTCTAGAGGCCACCCTGCCCTCCACATCCATCACAGCAATGCCCAAGTGACAGGGGTTTTTCACAGGACTGCAGTCCTACTTCTCATCCTTATCCCCATCCTATTTTAGGACCTGAAGTGCTCAGCTTACCCTTGCAGCTTTTAACACAGCCATAAGCAGCTCCAGCAGCAAGATACTTTTTCTTAATCATGTTTGCTCCTTTTGCTTGATGGAGGAGGCTGTTGAAGCAGTGTGGGGTATTATCCAGTGGTCACTCAGGTGCATCACTGCTTCTTCCCAAGATCCCTCTCCCCAAATTAGGGCCACAGAAAGGTGCAGGGGTCAATACATCTTCCTTTGTGCTGGAGCAAGGTGAGTGCACAGTCGGCTTCCAACCATAATGTCATACTCCAAGCAAACAAACCTCAGCTCATTCCAAAACCTGTTTGTTCCTAAGCATACTTAGCCAGCAAAGTGATAACTTGCTAAGCAAACAGCTATCCATGAATCATACCTCAGGAGACAGAGATGCTTTCTGAGAGCACCAACAAAAGCAGACTGATGTGCCCTATGAATAAACAGATTCTGAAAGGTTTCTCTCCTATTTTCTCTCTGTCCAGCTCCAGCAGAAGTGGATGGACAAAAGCAGCAGGGCACTAGGGGGGCTGAGGAGCATCAGTAAGCAGGACCCAATAAAGCCACTAGCAGAGCAACTGGAGTGACTGATCTTTTAGGTTTCCATGGCTTATTCTGGGGAAGACATCAGTGCTTAATTGAGCATAAATGGAAGAAGAGCAATCAGAAAGCTAACTTAGGAGCAATGGTATCAGGATATATTTAGTTTTCCCCAAGGAGAGACAGTGACATAACCAGAATTATTACTCACTGTTTTGCAGAGGAACTGTTCTTCCAGAGCCTGCAAGGTGGTGGTTGCTTTCCCAAGTGCTGAACTCACTCCACTCCCACTCATGTCAGCAGATTGGCTCACAGATTATTTAAGTCCTTTAACCCAAATTACCTTTTCCCCCTCCCCATAAGTGTTCTTGCCAGGGAGTCTTCCTGAAAAGCACAGCAAGAACTAGATTGCTCAGGTTTACAACATATTGGGAAAACTTAAAGTAGGAGCAACAAAGCAGCTGCTCCCCATCAAACATCACAGTAAGGACCTGCCTGCTGAGGAGACATTAATTTCTCCTGGGGGATGATGGGGACTTCAAAAGCCTCTTTCTAGAACTGAAATAATAATTCTTTTGTGATCAGCCTTAGCATAAGATCTTTGTATGTGTTTTGTGAGAAGACAGATACTAAAGAACAATGTCATTTCACAAAGAAGTAGAGAAATATCAAACGATAAAGCTTTCATTTAAACAGAAGTCCTTACTTTTGGCACAAAACTACCATTCATTCCTCTATGCTAGCAGGACAGTATTATGAAGTTACCACTTCCATATGATCATATACTACATGTCTGTACAGCACACCACTGAGCCCAACCTCTTGCTTTTCTTCAATCTCACTGCTGTCTATGTGACCAACACTCTATTTCCAGGCTGTGCCAACCCTCAACACATGGCTTGAGGGTTGGCACACTCATGTTTTCCGAGTTCAGACTATACTTGACAAGAAAAACCTGCCTTCTGTCCACACAATAAAAGCAGTGACATGGATCAATGGCAAAACTTAGGTGGAGATGTTGGGTGGCTATTGGGAATATAACCCAAAGCTGGAGGTAGCACAGCTTGCACACAGGCCTGGGGGGTAACATGTGATGCTCAGGCACCTCCATTTCCAGTGGAGGAAGGGTTGGGCTGCTGTAAAGATATCCAGAGGCTGATTCAGTAAAAGGAAATACCAGGCACCTTTCTCCTCTTCTGGTCTGCTTATCCCATGCATTTTTAAGCAGAGGCATCTAATGCTGCAGACAGATGGGATGGACAGTCAGGTAGTTATGACTTTCCCAAGAGGAGGTGATGGGAAGCTGGGCTCTCTCAGTTTTAAAAATGCCAGTGGCCAGGAGGTGACCCATCCCCTTGGCCCCAGGGTGTTCTGGGGAGGAGGACACCCTCTACACTGAAGCTGGACACTGCTCAGCCTGAAAGCCTAAAGCAGCTTCCTCCTCTGGTAGAGGTGGCTGCTGGGGCATGCATTTGTCATGAGATCTCCATTGAATTGGAGATGGTCCTGGTTGGAGGGACTCCTGGACCCCAACAAAGGGCACAACAGCTGATCTAAGCAGTCCCTTTGGCAGGCGTTCTTTTGGTTTGGGTTCTCCTTCAGCCTGGTGCACCAGACTGCAGGCAGCCCCACTGATTTGTGAGTGGCTCCGACATCTTTGCCTCAGTAGCAGCTGCCTCTGACAAGCCAGGGGACAAAGTGAATGGCTGGGGGGAGGTGGGAAGAAACTTCTGCTGTCCAACTCTAATCTGCAATTGCAAGGCTGACAGACTCTATCCCAGTTTAGGCAGATTGACTCCCACCTGTAATAAGAGGAAGTGAGGAAATACCTCTGTCTCTCATCTGTGTCTGGCTGTGACCATTTTTGGCCCATTGCACTACAAAGTTAGATGTTAAGGGTGATTCATGCTAACATCTTGGATATTGCATGGAGAAAGCCTGGAATCAATGGCTAGACAGCTACCACAGAAAGCTGAGGGGCTTGAGAAGCTGTCCCTGTTCTGGTGTGAAGTTCCTCCTTCCTCCTGTCAGTGTAAATACTCATCTTCTTTCAGCACAGCAACAACAAAAAAGTGTTCATTTAAACTCAGTGAGGGTGGCCAGGAGAAGAGCCTTTGCACAATTAGGCACGGCTCAGAGACAGTCTAAGTGCTTTAGTGCCTCTTGGCTGTTAGTAGCTGCTTCCCAGCTGAGACACAGGGTCTGGCTATCTGTTAATTTGGATACAGCAATTACAGGCTGAGAGCTCTGCTGGGCCAGATCCCAGCCTCCATGTGTAATGCTGATATAGCTAGAGCTGTGTTTCTGGCATTTGTGGTTAAAAAATTGCCTTTGGAAACAATTTTATGCACTTTATTTCCATCAGGGCTCTCAGTAACATTTGCCCAGATGAGAGTTCCTGGTATTCCTTCAAATGTGTGGAGACCCACATTTGAGCTCAAATTAAAAGTTGGTGAGGGGTCACTTTTCTTTGGCTCACTTTGGAAATAATAATTTTTTTTTAATCTCAGTCAGATGAAGTGCTAGAAGAACTTGGGAGGAAAAGTCGTGGTATAAAAAGTACAGCATGATACTTAAAGTTCATCTCAGTCACATTAAATGAAGGAATATTGCAGGGTTTGGCCCCTCAGCATTAAGCTGTGGATGAGACCCCAAGAGCATGGCAGGACCCAGCAGCAGCATATTGCTGGGAGAAGGAGGGGATCAGGCAGCAGGGACCTGCAGTCACCTCACCACAGGCAACAGCATCCCCTCACCCAGCAGCCCATGTGTGTCCTTTGAAGATACCTTGTAAACCAGTTTTCTTCTGGCATATCATCTTCCTCTGTGATGACATGCCTGTTTATCAAAAGCATAGACTGGTTCCTAAATCCTTTCTAGCTCACTGCAAACAGCTTCACCTGATGTCTCAGCCCTTCACCCACTGGCTCCATGTGATTTTTCCCTTTCCAGCTTCTGCTCAGCCCCCTCCTGCCCAGGATATAAAGGCTTGTTGTCGTTTTTGCATTTAAGCAAGCTTTTGCTAAGAAGAGGTATCTGAGGCATGCATATACTGTTTTTTAATCCTTTACCTCCCACACATCCCTCTTTTCTTAAACCAAGCTGTTAATAAGAATACAGATTACTGCAGCCAGAATTTATAGTAAGAATTTGCAGTAGCGAAATATAAATTTGAGAAAGTGGCAGCAGCATGATCAAACCACAGCTCTGCTCATAAACATTCCTACAGTGTGTATTTCCCACAGTTTGCCTACCACAGCTTATAGCCAGAGATATAGTTTTAAATGAGTAGGCCTGTTTTTAAGGATTTCCTGCCTGACAACCATCAGAGACAACATTTCATATCTCAGTGTCATTAAGTCTGCAGTAACTGTGAGGTCCCAATGTGATTATCATATGTAAATGGGAAAAAAAAAAAGAAAAAATAGGCAAACTGCCTTGAGAGTCCTGTTGAAAATGGAGAATGCAATTCTCCACATCCTCCAGATTCACTTTAGGGAGGAATTGAGCAACTGGGTGTCCCCCTGAAATGGCAAGCATAAAATGAAAAGACAGAAAAAGTGCCTCTCCTTCTTTGTCAAGAAGAAAATTTTAATCCAGGCTTCAAAGATGTGGTCTGGTTGCCCTTGACTGTTTGTGGGAGAGGCCAGAGCCTCTCCTGGGGTATGGGGTGGGATGTGAGAGAGCACAGAGCTGCCTGACAAGCAGGCAGGCATGCAGAGAAATGGGAACAGCCTGCAGATAGTGCCAGGCCAGGTCAGGTTTAGGACATGGAGCTGGTAGCAGGGCAAGCTGAGTTGGTGCTTGATTGCTTTACAAACCCCCAGTCAGCTCTTTGTCCCTTCAGCTCCTGTTCAGATGTCTTTTACTCCCCTTTCCCTCCCCCTTATCCAGTGCAGGCTCAGGGTGACACAAGTCCCACCAAGAGCAGTCAGACGGGTGCCCAGGCACTCCCAGGATGCTCCCAGGGCTCTGTGGGCCTCCAATCCCTGTGCTGGGAGTGTTCAGGGTCAGATGCAGATGCTCAAGGCTTGGCCAGAGGAAGAGCACTTCATCATCACTGCCTGTCTCTCAGAAGGGGCCTTTACCCCCCTCATCCTCCTGTCCTGCCAGGCAGGGGCACAGCAGGGAGCCTGTCACTGCAGGCAGTGCCTGCCTCAGGGCACCAAGGGGGGTTCTGCACAGCACCATGGCGCCTCTGCACAGTCAGCCAACCTCATGTGCTGGAATCTCCTCTGGGATCCTCTCAGGTCAGCCTTTCCTCCTCACCCCAGTGGTGAGTGGGAGCCAAACACCCTGGTGTGTACTGTGTCCCTGACAGCTACTGCACAGCTGGGACCATACTGCAGTTTCCTCTTATCTCAATGTAAAATAACACAGAAAATATCTTCCAATCACACTTCACCAGAGCTACACTTCCAAAGGTACCTTTCTGAGTCCATAGCTTACATATGTGTTACCCAAGTACCCACCTGCCTCTCTTGCCTTTGACCAAACCTCATAATGGCTGCTGGTTTTCAAATGCTCTTGAATCCCTCCACTGCTCAGCCCACAAATCATGTCCCTCCCTTCTCTTGTATGAAGTTGTAATAAAGGTTTGCAGGCATTTTTCTTTGTGAATTTTTTGCAGTTTGTACCCAGCATAAAAACTGACAATTAGGCATGTTTTAAAGGTGTAGTTTAGCCTAAGTACATTAGTCTCAGCTGATTGCAGTACCACTTCTTCAAAAAGCAGTAACCCATCACCAAAAAGGCTTCTCCATTAGTAGCACTTATGCTAGTTGTGCATATTTAATATAAAATTGCCCATGAGTAAAAATGGCCATTAAGTCTCTCAATTAAATTGACATACACAGGTTATGCAGGTCTCACATCACCTTTGTGCCTTCATTCACTGCTTGCCACAAACCTCCATAACACAGAGCCTCTCCCGATGGTTTTCTCTGCAAGGGACAACAGGGAAGGACATCCCAACACCCCCTGATTTCTACACCATATGGCATTCAATGCATTTGCCCCTGTTCAGGTTGGGAAGTGAATCACAGCCAATGCAAACGATAGCAAAGGAAAGTAAAAACTTACTAGTCATGTTTCTTGGTGAGGATGAGTTTCACACTACTGCAGTCTCACACTTCACAGCTAAAAAAGCACAAGGCATCACAGCACAGTTATTATTTAAAGATCTGTTTCAGTCAGTGGATGACAATGCCTGTAAAGGCAGGGGAGACAAAGCAAGTGACACTCCTGAGTTCACTGCCAGGGGTGCAGACCACAATGTTTAGACAGCTTGTGACACTAAAAATTGACAGCCTGCCTGTAGGGGGACACAGTATGGGTAAATGAAGGTGGTATAGAATGTAATCTTACCCCCTAAAGAGTTGCAGCCTGGTTAATTATTAAGGATTAGGAGAAGGCCTGACTTTAACAGGCCACACCTGTAGCCCATCAGAAAACCAATCCAAAAGAGTGGATTGGTTGGTTGGGGGGAACTGGAGTCAGTTAGCTGCTGTGAGGATGAGGAAGAGTCAGTGCCTAGAGGAGCTGCCTACAAGAAACATCAAGGAGGTATGAAACTCTAGCAATATGGAACCTGTGCAATGTAATGACAATAGAACTCTTGCAATATATGGCAACACCTGCTAATGGATGCTGCCACAGCTCCAGTCCCTCCAGACATGGGGTGGGCTGATGGCTCTCAGTGGGGATGTTCTGGGTCTCAGACAGGGCACAGTCTGCAGAGTGAGTCCCTGGGGAGCAGAGGAGCAAATGGAGAGCATGCCTGATGCTTTCAGCTATGCTGAGGGACTGCAATCACAGAGACTTTTAAAATTTCCTGCTTTATCACTTGCTCCAAGGAAATCTGAACTCAAATATAGCAGCCCTACTATGATCTAGTCAAACTAATTTTTCTCCTGGTTGGATGCCTGGCAGCTGAAGGAAGCTTTGCACTCTCTTCTTATCAAACTCTTTAATGGGGTTTTGACCCGGACTCCTCGATCACTACTGCTTTTTGTATCTGTTGCTGCAGAAACTCCAGGAAAGAGTGGAAATCTTTGCCCTCAATTGCTGTCTTCTTCAGAATAGGCACCTGTTCAGTGTAATGAACACACATTTGGGCTTTTTATCACAAATTATTGACTGCTCCCACAAAGCTGTTCAAGGTCTCAGGCAAACACATCTGGTGTCTCCCAGTCTGCTGCTGCCTACCCATTCTTCTCTTCTGTGTGTAGAGGAATAGAATATAAGAAAATAAAGATAGTGTAGAAAGTAATCTTACCCCTAAGGAGTTGCAGCTGGGCCAATTATCAGAGATTAAAAACAGGCCTGACTTTAACAGGCCACAGCTGTAACCAATGAGAAGCAGAGTGCTATAAAAGAGTGGGGTGGCTGGGTGAGAAGGGAACTGGAGTCAGCTGGCTGCTTTGTGAAGAAGAAAGAGTTAGTGCTCTGAGGAGATGCCCACAAGAAAACACCAAGAAGGTATGAAACTTTTGTGATAAGAACACAACAGCATGGAACCCCTGCAATAAGATGACATCTGTGACCACTTCAGGTCCTGCAGTAATGAACTTTTAACCTCGGACACAATGCTTTCCTCAGAGGAACTGTCCATCAAGCTCTCAGCCCTGAGTTTGAAGCCCAAATAAGTATGGAAGGGAGTTCTCCCTCAGCTTGTCACAAATCATGAATTAGAATATGCAACCATGTCTACTTACCATCATTTCAGCAGTGGGCTGATGAACTGAACAGCCAGGCCAGGCATAACCATGTACAGGCGAAGGCATTTTCAGCCCCTGGGTGATGTATATTCAACAACAGCACAGCCTCTGTGTATTTGTGTTCACCAACACATTACCACCTAATGACATGAACAGGAATCCTAGGTTTTAACTTGCTATTCTGTTGCTATTCCCTGCACAGTTCTTCTTCAACAGGCTTTTTCTTCTTCAGATTTCTGGTCCCTAAAACCACCATGTTCTTATTCCTTAAGGCAGGTCCTACTAATTAAAGTATCTAAGGAATTCAACTTGCTGTAGTTCTCCCAGAAACATTTTTTATATTTATTGCTTGCTTGGCAGATAGCATGAATTTGATTGCTGATTTACAGAGCTTAAAGCCAGTGTGGTATACCAAGACAGCTGGAGAACAGGACACAGGGTCTCATTTCCAGTTTAAGTGAAAGAAAGAATGAAATACTGTTTTATTATAGCAGTTCTGATAAGGGCTCTTTTATGCTAAATAACAGCTTCTGTATTAACTCAAGAATATATTTTGGAGGTCCTAAACTTTATGTAGCTTCCACTTCAACAAATGAGAAACTGGAGTGATCAATATAGATTTAAAAAAACCCAAATCCTAGCCACATCTTACTTTACTACCCTGTCCTTGTCCCCACAACCTTTTCTACTTACCACAAACTCCTCTAAATCCCACAGCCTTGTCCCCACCAAGTCTTCCTTCTGAGCACCCACTCAGTAGAAGCATTAGATGATGGACCTCTTCAAGCAGGATACACAGTTCCATTGCACTAGAGCTGCCTGGCCAAGACCAGCTCTTGACCTTTCTCAGTACCAATGACAGATTTGTGTCTTCCTTTATTTTGTGGATGGCTTAGGCTCAGCCAGCAGTGGGTTACAGAGCTGTGGTCTCAAGCATGTTTTTTGTGCCTCTACAGGGACCCAGAGATGGGGATTGCAACAGGTAGCTCCACCAGTAAATCTTCACCTAAGGTAAAGTTGCAAACACCAGACAAAATGATTCAGACCTTAATATGTGGTAGAGAAGGGGGAATCAAGCCTCTTCATATTCAAGATGACTCTCATGGAGAAGAAGCTGATGTTTTCATCCCTGTTTTTGAGGTCTGTCTCATGTTAAACTGATCCACCTGCAGGCCTAGTGCTTAAGGCACCGAAAGAATGCTGAAGTGTGAGAGCTGTGTATCAAACACTGACCTTGAAACAGCAGCTTGAGTGAAAGAGAACATGTCTCTGGGTGCCAGATAATTGATTTAACTTTAAGCAAACCATGATTAAATGTAAGATCTCTGTGGCAAAAAGAACATGAGGTCAAACCCAAAACACCCCTCCACATGGTGATGAATTGAAGAATAGCAATCCAAACAAACCCAGGGACCTCAGCCAGCTACTCTCCCTTGGAAACACAGGAACTCAACTTCTTCTTTGTTGAGATATGCATATAAGAGACTTTTATCTCCTTCACATTCACCCAGCCCAGCTGAAATTGGAGCAGAGGAGGCTGCTTACCTGCTATTCATCCTTCTTGTCCACCCTCAACTCTGCCCTCAGCTCAACTCTGCCCTCAGCTGAACAGATGGGCATGCCAGGCTCTTAGGAAGAAAGACCAGTAGGCTCAAACCTCCTTGGACCACAGGTATTTACAGGATACATTTATGCATTTTAATCTCACTTCCACTTTGATCATGTTTGCATAGAGAGGTGCAGAGCACCCACTTGAGCACACTTGCACAAGAGCATGGGGAGCGAAGCACCCTGGTGTGGCTGAGATGCCAAGGCAGAGGGGAGGTAGAGGCTCTGAGCATTGTCCACTCATGAAATAGCTTTTCAGACCAGCTCTTTCAGGGCTCAATGTTGAGTCCCACTGAAACCCTCTATGCTCCCCACCAACCCCTAACTCAGCACTCTAAGTGTCACTTAGGAGTTTAGTGACAACTTTAGGAATTTCCTTGTGAATATCACCAAACCTGTTGTGTCAGTTGCTGGTAGTTATGGAAATATTCTGTATTTGACCAATACTACGTTGGCCATCGGCCTTTCCCCAAGGTCTACCCCTCTGTGTTTAGGGCACAAAGTCTACAAGGGCACCAAGTGACTCATCTCTCAGTCACACAACCACATCCATTAAAAATTCTACAACTGAAATAATGATTTTCATCTCCTTTTGAAATGAGATTTATTAAGGGAAAAAAAATACATAGAAGACTCTCTCCTGTGGCATCTTTCTAAAGAAAGCATGTAAAGTTTATTTCAGCTGAAGGCTTTACCTTGTTCCACTTGTCTCAGACAATCCACCAGGGACAGGGCTTGTTCCCCCTGGGAGGCTTTTATCCACCTCAGTGGCAGGAAAAGGGAAAACCACGATTGTTTCTGGTGTCAATAAGAAGCCTGGAGGTCTTAGGGAAGCCAAGCTCAGCGAGCCTCTTCCCTTGTGTGTGGCTGCTCACTGCTGACACTGATCCCACCAACCCAAACTTGGAGTTGGTCTGCAAGAGAATGTGTTTTGTTTTCCCATTACCTTGTGCCAGTGGCCATGATAACACCCAAATGTCTTTTCTGTGCTAGGTTAGTTTGCCTCTGGCAGGAGATATTGTGGCCATGAGGCACCCAAACTGCTGTAATTGTTCCTAAAGAGTGACAGCCACCTGAAATCCCCCACCATATGCAATGTCCTACTTCCCCCAGCGCTCTGCGTGGCAAAGGGGCTGTTGATGGCCCCTCTTTCTACACAACAGCAAAACATTAGCATTACCCAAACAGAAAAGATAAACTCTGGGAGTTTTCCAGAGACTTAATTAATAAGCTAAACTTCTTTCCCTCCTCACTGAGATCTCAGTGTTGTCAGAAGGGCATCAAGGATTTATCTTTGTTTATTGGAATTAATTTACTTCTTCCCCCAAATGACAACTGCAGTTTGGTTAAAGCAGTCAGTCTCACACTAATTTATTTGTTCTCTGAGTACCTTTCAGTATCCACAGAAATTATCAAATTAAAATTTGTCAGTTCCTGTAATGGTCTGACCTTTTCAATGTGAGAAAGTTCAAAGTGTGGCTCAACAGGTTCGAAAGGACAGCTGCCAAGAGCAGCTGCCCACACTGGAACATCAGTGTAAATGTTCCAGCAGGTAAATAGTCACTGGGAGAGCTCGAGAAAATATCTTGCTGGGTGAGCAAGCAGAAAAGGTGTCATGTGTAAAATGAATTAAAAAGGATATAGCATTTTAGTGATATATCCTAGGGAAAAATCAGAGCTCAGGTATCTATCTAATCAAACTCAGACTCTGAAAGGTAATATATCTCCATACTCTGAATTCAAACAAGGGGAATAACCAAAAAGCCAAGCTTGCTTGAACAGAAGCTATTAACCCTTTATTGCCTGCTTTTGCTTTTTAGCAAATGTCTATTCACCAGTTATCTTCAGCAAACTTAGACTTCATCAGCACTTGAGAGCCATTGTGACACAGTCCATACAGCTGCACCCTTGGAGGCTGGCAGGGCTTGTGCTTGCTGTGGTCTCACTGCAAGAGGCTGCTTGAAAAGACAGCCACAGTGTTCCCTCTCCCCTGCTCCCTCATGTCAGCTACTTGAGCATCCACAGAGGGAGTGGGGTCCAGCTCGAGCCCCTTCTCCAGGTCTGCCCACGTTTGCCATCTACACAATAGGTACGTGGCTGCTGGCTCTGGTGTGTGGGAGACTGTGGGTCAGAGGCAGGCAGGGCAGAGCAAACCTGGCCTCTTCCCTGCTAGGGGGGTCAAGAACAATTTAAATAGACCCCAATGACCTGATCCTGTTTCATCTGAGATATGTGAGCAACTGCATGGAGTGCCAAGGCTTACATGGGGGCAGAATTAGTGCTGGGTTTTAGCCAGACACAGACATGATAAGTCAATGCAGGGAAGGATGGGGACTGGCCAAAGCAGTGTGTCAGGATGGACACCTTGGGCCTTTTGCTGTCATTAGCTCTAACATGGAATTGCTGGAAGGGTCTGGGATTTTGTTTCTCTGGTTTTTTGCCATCCTTGAAAGCACCATATGGGATTCCTGTGACTCCCAGAAACACATGACCTCTGATGTAAACTTACCAACACATTGTGGTGTATAATTTACTAATGGTCTTCCCGCTAATGATGCAGATTTAAAGCAATAGCTGACAAGTCCTTGTCCAGAGGAACTGTTAAAGCTCTCACAAGTTAAAGTTTGGTCTCACAGGGACTAAATCTGAGGGAGGAATTAATGCAAAGGTTCCTGATTCCCTGATATAGCTGTAGCAATGATGGAGTTAATGCACATGGTTCTTTGGGATTTATCTCACATCTGTGATGAGCAGGGAAAAAAGAGATGTCTCTTCAAAGTCCTTGATAAATTCCTCAGGGACTAAAGTTTTCCTCTGGCCGCCTAGCACGACAGTTACCATAGAGTTTAAACAGTAATTGCTCCATGGGAAGCTCTCTGCATCAACAGAGAGCAGCTTTGGTCCCTTGGATTTCATTATTTTAATCAGAGATTTAGGCATTTTACTAATATCTAAGATGCAAAGTTGAAAGCTACATGACCATGCACTCCAATTACATTATTTCTTACAGCAGTGGGGGTCTTCACTGTTTTAAGTATTTGAACACAGATTTTGGGAATTTTAACAATGCTTGCCAGAAAAGGGAGGGCACTGAGAAGAGAGAATGAGCAGACAGCTTACTGGTTAATTACAGCTTAGAAAATATCATGCCTGGTCCCTGAGATTACTTTGCTTTGATTACTGTACTTCAAGACTGCATCACTGGCTCTACAGACCTCTCAGAAAACATTTTACCAGTGGAATTAGGAAGCCAATAATTGATGTCACCAGGCCTCCAGCCATCCCTGCTGCCTACCTAGCTTTTTTCCTCCATGTGATTTAAGGCTCTGAGTACAGTTAGCTTTTGTTTACTGCAAATGCTTTCTTCATGAAGACTGATTCTGTCTGCCACCTGTGCATTTGACCTGGTAAAGCAAGCCCCTCTTGGCTTTCCCCCTCCCTGCCTTATGCCACTGTAACTTCCTTCCCAAAAGCAGGTCCAGACCCTTTTGTTCCCTCTGCTGGGCCTGCTTCCCTTTGATGAACTGTAAAGTCAAAGCAGAAAGTGGGTGGCTTGCAGGGAGGGTCTATGGTAATCACAAGCTTGTGAATGATACATGGCCCAAAGAAGTTCTTAGCGTGCAGGCAAGAACATGGAAAAGTGTCCCTGGGATGCAATTTTCTTTCCCATAATGAAGTTGCATGGGGACAGATGTTGTCAGATGTGGTCTAGGCTTGGGAGGCTTTGCTTTAACTGGGTTTTACCTTCATTTAAAGTTTTCAGTGATACTTTGGGGTTTACTCCAAAAAACCTCCAAGGAATTCCCTTGATGGATTACGCACAGGTGGGGCCACAGCTCTCTTCACAGAGAGCAGCACGCACAACTTCCCCAGGATTTTTCCCAGGGAAGGCAGTGAGAAAGCTCAGAGAAGAAGAAAAACAATTCTTATCTCTACTTGCTGCATCTGTTATTTGGCACATGTGGAATGTGTTCTGGAGATTGTTTACAAAAAGGGATTTGTTGATTGGCCACTGGTGATGGTTGTTTGGTTTGATTGACCAATTAGGTCAAAGCTGTTTCATGACTGTCTGAAAGAGTTATTCTTTAGTTTAGTATAGTTTAGTATATAGTATATTATTAGTATGTTATATAATATGGTATAGCTTAATAAAGCAATTGTTCAGCCTTCTGAAATCACTGGAGTCATTGCATGTTATTCCCCAGTTGGGGGATGCCCTGCCACAATACACAGGCATATATGACTTTGTTTTTCCATGCTGTATTCCCCATCTGACTTCTCACAGGCTCCTCCCCATAGAGGGGCAAGAAGGTTCCCTGGGTTTCAGGCAAGGTTGTATTCCTTGCAGCTGATGGACAGTCTTGAATTTACTGTCCACTGCGAAGGAAAATCAGATATATTGTTGCAGACCTTAAGCCATCATCAGCTTGTGGTTCCTTACCTGGAGGTTTAGTAGGAGCCAAAGTTCTGCACTAGGTGCATGAAGCAAGCACAATTCAAAATTCCCACTGTGCAGATGGACCCCCTTGACCCTCCAACCCAACTCCAGAGTCACACCATGCTGATGGGCAGGCAGATTTTACAAAAAATCCCTGCTTTTGGAGAGAGTGTATCCATATTCACCACATCCTTACAGCCTTGGCATGGGAAGGCACCTCCTCACACAGCTGTATTATTTATAGGTTAGGCCAAATACTGGGATATTGAAGTAAGGCTACAAGACATTTTCAGTTTCAGAAACAGCTCATAAATAAGAAGTTAAGTCTTATATTTTAAGAAGAAACATTAAAGTTCCTGTCCCTGAGCTTTACAGGAAAAAGCTGAAAAATATATGCTGCACAATGCTGCCAGAATCTATGAATCTGACTCTTCCCCAGCTCACCTCTGTTGTAAACCAACTTGATGCCATGACTGCCCTGCCAGCAGAGGGGAACCAGGTGGCTGCTGCCTCTGCAGTGGAAAGGGTAAAGCAAGAGAGATGATTTACCCAAAAATTCCAAGTCCTGCTGCAACAGCTCCCTCCTCCAGCCTTCTCCTACTCACCTCCATTTCCTGCCACTCTCCAGTAACTGCCTGCAAGGAGAAGGGCATCCACCTCTCTTTCCTCTACTATTTTCCCCCTCCTAATCTGTCAGTTTATGGAACCATGTTCTGCTCAGGATGAAGGCTTGCTCCCAACATATTAGGAACTGGAGTTATTTACTTCATAATGGCTTTGGCATCTTTGAGCACCAACCCTGGGTCAGCTGCATGCTCCTAAAGAAAACACACCACAGACCCAGACCAGGCTGTAGCAAAGTGTCATGGTTGATCCCCTTTTTTATGGCTTCTAGAGTGGGTACCTTCTCACTTATGTATCCCACTGCAGACACCAGAGAACTGGTGAGAACCAAGCCTGAATTCTTCCATCCTATTGAAATATAAGCATTAAACCATTATAATTATACCTTTCTAGTCCCTGTTAGGATGGTAAGTTTGATTTTTGAGCTTCCAAATGAAAACAAAATTAATGAGATTTTTGCAGTAGTAAAAATGCCTCCCCCCTTATTGACAATCTCTGCATGTAGCTTGGCCTTGCTTCCTACTGTGCGCAAATAATAATGTGGCTATTGTTGCATTTTTGTCATAATTTCAAAAGGCAGTTGGAGCAAATGAAATCAGAAAAGGAAGTTTATAGTACTTCACATTTTTCTATGTAAGGTTTCATGCTGTGTTATACACTGTTCATCACTTTGTCTGTACTTTATTTGCTGTGAGATATCTGAAATTCTTTGTCTTATCTGATCTATGATTTAAGATTCTGACCTTTTCATCTCTCTGTAATTTCACTGCCAGCTCACTCAATATGCCTTTGTTTATAGCCTTACAGCAGGGAGACCAAGACAAGATGGGAGTTGCTTATGCACTGGAAAGACAGAAATTTCCATTTGCTAAAAATTTGCGTGTGAAAGAGGGAAGCAGAGATATAATTTCAAAAAGTTTTTATAGAATCTGGAAAAACAGATGAGAAAGAGGATTAGACACCCTTTCAAACAGGACTTTCTGCTAAAAGAACGAATGCAAAAGCAATACCTTTCTGTTAATGGCGACCTGTGTGAAAAGCAATTTCAACACTAATAAAACCTGATTTTTCAGCTCCATGGTGAGAGCAGCAGAATGGCAGCACACATCCCAGCACTTTCATCAGAATGGTTGGGAAGGCAAATGAAGCCTTTATATCTGCTACTGGGATGTTACATCAGCTTGCCTCGAGTTCTGCTCCCCTGCTGCCTAGGCAGGTTGCAGAACGAGCTCTAGGGATGCTAATTTGTGCTGCAGAATAGCTGCTAAATTATTCAGGGTACTAAAGACAAGGGCTGAGTGTGAATAGCAGAAGACCCTGATGACATAGAGTGATGGCAATAAAATGACAAATGAAATTCAGCGTAGATAAATTTAAAGTGAGGCACCTGGGGGGAAAAGAACCCAATTTTGACTTCCCATACACTGTGCTGAGTTCTGAGTTGACTACTGATACTTGGGAATGAGATCTTGCCATTGGAATATATAATTTTATGGACATGTCAGATTTGTGCTCAGAACTACTCAGAAAAATCCAAAACTGAATTCTAGGAAATATTATGAAAATAAAAGTAAACGACATGTTAAACACCACTCGTATTCACCTCATATAAATCCTTGGTGTACTGAGTACTGTGGGCAGCTGTGGTCACTCCACTCCAAAGAAAGATGTATAAGATTGAGAAATGCAGCAGGCAAGCTCAACCAGCATAATCAAAGACATGGAGATTTACTGAACAGTCTTATACTCTTGCACCTGCTATGGACAGAGGAGAGAGATACAAAATACAGAGAATCACAAAATCAGAAGCTGCATGAAGATGAGCAGGGACTTGTTGCTCAGCATCTCTCCAAATTTAACATCTAGGTGTGCTTCAATGAACCTAGAAGGTGTCCAACTTGAAGCAATCAAAAAGCAGTAGTTTCCTCTCGTTGAAACTTTCACCATAGTTAAGCTAAGCAGTACTAGAAGTTAATATTTAAATCCAAGGAGCAACTGAGTA
The DNA here is from genome assembly GCF_037042795.1 of Molothrus aeneus. Lineage (NCBI taxonomy): Eukaryota > Metazoa > Chordata > Aves > Passeriformes > Icteridae > Molothrus > Molothrus aeneus. The sequence continues at coordinate 76,527,404 of NC_089647.1, read as the reverse complement.
AATTCAAAGAAGAAAAAAAGTCCATGAAAAACCCTTTAAACTCCAAGATGCTAGACTTGGTCAAGAAGTCCTTGACCTAAAAATGATTGGCAGCTAGGAGACAGATTGTCATCTATATAAATACACATATATATATATATATATATATATATATATATATATATATATATGTATTTAGACAGACATGCTTTCCTGCATATATATACATATATTTACAAGAAGCCACTCAGGCCTCTATCAGAGAGAGGATGTGGGTCTCCTTGGCCATAGTTGAACTCTTCCAGAGACTGTTTTTAAAGTCAATCTTTATTGTTTTGGTCATGGGATGATAGTGGCAGAGGTAGATAAGCCAGGCAGATTTCTCAGTTACAAAAGTCACTGTAAGCTTCAGTTCATCCAGTGATTATGGTATCATAGCAGATAAATTAGATCCTGCAGATACAATTAATCTGCTTTAGATTTCTTCAGTTTATCTTCCTTTGCAGTATACAGAAATAAAAAGACAGACTAGCATATCTAGGTTTAAGTAGGTGTTTCAGGAAGTGAATCAGCCTCTACTAGTGTCTATATTTCCAAAGTCTGGGACAATTATGAGTCAACAAGAGAGCATATTTTGCCCAGGAGTACCAGAAATACATATTTCCTACATATTAATTCCTTCAGATAGTTATTCTATTTTATGATTTATTTAAATATATTTAGATGCAGCATAAACAATGTAGACTGATAAATCATAGTTGGAGCTCATAAATAAAGATGCATCTTTGAAACAAAATCTGGCAAAGACAAGCCTGTCTCAGACCTAGGAGAAGTTTAAATTCAGCTCATGTTCTGCTGAGCTAGCTGCCCAGTTGATCCAAATAGAAGATGAAATATCCTGTGATTGTTTATCTAAACCTTACATAAACTGCAATTCATTTATTTGCCACTTAATTCTCATAAACACAAAGCTGAGTGAACTCAGGGTTGTGCAATTTAGATGGTCAATGAGGAATCCACAACCCCAAGTCTTGGTCACCCTATGACTCACTACTGGGGGGTAGTAGGGTGGCCCTAGCTCCCATACAATCCATCTGTTCATGTCTCCTTTGCATGGAGAGCAGCAGGCTTGGAGCAGGCAAGAGGTATCTTCCAGATCATGGATAGACACAGAAACTAAGTGCTTGTGTAAGCACACCAGAAGTCAAAGAAGGACTTACATTTAAAAAAACCCTCGAAACAAGACCAGATTCATAGCTGGGCTCTCTCTGTCTTCAAATCCAAAACATGTGTGCCCAGCTTGTAGGGATCAATCCAAGTAAGAGGCCAGCAGTGGCATTTTGACAGACATCAGGTGTTTGCACACATGGGATGCAGACACAAGTGCACACGCACATATGCACCACACACACACACAAGAACCCCACTGATCCCTGGGACCATACCTGGGCTGTGTAGCATTAAAGTCTTCCCAAGCATTCATGCTGTATTGGCAGTGTTTATTTTGCTGAAGTTCCACAAGGCCAGGTGTAAGGTTCTGCACCTGGATTGGGGCGATCCCAAGCACAAATACAGGCTGGGCAGAGAATGGATGAGAACAAGCCCTGAGGAGAAGGACTTGGGTGTGGCTGATGGATGAGAAGCTCAACTTAAGCCAGCAATGTGCCCACAAAGCCATTTATATTCTGGTCTGCATCAAAGCAGTATGGCCAGCAGGATGTGATTCTGCCCCTCTACTCCCCTCTAATGAGATCCCAGCTGGAGAGCTGCATCCAGAGCTGGACCCAGAGCTGCAGTTCTGGGGTCCCCAACATAAGAAGGATGTGGACCTGCTGGAGCAGATCCAGAGGAAGGCACATCTAAGCAGATTTTTCTGAAGGTCTCCACATTCTCACTTGCCCTTTGCAGTGGTTGTCTCTTTGGGTCACTGATGCTCACAAGCTGCCCCATCCCCCTCTCCCCCTTATTTCCTATTTCTTTGCTACCTCACTCATTACAGTGACTTTTGTCATCACCTTTGTACAGAGGGTCCCCAGATCTTCTCCCAGTCCTTAAATCTCCCCCTCTGATCTCTGTTGCATCTTCAAATGTTTCTAGACCTATCCACTTGGAAGCCATAACTCCATTTCAAGTGCAGTCTTTCCGAAAGTGAAATGCTGCCCCATCATTCTCTGGCACAGTTGAGGTTCTACCTTCTCAAAAGTATATTTAGGGATTGTTTCCTCCTCTATGAACAGAGAGGGAAAAAGACACATTTCTAGGATGAGACTCTTCTTAACCATCATAAATGTCCAACCATCATAAATGACCAAAGCAGGCCAGATGCTCATGCCTGATGAAAGTGCATTTGACCCCATCACCCACAGGGAGGTCCCCAGGGGTTGCCTGAGGACATTGGCTGCCAGCTGACCTCTACTTATGTGAAAGGAGTCTCATTCAATGTGTGTCACAGAGAAATGGTGAGCTGCTTACCCAGTGGAAAAATTCCTGCAGTAACTTCCACATCTGAGAAGGGCAGACCTTATGTCCTCTCACTGCTACACATTTACATCCCTCTGGGCTCTAACAGGATGGTGAGATTTATAGGTCATTGACTTACCTCCATATTATCTAATCTCCCTTGCTCATGCTCTGAATTTTATTCAGAATGTGAGCAGCATACTCACAAATTTCTTAGGAAATGTTGAAAGGTGCCAAACCTTGGGTAGCATCTAGAGGTAAAATAGAAATAAATGTGAATGAAATCTTAAAAATCCCAGCCTTTCTCCAGTCATATGTAATACTGGCCAGCAATGCTGAGTCTCACTCTTGCTTTTAACTGTGATATAAACTACACATAACAGCACAATATTCTGATGTACTTCTTGAAATGTAACCACGAATGTGGCAAAAAATTATCTGTCTCCTGGTGGCAAAATCAATTTCTTCTTTGGCTATGTAGTAGTATTTATCAGCAATACAGATATTTATTTCACTTATCATCTTGCTGCTGCTGCTTTATAACTGCTTTCACTAAAGTGCAGGACCCAAAAACAGAGCAATCTTCATTTTCCTCCTCCATCTCTCACACTACCCTGCAGCACATGTGATTTTGGGCCCAGAACTGGTGAAGATGATGGACTTTCAGTCTGCAGACCACTTGTCTCAAGTGACACCCCCAAATGCTACAAACACTGCGAGAGAAGTTTAGGCTCCTAACCATAACTCTCAAGGAGAGACACTGTTGGTTGGACATCTGCAAGTATCTGAGACATCTGCACAGGTTTACATATAGAACAAATCTTCTGTTCTGAGATCTGTATCCTTCTGGAGCAGCAGCTGAAAGTCAGATGGGCAACTTCAGGGCACCATAAGCAGCACTGAATTATTCTGTTTAGCAGCCTGTATTGCTCCTCAGTAGTATGAACTCTCCATGCCATCTTGCCTTCCCTGTCAGGATCCAGCCTTTGGGCCCAGTCAGCCAGCAGCTTCTGGGAGTCTGGTTTCGAGCAACAGTGTGAGTTTATGGAGGCTAACATCTGTCTCCCAGGAACTAAGTTAGCGTCACATCAAGAACCAAGCAAGCAGTGAGGTACTACCACCACCACCACCATCATTTAGAGAAATCTGGAGATTACAAAGCCATCCAACCCTTTTGGGTTGGATCACTTTCCAACCTGAAAGTGATACGAGTGGCAGGAAAATGGATAGTTGCAGTAGGGATTTCATTGGTGACACCGAAAAGGGGCTGTAAAACATTATCTAACACAATCCTGCTGCAAGGCATATGTATAATTGTACATTACTTTTTCCTAATTATTAATTCATAGCTTTTCCCTCATCCACTGTGTAGGTCACCTTTTCATAAAAGGAGATCAGGTTGGTCAGACAGGACCTGCCTTTCACAAACCCATGCTGGCTGGGCCTCATGCCTTGGTTGTCCTGTCCATGCCATAAAATAGCACTGGAGCTGGTTTGCTCCTTGACCTTCCCTGGCACCAAGGTCAAGCTGACAGGCCTGTAGATCCTTCTTCCAGCCCTCCTTATAGATGGATGTCACAGCTGTCAACCTCCAGTCAACTGAGACCTCCCTGGTTAATTAGGACTGCAGATAAATGATGGAAAGTGGCTCAGTGAGTCCTTCTGCCAGCTCCCCCAGTACAGTCAGGTGGATCCCACCCAGCCCCACAGACCTTTGTGCATCTGAGAATGTAGCAGGTTGCTGAATATGTACCCTTGGATTATGGGGCAACCTTCTGTTCCTGGTCCCTGTCTGCCAGCTCAGGGGGCTGGGTATCCTGAGAACAACTGATCTTAAGTACTTCAACCTTTCCTCATCCTTTGTCACTGTTTTCACTCACATCCAATAAAGGATGCAGATTCTCCTTAGCCCTCCTTTTACTGATGATGTATTTAGAGAAACATTGTTATTGTATTTTATGGCAGCAGCCAGATTAGGTTCTAGTTAGGCTCTTACCCTTCTAATTTTCTCCCTGTGTAACCTCACAATATCCTTGTAGTGCTCTTGAGTCACCTGCCTTTTTTCCTGAAGGTCTCTACTTTACCCTGAATTCCAGTCAAAGATCTCTGCTCAGATAGGTTGGGGCTCTTCCCTGCTGGGTCATCCTTTAGTACATGGAGACAGTCAGCTCCTGTGCCTTTAGAACCTCCTTCTTGGAGAATGTCCAGCCTTCCTGGACCCCTTTGCCTTCCAGGACTCTTTCCCAAGAGACTTTGTCAACCAGGCTCCAAAACAGCCCAAAGTCTGCCCTCTGGACCCAAGGTAACAGTTCTGTTGACTCAATCTTATTCTTCAAGAATTGGAAACTCTATCAGTTCATGATCATTGTGCCCAAGACGGTCTCCAGCCATCACATCACCCACCAGCCCTTCTCTGTCCACAAACAACAGCTCCAGTGAGGCCCTGCTTGGGCTGCCCACCAGACATATCAGGAAGTTCTCTTCCACACACTCCAGGAACCTGCTTCCTCTCCACTGTACTGTATTTCCAGAAGACCTCTGGTGAGTTCAAGTCCCCCATAAGACCAAATGCTAACAATTGTGAGTCTTCCCCCAGCTGCTTATGGAATATTTTACCTGCCTCTTCGACCTGGTTGGCTGGTTTGTAACAGACTCCCACCAAGATATTGTTGGCCTTTCCCATGATTCTAACTCATCAACACTCTTTTCATCACTGTCGACAAATTCTGGAGACTCAGAACACTCCCTACCATACAGGGCCACCCCACAGCTTTCATATAGGTAGACTTCAAGAGCAATCCAGCAGTACAAGGCTCACAGTGCAGCAACACACTTCAGCTTCTCATTACTCCCCACAGAGCTCAGGAGATTATCCTGACAGTTTGGACTGCTCCTCAGTGCTATTGGAGCAGAAATGAAGTCCAATTGTAAGCAAAAGATTTGGTATTGGGCCCTAATATAATTAAATATTAAGTTAAAGCAATATGATTTTTCTCCATGTACATTTTTTTAAAAACACACAGTAGATTTTTACTATGACATGAAACATTTTCAGTCATTTTTATGGCTATGTAGATAAGACAGAATCTTTAGTGTTTCAAAAACACAATCAATGTTTATTTGTTCTCATAAGTTATTCATGGACCCAACAATATTCAACAAAACTTCATTTTTAACAGATCTCTTAATGAGCATCATTTTTACAGAAAATCACCAACAAATAAATATATGAAAACAATTGCTTTTGACATCACAATGGTTAAACACATTAAATAATTCATTAAATTGTGCTTTATGTCAATGAAAATCCCTAGGTCTACAAACTATCTTTTAAATAGGAATGGAAGTATATATGATTACTCACAATACAATCTCTCAGTAGCAGAATTCACAAACATTATTGCACATAAACAGAAGGAAAATTCCTAAAGAATAAAGTAATTTACAACCTATTAATTTATTCTTTCATCTTAAATATGGCAACTGATGGGAATTCTTTTTTTTTCTTCTCTTCCAACATTTATTTGAAATCACAGAACAAGTGATACAGCCAAGAGGAAAGCCAAGGACATTGCAGGAATGGAACCCATTTCCCTCCATAAAATGTAGACAAAGAAAATATTACAGGAACCAAACTGAAAGAAGTGTTACAGTGAAAATTTGGTACCTTTTTCGAGCGTGCTTTTTCTTTTTTTTCCCACACATACAGAGGATACAGCCATCAACTCCAGCTGAATGACTTTATTGTGATCATTCATCTTGTACATAGTATTCCCCACCAGTCTGGAAACCACCTAATCCTTATCCCAGACCCCAAAAAAGAATAATTCCATGTGTATCAGGGAAACAGCAACAGGGAGAAGAAAAAGTGAGATATGTTTTAAAACAGCAGTGCTCATAACTGATACAAGAATGCAGATGGGAAACAAGATCCCTTCCTAGGGCAGAAGGAAGCATGTGAGGGCAAGAAGATCAACTTAAGAAACCTCCTGACTTAGTCATGGATGTTAAATCTGAAACATCTCCAGACACAAAGGTGATGTGACCTGCCTTTGGTCGAATGGGTATGATACAGATATGAAGTGTGGCTCTGGATCTGACTTCCATCGCTTTTTTTTCTGCATTTCTGTTTTTACTGAACAGTAAGTTACTGCTGTATACTGGGTAGAATCCCTAGCAAGGCTTTGACAGCCTCACTATTAACACATCAGCAGTGGAAAATACCCAACATCAGAAACAGTGGGTTTTTTTTTTCTCTTGATGGTGAAAAAGGTTTTTACTGTCAGCACTGGTGAGTGGGAAAGAGAAGACAAATTTTTATTCCTTAATAAGGCCATAAGGCCTTACGGTGAGTGCTTGGACTAGACATCAAATTATCAGGACCAAGTTCTAATGACACAGCATGTTTCTTTGTCCATTCCAAGCCTACAGTGAATTATAACTGGAAAAGGCAGTGCTGGGAGTGTGATGGGAGAGATTAGAAAGTACATCTCCATTACAGAAGAATGAGATTTGTTTCAGCACCACAGTAGCAGAAGCCAAATTGCCTTGCTTAAGCAAAAAAAGAATGCCAGGAAGATGGACAGAAATCCTATAGCATTGTTGCTCACAAAGCTTTAGAAAGAAACATGCTGCTCCCTGATCTTATATGGGCCAGTGTAATTATGGTGAAGTTTATGCTGTCAGAGCAATGAAAACCTGGAATAACAGAGATATGAAGCAGGATTTTATTTTGCTTTTGCATTACATTACTTCAGGCACTGTGCCCAAGAGGAAAAAAGCTGCAGGCCTGTGTCTTAGAAGTCAGCCTGAAGGTGTTTCCAAACTGCTTTATTTGTCATGTGTAAGGAAACTCTGCTAAGAAAAACAGGACTGTTGGTGCAGTGAGTTTGCTGGATCTGCAGCTGGAGCTAGGGAAGGAGGCACCAGGTCCTTCAGGCCAGGGCTCTGGGCAAGGTCTTAGCTGCTGACTGCCCACCCCTCCCAAAAAAACCCCAAAACTTTTGTTAAAGCAACAAACCTACTCCTCCACAACCAGGGCTGTTACACAGACTCCGGAGGGAAAAAAATCCAACAAACCAACTTCAATTTTAACTAAATCCCAAGCGTTAAGGCAAATCCCATTAACATAGATGCCACAGCACATTAACAGCTCTTCAGGACTCTAATCTTGACTCCTGGGAAATGACTGATGAAAAAGGTTAGGCATCACATTAAGATGTTGCCAAACTATTCAAGCTAACGTAAACCACCTAGAAAACGTCTTCGATTTTCCTCATTAGGCTTTGTTTTGTGTCAGGGAGAAGGAACAGTCTGGAGAACAGTTGGTGTGCTTAGACAGCTGAAAATGATACTTACAGTCACTGGTGAGGCTCCAGGGAAGTATTTCTGAGCACTGTCTCCTCTCCCTTGAAAAGAAAAATACTGCATTTTCTAAATGAAAAATAGGGTCCCAGTTGCTGTGAGCAGCATGGAGAGGGGGCCTGCTGAGCACAGAGGTATGTGAGGAAGGGACAACTTCTTTTTGCATTTAGGAAGAAAAGAAAAGGATGCCCTACAGAACAAAAGATGAGTTGGAATTCATCTTACTTCCTTGCTTATCTTGCTCCTCAATGTGAATTTGGCCTTGCATCTTTCCTTCCACATGGCTGGCTTCTCCCCTGCCCTTCAGGGTCTCCCCAGCACCCCAAACTACCTGTGCTCATGGGAACAAGAAGTGCACCAGCAAATCCTGGAGACTGAGCATCAGGTGCCAAAAGCATCCTTTCCCTCTCACGCTGTTTGGTCTCCAGCAAGATGTGGCAATGGGCACAGGAATGGAGAGATGCAATAGTTCCCATCATCCCTGTGGCACCGACCAGAAAGCTCCTTCTCTCCACAGGGCCAGGGCCAGCCCAGCCTACAGCCCTGGTGCCATCAGCTGTCAGATCACTGTGAATTACCTGCACTGTGCTAAAGGTGCAGTAGTGCCAGTGAGTCTTAGTTCTTCATGGCCCCACTGTCCTGCAGCCAGGACAACCAGACCTCAACTGTAAAGATTTCAATTTAAGTCTTGGAAGGTTGGTGTCCATACGTGAGCGAGGTGTCAGAGTGCCTCTTCCAGGCAAGGGGGATCCAAGCAGCACCATCCAGGAACCCAGGGAGCTCCTCACTCTTCCCTAAGCAGACATCCCATGCTCAGGCAGGAGAACAACAATCTTCCTTTTCCCTTCTGAATGCAGAGGAGGGAGAAATGTACATGAACCATGAGTGGAAGAGGTATTAGGGACCAAACCCCACCGCTACTCACCCCAAGGTAACACATTGACAATCCGACGTAAAGCAGCAGATTGTTAATGAACTACATTGATAATGAGGCATCATCCTGGTAGCCCTCTTCACTTCTTAATGCTATTATGATATTTCAATGTTCAATTTATTATTGTATGCATTAACTTTCAACAGGATCATTAGACTCTATTTTTGATATTCTGCATAGATAAGTAGCAATAGCATTGTCAGAAGAAAAGATACAGCATGCACAAAAAAAAAATCCAACTTGGAAATGAAGGGACAAATTTTCAAATTGAGCCTCTTTTTTCTGTAACACATTATTTTTTCAACCAACTGGATAGAAACCTTGAATTTTGAAAACAAGCGAGAAATGTGCATCCACATCAGGTACTCCAGTACTTCTAATTAGCAAATCTATAAGGTAAAAGCCATTCATGCATGCAATAATATACTTTCAGCATCTTGATTTAGCAGCCATGTTGAGGCACTTAGAGAAATTTCCTCCTAATGCTTTACATTTATGCCAGAAGAAGAAGGAAAAAAACTCTCAGATCTATGGTGCACAGGACCCTCTTTTAAAAATTTCACTATTACGAATGGAACAACATAAAATCTTGGAATAAACAGATGCAGTTTAGCCACAAGAATGGAACACATGGAGGAAGAACCCATTGAATCATTTTCTAGACAAGGAAGAAAAACAGATACAGATCTCTCATCATGAAAACAATAAATTTACAAAGAATCCTCATATAGAGTAATAAATATCAAGACTTTCCACATATCCATTATGTATCCTATAAAAATGAAAGCTGATTTTTTTTCTAGCCACTACTGTAGTTAGAGAGAAAACCAATTTAAGCTGTATGCACTCAGCATCAATGTATTTTAACAGACAATATAATAAACCTGGCTACCTTCACAGACAATGTATCTCCAGGCTTTTACAGCAAATCTGGAAAATGTCGCACTAATATTTAAGCTTTTCCTTCTCTCTCTTTCCTCTTCCCTGGAGTTTTCTTGACCCCTTTTGTGAATGTGAAGGCAGATTTAATTGCCCCCAGCCAGATAATCTCTGTGATGTGTCCTCAGCTGCCACGTGGACCTCATTTCTCAAAGCTTGCCTTTGCCACACACACTTAGAAAGATGGTTCCTACCTGGCTGGGCTCGGTATTCTCAGCACCTGCAGGGAAATAAGCCAATCCCTCTACTACCTCACCTATAATCAATCTCTCACTGCTGGCCTTTGGAACAGAGCTAGAAGTGCCCCAATCCAACACTTCCTATGTCTTTTTTAATCACCTCATCAAATTCTTCCCTTAATCAAAACACAGCATGTAGAAGTTTGAAGGGCAATGTGTGCATCTTATCAATTTCATTCACTAGAAAGTTATGCACTACAGTTGTAATGAACAGTACGAAACAAACCAGCTCTCATGTCACAAAAAAACTAAGCCAGGTATTTTCCCCCAATTTATCATTCATGTCTGCACAAGTCTTAGTAGCTCAGATTGTACAGGGTACATCTGTTAATGCAAAGGATCTTTCTCTCTCTCTTCAACCCATCCTCATAGCTTAGGCCTTTGAAGGAAGTCTTTTCTGGCAGGAATCTTATTCTACTGCCATTTAATAACACTGACCAATACCTATTGAGAACAAAATACATTCTCACTGGCAGAAACCAAGAAAAACTGAGACAAGGAGGGGGAGTTGTCAGACGAGGTCTCATTTACCAAAGCAATAAGTCTCCCTTGGCTAATTCCCAGGTAGCCACGTTGCACAAACACTCTGATCCTCTCATTGGTTAGGCAAGATGGGGGAGCATCACCACCTTGCAACCTGACTGTTATAATCTTCAGTAACAGCTACTTCTGCTGCCTCTTCCCTTGGCCACTGGTGAGCTCTCTGCTCCCGCAGCAGTCGCCGCTCCTCTCGCCTCTTTAGCCGGTTCTTCTGGTGCTCCTCTTGCTTGGAGTACTGGAAGCGCTGCAGGAACAGGTCCTTAGCGTATTCATACAGCTGCACGTCCAAGAAATTCAGCTCCTCTATCCGCCGCCGCACGTCCTCGCCGATGTCCACGTTCGAGGCCCGCGTGACGTTGAACTGGGTGAAGGGGGAAATGAATTTTAGGTTGAATGTCCTCTCAAAGAGATACTGTGTTTTCCTCTGAAATTCCGTCAGCCCGAAGAAGGCCATGTTTTTCAGATTGTTCTTGGCGCTTTGGAGAAGAATCATGTTTCTCTCACTCTCATTCATGAAAGTCAGGTTGTAGCACCCCACCAGGCTGAGGTCGGCCAGCATGCGCACCTGGCGGTTGCTGGCCAGGTTGTAGCTGCAATCCATGAATTCCTGTAAGCTGACTCCAGACCAGTCGTCTCCCTCGTAACAGGTAGGCAGCTCGTCTGGCGTTGGGCTTCTTCCATCGCACATATGAAGGGAAGTTTTCCACGTCGCACCCCTCTGGACGTGTTTCCATTCACTCAAGTACCGCGACACTGGATCCCTCAGCATGGTGATGTAATAGAAATTCCTGAAACATATAATTAAACACAGTTTTAAGATTTCAGTAGGTTTTCCTCTTTATTCTCCAATAAAACTATTACCCAACACTGGCACCACACCCTTCACTTTTTCCAGGGCAATGTAGGCACTTCAGGTGACTACTTCTGAGACAGTAAAATCTTTATAAATACTGTGAATAAAATACAAGGTAAATTGAGAGAGAGAGAGAGAGATGAAAGGAAATAAGCAGTTATCAGAGAAACAGAATTACTTCGACCTATCAAGTGCTCAGTGATAGTTACTTTACATATCAACCAATTAACTGAATTGTGCTCCCCTCTATATTGAAGTATTAACCACCAGCAATATCAGAAACTGTGTGAAAAGTGATTGTAATAATCCTGCCGCTTCTCTTCTGGACTGAGACACACACGTCTCACAAGATGCAGGGGTTGATAATCCCTACAGCATTCGGCCATAACCTAAGAAAAGCTTAAGCAATTTCATGTGGACAGTGTAAGTGATAAAAATAACACCATGTGGAAGAATGGCATGAGCCACCTACTTAAGAAAAACCCTATTATTAAGTGGGTTGGACTTAAGATAATAGGAGACCAAAAATCCATTAATATGACTTAATTTTAGACAAGTGCTTGATTGAAATTAGTTATAATCCTGTAGCACAAAAGCATTTGTTGGTGTAAGGATTATTATTATTCAATCTCACCTGTCAAGAATACAAAAGAGACACCAAGATATATTGATCTGAAATAGAAAAAATAACTACAGAGCTCACATTGTCAGTTCATCTTTTTGCTATTAAATTCAGTTTGTATGTCTTATTTATGGCAATCTGAAAGGGACTGCAATTAAATATGTATCAAGGAAATTTTCACAGATTGAGGTTTTTTTAACTGAGGGATGTTTTACTCAATAATAACTCACCTGAGTTATAAGGTGATATCATAAACACAAAGCAAAACTGAAATACTTGTGATTTCTCTCAGCTAGAATTACCAGAAGAAGATTCATGACTAAAATTAACACATGATCTGGTACAAAAATAGGCTCATGAGTTTGCATGACTCATCTTACTGCAAACTGCACATTAATAAATCATGAGCCCTAAGATTTCCTAAGAAAAGTCTGGTCTCAGTACTTTTTATGCAGCCTCGAGAAGGATGAGGAGAGTAAGCAGGAAGCAGAGAAGGATGAAGGAAGTAAGCAGGAAGCAAGCTTGCTGAGGACAAGGTACCTGTAAACAAACCAACGTTTTGGAAGCGTCATCTCATACAAGAGCTAACTCTAGTAAAATAAAAAAAATCTCAAAAATTTTAGCACCCTCCACAACAATTACTTTGCTTTTTTAGGTATCACCCACTTCCTGCCACTAAAGATTCACCATCTCCATGAACCTTACGTTAACCATAAAAATATTTATTTCCCCACATAGTGCTAAATATGCAGATCTATTTCCCAGTGCAGGCAAAGCAAAGGGAAAAAGGTCTGAATACTTCATTTGTATTCATTCTGAACTTTCCACCTACAGGACCTATAATATACTTTCCAGAATAAGGTTATGAGACCAAACTATGGACTATGTTCTGCTGCAGGGTAATTTCCTGAGCTACTCTCTAATGGAAACAGCTGTTTCAATACTTATTTCACAGAAGAAGCTTTACAGGTGGAAGGATTTAAAATAGGGAGTGTCATGGATGTATTTTCACTATCACTTGCACTGGAAGCCAAGATTTCTGTCAGCATCAGATGACACTTTGAAGGATGATATTTCCAGAATCATTTGGAGCTTGGGTCTTCTGACTGCTGCTCACACATAGCCAAATTGCACATCAGCTGTTTTGGTCCCCTTCAGTTACTTACACCATCCACATCAACAGGGAACCCAAGAATCACACAACCCTTCATAGACAGGGATTTCTAAAATCCCTCTTCTCCTGCAGAGCAGGAAGTATCAGAAATCCTCCTGTGTACTCTGCAGTATGAAAAAGCAGTCTTTGGACACTTGAGGCACAGCTTTCCCTTCTCAGATTGGATCCTTATCTCATCCTGGCTCTACACTGCATGTATGAGAGCACATTAAGAACTACTTTCCATTTTACAGGGAAAAGGGGATGCATTTCACAAATGCTGTGCAGATAAAGCAGCCCAACTCTCAAACACCCATCAGCTCTGAGCATAAGAAGCTGCTGTTGCAACATCCAGCAGGCACTGATAGGGCTGTGACCAAAAACGGCTGAAACTGCAAGGGAACAGAGATGAAAAAAAATGGACAAAGACTCAGAGGCAGTTGCAAACATCTACATCAACAAAGATGGGGCATTGGCTTAGTCTTTGTATTGCTGCCCCTCCTCTCTTCAGATAATTTTGGATGTTAACAAGCGGTAACAGACAGATTTTAAACTTGCTCTTGACAGTTATTCATACCTCTAATAATAATTCTGTCCTTCCTCACCCATCTCCAGCAGTCCCAGTCAGGTATGACTCAGAGCAACAACAATTAACAAAAATACCTCCTTTGCATCAATCATTTCCCTTTCATCCCTGGATATGTAAATGTGTTTGAAGTGCAATAAACAGGAGTACAAAGCAAATGCATGGAAATGAGAGCAGTACATCTTTGGTTAACATCCGCACCTTCCCTTCTGCATACCGAGCCTGCTGCTGCTCCTCCTTGTGAGTACCTAACTTCTGCAGCTGTTTTCACTGCCCAGATAAATCTGCTGCTGGATTCTGCAGCTTCCAGAGAGTTGCCTTCCACTGAATGGCTTCTTCATCGGGCATACAAATTTTAACAGCAGCTTGACACACATTTAGTTTCTGAGGGGCCGATAACTTACGCCGCATTCACAGTTTACAATCCTCTGATTAACCTTCTGGCTTCGACCCTCTGTCACCCTTTTAATCACTCTGAGGTTGGAAGACCTTAAGATTTCTTCCACCTTAGCCTGGACACTGTCCAGATGACACTGCTATGTGCTGTACCTGGACTGGGGGAATGCTACACTGAACTTGTGCACAAAGTTTCCTTTCAGGGAAAAGCGTGTCTCCAGAATAATGATACAAGTAAACACACTAAGGCCCTGGACATTTGTTTCAGTGGGAAAATTATATAAATTATTAAATTATCTTAGGAAATTGTTTTCAATTTGTTTTCAAATGTTGACATTTATGGAATAATAACAGAAGCATTTTGGAGCCCTCAGTGCCTCATATACACGCATTCAATCACACTGGGAATAGCCAAGGACTCAGCTCATAATAAAGACAAGAAGCAGGATAAAAATACAAAACAGGCTATGGACTTTCTTCACTGTTCAGTAAAATAGCATATAGTTAGCTGAACACTGAATATGCCTGAGCCACTCTGAATACAGATGTGCACTTGTTCTTGTTGGTGTAAATGACCCTCTTGCCTCACCCATGCTCACACTTATGGCTGTGTTGAACTCAATGGCTACCCACTATGGGAAATACTGAGCAAAGAATTAAATAATGACTTCTGTTACCCTGCTTGTCAAAGCAAACTCATCACAGACTTCTTGGATTAATTTCATAGACTCCCATCATCGATTGCTGAAACTACTACCACAGATATCCTCAGTGCTTAAAGGCTAGCCAAGAAGAATATGCTGGTATGTCAGGGAGAAGATATTTTCCAGAAAATATTCCAAATTAATTAAAACCCATACAAACTATATCTATATAATTATGCAATCAATATCTATATCAGCATGTCTGTGTGTGTGTGTAAAAATTTACACTGCAATCTGGCATAACGTGTGTTTGTCAATGACAGAAAAATGATAGTAAATCCATAAGTGTGTGTTTGACAATGTATCTTGTGACTGTCTCTATAAACACATACACATGTAAGACCAGTCTAGATTTCATTTCAAACACCAGCCCATTACCAGCCCAGTTGCAGTGTCAGCTCCTCCTGAAAGGAAACTTTATGCAGCTTCCCCACATTAAGCAATCTCCTTTTGAGCATGATGTACTGAAACTAATGGGTTATTGAAGTTGTCACTATGGGATAGTTGATTTTTTGGGCAAGTGATGGTCACAGCAAGGGCCTGGTGATCCATGCAAGAGCTCAAACAAACACCAGTGTGAAGTGTGGGCTGCACACTATTGTTTACACTGGAATTATGAAGTACTTGGTAATTCCCAAGACTCTAGTCCTACTTGCATGAAATCCAATCTCTTCATTAGCATTAGGCAAAGAAAACCTTTAATTAAAAGAACAGATAAATTGAGCTTCTAGTTATAACCAAAGAACATGTATTTCTTCCACATTATATGGTATTTTAATATAAATACTCTAATCTTACATTAATCCTTCAATAGTATTGCTCCAGTTTAGAAATTAATTTCAGAGGAGCAGAGTCTGCTATAAGTAGAGGTGATCCCAAACCAGAGCATTTTGCCTCCTCTATCACCGTGGAGCAGATGTCCCAGCTGAGGGAGATTTAGTAAATACGTGAAGGATCACTGCACACGGAGAACAGAAACATCCTGTAGGGCCTCCTGGGAAAGAGGGATGAATGGCATCTTCATAAAAGGAGAACAGCGTGCTCATGGCAGTGGATGCAGAGACAGAAGAGTATTTGAGGTGGAGAGAAAGAGTCACCAGAGAATATTCTGGAAAGCACTAGCAGACAGAAAAAAGAAAAACCCAAGTGACTGAAAAAATCCAGGTGCATCATAAAACTATCCACATTCTGCTTCTTCCTGGTAGAAAGGAAAATAAGAGCCCTGGTCAAGCTTATGTCCCAAGTGGAGATAAGAACTTAGAAGCTTTAATTGTGGAAGTGAGTGTGCTCCTTAGGAAAGGTCTGAAATACCCACCAAAAGCCATCCTGTCAGCACACTTCTGCTACCAATGGAGGTTATGGCAAATGAAGGCTTAAGAACGACCAGCATTATGTGAACAAAAGCCTCACACTTCCCAGTTTTATCCTTAAGCCCAAATTCTCACAGGCATTAACAGATTTAGCTCACAATCAGTAACCTCTCTTTGGGCAAAGTATTGTCAGTATGGGTAATGGTGAAAGGAAGAGGGTAAACAAATGAAACAAAGGTAAGTATAATGCAGCACATGTGCAATTAGGGAATAATTGAATGTGCAACAGGAATGATGGGGGAAGGCAGAAAGCAAAAAAACATTGTCAGGCTGATCTGAACTGGTCAAAGTCAATGAAATGCAGATGCATCAGCTTGAGGCTGGCAGCATTTCTGTGCAGAGTGTCTCTGCATCCATGGTGTGTTTCATTTACAGATAAACTGCCCAAAATAACATGAACAGACTGCATACTTATCCAGAACAATGGCACTGTAACGAAAATCTATGAAACGGTGCACAAAATATATGAATGTCCATCTGTCTGTAGGAAACATCATACAGCTTATCCACCAAGCCAGACTGATAAATACTAGCTGTCCCACAAACTTTGGCAAAGATGATGCAGCAAGAGCACATAGGCTTCTTAAGCTTAGTGTCTCTCACAGGATGCTAGACACCATGATGGAATGGTTTTCTAAGAAATCCTTTACATAAATTTGTGAGCTTAATACTATTATCTGTCCTTTCAGGTTTTCGTGGGTTTCTTTTCAAGACTATTACTGAAAGAACAGCCACCACCATTAAGAAGTGAAGGTTTATCTACTCACATCACAGGCATCACCTGCTCAGCATGTAGAAAAATCACTTAATTAGCTGTTTTCTCAGAGGATCTGAGCACTCACCACTTTTGCAGTTTTCATCTGGCATGATGAGTACTTTACTTAAAACAGTGGCTGTAAAATTCTATAGACACCTACTCCACATTAAAGGAAAACTTAGCAGAGTTAAATAAAAGAAAAATAAAAATAAAAAACCCCAAACTTTAATTTTGAGGTATAAAACTACAAAATTTTAGCTGTGTCTCATTATTCCTTTGAGATTTTTGTCCCATGGCTCGGAATCCAACTGGAATAAAAACTGGCCATTGTTTCCCATTTCTGAGTTGGCCACAAGTCCGTTGGTTAAACCTACCCTTTTCATTACCCCAGTGGCAGAAAGAGCAGCTAAATCCATACAACATGCCTGCTCAGAGAAGGGACTGGATGCTGCTTTCAGGGAAGGATACCTAATTGCAGTGGTCCACATAGGAGCTATGCATCGAGGCAAGCTCTGACACCAGCAGGGAGCTGCTCAGCACAGGCAGTGATGTGTAGCTGGACATGGCAGGGGCCACCTCTGGCATGAGCTGCATATCCCTTTAGAGGCTCCCTCTGCATCACAGCATGTACCTTGGCCACAGAGGGAGATAAACTGCTGACCTGGAGGTGTCTGTGTTGTGCAGGTGGCTCTGTCTTCAAGGTGAGCCCTGCACTTGGAGCCAAAGGGTCCTTGCCTGAAGGGATGCATTCACAGAATGCAAAGTTCAGGCCAACATCAAAAACTAACCACTAACATAACATTTTGTAATGAGGGAGAAATAACCACAGCAAACCTCAATTTCACAACTCTTTGTACCTATAATACCTAACATCTACCAGTCATGGTATAATATCTCTTTCTGAACATGCTTATAGAGTTGGAACATTCCCTGAAGTAAACCAAAGTTTTTAAGCAAGTTCTGTATTGTTTCATACAAATCTCCAATTCAGCAGTTAGAAAAGCAGTCCATTATAACTTTGTTGTCCTTGCTGATACATCAGTATATCAGTGTGACAGAGGGAGGGCTGGGAGTCAGACAGCTGGGATTGTATGTCTGGCTCTGGTATGAAAAGGTGGTCACTTGGGAAGCAATTTGTGGTGACACAGACTGTTACAGGCAAGAGAAATGAAGTGATTGGGCACCGGGAAGCACTTAAGAAATGTGAAATCTTATATTTCCTTGCATGTTAGGAGGAATACTCCCTGTCACTAACTTCAGTTTCTTTTACAGTTCACTGTAAACACAATTCACTGCTTTCATCACAAAACTCCCAATTTTTCTGTTTAGATATTGCAAACCCTTTTTTCTTTAAAAATATCCTCTGAAATATCTGATTAAATTCTGTACCCATGCCATCAGAAAAAGCTCAGGAAAGCTTTATAGCACTGTTGGTTTTTTTTTTTGTTTTGGTTTGGGTTTTTTTTTTGTTTGTTTGTTTGTTTGTTTGTTTTTTGGTTTTTGGTTTTTGGTTTTTTTTCACAGTTTTGATCAGAAGATTAGTGTCCTACACCTGATTAAAGAATGACAGATGACAAGGAGTGTCTTTAGAGATCACTCACTCTTTGACATCAAACAAATTTTAACAGTAGTGATTTAGGGTAATCCAGAAGGGTAAAAGAAAGGGAGTGAACCTTTGGCAACACAAATGCTACACATACAACATTAGGAATTTTTCCACCTAAAGAGTTCAATTTTTCTTGAAATGAAGCTAGAACAAATTCAATAATGGCATAGGGCTATGCATAGATATGGAAAGAATGAGATACTAGGTAAGCTATTTTAACATAGCACAGGTTCATAGATTTATATAATACCGAAAAAAGATTAGTTTCAAAATCCAGCACTACATCTGTACTGAAAACAATGGTAAAAACTGCATTTGTGGAGACTCTAATTATTTATTTTTTTTTCTTAAATACTTCAGGAATTCAGACAACTGGCCTCAGACTAGGCAAAATGACAATTACTTTTTAAAATATTCTCTGCTTTTAGATTTCGGACATGTGATTTTGTACTTTTTTAAAGTAATGAGTAATCACGACAATAATAATCACATTCTTGACATATCACATTGCCACAAGCCCTTCAAAATTATCAGTGAAAGTGTATCCTGAGACCTACTGCTGCAAAAGGATAGTGGGAGTGCTGAGAATTTTTTTCTGGGCATAGGAGAATACAAGTTTTAATGATGTATTTCGAAGAAGTGTCTAAGACATTAGGTGGAGATCAAACAGCAGCCTTTCAGCACTTAAGAAGAGGCCAGTGAGAAGAAAAGCAAGGCTTTTCACTCTTGTGCATGGCAGGATAGCTAATGAGGGACAATAGTCAGAAACTGAAAAAGGTGAGAATAAAAGGAAAACAATTTTCATGATCAGAATAATTAAGCATTGGAAAGTTTTGTCAGTAGCAGCTCTGCCTCCTCCACCCTCAGAGATTTTGAAGATCCAACTCTCTCCAACAGAACTCTGAGCAACCCCAACTATGCTCAGTGGTGGCCCTGCTCTGAGCAGGAGGTTGGACTTCTCCTGAAATAATTTCCCACCCCTGGGGCTCTGGGATTCTGAATGACAGCAGAAAGTCTCCTGTCACCAAATGTACAGTCCTGTCAGACAACACAGCAAACACGAACCAACTCGACAACTAAATTATCCCCTTCTCCCTTGCTCTTTCCTGGCCATTCTAGGAACAGTACAGAGGATTTTTAGTCAATTTTAAGAGATTGTGGGGATTTTAATAAGATTTTAACTAGGTCTATAACACTCCAAATCAGCACACCCTGAATTATTGAGCAGCTTCATGAGTACTTATTTCAATGACGTGTTTTTCAATATAGAGTCTCCAGAAACTGGAGAGGACAGTGCAGCCACTACATGTCCCTAAAGAAACGAATTCTGTTCACAAGTATCAAGTCTGTATCTAGCAGCTCCTAGGCTGATGAAATGATCTAGTTACCCGTGGTTTTAATCCTGGTAATTTAGAAAATGCACATGAATAGCATATGAGCATGTGTGAGGTCTCTGAGCTAATATAAGTTTTTCCTGTGTGTTGCCTTCAGGATTTAGGCATACATTTTCAAACACAGAACATAAAGTTGGGCGTTTTACTCTATATTTAAACACATAGGGAAGCTCAGCCTCACTGGCAGTGAAGAAAATAGAGAGTAGTATGAGCAGATACTAAGAAGCTTGTTGATTTATTTAGGGAAAAAAAAGCTCTCAAAGACATCACAGTGCCCTACCTACCCTGCCAGCACAGATACCAGCACTCAATTATCCCTTTCCTAACTGCTTTTGAAATATCCTTTTCATGCCATTGCTCCTACTGAAAATATCTTGTGAAGGTTGCTTCTTACAGTTAGGAACACAAGTCTTATTTCCAGACAAAACCTGGTCTTGGTCTACTTAGATCCAGTTGTTCTTGAGTTAACACTGCAAATACACAAAGGAGATTTATAAATGTAACATCAGAGAAGGAGAAATAGCATTTAAGCTGAGGATCAGAGAGCAATCACACCTCTCAACTTTTAATTTACAAAGCTGAACTACTTTTTTATTGTCTCCTCTGATAAGAAAAGTCCTAAGTGACCAAACTGCAGCCCCCAAAACCCTTGGGTCATGCTTAGATCCTTTTACTGAGTTTTCCAACATCTCAGCTTTTCATGCTAGCTTTTGAAAGGGGGCTTACAAAAGTAAGGAGCTCCTGAGATTTGTTCCAGGTTTTAATCATCATAGCAGTCCTTTCCTGGCATTTGAGCTTGCACACTTCAAATTTCACTATACATGGCTAGAATTGAGCAAATTTCACACAAGGCTTTAGAGGTGCCTTGTACAATAAACATTTCTTACCTCCACTGGCAATGTATTCTCTGATACACCCTCACATTGCATTTTGGTTTTTTGTGGGGCCACATGACTCTGGAAACTCATACTCACTGTGTCACTGGCTCAGATGGTCCCTGCCCACAGCCTTTGATGGTCTTTAAGGTTCCTTCCAACCCAAGCCATTCTGTGATTCCATGAAGACTCCCTGTTTTGGCTGGTAAGCACTCAGCTGATAGAGGAGAGCTGTTTCTGCCAGCTTCAGATGCATGAACCATGCACTTTGCACTACCAAACTTCATTTCCCCTATTTTTATTAAATCCTCAATGTCATTAAGCAAATTTCATTAATATACTTAAGCTTTTAGTGCAAGCATCATTAATGGAAACATGAAATAGGGTGAGAGTTAGGACTAGCCCTGAGGAAATTCATGGATAACTTTCCTTTAAGTTCCTCTTTCAGCACATCCTGTTTTGTTACCAGCTTCTTGTTCACCAGAAAATTCTTATGCTCAGCCTCATGCTTTCTGCCTTGTATAATAACTCTGCACATGTTGGTCCACCCAATACTTTATTGAAGGTAAATTTCCATTCTGCTATCAGAGATGGATGCTGGATTTACATGTCACAGCCTAGAGGATGGTGGCCCCAGCTTTGGTGCATGTAAGAGCAAGGAGGTTGGTTAAAGATGGGGAAATGACAATTTGTTTCAGAGTGAAGTTGTTTGGAATAGAAATGTGTACATGAGGTGATTTGGTGGAAAAACAAACAAGCTTGATACAAATTGTAAATCCTTTCTTGATGAGACACAAATCCAACAAACTTCCCTCCAGTGATTTTTGTTCTTTGCCTAAATAATATCAAGCTCAGTTGTTCTAAGTATTCCTTAAATTGCTGAAAAGAGTGAAGTAGCAAGAACCTTGCTGAAAGAAATATAAATACAAAATGCAATAATAATTCAAACAATGAGAATTTCATTGTTCTATCAAGCACACACACAAAACAACCCTTGTACCTGTTAAGAAACAGGGTGTGAGCACATACAGGGGGAAGTACTAGTCAAAAGCCATAGATGTGCAGTGTCTTACATGAGTCTTTAAAGGTATGCAAGGCATTTGTGCTGGGGAGAATTAAAAATCTTTGGTGGAGAGGTCTGGGAAAGGAGGAGTCCATTGCTCACATCACCCCCATTCTATCTACTGTGCACAGGTCATTGCTGTGTCTCAAAAGAACTGTGGAAATCTGAGGTACACGTGACCTCTTTACTCCAAATTTTTGTTTCTTTTCTCTCTGCTTTGCTAGGCCACTGCACAGAAGGGAGCATGAAATAAGGGTGCCTTTGCACTGCTCTCCTCCCCACCTCCTCCCTCAGCTGCCTCTAGCCCCAGCCTGGGGAGGAAGCTCTGAACTTGCCTTTCTCAGGAGGATGTTACAAGTACGGGGGAAACGAGCTAAGGGGATGGAAAAGAAAGGTGATGACAGACAGGGGCCAAGAGAAGAGCAACTTGAAGGCAGTGCTGCACAAGGGACCTGCAGTTTGAGTTTGTTTTGCTAATACAGCCTTAGAGGGTTACAGAAACCTATTTGGGAAGAGACTCTCCTTCAAGTCTGAAACCTATAGTCATGGGTAACAGCTTAGCATAAAAGAATTCATAAAATATCCCTCATGCACACAGGACAAACCAAAACCCTCCTCACAACCAGCAGCTGCCAAAAAGGTTAGAGGAAGCCCGTTTCAGGAGGACTCTCATGGGGTCACTGCCTGGGTGACCGAGCACTCCTCCAGCTCCAGTGCAAAAAGGTGGGGACACAGAACTCCTGCCTATCCAATAACTTAAAAAACATAGGGCATTTCATAATGGTTCTAAAGGAAAAAAAAATCCCTGCATACTTTTATGTAGAATTATGAAAGATCTGTTATCACAGGGGTCCTGGCTGCCTGCAGGAATACACTTGGCTGGTAAAATTCAGTTTCAAAGAGCCCCTGAAAAAACAAATCAAATGTAGCCAGATCCTTAAATCTTCTGACATTTACATTTCTTCACTCATTTTTTGTTAGGTCTAAAATAAAGTAAAATTAATTATTTTAAATGCAACTACAATGTTTATTTTCATGCTCTTCCTGTTTTTTGAAGGAGCTGTTGCTATCCCATTTTATTCTCTGGCTAGGTAAAACTTGCAGCACCAGCATCAGCAGTGTTCCTTTGTAACTGGCTTCACTGGAAACCGATTTTTGCCACAAGTGTAACCAGGCTCCCTCCCCAGCTGAGCTTTCTCTGATTTCCAACTAAGAGCTCAGTTGCAGGCACTCTTTTCCAAGTCTGGAATGCTCAGATAAAAGTTCTGTGGGATTTTTCACTGCAATGCATTTTGAATCAGTGCAGTAATTCTGCTCAATTAATAAAGTAATTAACAATAAAAAGGGCTCAGTAATTGAAATCCCTTTGAAAGTACACTAATTTATTCTCTCTAAACTTTGCCTCAAATCTTTATTAATTCTGACGTCAAGCAAAATGACCATAAATTATAAATTATCATCACAAAATCCAGGCATCACAATAATTTTCTTGTCCTACATGCAGAGCTTTTAAAGCCTCCCATAAGGTAAACAACATGACAACCCAGATATGAAAGAATTTCAGGTGATTTTACTAATGAATATATTATAAGAGAAGTGTTCCCTCTTCGTACATTGAAATAGTTCACAAAACCTAGGGAAGTTACCCAGCTGTAAAAATAAAATGCTATTTATTTTTCCCCTTTTTGTAATGCAACTGCATGATTTTACCTGTAAGCCAATAAACAAGAAGATGACAGGGTATTTCAATTGAATACTTGCATGACAGACTGCTGACTTTCCATTTTTCACTGAATTTTGTGTTTTACTAAAATCCTTCATAGCATCTGAGCAAACCCAGAAATATTTGGTATGAGTATATAACTCTAGGAAAACCCAAAAATGTTTGGTATTATTAATATAACTCAAATATAAGCGAAATTGCATTTTCCTTCTCCATTGATCTAATAGGTATCTTTGCACATATATAAATATACACACACACATACCTACATACAATCTCCACAAGGGGGCCATCTAATCTTCCCCAATTCTTTGCAAAAGCTTAACTTGCTTTGCAAAAATTGATGTCATAAAGCTTTTGTCTACAGATACTATGGTACCTTAGGAAAAAAGCTTTTTACCAACTGGAAGTGACTTTGTGACACAATTTCATACAAGGAAACCTGTAGTTTGAAATGGAATCACTTTTTATGCACAAATTCCACTATATACTTGGCATGTAAAGAACTTTGATCAAGCTTTTCCAAGTTCACTACTTTCAATATGCAGCCAAAATGAGACCTTTTACACACACACAGACACAGAGCCAGGTCCCATGCTATGGTGAGGCAGCCTCCAGGATGCAGCCTGGTTCTGTGTTCTATTGGAATTTGTAGGCAAAGCCCACAGTGAGGGACCATGAGTGATTTCAGCCCTGTAACAAGGCATCCCCTAGGCACCACAGTTAAGGAACAAATGGTATTAAAGTTATTTGCACTGTCCTCTCAACTCCCTGCAGATATGAAAAACAAATCTTGTTTGTCATTCCTTGTTATCTGCTTTAATATTCTGAATGTCTTACAGACACAGCGTTATAAGTCCTCATCTTCTTAACTCAGCTGTAGCTCTGTGATGTTTTTATTATTTACCATACCTTTGACCTTGGAATACCTAGAAGAAATGGGACCATTTCCTTCTTCTGACCTCAAATCTTAATTAATCAGGCTTAGTCACACATGCCAGGATGTGGACTGCATGCACCATCAGTTGTGGATGTCGTGCTCTGAGAAAGAAGCTAATAAGATGAAATAAAGAAGTCTAGGCTTCTAAACAACTCCTATGAAGGATTCTTTACCTTTCAGGAAAACTAGATAGAGATTATATTAATTCAGTCCTGCAGATACAGCACAAACCCACCAATCTGCTAACTCAAAAGATTATCTCTGCACCTTGATCTGCAGCACAAACTTTAAGCAAAGTTTCCATGATTTCTCAGTGATAGTGCTGTATCACTGTAATGTCTAACCCATGACCATGACAGAATTCAGGCTGCTCCAAAACTCGTGCATTCACATAAAAAAAACCCTCCCTAGAACCTGATGGCTCTCCATAAGAATACTGGCTCAAGCAAGTCATCATGGATGCCTGTGGCTCTGTAACTTTCCTCTGAAATCAACAAATCCTAATCAATGGAGCACATCTGTACAGTGGCAAAAAAACACTTCCCAGTCCCTTCAGGCCATGAACTGACGACTTGAAGCATGACATTTGATTAGCCTTATTATCTCAACTCATTTATACATAAATGTTTTCAGGGGCCATGAAGCCATCCAGCCTTTATTAAAATCCAGCCACATTCTCTGAACTGATGTTCCCTTCTCTTCCTCCTTCTTTTTTTGCCAGTAAAAACAAGGAGAAATGTATTTTTCTTTTCTTTTTTTTTCTAACTGTGGGTTATCATCTTTGCAATGTTATTATTGTCAAATAACCTTCTCCTTATACATAAGTGCAGCAGGCTGTTGCCATACATGCTCAGATATGCAAATAGGTCAAGTTTTCTAGTCTTTCCCCACAGAGATATTTGACATTGAGACTCAACATGATCTAGCATCTTTCTGAACTAAAGGCCAGGGGAATCATGTGTGGGACTTCATTTCCAAAACTATTTCTCATGGAAATTAATGAACATCTGTGCAGATGCTGAATGTGAATTCAGGCAGCAGACAAAGCCTATCTGAAATTGAACTTAAGGTCTAGAAATACCTAATGGTAAGCATGTTTATCTTTAGATTTGTTCCTTCCCTTTGAAGAGTGAGAGTGCTCTTCAGGTCACCAACTTTTCTTGCTCTAAAAGGAGTGGGATGATGACAGGGTTATGAAAGCTATTTCAGCATAAACAAGGAGCAAAGTTGCTGATGTGTATCCTAAGTAACACAAAGATTTGCACATGAAACATTCATTAGGATTTCGTTAAAGATTCTGTAAATTGCTTTCTGTTTCATATGGAGTATTACTGTCAATACACGTATAGAAGCGATGCAAACAGGAAAGCAAAATTCAGGTTAGATATCATAATGAATATTTTTCTACAGTTTTAATGACTTCAATATTTCTGTCTTTTTTCTAATAGAGATTACATAGTCTGGGTCAATCTTATTTGTGATATATATATTGAATATTACATAATTTAACATCAATTAACACCTGTGAATTTAAAACCGAAATCTCATCAGAGCTGAGTAACTGAAGATGTGCTATCTTCCTAGAAAAATTAGCTAAATAAGAGAAAAGGTTGCAAACTAATCTGGTTTTGGTTGTTTTTTTTTTTACTTTGAAGATGTTCCTTTTCAATGGGCTTTTTGTAAAGCAACATTTTTGTTTATAATTGTAAAATTTTTAATATATGGCAAAACTATATATCCCAGTAGTCTCACCAAGTGCTGTTTAGCACTTATATCCCTTCTCTCCCTCTGGGGATAGAAGCCACTCTATGTTCAGGCTAAAGAACAGCCCTGCCTGGATGAAAAGGAAGTTTGCATGCACATAGACCTTTATTCATGACACTTTAATTTGCTCCATGGCCTTAATAAATACACCATCATTAAACCACAACTCTAAAAATAACTCCCTTCAGAAATTTTTTCATGTTGTTTCTAGTTACACTGTTTTTTTCTACAAGGAACAATAACTAGTACAGGCTGGGTTTTATCATCGTAAACCCGCACTTCCTAGCTTCTCTCTCATTCTTTGGCACCACTTTGTTTCTTTTTTCCTCTGTATCTGCTCTTCATTTTCCCTCATTATTTGTGTCCTCACACAGCAGTAGCATAACTTCATGCCTGACAGAGCTGCAGAGGAAATGGAGCATTCCCATGTACCACAGGCTGTTGGGCTGATACAGAAGAAATGCAGCCTTCTCCGAGCTAAGTTGAAGTTTAAGCCCATTTGCTCCTGCACCAGGTTTCTCTATACAGGGAGCTGGCTGCAGGGAAAACGTGAGTGGCAGTGGGATGGTGTCACTCAAAGCCTCTGTCAGCCAGAGCTGCGGTGCTGCTTGTTGGGGTGGGCACAGGGCTGTGCAGCTGGCTCAGGAGGGCAGGCTGAGAGCTGCAGCATGGGGGACAGCTCTCACCTGTTTTGTTCTCACCTGAAGTTTGCTGCTTTAGCTATGTGGTTGCTTCCCCACAGGCCATTTTCACTGTGCTGCCCTCATCTGTGCCTTTCCTCTATAAGCTAACATTTTTAATTGAGATTTTTTTTTAATTTTAGCTCTTTGAAACTGGAACTGCCTCATTTTTGCATCCCAGGCACACAGACTCTCGGAGGGCTCAGTTTAGATCTCTGTGCATTAGGTATATTACTGTTAGTTCAGGCTTCCTTAACAAATCTGAGAGCCAAAAATTATTTTGAAAACCTTGGTATGCAGTCTTCTCCCTTCTGCAGGTTTACCCCTCTTATTTAGAGTTATATATTGGCATAACCCTATCATTCAGCATATGGCAAGTGGCATCAGTGTAACTTTCAATGCCAGATATCCTAAGGCAGTTATAATACGATAGTATTGCAATTGGACTTTGTTATTTTAACCTAGCCTGGACTTAGCTTTGCTTTCTAAAAAGGCTTTAAGGCAATAATGTTCTATAAAAATAGCTGAATTAAAAGTATCATATTAAAAAGGCATTGAAGAAGCTACTTGACGTGTCAGACAAACCCACCAACAGCTATTAAATACAGAGAAATCTTCAATAAGCAAGAAATTCTCAAGCCTTGACTTTTTCAGCCAGGGGAGTATATTCAGGGATGTCATCATTACATGCTTGCCTTGGTCTTATCCTCCTTGGAATCTCCATTTTTGGAGGCAAGGTGTTAAGTTAGATGGACCCTTGGTCTGACTCAGCTTAGCCATCCCTCTGCTCCTTCAAGCCACCCACATAATCATACTTTTTTTTCCCTGACATTGATGAGAGAAGTATCTCATGTTGATGAGTTAAGTCAAAGCAAAAAATAAAAAAAAAAATTTAAAAATCTGTACTGTTTTAGTCATATGCATAAGGAAGAATCTGGATGTCATGCTTGCTATAGAAAATGTTCTCTCACCTTCAATAAGAAATCTGTTTTCTGTTTTCTTAAAAATGGATGTGGGTGTTACAAATGGCAGTTCTTTACATTTTTAAAAATGAACACTTTCCATTCATTTAAGAAGAGACTATCAGAAAATATATTATTACCAAGGGTTGGTAGGAGGCAACATCAAGCAGCATGTCAGCTCTGAAAGAGAAATGAGCCATGGAAACAGGCTGAATGCAGGAACCGACCGCTGAGGTTCAGCACAGAGGACAGGAGCATCCCATTGAGGCCATGGCACAGAAAGGCAGCTGAGGTTTTCAGGTGGGCTGAGAAATGGCTCAGCCCCTCCTGACTACTCCACCCTGCTCCATTCCAGGTCTGAGTAGGGCTATGCAGCCTGGCACTGCAAATGTGACCCCTGGCAAACCTGGGCAGCATGAATTAGCTAAAGCACATACCAGCCTCCACTGGTTTTACGTGCTCATGTGTGATGTCTGATGGACACAGGCAGATACAGAACAAACCAGCCTGGTATGGCACAAAACCAATTTGCTGACTCCTTTTGAACAGCTTGGATTGGCACAGTGGTTTTATGTCAGAGGAGCAATTTGCATCACTGTTCAACCCTGCTTTTGAGCATGTACTAGGATATCTAAAGCCAGTTCAACTGTGTGGTCAAAGCAAGAAAAAAAATTGTGGCCTTCATACCTAACCTGTTACAGCCATGCAGGAGTTACTCTGGGTTTCTGAGTGTGCAAACACACCAGGACAATCTGCTTCATTCTGCTGCCCTGGGCACTTCTGTGTCTGTCCCAATTTATGGAACCTCTGCAAGTCTTTCCAAGTAATACACATTTCCTTGTGTCAGTCTGCTAGAACTATATGAATTAAAGTAAATGACACAACTAAAGTATTAAATTCCTTAGAAGTTGAATATCACACATAAAATTCAAGGAGTACAACATATTTAATTACAAAAGTGTATCAATTCCATGAGAAAAGTAATGTATAAAAGCCTCCATTACAAGGTGAAATATTGTCCAGGGAGTTGCAAAATGCCTGAAAGAATACTATTTGTGCAGCTTTTATTTTGCCACTATAACACCCTACTTATTTGCACTAAAAATTATTATTTTTCCACAGAACTCCTGCTTTGTTCAGTGCACTGAACAGGCAGTGCTCAGCAAGATGCCTGTTCAGTATTTCTTTTTATGATCATGTGAAAGCCCATAGTTCAGTGTTTTATTTATAGCAGATTGCACAGACTCTGCTCAGGCACAGAATATCACATCTCCTCATTGCTTTTACTATCACAATCATCCTTGCACTATGCTGTATACTTAATTTCTTTTTTATTAGTATTTTCTACAACTCCTACTAAAGTCATATCCTTGCACTTTTGCGCACCAAGTTTTGATTTCTTTTGGGTCAAAAGGAAACATAACCAAAGACTGGGGAAAAATTCCTTCCTTGTACAGACAGCAAGTACACATGGGAAAGGCAAGCTTGAGTCTCTTAGGCTATAGAAGAAAATAAAGAAACATCCCTCAGCTCCTACACACCACAACCAGCTTTTGACAAAAGCAGACCTGGCTGTTATTTGGTGTGGCACTCATATCTGCACATACTGTGTGTGCCACAAGGATCCTGAAGGAAAGTGTTTCCCACTTGCGCTCCCCAAGAGGGATGCTGGGAGGCTGGGAGGAGACACAGCTGGGACAGGTGACCCCAACAGATCAAAGGGATATTCCAGACCATAGAACATCAAGATCAGTAGGTAAAAGTGGAGGAAGGAGGAAGGAAGAGGTGAGTGGAGTGATGATGCTTTGTCTTCCCAAGTCCCCATTACACGTAGGGCCCTGCTCTCTTGGGATGGCTGAACATCTGTCCACCCATGGTGAGCAGAGAATGAATTCCTTGTTTTGTTTTGCTTGTGTGCATGGGTTTTGCCTTCCCTGTTTATCTCAGCCCATGGGTTCTCTTGCTTCTACCTTTCTGATTTTCTCCCCAAAATGTTTATCTTCTGATTTTCTCCCCAAGCCCGCTGGTGGGGAGTGAGTGAACAGCTGCATGGGGCCCGGTTGATAGCTGGGGTTAAATCATGATACTCTCTCACTTTTTTATTTGGAAATGGCAGTCTCATATTCTTCACAACATCTTTCAGGCAGTACAAATCTTAATGAGGAAATGACTGACATTAATAAGGCAGTAATGTGTTTTCATAGCCACCACTTAGTGGGAGATGCTTAGAATAACTAAGACACAGATAATGGACAATTAACAGAAAGATGATTTGGTTTTGTCCACCTATTTCTCATGAAGAAATATTTTCCTGAATGCAAAAACTGTATTCAAATAGGTGATAAGGGAAAAAATATCTAATACACAAGGAATATTTGAAACACCCATAAATAATGCAAAGTTTTCCTTTATTTAATCCAGAGGACATATGGATGAAATAGGTATTGTCAGTCAGCCAACAAGTAACATTAATATCCTTTAAAAACATACTTCTAGGCTACACAGAAAACTTTATTTTAAATTCAGCCTAGCACTTTATACTCACTAATGGGCACAACTTCACAGGCAAAGTTACTTGAAGACAAAAATAACAGCTCAATTAGGTGGGGACCAGTTGGCCATCTTGTCGCCATTACCACCTTGTACAAAGTTAAAGGCGTGTCTGAGCACTTTGCTGAACAAGGGCAGCCTTTAACTGCCTTGCTGAACCAGGACATCAATTATTTGTGGACATTAAAAAAGGTATTATCTAATTCATTATGTAGTGAGACAGTTGTTAGCACAGTAAATTAGCTGGATGATAGGTGGACTATACATGCTTGGAATTAAAGCAATCACGCCGTTACTTTCTCTGACAAGGGTTTAGTCACTCAAAGAGCAAGTAAATGATGTAAATATGAGCAAACAAATAATTGTCACAGTAATATCTCAGTTCTGGGGATGTTTTGCATTCATCTGAGTTTGAAACCTGACTGCTTCAAAAATCTGTAAGGAGACATTATCCCTCACAGGAGAGAAACAAGGTTACAGGAGATCTACTTCTTGCAGGTCCAAACATCTGCAAGAGCCCAGACTGAAATGCAGGGGTGAAAGGATAGATAACCCCAGTAAGGCACTGTCTGCCTGACTCATCAAGCAGCATCTGTGAAAAAGTAAACCGGGAGAGGGGAAGCCAGTGTCCTTTCAAGAAGACAGACTTCCTCAGTTTAATTTTTCAGATAAAATTAGTATTTTTGACCTTGAAAATACTAAAATATGTCCAAAATAAAATCATGTGACTC
The DNA here is from genome assembly GCF_037042795.1 of Molothrus aeneus. Classification (NCBI taxonomy): domain Eukaryota; kingdom Metazoa; phylum Chordata; class Aves; order Passeriformes; family Icteridae; genus Molothrus; species Molothrus aeneus. Next base: position 76,496,220 of record NC_089647.1, on the reverse strand, counting down.
TCTGGGATACAGTATCCATGATTATAAATAAGATGATATCTGATATTTGAATTCTTCTTTTTCAATGACTTTTATTATCTTTTATATCTTTAATATCTTTTATTTTCCAGGCAGTCAATTTTTTGGAGATTCTTTGGATATGATGGTCTTCTGGTCTTTGAAGTCTGTAGGATACTACTGAACTCTTGACATTCTCTTTCTTTCTTGAACTCCAGTAAATTGAAATACAGATTTTTGTATTTTTGTGAGATCTCTTCTGAGATCTCCAGACTCTGTTGGTCAAAGTTCCTCACACTTTTTCCACTTGTTAGCTCAGAATAACCATGCCTGTGCTTTGCTGTGAACTGCTGAAATAACTGAACTCTGTAAATGGTTTTTTCTTTAAATGTCCTTGCTCCGGAATCTTGTGAGTGCACTCTGCCAGTGCATTATGAAGTAGCATGGATCTCCATGGTTTGAGAACAGCTGTGTCCAGTCTTCCTTACTCTTTTGACATTTAAATTTAATTTAATTATGTGGATAAAAAGCTTCCTCTGAGGAGTCTGGCACTGGGAATAGAAAACAGGCACCATACATTCAAACACAGATATTATTTATCTCTTATTTCTAAAATGTCAGCCTCTGTATTTCTAATCTGTATTGTAGGATGAAAATGGTTAGTATAAACACATTCAAAGCATCCTCTATTTAACATACAGCCTTTTGACTTGTATTGACACCTACTCCTTCTCACAGGACTTTAGGGTAAGACCTACTGAACCTGCTGTCTGTCACTGTGAAATTCTGAGTCTCAGGCAGTTTATCTGCAGTAAGCAGAGAAAGGCAGGTACTTCCAGAGATGATTTATCCCCTCCTAAGACAGCTGTCTTCAAGACATGGAATGCATTTGTCTCTGAAGGTGTGTTCCAGTAGAGCTCTACGGAGTTATATTCACTTTTGCTGGCAACTCCCTGCCACAGCCACCATCACAATCCTTGATGTCAGTGAGCTCAGATCAAATGCAACTCAGTGACTGACAGTCAGCACACAGAATGATGCCTGCACTTAGCAGATACTTCTTTCCTTACAGCAATTGGTGAACAACATGGCAACCAGTCATAGTCTTTGATGGCCACCTGGAAAGACATTTTCCCCAGGTAACATACGTTATATTACTGGAAAAATGACTCAGTTGCAACACTTCTTTTACAAAATGCTGAGTTTTAAAAGATGTCTCTCTGAGTGGTACTTGTGGTGATTAATTGTTGGACTGAGTTCCTCAGTTTTATAAGACAGCAGCCCACTGTTTAAAAACATTGGTTTATTGCCTTATCATTCAAAAGAAATGATGGCCCAATTAATTTTTCAAACTTTTGTGTCAGAGCTTTTGCCAAGAGCTGTCCATGGCTGTCACTTAGCAGAGGACATTATGATGCCGTTTGGCATGTGCTTGGTAGGTGTGGAGTTGCTCAGTTCCTTCTGCTTCCAATAAGGACAAAAAACACTGAAGGGCTACCTTGAGAAATGCAGCAGTGAGTTGCCTGGGCTTAGGGCTTGATGAGTGATAGCAATTTTGTCCATAAATTGTAAGCTCAGACACCATGAGTTTTATAAACAGGATGGAAATCAGGCTTTTTAATGGGTGTCTAAGATCCCAGTAGAAGACAACTGGCTTCTTGCACAGTGGATAATTGCAGTCATCACAGTTTCAGTCATCACAGTTCAGGTATTAAAGGACTGCAATAAATTATACAAATTGCTCTAAAATCCAAAATTGTCCCATCAACTAATGAAAAGAATGCTAACATTTCTCAGCTGTTGACATGGTTATGCAGACTGGTAATTAAACAATAGGGGAAAAACTGAAATTAACATCAAGTCTGGAAATACCGCAAGGGGGAATCGAAAACAGGTGCTATTTTGATAATTCTTACTGGATGCACTGTTATCCAGTATAATATACAATGATTAAATGCTTTAAGAGAAAAGGTAGCAAGTGGACTAATTATGACAATGACAGTAATTTGGAAGATACTAATTAACTTCATGAAAACAATATAAAGTTACTTGAAAGAATTTAGTAAAAAAAAATGGTATAGAAATGCATGCAGAAAAATGTATTCTGAAACAAGTATTTTATGGAGTGGAAACATTTTAGGCCTTAAAAATATCCACGTTGAATAGGGCCCTTAGCAATCTGACCGAGCGCATGGTATCCCTGCTCACGGCAGCAAGGCTGAAACAGTATCTTTAGAGGATTCCTTGCAACTCAAACCATTCCATGATGATTCTATGAATATGGAATAATATGAGAAGTGCTTTTTACATTTATATTTTGGCAAAAAAAGGGAAATTTGTCACTTCATACCCAGAAATATCCCATTGTATGGTACGACTTCGCTGACTTAAGCGTATTAGTGTCTCAATTAATGGCAACATTTTGGGATAAGAAAAAACACCAAAAAATTTGAGGGTATAGCAGCAAAGTTTTGATAGGACAAGAATAAATCTATGTAGCTGGGCTACATGAACTCTTGCTTCTTGAATTTTGAAGACAATGACATTCAGCTACTGCAAGTTTCTCAGGACCATGTCCATCTGGGTTTTGAGTGAGTGTCTCTGCAGATGGAGACTCCACAACCTCCTCGGGCAGTCTGCGCCTGTGCTTGGTCATTCTCACAGTAAAAAAGTGTTTCCTGATGTTCAGGAAACACCCCCTGTGTTTAAATTTGTGCCCATTGCCTCTGGTCCTGTTCCTGGGCACCACTGAGCAGAGCCTGGCTCTGTCCTCTTTGCATCCTCCCTTTGGGCATTGTGTGTGTTGGAAAAATCACTCCTGAGCCTTCACTGATCCAAGGCCAAACAGTCTCAGCTCTCTCAGCTTCTCCTTATATGCCCAGTGCTCCAAAACTTAATCATCTCAGTCATCCTTCACTAAACTTGTTCCAGTACACCCATGTCTTATACTGGGTGCTGAGAGCTGGATACACCATCACACCAGCAATGTGGTCCCATCAGTGCTGAGCAGAGGGGAAGAATCACCTTCTTTCTTAATGGCAGTGGTTGTGGAATGGGTCCCTTAAAAATGATGCAATTTAAAACTTCATAGTTTAAAGCACACAAACAAAGCAGTGAAAGAAATCCATTAGGGAGAAGTAAATAGTTAAACAGTTAGGAAAGACATGACATTAATTTATAACCCTTGTAAATTAAACAGGAAAAAAGATACCTGGATGGTGGCAGCAGTATTTGCTCTGAGAAATGATGGCAACTGCGCTAACTTAAGCCATTTGGATTTGTATTAAGCATAACCAGATCTAAAGCTCTGGGAATAGACACTGGCAGTAGCAGAGGGAAAAACAATGTTAGAAAATGCAATATGTCTCTTCCATTTTTAACTTCTAGGAACATGTGTTGCTTCCTTTCTGAATGCTAGCAGATGTCAGCACCCTGCAGACTGGTTTCTCAGCGGAGGAGAAATCAGAGTGGATATACTCTAAACGCAAATTGAGTAATTTACATTTAGACACTCATCCTGGAGCGGAGATTGTCATAAATAACACACAGGCGATCCCTTCTTTCAAGACACTCAGCCAAACGCCAATGCCCTGTTCCCAGGGAGCAACTTCAATCAAAGATATCGGCCGAAAGCAAACTCTGTGGCCTCTTACACAGCGATGGCCTCATCAGAAAGGTGTATTAAAATGTCAGCAGGAAGGAGATGCCAATCTCTGCCTCTCCTAGCACACAATGACATTTTGAAAGCAGTGCCACCTGGTGACACCTGCCAAACAACACTCTGCTGCTCAGCGGAGCATACACCGCCTCAGAAATACCTCAGAGGAGGGTCTGGAATTGAATGAAACGGAAAAGAAGAAGAAGAAGAAAAAAAGAAGTAGCTTTTTTATTTATTTCCTTCTATAGTTCCTTGTCAAGTTTCCACATGCAAAAATCTTTTCTCCTTTTCTGAATAGTGGTGAGAGCAGGCGATGGTTTAATCACTGTCATCAGCTCCTGCCTGCTGGCACTGTAATTTATCTCAGCAGAGCGCAGCCCTCCCCTGTGATGAGCTGCCGTGCTACCACAAGTTATGAATCCTCTCATAACAGTGAGGCTGACCCAAAGCCAACAGTACCAGGCTTGGTACAGAGCAGGTTTTGAAGCACACTGAAGCTGATGCCAGAGTGATCACACACCCTCTAAATGCAGCAAACACCCAACGCAATCTGGAGCAGCATCTCCTCCCCACAAGGACAACACAACAGTTTTGTCATGCTGGCCACCATGAGAGCCAGCCTGATGCATCAGGAATGGGCCCCAGAAAAATTTGTGCACTGGGGTTTAGTTAGAGAAGGTAGTCAGCTTTCTTCTGGTTTCTTTTTTTTAGTTTCAATTCCACATCAAACTATAGACTGTAAGTGTAAGGGAGCCAAGAACCTGCAGGCTGAGAGGCAAGCCAAAGCAATACCTTCTCCATAAGCATCTCAAAATATGGCAGGGCTGTTACACAAAGCAAAAACCTATTGCTTTAAACTGTCATATCCTTCAGCTGCTGTAAATGTAGTCTTTTATCTGTCCTCTGGATATATTTTTACCTACGTATTCCCAAGCACCAAAATTCAGCCAGCAAAGAGAAATCTGTTGCTGCTGAAGGTCTGTGCAACTCTAATTCCCCTTAGGTCTTGCTATGCATGCCATCCTCTGTGTCCACTGAATGATTGACATTAATTACTTCAATCACAGCACGTACACTAGCTCTGTAGAAAAGGAAAAGGATTAAAGCAGGAGCAAGTGGAGGAAATTTTCTGTGGGAGGATGCAACACCTCCAGACTCAATAGACTTCTGCTGGCGCAGTGTGTGCTGCTAAAACCGATGTCCATGCTGTGACCTACCCGGACACTTGTAAGCATCCAAACCATCATGGTGCTTAAGTCCAAAGAATGGACATGTCATGCCATCCAAGCAGGAATGAAAAGAAAAGAAGCTTGCAAATGCTTTGCATTGAAGGGTTATTTTTTTTCCTCTTCTCACTTGCAAAAGACTTGATCACAAAAAGATTAGGAGGGGTCTCTGAAACACAGAACACCCAGTATACATGCATATAATAAAAACATCAGAAAATGAAAATCACTCCTCAAATTTCCCTCAGACTTCTGGGTGTCTTTTGAGAAACAAATGTTCATTGAATTGGATATGGGAGGTGGTTTGAAAAATTTAATCCTCAAGTTGCTGAAGATGAAGGCAAGCTAACAGAAGCCAAAGCACCATCATGAGAGGTTCAAAGCTCTTTAGCCATTTTCTTGTTTCTCTTTAAAATGGGGATTTTTCTTCCTATTTAAAGAGCTATTAAAACAAAGAGAGAGCTAGTGTCAATTCATGCTCTGGATCTAAATATTTTAAAAGCCAAGCAATAACACTGAAAATATCTGGATGCATATATTCCACCATGAGTCATTATATTTTAATATTTCGGTGTCTGGCAAATCACCAAGTGCATCACTATCTACCCTGTGAGATAATTAAGTTTAAAAGTCATAACAAATGTAAAATAACACATAATGAAACAATCTAAAAGCTATGCATTCACATTTTCCTTGGAATATTTTCTGATTACCCTCTTGCAAATTGTCAGCTACCCAGTGATAGTAAAATTGTTTGAATAATTTTAAGAGAAAAATCAAACACATTAACTTTTAATAGTATTTTATGAGACTCATAATTCTTTGGGATGTAATAACCTCTTATCCTACTGCGATTAGTCACTGGGATCCATCATGCTGGTCCCCTGGTTATTCAAGACAATCTAAATTTTGAGTAATATTGGAAAAGGTAATAGAGATCCAAAATTAATATGAACCTTTGTGCTTGTAATGTTATCCCTAATGGAAGCAGGTTTTTTTATAAGAATTAAAATTTATCAAGGAGCAAATGGTGAAGATCCAGAAGATGACATAATTTGTAGGAGATAACACTGTGATGGGACTGCTGTACAAGGATTTAATTATTATCTTGAATAACCTCTGTCCTAATGACAGTTGTCTGAAACAACACTAGACACTCAAACTCCCTACTGTCAAGGCTAGCAGCAAGAAGCAGGAGGACAGTAAATCCCTCAACTTGATGGAGTGCAGGGAAATCTCCCATTACTGTTAGGCAGCCCACAGCTCACCAAGCCCACCATCCCAGGCTGTGGGTGGTATGCCATGTCTCACCAGGAAAAAAAAAAAAACCACCATAGAAAACCACCATATTCCTCTATCACTCTTGTCATCAGAACTGTCTGCAGCCCTGCTTATCAATTTAATGCCTTGGCTAATTTCACCCCAAAATGATGTTTGTTTACATAAATCTATCCACCATGGTAAAACAGTTCATGCTTGAGTGTTTCAAACGTTACCCTATTAATGGGAGACAGGATGGCAAGAGTGGATGTCCTGTTGAAAATTAGCACTCTCTCCAATTGCTTGTGTTAGTCCTGCCTGTCGGTAAGTGGTGATTAACACCCCGCTGGCTGCAGCTGTACTTCTCAATATAGCTTCTCTGAGTAGGAGGATGCACAGAGAGTACCTGATTACTATGTCTTTAAAGCTGTAAAGCAAGGAATAATGCAAAATAAATCCTTTAAACTAAAGGTCATAGACTAGAATATGTTGGCACGAACACCTGCTTGCACTTTCTAAAGAAAAAATCACAAAGACAAGTGATTTATCTACTTTTATTTCGTTCCCTTTCATTGCAGGTATGCAGAGGCCATACAACTGGATGTTAATAATTCTCAGCCACAGCAGTATGTTTTTATATAATGCCAGAAGAAAAGCTTAGGAGTTTAGCTAACAGGCTGCCTTGCTGGCTGAGACAGCAGAGCTGGCATTAGCTATTTCTTCTCCTTGCCCCAAGCTTTTTGTTCACTGCAGACTGTAGGAGAACAGACCAGTCATCCCGCTCCCTCCACACTTCCAACACTGAAAACTTTCTTCCAGTTCAAGCCCACTTTGTGTGCACATTCAATATGTTAACTGATAGGTAAAACCTGGCTGTATTGCTAAGTTACAAATTCCAATAACCACAGACTTACATGAGAGAAAATTACTGCCTGACAATGTAGAGAAATCTGCAGGGTCACCTCCTCAATAGATTTTGGTCTCCTTGTGGATAATGCTTCTAACCAGGGAGGATGTTGGTGGCTACCCTCAATCTTTATGTTTGCTGTCACTCACACACTCAGAGGCTGTGCAGTCACAAGACAAGGGTGGGCAACACTGCTGGGTGTAAAATCTCACAGTGCTTGGGTGTGGTGCCATCAATTCCCCTTTCTAGGTGGAGATCAACCCTTTGCCTTTGCCAGACACACCCTGGGCTCTGCAGGGTGCTGAAGTGGCCCAGCCCCAGCATGTGAGGGGGCATTGCCAGGCTGAGAGCAGGCACCCAGTCCTTTTCCAGGAGGACCCAGCACTCCTTGGAAAATCTAGTCCCACATATGAGCAGCAAATGTATCTAAAAATATAACCACAAATGAGTTTAGGAAGTCTTCTTGCCCTATTACCTGCTGTGGGCATGCTGAAATGGATGCAGCTTCCACCACCACTCCATCTGTCACAGAGGTGAAAGTCAGTCTTGAGCAGATGTCAAGGAAGAAAAATATAAATACAAATATAACTATAAATATAACTATAAATATAACTATAAATATAACTATAAATACAAATATAACTATAACTATAACTATAACTATAACTATAAATATAAATATAAATATAAATATAAATATAAGAAAGAAAACATGACTCTTTCTGGTGAAAGAGTCTGATTCAGAATTACTTGAATGGGAAAGCTTTTTATGCAACTGAGCCTTTGCAAAGCAAAGCAATGCAATGTGATCCCATCTCCCACTGCTTCAGGAACTGAGCACCCTTCAGATCACAAATGCATTGTCAGGCAATAATTTTCTCTCATATAAATCTGCAGTTATTGGTTTTGTATCTTAGCAATATGGACTTTTCTACCTGTCATTTTATGTATTGAAAGTGAGCACAAATAGACAGACATACAGACTTGATTGTCCTCAGAAAACATCACCTCTCACTGCACAGAATTATCCTCCCAGGCACAGGGTTCCCTCACGTCCAGACTGGCTAAGCAGACTGAAGAGAACCCTTTCAGGAGGAGAATTGGGAAAACATTCACTTTGTGGTTCAGTGACTGAAAGAAACAGTATACTGGAGACTGAGCAAGAGCTCTGAGAGCTCTGCAGAGCTGTGAGATGATGTCTAAAGTCCTGGCTGGGGTACTGCATTATTTTGAAGCTGAGGACAGGTTTTCTCTGGTTCTTCATTGTCTTGCTGTTCAACCAAAAAGCTGCCAATGATACCAGTCCTGACAGCCTCTGTGATCAACCAACACCTACGTCCTACTCCAGAACACTTTACAGTATTATTATAATTTCAGAAACTATCACATTTCTATAGAATACACAAAGCACTGCTGAACACAGAACCTGTGCCTTCTGTTTGTTTCTGAGCTGGCTTGTTCAGAAAGCAGGCACAGGGAGTCCTGCTGGGATTTGGGATTATCCTTTGTAAGATCTCAGTTTGAATACTCCCACTGAGATGAAAGCTCTCCCTTTCCACAGCTAATGAAAAAAGATCCTGCTGGACCCTGAAAGACCAGCTTCTTCCATCTCCCAGAGTTCTACTAGTACTGCATGAAGAAGAGCCAGCAAAAGTCAAATTCAAGTAAGACTCTGGTATGGGCTGAAAGAAAATAGGCAGTGCTTTCAAGAATTCAAAGTTCTTGTGGAATTTGGAAGCTGCATGTGGGACACCACCCCTTAATTCGTCATGTTTACTGGCAGATCCTGGAACCCTCAAGATCTGCAGCAGCCAGGGGCACCAAGTATCAGTGGAGAATGGCAGAGAACTCTCTACTGCCCACCCAGCATCCTGGTGCTCCCTGTGTGTGCTGCCTCCAGGGCCTCAAGGGAAAGAGCTCTGCCCTCATGTGACACCTAAAAAAGACACAAGATGAAAAAGGTCAAGGATATGATGGGACCAACCACTCAGGCATACAGCCTGTCCTGGCAACCCACTGGGTGTGTGGCATAATTCAGCTTTCTAAAGTGACGTTTAATATTTGCATTTCCCTCTGATACACATGGGATTACCTGACAAGTCACATTGCACTACTCACCACTGCCCATCAGCATAATTAAATTGTCACCTAATGGAGGGAAGATCACAAGTTACAGGAACAAACCTGATGTAAGAGCCAAGCCTGGACTATTGAACATTTTTTTTGTCTTTTTACTTATTTTAAAAGAGATAAGAATAGTCATGAAACATGTGCCAAACTGCAAAAATTTAGCACAGCTTTCCCCTCAATATGTCATTTACAGAAAGAAGCATAGAAGAAAAGTCATAATTAGAAGAACTAATCACATTTCCAGAATTATAAGAAATAGAATATTTTTTCTTTTGAATACTTGGGAGACAGTCTGGTTATGTCAAAAGGCTTTAGATTAGTCTGATAATGTAAATATGCCAAACTTGTCCACCTTTAGAGATGCAGTACAACTAAGATTAAGAAACATGTCACCAAGAAAAGTACCAGAGTATGAAGATTTGCAACTGGAATTGTCAAGGAATTCTTGGGGAAAAAGTCCTTATGGAAGAAAAAAAGTGAGAGAAGTTCAGAAGAGAGAGTCCTGATTGCAGCAGTTCTTATTTAAACCCAGGAAGTATTTGGGGGGTGACACCCTCTGCTTCCCAGCATTGTTTTAAATCCGGAGACACCACAGTGATCTCTGGGTTGTTTCCAGACAATTGAGTCTACCTTCACTGAACACCTCTGTCCCTGGAATGCAGAAATCTAAAGGAAGATCTAAAATATCTGCTGTGTGTTGGCAGAAATGGTGACTAGAGAAAGCCCTCAGGCAGCAGCAAAGACTTCCCTCTGTAAAAGCTGCACAGTGAGATGGCAGCCCCAGCTCTGAGCCTCAGTCAGCCACCGGCAGGGTAATCCTGCAGGGTGACTGCAGCTAGGGAGGAACCAGCAGGGAGGAGGTGCCACTCCAGCCGGGGCCACGCTGGCACAGACTCTGGGGGCATCCTGCTACACTTTTTAATATATATTAAGCATAATTGCACTGTCTTTGATCCCATGAAGAATTATTATTCTTCCTTATGGCATAGAAGGCGTGGTTTGCCATGAGCCACCAAAAGTCATTATGGAGATTACTCCTGGCCTGAAGATGAGACAAAGAACTTAAATCACACCTGAACCATGGCATAATTGTGGATTTTCTCAATAATGAGAAAAATGTTTAATTAATCATATTTTTTTTTTACTTTTCAAAGATTATGTTTTTTTTTTTTAAGGTCTATGATTAAATTTTTAAATTATAAAAGGGAAAGGAGTACAATTTTTTGAGTGCTTCCATAATTTCACCTAGACCCCAAAGTAATTAATTCAGTAATTTACTTGGGAGTATCAATACAGACTGTCAAAACCAGTTTAAATCTTTTAATTTAAATCTTTTTTAAATCTTCCTGATATTTTCACAGTTATTAGCTATAACACAACAGTACGCTTCTGGGAGCTCCACACTTAATTACCTTTCACTGGTAAGAAAAGTTTTATTTAAACATTCATACTAAATGCATTCTCTCATGAAAGAGTATGTATCAAAGCTACATTAATGCAAAATATGCACAAATAAATGCATCTGTGTGATTTGTAGTAGCTTTTTGATGCATTAGAAGGAAGACAACAAAAACTATGAAAAAAAAAATCTGACATTTTTCTTAACAAGAGGTGCTTCCAGAATACATGCCTAGTTAGTATTCTCCATATGCACAGCACTCAACTAAAAGATTTTCAGGAACAGCCTCATTCTGTGTCATGGCAAGAAACAATACAAAACATATTGGTTATCGAACGGCTGGCATGAATTTTTACTGCATATAAAGAAGCATTAAATTTCATCATGTGAATTACCCAGCTGCCTTAACAACAAAAAGTGCAAAGGATCACATTTTCTTAATTCTGCAGTATGGATTCTTCAGGAAGCCATTCTGCACAATATTTATTTATTCATGCCATATGAAACACAAAACTTCCCAAACAGAAGAAAAGCGCCATTCAAAAATAATTACGGTTTACAAAGTTTAAAACGTTTTTTAATCAGATTTTATATAAACATACAACATTTAGAATAGATGCTTATAAGCTGTTTGAAAAAATCTCATGCCTGAGATTGAATGCCATTGCTGCTAGGGATTGCCTTCAGGAACACACCTTCAGGAACACACCTGCTGCCTTCTTGCTGTGACAGAGAGGGTCAGCCCAATCCATCCAGAGATCAATACAGCTGTAATCCTAACATTTGTTTGGAAGCACGTCCTGCTATTTGAGAACAAATACAAACAGGAAACATAACTTTCAAGCAATTCATTGTATAGAAAGGGCAAGCCACTCTCTTACTACTCTCTAACTAAATTTCAGAAGCTTCACTCTGTCACAACAGCACATTCATGAGCCCTACCAGAGTTGTAAGAAAGCAAAGAGAAGCTGTGTACAAGTTCAGCACTGGCTGCTGGGCCAGTGCAGCAAGCAGGTCTTTGGGGAAAAGCCTGAAGGGAGAGGGAAGCACTCAGTAGCAGCTTGGTGCCGTGTAATTTATCACTGCACAGCCACAGGCTACAACATATGGTGCTCTCAGTGAAGCACCCGAAGGGAGCTTGGTAGGGCTCTATGAAGATCAATGATACACCAAAGAATACCATTAAAAGACACATTCATCTTTCTCCAATCAATAAGAGCCTTAAAATGATCTCCGTGACACACTATTCTTACAAGCATTGCTGCTGGGCTTCTTCAGCTCGCCTGTCATCCTCTGGCTCAAGTCTTATTACTGCCAGCTACTCCACATGCTCCCCTTAGTGGAGGAATTTGGCTTCCCCTGAAACTTAACAGACAGAATGAGGAAATATAAAAGTGACATCAAGTTCAATGAAGATACTGAAATGCATTCAGTCCCCCCTCTGATAGAAATGGTGCATGTGGCAAGCGGTTTTTTTGTGTCTTCTATCAGATCAAAAAGTCTACTCTTAGATACCCTTCATAGATTTTGGCAAGCCATTGCCAAGGGGATTCAGAATTAATCAAAAGTATCTCAGATCTGAATAAAAAGCAATTAAAAAGAAAGACACAGCTGACTAAAAATTCAAAGCACAAGCAAATGATTGTGTGAATCTGTGTTCTCTCCATCAACAGGAATTCTCTCCCTCCTGGGATGGGCTTTATCCTCTGCATGGAAAACCAAGGCTCAGCCCCTGATGCAAGGATGTACTGAAGCAGCACCTTGAGGTTGCCAGAGTCCCCTAAGTTTCTTGACCAGGCTGGCTGGTGTCCCAACTCCTGAACAAACAGAAACTGCTAATGGCCTGTGTCCTTGCAGTTCAGCTGCCCTTAGGGTACCTCCTAGAGCACTCTGGAGCCTCCTGGGCCACGACAGGACAGGTCTCTCTGTGGTCAGGGGAGCACAGAGAAGGGCAATACTTTCCTTGTTTTTTAGAAAAACAGATAGGCAGTTTCCTTTTGCACACAAAGGCTTGCCACTGGGTCCTCAACCCTCCCACCAGGAAATGGTCTTTCTGGGCAATTCAGTATTCACTCCCTGAAAAAACAAATACTGTGGTTTTGCTTTGGCTGAGAGAGAACAGATGCTGCTGTTTGCCAGGGGCAAGGGGGCTAACACATGAGTTAACACACCCTAGAGAAATTCCTTTTACTTTTGTTGAGTAAACTACTAAGTCAAAACATCTTAAGCATTAGTGTCAGAGTGACACTGCTCATCTGCTTTGTGAAGAGCTTGGTCAGCACGGTTAAGCAGGGTTTGCCTTCACAATCTTGGGGGCAGGAACTCAGGAGCCATTTAGGAAAGGCCAACCACAGTCAATGTCCAGCAGTAGCCCTGAGACACTTCCCTCACCTAGGACACACGCCTGTCCCTAAATTCACCACATCTGATTTACTGCCCCTTAGAACCATGTGGAGCATGCATAGGAAGCCCTTTGCTTTCCTACCTAGCTGGAGTTTAGTTCTGCCTCATTAAAAACATCACTGTAGCTCTATAAATGAGATTTCATTAGGTTCTTGACAGATATTCATTTGGTAGAGGTCACAGTCACAACAATATATGACTGTTTCTCCTGGACCTAAAACATAGGTTTATTGCCCAGCTATAAAGTTCAGATTTGAACCCACGGTGCTGGAAAATCCAGAACACAGGCATATGTTTGAATTCAGAATTGCACTTGAGGAAGGTTCTAGTATGGACTGAGCTGAGAGGCTTCACCCCTAGAGCATCCAGAATTAGTAGCATTGCAATTGAGGCTTTGCCTGAGATGATTCTGCCATCTGATGCAAAAACTTGCAGCTGTGAAAAGGTTTATATATACTTAAGAAACAATTACAGCTAGTGATGCAAAAATAATTCCCACACCAGAAATATTTCAGAAATTAGGAGAAAATATAACTCGATTTTGATTATAATTAGGTTTCCTGTGGTTAGTTAAATGCTTTCTCATTTACCCTTTCATTCTAGAAGGGCAATCAGTCACCTGGTTCTTTATGAACTATGCACCATGGTGTACTTGCAAAACTGGCTGGAGACAGTCTCAGGACCAGCTTCTGCAAATGTGATGCCCCAGGCAGGAAATAGGCATGGGGCACATACACATTAGAAAAAATAATAATAATAATAGTAATTAAGGAACAAAGCTTAGCTCCACTTTATTGGTTAAAACTAATGTAGTTATTATACTGAGCAACAGGACTTTTAATTTCTAATTACTGTATTTATTTTCCTAAACAGATTTCTAAGTTGTTACAAAAACCTGGATAATTGTTTCGCATGAGCAATTAAATATTAAGACTAAATAAACCATATTCATCAGACAGTTATGTTAAACTATGCAATTATTTAGGAAAGCCAAAAATGAATGAATAGTTTGCATTTCTAGCCTTTGGGAAAGGAATCACTTTTGGAGTTTCTTATTAAAAGTGGGAGGATTTTTCCTGTCTGGTAAAATTTAGACTTGAGCTAGTTTAGAGAGCTGCTGGCAAACTGAATCCGTATTTGTGGTGAACATGAAAATCCTAAAGAATGTTCATTTAGCACTTAATATAAACTGCTTTTGAGAATAATACTCAAATAAAAGAATAAAATTTCATCAAGATTTTATTTGCCTTTGAAGGGAAAGGAAATTTGGCAGGAAGTTGAAACAGGACATAATGAAAAAAATTAACTTCTCCAAGTCTTTCTGTATTTCATTCCATCCCATTGCAGCTTCTCTGTTTTGCAGGATGAACCAATAAAAGATATTTCCACCTTTAAAGGAACACAGAATTGGAGAATTTTTAGCAAGTACCCCATTTACTGCAAGGAGGTAAATTAAGATGGGTCTTTGTGCTTAGGTGCTTTGTATAGGCTCCCACTGAAGCTCACCAGCAACTCATTAGTGCTGCTCTAATTCCAAGACCACTGTCTGCATTCCCATTTAAACATTGTATTTCACCTGTATTGAAAATAAGGTTTAATATATGCTTTGGTTTTGCTGTTATTTTTTTTCTACTGGAAGTTGCACAGAGAAGGTAGGGGAGCATCTACCCCCAGCTGCTGCCACAGCTTCCATTTTGCAGCTCAGTTCTAAGTACCTCATCCTGTGCTGTTCTTAACTTCAAGCATCCAAAAAACATTTTCACTAGAAGTGTTTCCTACATCAGGACATTGATCTTTCATTGTGGTTTATCACTTTGAGCCTGGAAACAAATGAAACCCTTTTTCAACCTTTAACTGTTAGTTGGCAAGAGAACAGCTTCAAAAGATCATGCCAACTGTCCCCTAGATAATTATATGTATTTGTGCATCCACATGTGTTCATTTCTATGTATTATCAGTATTAACCAGCTGTTCCCTTTACTGAGTACAGGGAATACAAGCAATACTCTAAATGTTGATGTTGTCACATCCAATTGCCCAAAATAAACCTGACAATATTCCAGGGAAAACCACTGCAGGTATCACTACATATGCTCACAGAGGGAAGTCTAATGAAAAGTCAAAACAGAGCACAGAATGCCAGAAAACACCAGTGTTCCCACCTAGCTTTAAAATAACAAGGACTTTATCAAAAACTAGTGATTACAAAATTTTTACTTTATAGATAGTCCTCTCTCAGCTGCATATGAAGTTGTGGCTCCATGTAAGCACAAGTGAGAAGCTTGCCTGGTGCTTGCAATGATTTTTCCTGAGGAAAAAGAAATTAAGCACTGCAATATCTTCCAGAAAGGGAAAATTTTATTGGAAGGCTTACATGACAAAGCCACTCATACCCTAGAAATCCAGACATGTTTTACAACTAACAGTTTCGTAAAAAAAGAGGCAATTTCAGAGCCAGAAACCAATGAGCACAAACATTCACAGACAATTTATAATTCTGTACCATAAATAGCTGGTCCATAATTCATTGACAAAGAGTTAGTGAGAATATTTGTAACTAATACCCATAAGAAAGATAAGGGATGGTATAATGTGGTTTATACTTTCCTACAATACTTTTCAAGGACAGCAGGGAAAGGCTCCTGACAGCAAAAAGCAACAAGAAATATTGCACTGACCTACCAATTTCCTACAATCCCATCAAAGTAATCCATGTGTAGAGACATTAAAGAACGATTTGTCCCAACTGACAATTTCCAAATAACTAGATGCCTTTTAATTGCTGGCATCATTAACCTTAATAGTATAATTGTATAGCTCCAAATAATAATAACAATAGTAATATAATTTCCTCTCACTTCCAAATTGTTCAGCAAAAACGTGATGCACAGAATAAATTCTAAGAAGGAAGAGAAATGGAAAAAAAAAGTTTCTAACAGATAAGAACAGGAACTTTATCAGTTTTATCTGTCAGCTCATAAGCTTTAAGGAATATCTTCACGTAAAGTTCCTTAGACAAGTAATAAATATTAATAATTGCCAACCGCCCACAGGTTTTAAGTGACCTTTTCAAACAACATGTCAGCTCTCCCCATTCTGAGGACACATTGTGGAGCACTGTATAAAACCAGAGTTGTCTTGAATGATTCATTCCAGGGGAAACACAGGTTTCAGCACTGCTCCTGCTGCAGTAACCTCTGCTGAAGACTTGCTGACATACTCCTTCATTGACAAGTTTAGCTGTGCATAAAAAAAGAAGGGGGGATGTTCTCTCCCTAAACAGACCAAAAGGCTTTTCCTACCTAGGCTGGAGTTCCTGAGACACTCAGGGTTGGATATTGGTCACTGCAAGTTGTTCCTGCATTCAAGAGGGAGGGAAAGACATCTCTAAAAGGCAATTCAGATTTAAACTTCTCAGTGATCCTCTGGGGGAAATAGGTGGGTTATTCTGTACCTAGCTGGTGGTGAGATGAACTTGGATGAAATTATCTACCATGTTTTATACAGAACAGCATGTGTGAGGTGAAAGGAAAATTCCTTTTGTCAGATAAATCTGACAAATAATTGTAAATAGCTTTTATTAGAAATAATTGTAAATTATTTTATTATAAATAACCTAACTATTCTACTGGCTTTGGCACAGTCACGTTCATGGAAAGGGAAGGGCCCAATAGATCACTTCATTCTGCATTAGGGAGCATAATGCAGCAAATGTCTGATTCAGCACATGAAGCTCTGGCTAAGGAGAGCTGGCCTTCAAGGGGAGGCAGCTGCTCAGTGTTTCAATACATGCAAAGTGCTGCATTAAATATAAGCCCCGTGTTATGCAGTTCTCCCTGTCAGTGAAAAACACCATTATATAACCTGAATATTAATCTTTGAGGGAAAACATCACTAGAAAGCAAGGAATGAGGAAGAACAGCCTCTTGGATAATGCATGAGGCTTGCCCTCATCTGTGTTCCTATCTGGCCATTGTTACACTCTTCCAGTTGTCCTTTGCCAGCCTTTTCATCATCTTTTGACTCTTTCCTCACACATAAAACAGGGATAATAGTTCTCAGCTCCTTTAGGTAGTGCTTTGAGACCCATTGATAAAAAGCTAATCACTACAATGAGGTTTCTACTGTAATTATAATTGTCCTGAAAGGCATTGAAGTATACAAAGAGAATAGTCCTTACATTTTGAACTGTAAAATATGCTTGGCAGAAATAATTATTTAATGAAAGTGTCACTTCCTAAATGTTAAAAATTGTAAAAAGAGGCAAGATTACAAAATTTTTGATTTTTGTACCTTCAGTTTTGCATTAAGTACACTGATTTTTCAGAGAGGAGCCATATCCAACAGTAGTGAACACTTCCTTTTGAATCTATATTCTGGATGAGCAGTACTGTTATACTATTATATTTATATATATATATATATATATATATATATATATATATATATATATATATACACACACTGTTATATTATACTGGTGCCTCAAAATGCATTTCCAGGGAAGAGTGCAGTGCTTGAAGCCCTCATCAATTCCTATAAAATCCTTTTGCTGTTGTTTCTGGGTTTGGTCTGATCCATGATGGGGTTTCTGTGTCTACTCCCTTCTCCTGCACTACAGCAGGCAATAGCTAATTTCCACAAACCTTTCTCCCTTGGAGTATAATGTGATCAGTAAAACCTAGACAGACACTGGTCTACCTCCAGATAGGCTATTTTATTTCTTGGCACAAAGCCACCCAGCTTCAAAGTCAGCCACAGACATACTTAGTGCCCTAAATAGAGAAGTTATGGAGTGGTCAGAGGACAGGTGTATGCACAACCTCCAGTACTTTTTAAATTTAGCACTTCTGTTGAATATTGCATTTTCCTCCCCACTCTATGTTCAGAGTTGATGCTTATATCATATCATATCATATTGTGGGACACATCTATCAAAAAATCAAAAGGATTTGATGCTTGCCGTGGCATACACACATTGTACTCTGACTTAAAAATGAAGTAAGACAAAACAAAGCTAAAACTTGATTAACAGATGTTTCCATAAAGGCTCAGCTCAAGCAAAGCTATCTCCAGTGTGCCATGAATATTCTTGTTAAAAGGGACATTTAAACATTGCGGCTCTCTAGAGCAGCCTTGTTGAGATCTATGTGGCAGGAGTGTTATGCATGATACTCTCAACAGAACAGTTGAAAGCTTGAAATATTCCATAGACAACCAGTAGCAATCTTGTCATCAATCATCTCCAAATTTTATCCAATCCACTCTCATAAACTATTATTTAATATGACTTTGTCTGGAGAGACTTCTAGGAGAGCTCCTGCTTCTAAACAGGCAAAGGAAAAAAGAGCTGTTGTTAATCTTTCATGCTAAGAAAACAAGATTCGGCTAAAAAAATAAAATTAGCAAATCAGTTCAGTGTAGTGAAACACAGCCAAGCCTGCTGCCTAATTTTTTTTTTCCATTTCGTTAATGTCAATTTTTGTCTTTCTCTTTATTTTTGTAAATTCCAAATTATTCTCTTTTTAGTTGCCCGGCTTAGGTATACTATTAGGACAGGGACACTGGGGTATAGGTGCTCCTCTGTAAAACACTTCGTAAATCTGGGGCAGATTGTGTTTTTGCTTTGCCACTAAAAACCTCTTTTGTCTTAATCTTCTCTGTAGACAGCCTTAAGGCTGTGTATGAGAAGAAAATCATCAAACAGAAACATGCAGATTGTCTCTTATAAAATGCTGATATCAGCAGAGCATAGGCTTTTTGTACACAGAGGTGATATTTTCATCCATTAATACCTCAACCAAGTATTATTGGTTTTTGTCACCTATAAAATTATGCATTATTTTTAGGCTGCAGACTAGCAGTCTACATATTGGGAGATGGCTGTCTATACTGTATTTGCTACATGCTGCATAGCAAAAGAGTTGACATTTCCTGGGAACAAGCCACCACACTCACAGAGCTGCATGTTACGTTTGATATTCAGGGATGTTCTTCATTACTTTGTGACAGCTGTTGCCAAGTTTTGCTTCAGAATGTACTGTAAAGTGAACGCATACCGAGATCAAAGGTAAGCTTTATAAAAAAAGACTGCTGTTGAAAAGTTAGAAGAGGAAAAAGTTTGCTACTAAAATCACATAAGACTGCAGGACCAGATAACTTAAACAAGCTCATTCCCCCTGAGATGGAGATGAACTAGTAAACTGACTTCATGGGACCTCTGAACTGAAAAAGACTCTTAATTCTGCATGTCATCACACAGAAGGAACTCTGTAGGGATAGTCATGATCAAAAATATCTGCTTTGTGCAAATGAAGGTGATACCATATGTTAAAAACATACTTCTGACACTTACAATGAACAATGAGCAATTGTGCTGTTGATGTACTTTAAGAAGCTGCTAAACACTATGACTTTAAAAGGGAGATGATGAACATTGGGGAAAAAATATATAGACTTCCAGGAGCTCTCTCTTAATTTGATAAAAGGTCAGGAGGTTTCCCTCCAAATAGGAACAGTTTCTCTCCAAATCACAGCAACAGATGATTTGATTGGGCCAAGAGTAATCTCAAGAGCCATGTCTTTTGCCTTTGGGTCTTCTGTTTGCTCAATAAAGCTAGGAAGAGTTGTTCCACATACCTCTTCAGACAGGCCTGAATAATTGTGCCCTTCTGCAAAGCTCTTATGAGGAATCAGCTGCAACTCATGAGACCAAGACGCTCATAGTAGTTCAATTGGTGTGTTACTGACTGATATTTCTCTTGATTTTTGCCATTATAACTAGAGTTTTCCAACTTCTTTTCTCCTTTGGCACATTTACCAGTTTATAGATACATGCATACACATTTAAACACTTGTGAAGAAGTACAGTTGAGATTTTGATACTTAGTGGATCAAAGCATTCTGAAAGGACAAGGTAGGTTGGCTGTAGGCTTCCTCATTTAAGCCAACCAGATGACCACGTTATCCAGCTGGCTGGATTGTTCCTATGTGACACAGAAGAGAGGACTGATAAAATAAATATGGAAAATGGTGATGAAAGATGAGTTAAAGGGGAAAAAAGGCTTAGTGCTTCAGGTTGTGCCCAAGAAGAAGTTATTACACCCATTTGCCTGCAGTCACTCACAGTGTTAAACTGCACAGCTGTGATGTGGCTTGGTGGTCTCATTATCTGCTGGCATTGTCTGGAACTTCAGGGAAGGTAGTGGGCCAGTAAATAGCAAACAGCTCATAGTCCCTGAAGGGTACTATGATCTTTTTGAAAGAAGTATCTGTCTATTCCTATGGAAATACTGGAATATAATTTCCCAAAAGACATATTAACTACTTATGTCCAGCTTGCTGTATTCAGCTAAAAGCTTATTATATTCAGCTCACAAGTTCCTTCTCCCCCTCTCAACAAAATATACCTACTTCCCTGAGGTGTTTCATAAACAACAAGCTATTTGCAACAAAACAAAACAAAACCCAATGTCCCTTCTAAGTAAGTCTCAGCAAAATACCAGTCAACTCTCAGAATCAGTGAAGCCTCATCAAATGCAGTCAGCATGGAGGAATCTCAGTGGTTGTCAAGAACACTAGAAGAGGTTTCTTTCTGGTAAGAGGCACTAACATGCTTAGCAGGTCACTAACATGGTAAATTCTAGAACTTAACAAGAATGAATTGCACTGAAAATTATAGCTCAAGTACCAGTCAGACTCCTTAAAAAATGCTAGTAGGTCTAGCAGCATGCATAACAATTTCTCTATCCAACATTCAAAGGATTCCTATAAAAGCATCTGCCAACCCCTGGAGCTCAGATCATTTAGAGAAATAATGTAAGTGAACATCCTCTTTTTAAATTCAGTTTACACATTCACTCCAGTCTTCTGCTTCTATTTTCTGATAGGAAATATATCTAAGCCAAAAGGAAAGAATTCACTTTTATGGGACAGTGTGATCTTATTTGGTTTAAAAGCTCCTGATCTATAACATGATAACAAAACACACAATGTGGTTCCTGTTTACTTAATGCACTATTTCTCCAGGAATTCTGGTACTGTCATAAATATAACTTCTTGCTTTTATTCCTTTAGAGATATTTTCCTTTTTCAGTAATTCTAGCAGAACTAAATTTTTTACATAAATTTTGTCTTCTTTCCACTAATGTTACCAATCAAACTTATGGGATAGTAAGTGGTGTCAATGCTGTTATGAACATTACTCCTCTAATAACTCAGTGTGGATGGCACCTTTGTCTTTTGAAGGAGGCTGAAAAATAGACTGTTCAGAGAAGCAATATCTGGCACCTCTGCATATTGGACATAAACTCTCGTTCTGTTTTTAAGGCCACTGCCAGCTTGACAGGTAGAGCAGAGGGCCAGCCACCCCCACTGTGGGGGTCAGCAGGTTGCCCTGGCCAGCAAGCTGCAGTGGGAGGGATGGGGCTTGCTTGAGATGCATAGATGAGAGAGACACTGTGCTTTTTAGAGCATTTGCACTCAATCTCTCTTTGATGTCTACTGTCTGTTGTGAAGCTGGCTCAGGAAAGGACACATCTCCACTTGGTGTCCTGTCAGATGTGAATTTTCATCAGGAAATCTCTATGGTTATGGATTATCTTGTCCATTGTCCTTCTGGAGGTAACCTTCCCTCAGGAGGTCCAAGACCTGGCCACCAGCACCAACCTACACCTGAATTCCCCAACAGCACCTTGAAGCTTGATCCTTCTGGTGGCTCAATGAGAAAGGAATAAGCCCTACATTTTCCCCTGCAGTTGAGCACATCTAACAGATTAAAGCCATTGGATTGTCAATCACTGGAACAGACTGCCCAGGGCAGTGGTTGAGTTATCACTGAGTTATCATTGCTGGAAGTATGTAAAAGATGTGTAGCTATGGTGCTTAGGGACATGGTTCAGTGGTGCTGGCTCTTCCTGTTTCTTCCCTCATCATTCCCTGCAACTGGAAGGACAGAAGGGAACCTATGTTCCTGATCCCTTACCCAGTTGTCCCAACACCCTGAGGTCTCTCTTGATTGCCCTTGGGATTCTTGTTGCTATTTAATTGCTGCCAACCTGAAAAACCAGTAATGGGCAATGATCTGGAGGCTGTATCAGGGTGAAAATCTTTATCTTCACATCTTCAACCCAAGCCCCAAAGGTGGCAGCAGATTTCCCTAAGAAATGGGCACAGGCTGCAGATTGGGCCTTCTGTTCCCCTCAGGAGACAGTCTCCTACGACAATGACCTGTCTTTTCTGCTTTATGGAAGCAGTTTTGATGACTTTACCTCAGTGGCACCACCATGTTGGATGAACCACTGCCCTCATCACCGTTCAGTTCCACTTGCACAACCTTGTACCTGTGATTTTGGGGTGATATGGGGGAGTCTCAGGGGAGATGTGCCTCCTGTGCTGGACTTGTTGATGTTAAAGGGTTTACCCAACCTAAGTGGTTCTGTGATTCAAAGTCCAGCTGTGCAATTTTATGATTATTTCATGAGTGCACTTAGCACCACCTGAGTTACACCTTGGCAGAAGGACATGGATGGATGGATGGATGGATGCTGTACTCCCACCACCCCAAAGGAGCAAAGGAAGGCTGAATGGCAGCAGCATGTGAATGACAGAGCTTAGAACCACTAAGGAACCACATCAAAACTACTGGGGGGAAGTTCTGGGTATCATCAATAGGAATTCAGTAAGTGCTGTCACAATGCCACTTTTTTTCATTTGGAGAGCAAAGACAATAGAAGAAGTAAGAACAACCAC
Source organism: Molothrus aeneus (assembly GCF_037042795.1). Taxonomy (NCBI): domain Eukaryota; kingdom Metazoa; phylum Chordata; class Aves; order Passeriformes; family Icteridae; genus Molothrus; species Molothrus aeneus. The sequence goes on along the minus strand of NC_089647.1, from coordinate 76,473,490 downwards.
AGTGTGTCTTTTTCAATCTGACTAGAGGTCACACTGCTTCTACATTTGCTTTTCCTAACTTTTAGACAAAGTAGTGTATAATGCCTGAAACCTGCATGAGAACTGGCAAGTTTTAATTGATCTCTTTCTAGGAAGGAAAACTATTTTTTAATGCCTCTCCAAAATATTAAGATAGTTTTCTATCTTTCTATCATAGGCAAAAATCCTTAACTCCTGCGTCAGTGTGCTCAAACCTAGGCACTGAGGTTACTCCTACAGCTATCCGGTGTCTTACCTAAGAGGTTTGCTTCTCCACAGTAGATACACTCATTACAATAGGTGTAATTTCCTAAGACTTTACTTACTTCTGAGTCCTAAACAATATTTTTAGCACAAGTTCAGACAGTCGTTTTCACTGATTGTGCCACAACTACAGATTCGTGCTGCTTTCTGTGAATTCCTCCATTCCAAAAAACCCAGCAGGAATTAAGATCCTACTGTGGATGGGGCAGAGGGGGACTGGAGTATGTTCCTCTACGAGAGTTTAATTGCCTGGAAGAGGTCACAAGGAGAAATGGTTTTTCCTCCAGCTCACAGGTTCAAATACCACCACCAAAGTGGTGAGAATGCAGAGCTTAAAATTCTCATTTAGTTCCCTACATGAAGCCTCCTTATCCTTGACTTCAGAAGAGCAAGATGAATTTCACTGATGGAGAATTTCAGGACAGTGCTTGATACATACTGACTTTATAATTAAAAATATACAACTGAAGGAAAGATGGTCATAAAATGTTGCCTGGGGCTACATCTAATACATGATGTTGTTTTAGTTTCCTCCTTACATTATATTTTTATCATCAGCCCAGGGAGTTCATTAAATCTGTAAAGCTGTTGGAGGTTATCTGACAGCAGATTGTATTACTAGAGAGAACTATCGATCCAGGGTACTCAGTCTCATTACAGCACACTTCCATAAAGCTTGCAAGAGGCAGCAATCTGTTGCTTCTGCACTGACTACAGTTATTTCTCATGGATGGAATAATGAAATGTTTTCTGATGTATAATCATGACAGATTTTATCTGGAATGAGTAAAACAAGTAAAAGTCAGTCATAAAATATAGCATGGCTGGAATCAAAGGAAGTAAACTCCTCTGCTCTTCCATCAGATTGACAAATAACTAACATATTGTGCAGCTCCTTGTATATGACATTAAATCTCAATCAGTTGTTTTCCTACTGTGAAATTAAAATGGAATTATTTATCTGGAATATCAAGAAGGGCACTGCATCATGAACTCTAGTCTTGTTTTGATGCACTATCTTTCCCAATAAAGACTAAAAAATGCCAAATGAACTCCCTTATCATTGAAAATTCAATATATGAAACCTTTAGCAGCACATGAAATTACCACTTGAATTTTTAAAACAATTATTAAATAGGGTTTACATCATAACCTAATGCTTGTAACTGGGATTCATTAGCTTGAAATTTGTGAGGAGGAACTCAATTTAAGCAAATCTGCAACCCGAAGGACTCAGAGGAACCCCTTCAGCAGGTTTTACATAATGAAATACCAAATTATATGTACCAGTTTATGTTAGTATATTGACAGCTGGCAGGACTATATTCTGCTAAAGCAGTGATATGGTAATTTCAGTACTCTCAATTTAATCAAATTTTAGTATCTGGGGCTGAGATTTTCAAAGACTAATACATGCACTTTTTTTTTTTTTTCTCCAGGAAAGTCAGTGTTAAATTTTTTTTTTTTTTAATAAATCTCTTCTCTGTATCGCCCAATTGAAATGCAAGAATTTACAATCACTTTATGGAACAGCCTGAACATGATTATGCTTTGGAATAGCAAAACACAGCTTAGCTGCTATCCTAGTGCCAGGAACACATTGAGGTGTTACCCAAATGTGCCCATATTGTACCACTTCCATAAAACAGTTCATACATGTTAATCCATGCAGGAGTAGCTATCTTGGGGAGGCAAGGGCAGGGGCAGAAAAAGGTCAAGAAAAGCCTGGGAGCACCCTCCCACAGAGAATTTAAGATTTAGGGACCTCTCAGCAATGCTCTGCTGGCAGGAGAGAGAGCTGGGTGAGAAACTCGCAGTTCTTCAGCCTGGCTGCTGCTCTGCCCTCTCACCAAGAGTTACCTGCTGCCTCACAAGCTGCAGAGGTCTGCTCCATGCTGGGGATGTAAAGGAGTTTCCTGTACAGGATTTGTGTGAAGTAGTTCACAGTAAATGCTTTATCTTGGCACCTCGTCCCACCTTCTCCTTACCCACAACCTGGCACACTTCTAAATATTTAAATTAGAAATGCAAAGATGGCACACTACAAATGGTGAATAAACAATTCTGTATGCAACAGCTCATCCAGCTCGTAACAAAGTTTTTGTCATTATGCACTATCTCAGTATAATCACAAAATACGCTTGTGTCAGGGTGAATATACTCCAGAATCTGGATTATAAATCATATACATGAAAGAAGGAAATTAAAACAACATTAAACTGCTTTACTTCTGGCAATCCTTTACTTCCATATGCTTAATTTGACACAGCAACACTCTTCTGAAAACAGGTTTTTTTGCATGTCTACCTCATACTATTACCATGTACATTGTACTTTCATTGCATCCTCTAAATGTCTGTTCAGTATTGGAGTGCTGCTTAGAAATACATGAAAAAATGTAATTTAACCTGGAAAAGGATACCCTATAGATGGACTGTATGAAAGGAGTAAAAATGCAGCAGAATGTGAGTTTGTGGCATCAAAAAGCAGGAAGGAACAGGGCTTGAACTCCAGTCACATAATTTCTTATGGTTAGAACATACTAGACCTTCCTTCTGCTTTCACTGAGGGGAGCCCACAATAGAGACCTTCCAAGCAGAGCTCCTCCATCCAGTTACTCTGCTTTATGAAATGCATAGAGGTAATAATCTGAGACCTTTTCACCTCTATCAATTTTTTTTACAGCAGATTCACTGAAGAAAAACAGGCAGACAGATATGGTACAATCACATAACTGAGAAAGGACTTTGCTAAAGTGCTGTTGAGAGAGCAGAACATAACCAGCAATCAATAACCCAAGCACTACAATTTGACAAGCGAAAGACAAGAAACTCTGAGATGAAAGACAGCTTGTTGAAGAGACTGCACATATATGATGTGCAGCATGGTCAGTTCTATAATTAGAGAAGCGTAGAAACCTCCTTTATAAAGGTGTCCTTAGATGTTACCAAATAATTCCACAAATGGCTTCCTGATGCTTTTGAACAGGGTGGTTTCAGAGTTTAGATCACTATATCAGAGCCTTATTTCTGAAAACTTGACCTCCAACTCAGAGGCTGCTTCCCACTGGACTTAAAAATTGGCTGAAGCACAACAAAAATTCTATCAGGTCTCCTGCTGCAATAAAGCAAAAGTGTGTTATACAGTAGATTTCTTTCTCCCATTAAAAGTGTCCATTCCTTCCATAAACTCTGGACTGCCACGTTAAGTTTTTATTTTCTTCTTTGGGATGTAGTGTATTTGCTTATTAGAGACCCCACAAAAGATAGCAAAGTGCCCTTCTCCAACAATTAATGAATGATACAGTGCCTCTGTTCTCTGAAAAGTGGCAAGTAAGTTGGACTGAGTGAAGAAATGCCTCAGACAATGCAGCAAAAATATTAAATATAGCATTGAGTTGGATAAATAAAGCAACAATTAGAAGAAATATAACTTTCCCTCTAACTATCCCATGGGTGGGAACAATATCAGAACATCATATAGCATTCTGCCATTTTCCTTTTACAAGAATTAAATAGAAGTGGAGAAGCTATGTAACACTTCACTGAGAGCTGGGAAAAGTTGTTATGGTGAAGGACTTCAGAAGTTAAAACTGTTTGGTTTTCAAAATAAGACCAAGAAGAGATTTGATTACAGCAAAGCTCTACCTTTTCAGGGAGAAAACGCCAATATTAAAGGCCTATTTAACCTAATGGGGAATGACTTAACAAGAACCAATGACTAGAAGCTGAAGGTAGATAAATTTAAATGAGTATTAATGCCTCTACTTCTAGCAGAGAAGGTGATTAACCTTTGAAATCAACTACCAGAGGAAGTGCCAGTCACTCCATTTATTGAAATTTCAGATGAAGGCTGTATGACTTTCTGGAAAATATCCTTCGGTCAAACAGGTCAGTGGGTTCCACATGCAAAGCTTTTCCTTAAGAGTGAAATTGACTTTACTTCTTGAATGCCAGCATTACAGCTGTCACATCCACATCCACATCCACTCACATACACATCAACACCTTCACTTTTGTAAGACCCTAGCTCTTTCCAAAATAAGAAAAGCTACAGTATGCTCTATAAAGAGACTAAAGAAGCCAAGGCTAAATTGCTCCTTTTCCCTTCTCTTTCCACATTAAAAGTGAGGCAGGATATAGCTCCCATTTAGCATTTTCACTTGGAGGGGACATTACTGCACTCCCAATACAAAGAGCACATGTTCTTGGTGGATCACATACTGCTCTTTGATTCCAGCCCCATTCAGCCACACACCTTACTAATGGATAATTAAGCCCTCATTACAACAGCTGGAAAGCTACTCAGCGGTGTCAGTCACACAAACTGTCCCACTGCATAAACTCTTACTGATGTCTCCAAATGGGCACTCCTCTCCACCTAGAAGAGGCTGAGGGTGGCTCAGGAATAATGGCAGTGCTCACCAGCATGATGGTAAATGTCTCATCCATGTGCAGCCTCACTCCTCAATCTGCCACAAGACCCAGAAGGACAGAGCAGCAGTCATGTGTAAAGTCATGTGTTTTTTTCAAAAGTGTTTAATTAAATGATGTACGGAGGGTTTCACTCTTGAATTACCACTGCATCACTAGAAATTACATTTAATAAATTTATGTGTGTTTCTTAACAGGAGGATTAACTGATTTTTTATATTAGAAGAAGGTGGCATCTTACTTTAGGTGCGTATTTTACTACACTATCATTGTAACCTCACTGAGAATAGTCTGCACATTTTGCCAGGTAATGCACAGAGACTGCAGAGTAATACAAACCAGATCCATCACTACACTGCAGCCGTAGTCAACTCTCCATCTGACCCATCCTGATCCTTTTACTTTGTTTTCTCATGCTCCAGAACCCAGAAAAGCTCTTCCACCTTCTATCCTCTTCTCTTTAATTATAGAATCACAAAAAGGTTTGGGTTGGAAGGGACCTTGAAGATCATCCAGTTCCAACCTCCCTGCCATGGGCAGGGACACCTTCCACTAGACCAGGATGCTCCGACCCCCATCCAGCTTAGCCTTGAACATTTCCAGGGATGGGGCATCCACAAATTCTGTGGACAATCTATTACAATGTCTCACCACCCTATTCCACCCCAAAGTCATCCTTTTCTCACTTAGGGAGGTTTGCTCTGTGAAAAGTTCATGTGAGGGAGAGAAAACTGTGAGATGACCTATTGCTGTTTATTTTTGCTATCTGCTGTTTACTTGGGTGATTTTTACAGTAAATTGGTATAAAACTGGCAATGGAGATTTTACCACCAGCCACATCTCTTCTCTCCTACAAGATCCTGCACACGGCTCACAACGTTGTGATGAGCCAGCCCAAGTGTATTTATTTCAAAGACATCCATTCACTGCTTGATTTTCTACTGCTGGCTGTGTTGCAGTTTAAAAAGTGCACCCTTCTCATGAACTATTTCTGACTGCAGTGATACCCCCTGTATTTCAAAGGGGGGGGCATTGTCATTCCACAAATCATACAAAATATTTTTATTTTACTCACTGCAAAATGTCAACTCCACAGTTTTCTATGATTCCCGAAAAACCTCCAAGTTTCTCTTTGTTTTATGCTCAACTTAGTGCAGTATGCTTTCCTCTATTTTGGCCCAGGCTTTTCGAATAAACTGTGGCAGGCGATTTTGGCAGGGTTAAAAAAACCACTTACCTGATCTGTCACAGGCAATCTAAAAGACAGATCAGCTCAGTCTGTCTAAGTAGTGCCTCCCACCCAAATATTTAAATAGCAAGTAGTTTAATATGCTATAATAAAAACCTGCCTGATCCTGACAGCTCCAATTTTTGCAAAGCAGAATGCAGCTGATGGAAAAATAAGGATTAGGCCAAAATGTTCTGTCATTCCAGCATCAAATGACTGCACTACAGTTTTTACATGACCCCCATAACACAGAAATAGAAATGCAAACTCTGACTTCCCTTGTGACACAGGTGACTCATTGTATCTCCAAAAAGCAAATCATAAAGTATCTTCTACCGGGTTTGAGTAAGTTTTCTAGGTGTTGCATTTAGAAACACTTCACATATTCTTTGAGGTATTTATGACCACAGTGAAATTCCCTGCATGTATAAAAGGGAATATTGCTGGCAGGATTACCAACATTGAATATTTACGTGTATTCCTTTACAAAGCCTTCTTCAGCTTGGCTAAAACATCAAAACACTGCTTGCCTTGTTGTCAAAACTAATTACTTTCAAATGTTCTGAGTATAACCAAAGAGTCAGTTCCCAGTGCCCCTCTCTTAAACCACCAGGAACTCTGATCAGTGGGTAAGGGACAGCTCACCAAAAGAGCTCCATTCTCAGACACACACCCAGAAACCCAAACCCATATTTCTCTGGGATCCCACCACCTCCTGCAAAGCTACAGCTTGAAGAGTGTGTTCATTGAACATTCCCTAATAGGAGAACCCTATTTAAAAATTCCAGTGTAAAAATTTCAAATTATTTTTGTGAAGCTGCCAGTTTTAAAGAGGCTCTTGAAAGAAATGTGAGACTCCCCAGTCTGCTGAATTCTTGCATCCTGCTGGCTCATAGTCCTACATGACTACGCCACCATATGCATGGTCTTCTTTCACTATGCATTATCTTAAATTACCTAAAAACTTAAGTATTTCATCTACAATCAAAAGATGTCCTGAATGACCATTTCTGTATCTGTAGGAACAGTTCCTACTGATCATGGGCAAGTGTCTTCTCTAGGTGCAATCTGTAACTGCAAAAGAGCAAAGAGACTTCCTCAAAAATCTGCTCAGCCCAGCAGGACTGATAGGGAAGAGTGTGTATTTAGCAGAGTAAGGTAGCAGCTTAATTTCTGTCCTCTCTTTTACCAAAATGATTTAAAAAAAACTTACCTGAAGGGTTGGTGTCATTACCTCAATTCAGAAACAAGGGAGCAAACCCAGTAGATGTCAAGGGATCTAATGAGCTTGTGCTACATGTTTTTATTAATTTAGCATTTTTCCTAGTTATACTATCAGAAAATACAGTAAGGATATAAAAATATGCATTCTGTCCATCTGAGTGTAAGCCAGACCAGAAGCCAGGTTCTCAGATTTATAATCCTGACATCACTGAAATAAACTGACGACAGAATACACAAAAAAAAAAAAAAATAGTTTTCATTATACCTCCTCACCTTCAAAGTGCACCCTTTACAATGAGGTGCACTAAAAAGGAGAGAATGCTCTTTTCTTTTTTAAGTACTAAAGCCCAGAAAAAAACTCACCAAGATTTAGAGGAACCACTGATAAATAAATTATAATTTGGCAGTACAATTTTTAGGATGCGTGGGTTTTTTATTAAAATCAGCCTTTGAGCACCAAAATGAGAAATCACAGGAAATTAGACCTGTGTTTCTGCTGCACTGCTATGGCTCTGAAAATACAGGGCCCCCTCTGATTTACAGCACTGGCACTGTTGATTCCACCACCTGACTGCTTACAGGCTTTGCTGCTGGTTTGAAATAGTGCTGAACTTTGGCCACTGCAGGAGTTTGACTACAGAGGCAATGTCTCCTGGTCCTCTTCATTATGCTGATAAAACAGCAGCTAGCACTTTGCATTAGGCCGAGCTTCTACTTTAATTACAGGATTTTTACTAAAGCTTGTCTTTTGGTGTCACTTCAGGAAATGTGGAGTCTGCAGTGTAATGTAAAAACAGCTAATTGATTCTGTACCACTGTGCCTGCATCACTACTTGCAATAGATTATAGCTCCTGGTATTTAAAGTGTGGAGAAGTAATATAGTGATATCCACTTGCTATGTAAGTAAATATTCGGTATGAAGAAAGGCCTTTTCCTGAATGGTAATGCAAACATTGAATTAATTTCTTTTATTGTTTTAGATAAAACTTTTTATTAAATATACAGAAGTTTTATATGGAGAATACTTAGAAAAATGGCTATCTGTAGATGGTGACAGATTACTCAAGTTTAAAAACTGAGTCAAATGCTGAATTTAATCAATATGTTATTGTGATGGCAAAGTCAGATTCGTGAACATTATTAGAAGCAGACCTGCTAGGAATAAAAAACCCAATTCCTAACTAGAAAAAGGCAGTGCCTCACATGAATGTTGATCTTTCCAACTTTATCAGAGATCAGAAAGAAATAAAAACACAGCACTGCACTAATTCTCTCATGGGCCACTGCATTCTTACAAAGTATTAATGAAGGTGACAGGCAATGGGACATTACAAAGAGTTCAAAAATTAAGTGATTTTTGCTTTCTTTTCAGGCATCAGCCTATTTCAGGAATTATTTTTCATTTCCCTCATCAGGCCCCCATGGGGTAATCTTGCTTGCTTAGGACATCTGCAGGCACACCCACCAACAGCCAAAGAAGTGTTACAAGCTGGCCTTCAGGGTTACAAGGCATATCACAATTTTGGATGCCTAATGGCACCATTTTGGATGCAATGAATTGTGCCCTAAAAGTTTGGATTGCTGTCCATAGACTATAAGAAGAGCCCAGACAAATAACTAGAGCAGATATTTCCAATTACAGAATCACAGAATATTCTGAGTTGGAAGGGACCCGCAAGGATCATGGAGTCCAGTTCTTACATGAATGGCCCATGCAGGATCAAACTCACAACCCTGGCATTATTAGCACCATGCTCTGACCAACTGAGCTGATCTCAGGGTCAGACAAATCCCACCCTCAGTGTCACTGCACCTGCTCAAGCCTAGAAACTTGGATGCACAACTCTCCTACAAAGAGGACCAACATTTTCAGGTATAAGCACAGAGGTTCTTCCCCAACCATACTACTTCCAATATAACACAGTTAAGTGGCCTGCCACAGCAAAATACACTTCACAACCAGGAGGCACCTCCATGTGACAGAGACAGTGTCTTTCTCCTCTGATGAGTGGGTGTAAATGCCTTGCAGCAAACAGGAACTTGAGCTCCTTTACCCTCAGGTTGAACAGTATAATCTCCTTACTGCTTTACAAGCAGTACCACACATCAAACCCAGGGTAGCTCTGTTTGTGCTACTGGGGTTCTAAACTTGCTGATGGATTTATTCAGCCACCATTCCCCACTCCATGGGGGATCATCATCACCTCAGCCAACATTTCTATATGAAAAACCAATCTGTCCTAGAGAATTACTGATCTAAGTACACTTTCTACAAATTACCAGTTCTGTTTTCAAAAGTGACCAGCCATACAGATAATGAATGTCCTGATGTCAATAGCAACACTCGGCACCAGACTATAAATAATTGAGGTCTAATTCAGTCCTCTCTTTCCTAAGTGTGGCCCAAGTCTACCCAGCTACCACTGTGAGTAAAGCTGCAATTGTCCAAGAAGCCTTCTGCAAAATTGTTTGCAGAGAGAGATTGATAAGTTGCCATTAAAAACTTAAGCAAAGCAAAACAAAAACCCAAACAAAGATTGGATATACTTTTACAGAATTTTTGGGGAAAAAAAAAAAGTAAAAAATAATTAAAAGGTGAAAGGCAGCACTTCACTTCTCCTCACCCCTGCAGCTTGTTCTATGCTTCAGTGGGCTCAGTAGAGGCTGCAGCATGCTGGATCATCAATTGAATGGGAGCCAGCCAGCCATGGCAAGGATAGACTCATGGGCACTAAGCAGAAGAGAAAGTCAGTTTTGAGGTAATTACATGTTGAATGCCCTTCTTAACCCGCAGCTGTTGGGGGCATTCAGCACATATGGTTAAGGTTGATGAAATTTTTAAAGTCACTGAAATTTATAAGGTTACCTTGGCAGGCCACCCAGCTTGAATGTTTTTCTTGCTAAAGTATGAAACAGCAGAGAGTGAGAGCACACTGTTTACTGATTGTAGAAGGGGAATGCAGTCATGCTGCGTCAGAAACTGCTCCAGGACCAAAACTGAACCAAAATTCCTCAGTGCTCCAGGGAAAAGGACTGAGGGAGAAGACAGGCAGGAATAATTATCCATTGCTTCCTATAAAGCACCTTATCATTGTCTTGACTCTCTCCATCCTCTCCCCCAACCTCAAAAGAGAGGAAAGCATTAATAAAGAAAGATGCTACTTCCCTTTCTGGCTGCTGCATGCCTGTGGATGTGGGTACCTCCTGCAGTGAGTAGGGGAGCTTCTTATAGTGCTCAGACTAATTTTTAGCTCAGTGAGGAATTTTGACAATATTTTTTGAAGGAAAAATCCTTAAGAAAGATCACTGTTTTTTTTACCCAAAGAAACACATTCACAGGAAGGGACTGGCTCACAGAGTTGAGGCCACCTGCCATTCCCCTTGGATTTTGTCACGTATTTTATGATCCCAGTTGTGTGGCTTCAAATATAACTGAAGTAAGTTGCCTTAGAAAAACGTTATTACTTAGAATAGACTGAAATCAGTTGGAGTTCTTCTTTCTTTTCAGCTCTTTGGACCATTCCCCACCGTCACAGAACTGAACCCTTGTCTCTATGAGGAGCCAGGCACTGAAGAGCTGTCAGGAATAAATAAGGCTTTTTGGCCTTGGATGCTGCCAGGAGAATTCCCCCCTTACTTACCAATCCCTCTTCTGCTATTCTCTGTTAATAGAGGGGCCTCAGCCACAGCCTCCAATTAAAGTAGCCATGACCCTGCTCCAAAAAGTTCACTTTCAAAAGAGAAAATATAGTCTACAAATTTTCTTGCTTTTTCTTTTGAGTCAGTCTTTAAAGCTGTGTTTGTCATGTGTCTACAAGCAGGTCTTTAAAACAGACATGTACAACATTATATGAAGCAGCAAGACATCAGCTGAACAGTGCACAAAGTCAGAAGGCATCTGATTTGGAGGATCTGAAATGATCTTTCCCAACAAAAGAATGAGGCTTCTTTTAATTTTTCACTCCATAGGAAGGCTTCAGTGTTCAGCCCTGTGCAATACAAGTTCAGTGTTATTACAGAGTATTTCCATGCAAATCACTGTGAAATTACATTGGCATTTTCAGATAACTAATCATGATAAATGTGTTGCAAGCTGCTTTACAGTTTTTTAACGAGTAAAAATGTAGATCTGGGTGACTCAGAAGAGGCATGCTTTGGACATGCAAAATGTGTGTTAAAAACAACTGCAGCAGTAGGACAACTCTATTGAGTCCTTGCTACGAACATTTCTTCATGACCTGATAGAAGAAGATATAAATAGACCTGCTCTTTGGAAATCTTATACTTTTTATCTAGAATTAGTTGCAAATCCTTGGTTGAGTATAGCTGTGAAATACAAAGGTGCAAAGTGAAAAACAGCAATCTGCAATTAGGAGATCTAGTCAAAGTACATAAAAATCATCACTAGAAGGCAGGATTATTGCAGGAGTTCAAGGAAAAAAGAGACTATGCATATGCATGGAACTGATATTGTGGAATATTCAGGCAAGAATCAAACACATTCATCTTTACATGCAGCTGATCCCAGTGAAGAGTTACAGGGCATTACATTTTAAGGACACTTTTAAAACAGCCACATATTGGCCAGGTGCCTGGTAAAATTGATAACTGAAATATAGTTAAATTGATATGTATGCATACTGTAATCTTGAATACCTATGTATTTTGGTATAACATAGAACTTGAAAGAATTAAGTGGGGCTTTAAGCATGGCAGGTGAAAAATTACCCATGTAATTTTTCCTTTTGGAAAACCAGACTAATTTGCAGTGCTGATCAATCTTGCAACAGAGGAAGAACAGAAGCAGCCATAATGGGCAAAGGCAATCAACAGTCTCAGGCATCTGAAGGGAGGTAAAAAGATCTTCAACCTTAGGAATAGAGATTGAGTTACATTTTCTGCACATGGAAAGCTTTCAACTATGATAGATGTAGGTCATGTCTATGGAATAATGAGCTGAGTCCCCAAGTATTAACTAGGAAGTGAAGGGGAATCACCTTATGTTAATATTTTCTATGTAAAGATTATTACAAGCACTCACCCTGTACCCTGACTATCAAAAAAGCAGGCCAATGTAAATAGTTTTGAAAAGGAAGCCAAACTTTAGATGTATAAACTGGATGATGGAGGTTAACAACTCTGGTGATTCTGCTGTCAGTTTGTCTATATTCTTAAGGAAGAAAGCAACAGCAAGTCACTGCTGGGACAGAAGTCACAGCGGTTTCAAGAGACCAGATAAAGTCCATTCAAAGCCCTTTCTTCCACAACAGCCACAAGAGCTGTGTACTAGAGTACTTTAGATTACTACCCAAGATTAATGATGGTGTTCACCAGCCATGTGCCTTAACACCACATCCTAGTACACGTTGTGAGGTCCAAATCAGACTGTATCATACAAACAGACTAGCTGGGGCTCCTGGAAATATTTAGAGAGTGGATTACCAGTGAGGTGTTGCTATTACTGCATATAAATAAGAGTACCTAAAATTTAACCAACCACGAAGTCAAGCTTAATTCAAGTGAATCAATAGGGTTTCCTGACTCAAATGTTACAAATAGTTATGAGGGACCTGCTCCAGCCTCTACAGCCAGTAGAAGTGTCATGAGTGGAAGAGCTCATTGACAGGCTTGTTGCTATAACCCCTCCAAAAGGATTTGGGATCTGCATTGTTGTGTTTTGCTGCTAGAAGTACCTCTGTTAAAAAAGGAAGAAGATGCCTCATAAGTGAGTGAGTCAACAGGATTGGAAGAAGTTAGCCAATGATTTTGTCTGAGAGGGATCACATCAGAAATATCAAAGACAGAATTGATAGAAACTGGAAAGTCAGAATTTCATTCAGACAAACTGGAGCCTAGAGACTAATGGAGCAGGCAATCTTCATGGTTCAAACTTCTTTGACTTCTGTAGTGCCATCACTCAGTGTTGAGATACTAATGCTCAAATGCTGTGCCCATGGAAAAGTCAGACTACAGTGAGTACTGATTTCTGCCAAAGAAACAGTTAACACCAAAGCACACACAGTTTTAGTTTAAGTTCTCCTGCTGTCTACAGGAGCTAATTGCAATCACAGGCTTCTTCCTTTCCCAAAGCACTAGCAATAGGTGATGGCAACATTTGTCATAATTACCCTTTCTCAAGAAGTGCAAACTGAATAAAATCACCACAACACTGGCTGTCTTGAAAAGGTATCAGGATGATTTATTTATATAGAGAGTAAGATGCAGTATCACCCACACTCACAATACAGTCATATTCACTAATCACACTGGGACACCACCAGCACCTTCTCCTTTGAAGAACTGGGCAGAAGGAAACCAAAGGAAAGAGGCAGGCTGAAAACCCCTCCCTGCAGTGATCTTATGTAGGGGCACTATATTTGTGTCGTGTGTGAGGAGTTTCAGCAGACCCATATGTTGTTACTATTCCTTTAGCCATCCTTTAAGTGTTCAAACTTCACTGCTAGTGTGGGAAGTGTGTGACAGATACACAGTTAATATCTCCAGTAATGATACAAATGAATAACATTCTATTCAAACAGTTTAGACAATGGTAATAAAAATAAAAAAGCACACTAAAAAAGAAAAGGGAATGTGTGTGTCAAATAAACTACCTGGAAGCATGAAAGATGGAGGGACAATTTAAAGTGTGCTATTAGAGTAGCAGAACAGAAATGAATGTCAGGCAAGTTTGAGGCTAACATGCTCATTATTCCTTTGATCACAGTTTCACAGTATTTAGCATGTGATGGAGAGCTTTCACTTATTTATAGTACGAAAAGTAGAGTACAAATTATTAATAGCTCACCTCATTCACTAAGTGTTAAAAAGTAGCAGGAGGAGTGCAATGGCTGTTTAGAAAGCTCTCTTTAGGAAGTTTAAAAGGAAGTTCCACATTCACCCCAAGCTAAAAAAATACCTTTGAAAGATAATACAGCTTAGTGGCACCACTTCAGGACAATCTCTTAGAAACCTCCCAGTGGTGCAAAAGGAACTAAGGCAGCATTCCAGCCAGAGCTTTGCCATTTCAGTGGCTGTCAATAGCATCCCAGACTTTCGGCCCACCACGTATGAGTTCTCAAAATTGATTCCCAAGACAAAGCACCCAGAAGAAAGATTTATCTGCTTTGCTGAACCAGAGTTGGAATCCTCAAGTAGCCTGAAAACTAGCAAAACTAGTAAAGATGTGAGGCTGGCAGAAGGAAGGAGCCAACTGGGAAATAAAAGCCAAACAAAACCAATCCAACCAAAAAAACACCTGAAAACCAAAGTAAAGATATGTATCTCTGTAAGATACATATCCCAGGAGTTCCCTGGGAAGCCTAAACACTGGAGTAAAAACACACATGTATTTCCTCTACCACAGCCCAGAGGGACAAATTCCACAACTGTAAGTCTCAAGAATCAGGCCAGCACTATCCATCTGTGTTGCTATTCCTGAGAAAACCTGTTAGGATGGGAATTGGATGTGAGTTCTGGTGGAGATGCCTCAGTCAGTCATTCATTGCACCTCCCATACTTAAACTATTCCTGACAGATGTTTGTCCAACCAATTCCTAAAGAGCTCTATAAGCTCCATTGCTTTCTTCATTGTTCCTACTGTTGAAAAGTTTTCCTAGGATAACCTGCAGCTGGCACAAAATCCCAATTCCTTACCCTGAACAGAAACTAAACTTGTTGAAAACCTCCACAGGTGCACTTAGATATCTGTGTTTTCCTGTATTTTTAGAAGCACACCTGCTGCCAAGCTTGTGTAAACTGAAAAGAGTAATAAGTAACCATGACTTATATTTTAAGACTCCCTAAATAACAACTCGGACTGCCAAAGAACCTCAAGTCACACTTTAACTAACTGTATAGAAAAATCACTTCATCCACAAGCAATAAACAGATACCACTGAGATAAAAAGCACCATCTGCTTAGCAGAACTCCATGACACTACACAGGAGTTTATGACAAAAAGTGAAATGTCAGGAGGACAGCAAACTGTTTTTTTTAAATTCTGTATCTATTACTCAATAGCTCTTCTCCCAGTATGTAATTCCAGTAACACCTGCTCTCCTCAGCGTCTAAGATCTCCTCCGTTTACTCCTTTTAGTTCTGTCTCTGAATCATGAGATTTATGGCACTGTGTGGTGTCCCACCGCAAAGCAGAAGGGAGTATCCAAGATTCATAGATGCCCATGGTGGAAAAGGAATGACAGAAGTCAAGAGTCCACGAAAGCTTAAGTTTTATTAGTAAATCATACACTTGGCATGGAAATTGGTATAAGCTGGTCCCCTCTAACATAAACACACAGATGTGGATTTTGAATATGGGGTAGAGTGAAAGAGAAGACAGAGAGAAATGGAAGAAAGACAGAAAATGAGAAGAAAGAGAGAAAGAGAGAGGAAGGAAGGAAGGAGGGAAGGAAGGAAGGAAGGAAGGAAGGAAGGAAGGAAGGAAGGAAGGAAGGAAGGAAGGAAGGAAGGAAGGAAGGAAGGAAGGAAGGAAGGAAGGAAAAGGAAAAGAGGAAGGAAAAGGAAAAGGAAAAGGAAAAGGAAAAGGAAAAGGAAAAGGAAAAGGAAAAGGAAAAGGAAAAGGAAAAGGAAAAGGAAAAGGAAAAGGAAAAGGAAAAGGAAAAGGAAAAGGAAAAGGAGGAAGGGAAGGAAGGGAAGGAGGGAGGGATGAAGCTGATCCTGTGAAATTTGAGTGAGTGAGTTTTAGTATCAATTTCAGAAGAATTGATGGCTTGGGTCATGAAGGCTGCAATCTTCAGCAGAACTTGGCAAAAGCATGGAAACTAAAATAAAATTTGTCTTAGGGGCTTCAGTTTAGAATTTCAGAAAGCTGAACTGAACCAGCTTTGGTTTGACCAAACATAAAGTTGTACCAATAAAATTAGGATAACAAATTCAGCTTGTACATATGCTATTCTATATACATCTGGAAATTTTTCTTAGAAGGATGAAAACAAAATTGTGTGAGATGCTTTCATAAAAATTAGCAGTCATACTGGAAAGACATACTGGTTCACACATATCCATAACTGAAAGAGCTATATCAGTCCAGAAATCAGTCCTTACATAACAGTATGTAAGAAGATGTTTTTTTTTACTCCACATGAATGATGCTTCATAGTTCTTACAACTAAGCACAGTTCTAGCAGAAAAGATTGAGAAAAAAGTCATGCAGTGTTTTTACACCACAGTGGTTAAGGCCACTGTTGCAAAGTCAAATCCTTTCCCTGTCTAGTTCAGAGTAAGGTCATAACCTAAACCTTCTCCATCCTCTTCCTGTTCATAGCTGCCATTCTAGGGCAGCTCACCACAACCTTCCTGCTGAAATGGCCCTGTTTTATAAGACCAGTTGAGAGCTTGTATATTCAGAAAGGAAATTGACCTTTAGGCAAATGGACTATTCATATAGAGTTTGCAAGGGTCAAATTGCTGCACCAAAGAATTTGTTAAGCAGTGAAAGAATCTGGCCAGTCTCCCACTGTGTGTAAGACCAGGAGTAGGAAGACCTGACTAATGAATTCATGCACTTATATGGTGAGGACATCAGCTACCATGCTATTACACATACCATGGATTGCTTCTCCTGTTTTGATCTAAACAGTTTGTTTCCCTAAGGTATTATTGGAACTACTATTTTCACTTGAAAACAGTCATTTTTGATGAGCAAACATTTTCTTGTAAATCACTTTCCAGCATATTCTCAGTCTCATTTTAGATGGATACCTGTCACATTCTGAACAACCTTTAAACCCTCAGACATTTTCCCATCTAAATGCTAACTAGAGGTGATACTGCCTACTTAGAAAAGTCATATGAAGTCATAGCCCACATTACTGTAACAGCAATAAAAGGGCAAGAAAATGAGGAGCTGTGCTATTAAACATGATGAAAATAATAAATGTTGTAGCGTTTGCAAATGGGCTGGGGAGTATTTTGAAGTGCAAGCATTTTTCTTCCCAGTCTAGAACAGAGCTTGGTAATGAGGAGCAAGGTGCCAGAAGCAGACACATTGCCCTGAGACACGCTGGAATTGGTGGATCTTTCCAGCCTGCTTACTGCAGATTAGGCAAAGAGAGTAATGAACTCTCTGCTGTGCACTCAGGCTGAAAAACTACCACCTTCTAGAGGACAAGGCAGATTTCAAGGAGAGACTGGCACTTTACAAGGAAGATACTGGGATTTTGCTATACCAATAACTTTTATAGGAACGGTTGAAAGTGGATATCAAGGTCTTTTATAGTCAGGCAATAAAAAACCAGAACTATGTGAGAAAATCTTCCACCATAGCTGAAAAATGTATCTGAGGCCAGGGTGAAAAAAAAATCTAACCTTTTAAAAACAGAATGAAAAAATGGCTATTTTCTTCTTGGGGATTTATATCTTTTTAACAAAAAGAGAAAGAAGCCCTCTCAATTTTCCTACTCTCCTTGTTGAGGTACACCCTTATGGTTCAGAACCATCCTCCTACAGCAGACTCCTTTCTGGTATTCAGCATCAGGTTGATCAAGTGTTGTTTACATCCTGGCCTTGCTGTGCATTACTCTGAGCTAATCCACTCAAGTCCCAGCGATCTATCTGCTGGCCTCAGTCTGCCTTCAGCCCTTTCTCAAAGCAGGAGATGGAACCTCTCTACATTAACTCAGGCTAATCCCACATTAATCATGGCAGCTCTGGTAGGCAGAGAGGAGAAGGAGGCTTTCCCTCCTCCCATCTTTAAAATGTGGACTGATACAGATTAGAAGTAATGAATCCCTGAAGGATGGCAGGTGTAATTCTTCTCTGATAACCTGTTCTTAGGCTTTCCCAATGGGGACCACCTCGGGCAGAGGCAGTTTGCTCCCTGGCTGAAGGACAAGAATATGCCGGACACAAAATAAAGGCCAGTCTATATGCCAGATAGTAATCCATTTAAATAACACTGGGAGGAAAAAAGCCCCAACAAACCAAAACTATTTAGCTGCAATGGTGCAAAATTCTGTGCAGACAATCCCCAACCTTGATAAAGTCAACAAAGGAGGAGAGGAACAGTCACTTGCACTGAAAACAACCATCAGCTAGTACTCTCTCTACTGTTTTCTACAGTTACTTTCAACTAATTTACTTAGAAACCATAATCACCCATCTTGTCATGGCAGACATTAATTAACTACAACATTTACAGAATTATAACAGTCGGTCAAGTATCTCAGTTTTGACAAGCAGTGCAGGCAAGGTAAAGCCAACTGATGCAAGCCACTGGATTTCCTTCAAAAGAAAGTCAAAGGCTGTGAAATAAACTTGATGAAGATCCACAAATGAATACAACCCCCAGCACAAGGAGCAAAGCCTGCATCACTGACACTGCCCTCAGCTGCAGCACACTTCATTATTAAAGAAAACCAAGGCACTGCAAGCCTTAATTTCCCTCCAAGAAAAGGAACATGGGAGAGTGAGATTGACACAAGCAGCTTAGCATACTGTGGGTAATTAAGTCTCAGCATTCTCTAGGGTACTATAATTCACATGGTATAACTTTGAAACACTAGAACTTCAGCAGAAAAAAAGATAATTCGGTTTGTACAGTGCTCTATTTTTAATTTGCTGTCATGCAATGATTAGTTTATTCCAGAGTTAAATTTTTATGATTATAGCTTCTGGCTTCTCAATCTTCACTCATATATGTTCTTTGTTTTCCTGTTAGCCAAATCAATTTTCAAGAAAATTACATTGATATTCCATATGCTTCGGTTTCCTTCTAACATGACAGGTTTTTTTGTTTCTTCTTCAATTGATTTGATGAATGGTGGCTTTATAATCTCTCTCTCAATAATTGCTCACATTAATGGAACTCCCCCCACTCCTCCTATGCTCACCTGTACACCCTGGTCATGCCGTTTTTTCAGCTCTGGCTTTGTTGTTGTTGTGAACTTGCTTGTTAGATACAAAACCAAAGCCTTTTTTGGCTTACTGGAAGGGTAGGGCTATACAAACAGATAATATGAGGCAGTGTGTTCCAGGACTACAGAGCTTTGAATATGTCACTCTAAAATTTAAGAGCCATCTTGCCTTGTGGCATCTTTGGACCCCTTCACCTCAACCCCTTTACTTACTTTAGCTGAAAGAAGCTTCACTTCCTATTAGCTTTGATCCACTTCATAACAAATCAGAATTAATGCAGGCTAAGGAAGCCAGAAAAAATCAGAAATGAATTTCCAGCATCCCGACATTTAGCCTTTAGGGAACTTATCTGGCTTGGTCTCCAAGCCTGCTACAAGCTGCTAAGACTTCAGTGGACAAAATGTTGTGACCGTAACTAAGAGGAAACAACTGAAAGAACTCAAAAACCCTGATGTGATTTAGGTTTAAACAAGGACATACACATTAGGAAAGGATTTGATTTGTGGTAAACATGAAAAGAAATAAAACTAAGTGCGTGTGTTGCTATTTCACGACCCACTGTGCAAACATTGCTGTAGGCATGGTGGGTTTTATTGCTCATTAGTAAATAATCAAGTTAAAAATAAGATGGTTGGGAAACTGCTGATTGATGAGGAATAAAATAACATGACATAAACATCTGTCTCCCAGTCTAATATGTGTTAGTGGAGGAAGACATTGCTAAGGCACTTGAATGCTCAATGCCCTGATGAGATAGTGATTACATTGTGAACAGTGTAATGCAACTACAGCTGCCATTCCCTTTCCCACATGGGGAACGTTACAGAAATGTGGGTCTGGATTGTTTACTTCCAGAGTGTCTTTAATCTCCTAAGACTTCCACAGGGCACAAACTTTCCTTCCACATAAAACTCTGCTCCCAAGCAACAAAGCTCTTAGACTTTTGCTGGGAGCATGAATCCCTCCTTTACTGGAAAACACTTTCCCAGCTACAGACAGTGACAGCTGACGTGCCCTCTCACCTCAGGCATGTCCAAATCTACTTTGTCAAAAACACAGATAGATCTGTGCAACAAAGAGCTTTTAAAGCTTAGGCATTTAGGAAAAATATCCCACACAGGTATCCCTATTTCATTAAAAAAAAACTCTGGCTGAGAAAGAGCAACACACAGACTCTTCCACTAAGGCATCTTCTTCAGTGGTTTCTTCTACTAGGTTTCACCTCTACAGAACTAGAATCACTACAAATTTTACTAGTGATCACAATTTTTAAAATTCCTACTGAACTCAATTTCTGTCCCCCAAAGAGGATAGAAATACAATTTCTCCTGGGTGCCACCCACACTCTGCTCCTTTGATTTGCCTTCACATTGAGAAAAAGATAGGTTGCGTTTGCAATGACCATTCCTCTACCTTTTTAAACCCCTAAAGATCACACACAAATTAAAAATTGACTCTTTTCCCAATTAAACATTAAAATAGCAAGAAAGTATCTAGCACTGCCAAACAGACTGTCCTCAGAGGTCAAACAGTATTCTGGGTTTTCCATACTTGGAGAAATAAATATGAATAAAACTACAAAGCTGAATAAATACATGCCATAAGTAAAAATTAGATTTAAAAATACACTTATTATAAAAAATATTATAACTTGGCTCAAAAATAACCACCTTAATTTGGATTTTATATTTATAGTTAAAGATATAAATATATATATATATATATATTTATATATATATAATATAACTATATAAATATATATATTTATATAGTTATAGAATCAGTAAGGAAATGAAACAGAAGCAATATTTTCCGAATACAGAGTATAATGTCATACCACACAATATTTCACCTGAAAAAACAAATGCACACAAAGCAAAAACTCTCTGAAAAGAATATAAATTAAGATTGCTGACAGATAATAAGTGAAAACAGTATGAAACAAGGATAGATAAAGAAAAGTCAGAATGGTGCTGATGTCTTGGATTTATGTAGCATCCCCATTAACAATTTAAAAACAATAAACAGTTCACTAAGCTTTAAATTGATGTATTAAATGGGGAGTAGGAAGCAGCTAGATCAGAAGACTGAAAAGAATGGGCAGAAAACACGACCTAGGCCGAACACAAGAGATAAACATCTGAGACAAATATGCATGACTGCTATACCAAAAGAGACAGAGACCACAAAGCTGGGAGTGAAAGCAGAGACAGGCAGAGAACAGCAAACTAAGATTAACCTGCTGTGCAACAGAGCTGTAGCACAGGTACAGCAAGGCTGCCAGTTTGCACAGACCATGAAGTCTGCAGCCAAACCCATGTCTGATAGACCACCAGCAAAAATGGGGCCCCTTCCCCATGTCTGCTGCCTTCTGTAAGCAGCACCAGCACAAACACAGTGTTTATCACACACACCATAAGCCTGAGCTGCACTGACACGAGCACTGCATCACATTCCTGGTGTCTCCATCAGCTCTGGTGGCCATTCCTAGGGCAGCTTAAAGGGCAGCTCCCCCTCAGGAGGCCTTGTACCACATTTCTAGTGGAGATGTCCAGCCAAGGAGATGAAGCTATACCTAATCTAAAGCAGTGCTCCCAAAAGATACATATCAAAAATAGGATGAGCAATATGGAATGCAATCAGAGCTGATGAAAACACCTCCAATTATGTAATTTAAATTACTTAGGAATATTTTCTGGGAAGTAATGTTGCATAAAGAGAGGAACTGAAGAGATGACTCGAAAAGTTTCTTTTTCAGTTTTCATCAGTCAATAGGCAAAATATTTCTCAGGCTGACTGGGACCTCTGCTGCAGCCAAGAACATCTGGAGGAATTATGTAAATCCCTTGCAACTATGCTGTAGAAATTTAAACTAGAAGATCCCAATAATTGCAAGTGATAAAATACTCAGGCATCTAAAATCCAGAGTATGTTTCTATCAAATAGAAGAGTTGCTAGCTATACATTCTCTGTACAAGCTGAGACTTAAAATGGAGTCTATTTGCCAATAGTTTGGGAAGCTGAACCTCTTTTCATTTGAGAGAAAAACCACAAAAGGTTTTCATGAGCCACAGAATGGAAATTCCTCCTACTCCTACTGACACTGTAGAAGTTCTTCTCTCAACTTTCCCACTGGTTGGTTCCCTAAACTTTTACTTTATTTATATATATGAAGAAGCTTTATCTACATTTGCTAGAAGTACTATAGTAGTATTTTGGGGAGCCAAAAGACTTAGAAGATCTTGGCCACACAAGATAGAGTCTTGCAATGGTCACATCCTTATGTTCTAATGAGTCTTTCACGATTCACTGCTTTCACATTTTATATTGCTGCATTTTGTTGTTATAGTTGAGTCCTACTCTCTGTATTGTATAAATTACATATCTTTTTACCCTGTTCCACACTTTGTCACGCAGACAAAAGAAATACATTTCTGTCTATTTTGAGATTATCTTCTCAAGGTCAGTTTTCCAACTGCTCCTGTTGCCAGTCAGCCCAGAATGCACTTATGCACAATGTCTAACTTTGAGCATGATTATCATCCCACTGTATCATAATTTCCATAATGAAGTCAGAGTAAAAACTCTCTTACCAGCTGCTCAAAATTAAGAGACATGAAAGGTCTCAAATCAACTGCCCAAGTTCATAAATTGATTACCAGTCTCTTTAAAAGTCTGCATTTACTAAAGCAAACCTACTGAAATCTTAGGAACCCTATGGTCAGCATCCTTCCCTTTTGAGATTGCCATTTCCCCCCAGTGAATAAGGTCAAACCACCAGAAACTGAGCAGAGTTCTTCTGCTAGTGCTGGTTGTGCATATGCTCTGTATTAATAGAGTCAGTTGCCCTGAGGAATTAGCCATCTATATTCATGAACAAAATGAAACCGTACTCATTGAGCACTTGATGACAGCACAGTTGAAGAACAGGTCAGTTCTTGTATTCAGGACTAAATCTTTCCTTTCTGTTGCAGATGAAGGATATTTTCTATGGGTTAAATAGTATTCCACTCAGACCCTTTTCTCCTTACCAGTGCTTCAGTCTTCTTCTCCGTATCTGGGATTTTAACTAGAGTCACTAGATAGAAGTATGGTTCGTGGTACAAGAGTACAATGAGAACTGATTTAGGGAACTGATTTAATGACTTACTAGTCATTAGTAGAGGCAAAATGAAAATAGCAGGTACTTTTGGAACATATATTAGATGCCTTTCATATCTTAAATGGTATCTTATAGCCAGGCTACTTTATTGTGACTATGTTATCAACAACTGGTTCAGCAGTTGGCCTCCTCCTGGATAAAAGGTTCAATGTCCATTCATAGATCCATTTGAACCAGCGAGGTGCTCAGTACACAGTGAAGGAACAAAATAAAAATGAACATGTACAAAACTGACCTGAAAATAATAAAGAAATGAAACAGCACTGTATGGTCAGGTGCTAAGTACAGTCTTTTATTCTCTTTTTAAGGTGTTTACTTCCATTTTTATCTTTGCACTACATCTTTCCCCCCTTTTCAATGACTCTGTGACACACATGAAACAGCTCCTCCTGTGAAAGGGGTTCAAGAGTTACCTTCCCTTTACTCTGAATGTTCACTTCATGAAATAACCTCAAAACCAACAGAAGAGACCAACCAAAGGGAGAAAAAGAACAGATATGTCATTTCCAGCACGCAGAGATACAGTCATCAGATGCCACAGTCATGTCTTCAGCCTTGAAATCAAGACACTTCTTCTGAATGTATTCCTGAATACCTGCACCAATTGGTCCAAAAAATTTCCTTGGTCTGGATAAGCTCTAGGACTTGGCCTTTCTCTGGCTCCTCTGGTATACTTCTTTGGAGCAGGATCCCATCCTATGGGACTTTGCAAAAGATGAACCCATACCTTATTTTCAGGAAATTTTCTGCCCTCCCGTTCCCTCTACCCAGTAATTCTGACAAACACACCTTCCTTCTTGAATGTGAACACCTTTGTCTCTCTTGACTGAAAGTACAACATCTGTAGTGTCCTATAAAGTTCATTGTACACAGACCTGGTGCAGGAAGCTGGAACATATATCACTATCTCCCACATCCCTGGCTGCTTGGAAGCATTTACTGACAGATGTGAGCTCCTTCTGTACCTCCAAGGCATGGTGGGCATTGCTCCCACTTTCTGGCCAGGACAACACTCCCCTCCTTACCCCTTTAACAGAACACTGCCCAGGGAAGACCTGCTCCTGTTTCATTCTCTCTTGCTCAGATCTTCTGACCATTCTCTGTGAGTCTGAAGCACTCATATTCCCAGACATGAGTTCTCTTGTTCTGCAACCAGATACCTACACTGCTCCCAACCCCCTACTTTGTGTATCCTAACATGCTCACTGCTTATTCATCATTAACATCTTCATGCTTAACATCTCCTCAGCATTCCTCATCCACCAGTACATGGGGTAGAACTGGCAGGGAATCCACACAGACCAAGGCATTCTGTGGAAAAGTCCTTTCCAGAATGTGAGACTTTTGCACAGCTGGTATCTCAATGGGCATGGCTGTAAATACACAGAGGGTGCAAGATGGTACAAAATAATATCTATGGCATTACTTCAAGAAATACTAAAGCCTTCTATGTTGCTTCAGCCCACAGAAACACTGTGTTCTGTTTCCACATCACAGTTATTTCCACATCTCTGGAGACAACATGACCCCTTTTCTTCTTTTCAAGGTCTCAGCCCATCATCATACACATGCTAATACAGAAATTAAACATTTGTTGAGTAGCTTCACATAAGTTTAGCAAACAAGAAAATAAAGTAACTAGACTTACCCCAAGGAAATTAATATTATAATAATTTGCAACCTTAGTTTTAAACAAAATAAAGCACAAGTAAGTCCTCCAGCAATGACTGTGCCTGCCAGGTAGGCAGGGGATACACCTTTTCACTCTGGATTTAAAGTTTCCCATTTGATATTTAGATAACTTTATAACATTATTCATTATTAAGGCTGGATTCAAATCACTAACCTTCAGAAGGGAAGTTACATATCCCATTTGTTACTCAGTTCTCCAGATAAGTGCTTCTGCCTCAAACTCATGCATCAGCTTTGATGACAGAGAAGCAGTGTTCACTGAAGTGTTGCTAATGCATTCTTGAGTCTGGCTAATTACACACAATCAACTGATTCTCAAACATCAGGATGCCAAATATTGCCTTAAATCACTACCACTTGATGGGAAACTTTCTATTGCTTGAAGAGGTGGAAACAGTTGAGCAAGTAATGAAAATCAAATCCAACATTTTGAGACCAACCTCCTGAAGGCAGCGACACAGAAATTAAGGTCTTTAACTCTCCTCCTGTTCAGGGCAAATCTGGGAGAGAAGCCCTAAACCCAAACAAGGCAATTCTCCATCAGTTTCGACATCCTTAGACTAAAATAAAGATTGCACAATTCATGCGTTTATAGAGAACAACATTTGTATTAGGCTCCTGGAAAGGATGAAGGAGGATTTTTCAATGGTTTGAAGCAGACAATTAAACCTGAAAAGGGTGAGAATTCAAGATACAGCCTGAACTGCAGTACTTGACCTCCTTAGTTCAAGGCATTGCTTTGCACTGTGGATCTCCTGTGTGCGTAACTCTCCCGACACCTGTTAAACAGAAGTCAGGCACCAAGATCATGGTATGGATCTAGGGAAACATAATACCCCCAAGAGCAAAGGCTTTCTAGTTTCAATGCAAATGCACATCATCATCATCCATGAGTGTTCAGGACTTCCAAATATTTTTCCTGATTCTCCTGAAACCAAACAAAAATGCAGCACTGGCTACCATTCCTATATGAAGCAGAGATGCCCTCTTGGAAGACAGGCATCTATATATTGACAAGCTGTCATCTCTGATGAAGTTAGGAGTAAAGTGCTCTTAAATCAACCTTGGAAGATAAAACTTTTAATGGTAGCTTTGCATCGCGGTAACTGGAAATGGATCTGCAGCTTTGTATTTTAAAGGCCAAATCCTTCTACTCCTTTGTTCCCTTTTTTATTTTCCCTTCCCTTTCCTTTCCCTTTTCTCCAAATTAACATTTGGAACACTTGAAAATGCTAATTGAGTTTCACTTCATTCAGACAGGAAATAATGACCTCAAGATAATAAGACAAGTTAATAGTCCCCTGCAGGTAAATTAACACAAGACCAAATGCTTTAAGACCTTGAGGATCACAACTGTTAAACTTAAGTATGCATTCAAAGCAACTCTGAGCACCTAACAAAGCAGGTCACGGATCATCAATCAGAGCTACTGAAAAAAACCTCTTCAAAGAAACAAGTGCAGAACACATGAAAGTAATTTCTTTTCAACATCTACTTTAACACAGCCAAGAAAGATGCTGTTAAGTAAATATATAAAAAACCCACAACCTGCATGCTCAATGTGTATGAAAAGGTGTGCTCAATGAAGTCATTAACTCATCCCCAAAATCAAACAGATGTATTTCAGTAAGTCATCCATCAGAAACAGATACGTTTCCATTGCAATAACATCACACTTTCTTTTTGTAATCACTTTATAGGGTTCAAAATACGAATTTGATTACAGCATACCCATGAAGATGAAATGCTTACAGAAATCATAATGCTGCTTTAAGTCACAAAACAAACATTTCACAGCCCATAAACTGAAAAGTGTTGTAAAAGTGCCCAAAGCACAATAGTCACTCCACAAATCACCTTCATGTCAGAATAGACAAAAATGTCTAACCTAAAAACATTCACAGAAAAATATCCTCTCTTTAAAATACAGCTGTTGACAAATAAATGGGTAATCTTGACAAACTACTCAAGTTTAAATTCATAGCCCTCTATTACAATAGCACCAATGTGTTTTAAAATTTTAAATATGTTGCTGGATCATGTAGAAATTAAAAAATCAAATAGCACTGGTTGAAAAACAGAAATGATTATGAGAAATCCAGAATCTGTGTGCTCAATGCAGTTTCAAAGATATCACTGTATCTTATAATCCTTTAGGATGCTAAATTATATTAGTGTTTAGAAAGGAGAAAACCTGTTATTTACAGTCTTCTATTTTTAATTTGAAATTTTTCCCTTAATTACTTTTTGTTTCAACACAACTAGCAGGTGTCAAGAGCATATTTTCTTTCCTTGCACGAGTTCATCTTCAGAGTTAAGATACCAACTCTGAATTGAAAAACCTGAAAAGTTCATTTTCCTCTCCCAACACATGAATATAAATTACGTGGGAAGAAGGGGGATCTGGCAAATTGAAAATCTGCAGGACATGCACAGATATTCATGGGTGCCCAACAGTACAGGTAGGCAGCACAGACCTTTCTGACAGAACATTGTCTCCACTGAAGGACTGCTGCAAGCATGACCCTGACACTTTATCTGCTGGGACACACTGCTGAAGTTTTTGCATTGATAGCTGATTAGACATCCAGAAAACCCAGTCCAACAGTGACTAGAAACAATAATGACATTCAGTAAATCTGTTGCTTCGAACTGGAAACCTGACATTGACAGAACTACAGTAATAAAGATATAATAAATGCATTCACTATAACATGATGTAAAATTCTAGCTTTTCTTGTAAAGCACTTATTTCCATTCAAACAGGAAGGGCACAAATTATGAGAGAAATAGTAAGCAAACATGAAATATATCAAACAACATTATCTGTGTAATAAAAATTAAAGAGAATAATTTGATTGGAGCTTGCTAATGATTAAACCACTTGAATTAATGTTCTGCATAAACAGTATGCTCGGTTTGCAAAGCGAGGCCTCAAAAATGAATGTGAGATTGCTTCAATTAGAAAAAATCTATATATCAGAGGGTTTTCCTGTTCTTTGCTCCTTCTTCTGGAAACAAATGCAAAATAAGATTAAAAAAAAACCCCACACTTAAAACATACTTGTTTATTTTATCTCTACTGTCATTACATTAGGCTGTCATTAGAGACTTTAAACCTTCTATTTAAGCTGGTTCACCCTTTTTATTTCTGTGTTATTCCCTAAGTGGCTCAGTTTGCTTTTCCAATGATTTTGGGTTTTATCCTTTCTGAATGTTACAAAAAAGCACACTCCAAAGAATTTTCTATACAGGTTTGTCTGTAGTGATTACATGCATCATAGAACTTTCCCAAACAGCCCTGATACTATCTGGTGGTTTCTGAACAAAGCTTTTCAATCAAAAGGTTGCTTCATCCAGGTTCAGGATGGCCCCTGAGGAACCTGAAAGGGCTTCCAGAGAGACTACATGCAACTACACACAGGTCACAGTTACAGTGACTGTCCCAAAGTGAAGAGAAAAAGGTACTCTGGAAAAGAGTTGATATTTATCCCAACATTTTGCTGCCAGTGCCCCAATCTCACGTGAAAAACAGAGCAAACATGCAAATGCATCCCACACCATTAGAGCAGCACTGGTGCTAGTCCATGCACCATTCCAATCTAAATAGCTCAGTTGCTTTCTCCATAGAGTCATTCTCATTTTCAATAAAAAATGATTCCCCAAAGTCCTGTGCAACATCTCATGGATCTGTTGCCTTCAAACTAAAGAAGAGTTCAGACTTTTATGAAAAGTGGTGGACACCAGTTTTTAGAACCAACAGGGGATAAGTTTCAACCTGAACAAAAATACTTAGGTAACTGGACCACCATTAGAATAATACAGCTCAACCTAACTAGGTGTCTCTTCTACTAAACTAAATGTATATATTGATTCTCTTTCAATCAGTTTAATAAAGTTAACACTTAGAGTAGGTCTCACTCACCTCGCAATGGAGGCCTCCAATCAGTCTGAGAAACCTAAATCTTTGTGTTTCCTAGACTTTGTGGCATTACCTGAAAGCTACCTAATTCTATCTCACTCTCTAAAACAGAATGCCAAAAAAGATCTGTGTAATATTTACAGAATGCTATGCTACCATATAAAGCACTTTCTATAGGGACCCTCGTACAGAGAGAGAGAGTATTAGAAAAACTCAGTTTCATAACTTGTACACAATTCAACACCAGATGCGGCATTAATTTTTTCATCCAGAGGTATCACAGTTGGAATTGCTCTGATTTGCTGATTTATACCAAAGAAACACAGGTGCTGCAGTGTCTTGTTTAGGCAAAGAGGAGAGAAAATGGTACAGAATTTCCATATGAAGTTCTGAGGAAATATGCATGACTGAACCCAAATTTAATACAGGTTCATATTGTCCTTGTTTAGATGCACATATGTAATAGCCAAATTTAATAATGTCAGAGATTTTCTCACAGAATTTCAATGCTCAGTGGGCTTAGTCAAGTTGAAAAACTCATAAGTCTGTGGGAAAATATTAGGCATTGTTCAACTAAAATCTTACATGACAATGACTGAAACAAGGTCATGAAAAAGGCAGTTAATTTTAGTATTTCCTTATGTAGTTTGTCAGTTCATCTTTCATAGTTATAAATATTCATGGGAGAGCAGAAAGAAAAAAAATGTTGAAAGAATTTTTTGTTTACTAAAAAGAAAAATATGCCCTCTTACTGTGAACTCTCACCTTCTTTGCTTTGGCTACTCACTTTTTAAATTGGCTTTTAAAGAAATTTTTTAACCCTTCCCCTTACATTCTTCTTGTCTGGGGAAAAACTGGAAATTACCAGTTCTTTGGGTTCCTCCTTTAACAGCAAATGTTCTGTTGTTATGCACATGCATTACTAAATATGACTACTTTGACGTGAATTTATGAAGACTGACTTCTGTTTTTAGTGCCTATGTCTCTACCAACATTCTGTCCTTCATCTGTTGCCTAGTCAAAAATTGTCTGAACTTGAGCCAGTTTGTACATTGCTTTACAGTAAATGCCTGACTGAGACCTTAAACTTTAACTAATATTCTAAGACATTATTCCTTCCAGAACTGAATAAAAATATTCTCAAAAGGAACAGTATGGTAAAAAAAAGTCCAGGGACCAAACACACACTGGGCTTTTTCCCACAGATCTGCAAAAACATTTCACCCTGTAGATATCATGGTCCCAACTAGAAGTTGTCAGCAAATTTTGAGAAAGTTTGTGGTTCTTGGTAACCTTTCAGATTATAACCCTCACTGGAGCAAGGAGTGTAAAGAAAAAACAGGTGGCACTAGGAGATATTTGGGAAGAGAAGACATGGAACATTTCAGATCCCTTGTGCATCAGTGTGCATCACCACCTCACAATTTCTCTCAGGTGTGGTGAATCTATCTGAGGCATGAAAGGACAGGACTTAAAGAAGGCAAATATTCTTCATTTAGCTTGCTTTCAAGTTGGCCAACTGAAGACCAGGTAGGCAGCATTCATTTTTTAAAATACACATACAGCTGGCGTGTTTGCCTTTTTCTCTCATTATGACAGTATGAGGCTGTCACTCCTAGTGACTGTCAGCAGTCTCCTGAAGACTTGAACTTTTTGCACACACTGTAAATACATTTAATCCATAGTTTAACATTTGTTAGTTTTTGCATCAACTGTCTTCCATCTTTTGAAAATCAAGTAACAATATTGTTTTAAGAAACAGGGCTGAATCCAACTCACAACGATTATGTGCATACCTCAGTCATGTAGACTACAGCAGGGGAGTAGGGAGCAATCTCTCAGACCACCATACTTACACTTCTTCTTCAGAGCAAGTAAGTCCTTCTGGAAGTATAACTGGATTATCTTCTTGACTCTATTAATGCACAAGAAATTTGTGCATTTTGAGAGGGAGACTAAGCCTGCTCAATTTGTGCAATTACTGTGAGAGAACAGGGTACCAGCCTGGAAATGGAGCCTTCAGTCAATCAGATCCAAGAATGGATTTTGCTTTTATCAGTAATGGTGCAGTTTACATCCATATTCTGAGGAACCCTGAGCTGGGAAGATGAGTTCAGCATCCTCCTCACCCATTAAACCAGCTTTCTTGTTACTTGCTTCCTTACTCAGCCCAACTTTCACAGCACAAAAGGTGACAGCTCTGCTGAGGACATCTCAAGACTAATTCATTACCAGGGAATCGGTCAGGCCAATTCCCTTACCAGGAGATTAGGTCATTCATCTCCAGGCTGATCAGCAACCAGAACCTGTGTTCCCCACTCCCCAGCCAACAATAAAAAAACAGCCTCCCACCAAAATCCATTTCAGATCTGCCCATATCTCGTTTTCTAGACATCTCTTGAAGATTTATACACTACTTTTCTAAACCCATCTGATAACACATACAGGGCCCGAATTTTCCCTAGGCCACTGGAGTGAAGCATTTAGGGACCTCAGTGAATAAGCAACAAGTTCAAGAATGCAATTAGCTATCTCCTGAAATTCCACAGACTGAGTGTCTGTCTGGGCTCAAACTCTAGGTATTGAAATCTTAACAAAAAGGGTTTAGGAGTCTAATCTCATCCATGGTCATCTACAAATCATGAGAGCTGCAGCATAAACAGCTCAGGATCCAGGCCTCAGCTGAATTTCTACAAAAGTGGAAATTATCTGAAATCTATGGCTTCAAACAGCCTATGTAACCCTGAACTAGCTGTATATACAAAGTGTGGGAAGCAAAATCAATAAATAACTCAAAAGGTCACCCAGTCATGAGTATGCATAAATGCCTTCTTGACAGATGTGCTTACCAACCTTCAGCACTGCCAATGGAAACTGTGGCATCACCTCACCCATTCCAGCATTTCCTTAAACTCACCATAAGATAGTCCTAATATCCAACATGATTTTTTTGTTTTGGTAGTGAAGTTTGTGATTTTGCTATCCTGTCCTTTTCCCCATGTAGCAGCATTTATGCATAAATACTATGTTTTAATACAAAGATTTCCTCAATTCACTGAGCATCTCTTCTAAAGTTTCCCAAGTATCACTGACAACAAAATTATAAATATCTGCTTCATAAAGTGTAATAGCTGCTTCATTAACTCAGATAAAATAATTACAGTCATTTGAACAAACCTGAATTACACCCATCCAACTAAGCAAACCAGCATGATCCAGAAAGTTCCCAATTTCAATTAGCTGTTATTTCCTATGCCTGAAAGTACTGTGACCATACTGACATAGTATTTGAGAGTTGCTGTTCAGTTCTCCACACCAGTAACCACATTATAAAACATCTTAGCATATGGAAGTCTCCTGGAAGAGACTAAAGGACTGAGGGTGGTTGGACACCTCATCCTGTTTGCTGGTTTGTTTGAATTAAAATTGAAGGTTTGGAATGAGAACCTGCCATTTTCCCTATGCCAAACTGAATACTAAATAATTGTCTGAATATTAAATAATTGTGCAGAAGGCAAAGCTTTCAGGACAGAAATATTCTCTAACCCAGGGGAAAGCAAGCAAAATGCAAAAATGCTGGTTTCTCTAATTAGCATGAAACCTTAACTAATCAGGGCTTCTGATCATTACATTTTCTCACTTATTTTGAATAACTAAAACATACCTTATGTTAAAAAGCATAGCTCTGTATCTTGAGTCTTGAGTGCGTCTGTCTTTAATTGTCAATAAAGTCCAAAAGTTTTTAAAAATGCAGTACTGAAGGAATGTCTATAAATTTAATCAACTATGACCCATTGCTCACCGCTTTTCAACAGCTAGGGAAAAAGGAATTGAGCTGTAATATTTGTTCTGGGCAGGAACTTGGCATCTGCTATCAAGCAGAGTCCAGAGAAAATTAGCATCATGAATTTCAAATACATTGGCTTATCTCATGTAACTCAAAGCCCAGAGATTTGATTTAAATCATAATGGACTAAATCCTGCCAGACGGTCAGACCCATGCATGGGACAGGAAGGATTCTGGCAAAGAGAGAAAAAGGGGTAGAAAAGTCCCAAAAAATTTTGTCTTGGTAGGGTGAACTGTTTGACATCTATTTTCCAATGCTAGAAGTAGATGTAAGTACCATTTAATCCATTCCTGTATCTCTCCCATTAAGTACTATTTAATGAAAAGCATTTGAGTGCTGCATTCATCAATCCCATCCTTTTTGACTGCACAGTTTCAGACACTGTGATCAGTGAAGTGTCAAAAGGTAAAGGCCTTTTGATGGCTCTCTAAAAATGCTATTTTAATTTTTAATTTTTAATTAGGACTCACCAGCAAACAGCAACCCTATTCTCTCATAACTAACTCCCACCTTTAGAAGATATGCTTTCAGCTAAAAGAGTGTGAACTCCCCACGCCAACAAAAAGCATAAACACTAGTAAAGAGAATCAGAACTGCAGAAGGAACACCCTGTAGCCCACAGAGCCACAAGGAAGCTCATACTCTTGAAAGAGTAGGACTGGAAAGGTTAGATTCCTCATATTTGATAGACCAATCTCATCATAAATAAGTACCAAAATGGAGAGAAATACTGGAATTCCTCATTAATAATTTATCCAAAACTAAGGACAAGTTTACTTTTGTTTAAGAAGAAAATATCTCCTAAGATAACGAAGTGTGTTTCATAACATTGTAAGATCAAAGCATCCACAGAATTTACAGTAACAAGGAGAAGGTGAAATACCTTCTCATCAGTATTCTGCAGCACTTTGTTATCTGAAATGCTCTTTTCAAAACACTTCTATCAGTCATCAGAGATTATACTCTTTAGGGGAGAACAGAATTAATGTGGCATTTGCCTTACCTCTCTTCAAGCTAACTCATGCTAAAGCAGTTCTGATGTCTTCTGTGTCAACTTGTACACCTGCCATTGGCTTGGTATCAGAAGAAAACACTCCTCACTTCTACACAGTGAAAAACATTTTGGTTTCCACATTTTCAAGGAGCAGTCAGAAGCATTTCATCAAACCTGTGAAAGGGCTGGGATTTCCAGAGTGGGCCAGGTTTTCCCATGACACAAGCCAGATCTAAAAGACTGCTCAGCGCTCAACAGCTCAGAAGAAGATGCAAAAGTGAACGAAGTGCTTAGCCTGTGGTTTTACTCATAATATTAGATACTGTTTTGGTAATTGAGTTTGTAGAATAGAGTCCTCACCTGTCTTCAGTGGTGTCACCTTCCCCATAATGTGTGTTGCCTTTTTCCTAACCTGGAAATGTAAGGACGTAATATAAAACGGGATCTTTATTTGAAGGCCTTCAGAGGCAGTTATGGGAAGATGTCCACAAAATCCCACCCCTCCCAGGGATGAGTACATTTTTATCGGTTTTAGGAAATTAACATAATTGATAAAAAGCACCAATTAGGAGGACAAGTGGTGATGCAATTCTCCTCCAGGTCACGCCCCTTCTCTGGAGCCCCCCTTCAGCAATAGCTGTACTTTGTCCATGAGAATGTATCTCCTGCAGTTGTTCTCAGCCTTCATTCCCAGGAAGAACCAAGACAGGACAGGGCCTTGTACCTCCTGGAGCTTGGAGCTCTGAAATTTGTTTTGTCTTCCTACTTAAGGAAAGGCCATGGAAAAGTCCTGGGAAAATGAGTTACTAATACAACAGACTACAGAACTACAAATACATGTGCGACGAATATAGAAAACACATAAAAGAAAAAAAGGCAAAACCCAAACTGGCATCATGTGTGTATAACTGCAATTGTTCTGGCAGAATAATTTATAACTGAAATTAACTCATTTTCCCTGTAGAGCACCCTTTGAGGAACATGTGAGCAGTTTGAAGACAGTCTCCTTATCTGCAGTATCTTTCTACTGCCTGTCTTGATCTGGGGAAGAAGTCACTCAGTCTTTTGGAAGATGAGTCAAGGATAAAGGCAGGACTTGGAGAGGGCAATTTCATCCATAGCAAAGATGTAATGTTGTACTTATAATTGGATAGCCACTCCAAGTAATTTGTAAGTCCCAAACAGTTCTTTCTATTCATACATGTTTTAGGTGCAGTGATTTCAAAGAAAGTCCAGTGTGTGGTGCATACTTTGCAAAGCAAACACCAACACATAATTATCTCCAATAATTATTTAAATACTTCTCAAACAATTTCTTTTCTAAATTACATTACTGTGCAACTGGAATCATTACAAATGATCATATTGTTTAATTAGCCAGTTTCTCCTAATTTCTTCTGCATTTCAGATTTTTAATTAACATTTCATAGCTCTTAAACTGAGTGTAATTACTAACAGCTCACATGAACTCCAAACTAAAATTAAATATTTTAATAAACGGCTAGTCTGAAAACTGTAAGGAAATTTAATATTTAATAATTAAGCATTTGTTTGACTAAAGTCTTTACCTATTCCAAATTAAGAATTAGTTCAAGTCAACATAAAAATGAAGTAAAATGCCCAAGCATACAGCAGTCTCTGTTTCAGATATTAAAATTACAACATAGAAAAAAAAAGTGTATGTTGCATCGTATATAAAAAAATGTATGTTCTCATTTTCAGCCTGTAAAAGAGATGGAAGGCAGAGTTTTGACTTGGGTGAAGATAAAGGCCACAAAGAAGGTCAAAAAAGGTAAATGAATGGTGAGGAGCTGCCGTTTTGGAAGAAGGCAAGGCATTGATTTGTACACTGAATCAGTGAAAATGCTTAGGGTACAATCCAAGGTTTGGGAGGTATAGCAGGAGACTGTTTCTAAAGATAAAGAAAGATATTAGAGAAGCAAATGATTTAGATGCGATAGACACTAATGGGAAATTATGGAGAAAATCAAGTGAAAGTAAACTCAGCAAGGCGGAGAGGAAAGCAAAAGAATTTTGCTATTTTAAGGAAAATGCTATTTTAAGGAAAGGATTAAGTGTAAAGGGCAATCACCTTGACAAGTGGAATTCAACCAACCCAGGGAATAGGTTGAAAAGGTCTCCCAGGAGAGGGGCAGAAAGGATGGAAGTGTTCTGGTGAGCTAAAAGAATTTTATTAAACACAAAAGCAAAGAGCTATGCTATTGCAGAGGAAGGGTACAGAGCACAGTGATAAAACAATATGACTGCTTTTAGAACCCCTCAGCAACCTCAGAATAAAAAACACTATACAGAAAGCTTAAATAAGGACACCTATTTATGGACAAGGACACAGGAACAGCACCAGCATGTAGGAGTAATACTGCAAAGGTTATGACACAGGACAAGTTATAGTTTGTAAGGGACATAAGAGGCAACAAAAAAGGTTAATAGAAGGAATAGACAGTGAAACACTTTATTTCTGTAATGGGAAAAGAGATCACACAATGAATGAAGCAGGGAAGTCTTAAGTATTCAACACCCACCTTCTTTCAGTCATTTATTCTCCCCCACTCCAAATTAATTAATCCCACATTAACAGTTGAACAGGATTGTGAAGGAACAAGCTGGGAATTACTAAGTAGTTGTTATCTGAGTCAGGCCAGCATCTGAACTGCCCCCCACACTCCTTTAGGAAGCAAGTGAGAATCTGTCTGAACCTAACCCACCTCAACATATTGTCAACAACATGAATTTGTTTAAAGGCAAAAAAGATTTGGACTGAAATTCCTTCTTTAACTAGTTCAGAGCAGGGATTTCTGCCTAAGTCTCCTTTTTTGGCAACACTCCTATAGAAGAGTATTACATGAGAGTCACAAATAGTGTCCTTAATATTTTGTTGGACTGCTCCCTCTTCCATAGAGAGCTTTACCAGCAAATGAAACAGACAGCAAGAAGAAAAATACTCACTAATTTAGATGACTGGGTCCCAGTCCTTGTCTCTTATCCACAGTGAAAACATGCCAGTAGGAAAGGCAGAGGATGAGATCTAGTTCTTAGGTGTATTTCAGATTTGGAAAATTTCTGTTTGTGCCCTTGAGATAGAGAGCGGAACTGAAAAAAGTTCCCCCACATCAAGGGTGAATGCCCTAATCAACAAATTAGTTAGGGATTAAGAAATAGAAAACTTCCAATTAAGCCCTGGATTTTTTCCAGCCACAATTATTTGATGTATTCAAATGCTTCTGAGACTTTAAATCACACTGTTCAGCAAATGTGCAGTTTCTTAGTAAATATAAACACACAGCCTTAATGAATACTGCCTGAAGGTGAACAGAGAAGGAAAGAAAATTTATAATTAGTTGAGCCAGAATACAATTTTCTGCCAAAGTGTTCAGCTGGCAGTTATGGCCTTCATCCCTGCCACCCCACTTCCCCCTGGCTTCTAGTGGATCCTCTCTGCTTCCAGAGGAAGCCTCCAGCTTAGAAAGCACTTTGCTTCCTGCATAGCATGGCAGAACTGCAGAGCAGCAGCAGCTACTTCACCATAGTATCATTTACATTGCATAAATATGGAATATCAGAGTGTATTATTTCATAAGCAATGCTTTTAAGCTCCATATGTTCCTAGCACTGTTCTTACTCACCTGTCTCCCTTCTCATCCTCACATTTTTAAAAATAACACCAAGTTATTATTCAGTCTTTGTGACAGAAGGCATATACAGAGCACTAATTAGCAACAAAGGGTGAGAACAGTGTATTAGCTAAGTCTTGGAAATATTTCTTATTCACAGCCATTACCTCACTTTTATCAGGCTCACATCTGAGTCAGCAACTTTGCCCAAGCTGTTGTTTGAGGAGCAATGCAATAGCCAGATGGCAATGGCAGCATCCACATCATCTTCATATTCAGTGCTCGCTGAGAAGTAGAGGAAGGAAGTCACATCTATCCTCAGAAAAGGTCTGGGGAAAGCAGTGCAACTGTTCATCAGATTTGGACTTCATCACCACTCCTCCTGATTGCAAACTGTGAATGTACTGCAGGGGATTGCAGCCAACCATTCCAAAACTGCCAGTCTGTCTGTCCATTTTTGGTGCCTATAAAATAGGTTATCAAAGCCATCTCCACATCCTTTCCATAAGGAGACTAGGAATTGATAGCTTTTGGTGGAGTTAGCTTTCCTTCACCTTTCTCATAGTTTTGCATAAGGTTGTCAAGCTATCATTTTAAACTGCTAAATTTGTGTGTCAGGAATATTTTATTTTCTCCTTATGTTTTAAATCAATCATATTAAATGTTTCTGCTGTGTGCCAATTATGTTTTGCTGTTTGAAAGTGGTACCTAAACTACCTAATATCTTGTTTTTCACTGCAGGACAAATCCATGTTTGTGGTAAGAGAAATAAGGTTCTGTGAGCAACAGCCTCAAGTTTTAAATCTTTGTTTGTCATCTGGGGTAAATGTACAACTGAGATTCTCTGAAAAGCATCTTCAGTATCCTTCAGGCTCTAAGAAGCTTTCTCCCAAAAAGGGAATGTTGGCTTAAGAAAGCACAAGTTTAGCTATTTCCTTCAATTTAGAGCATGATGGGGTGCACCAGTCTACATGCTTGCATTTTACACCCAGCAACCCCATTAAGACTCTTCCAAAAATGAAAGCATTTACATTATTGACACAGGAATGAGCAATAGGCACCCAACAGAATCAAGCCAAACCTGAGGAGCACAAGTGACAACTCACTGAGTAGCTCAGCCCTATCCCGAATGCATATGCTGCATTACTTGACTTGCAGCTCAATTTCACACAGCATGTGATAGGAAGAGGAATTCAAACAGGAAGAGTGAATATCTGCTTCTAAAAAAGAAAAAAAAAATAATACTCACCTTGAACTAGATATATTTAAGAATTCCCAAAGGAATTTCAATATAGTTCAATTGTATTTGTTCATAAGCAGCAGCACATTACAGGCAGCCTGTGATTAATATCACCTACAGAAAATGAAAGGCTTGCAGAGAGCTGTAATAGTGGTTAATACAATAGAGACAGCAATTTGTTTTAATGAAAGTTACTCTCAGCCTTCAACTAGCTTGAGAGGCCAAAAAAACCCTCTCAGGATCTGTAGTGCCAAACTTGCAAGCTTCATTTTAGGAGCCTAGAAAAGCACTCCTCAAGGAAGTGGGAAAGAGGCAGGAATCCCTGAAGGCTTCCAGAAGGAAAACCTCTCTACCCAACTTTCAGCCTTTTTGTCACCAGACAGGTTCACCTAACATAGTTTAAAAGATTCATCTCTAATCCCATTAGTTAATGCTGTATTATTAAAAACTTCACTGTAATTATGAAGTAAGTATTTGTCAATCTTCCTTGCTTTCATTCTGGATGTGATTACCCTTCCAGGTCTCTGCTGCCAAAAGTTAATGGCTTGATTTCAGAGGTTGGTAGATGTTATTTTACTGTAGAGTTTCTGCACATGCAACAACCTACCATCAATAAGAGAAGAAAAATATTGAAATCAGACACAGAAAAGTTGCAAGAAAAACATTATATGCTAGGGAAAAATAGTAAATTTAGAATGTATGATATTTCTCTCATTGTATATATATCTGCAGAATACCTTGATCAATAAACACTTACTAAAGCTGAGAGAAACAGAACAAGCAAGCATTCTTGGCTAGCCTCAGTTATTGTAACCAAAATAGACCAAGTTACAGAAAAATGTATTTTTAATTTCATCTTGACAGAGAAAGAAATGAGGTTCATCTGTGTGGTTCCTAAAGTTCTTCCAAACCAAAAGAGCTGTGTAAGAGTTATTATTAGTTACATAAATCTTGGAAGCTTGTTGCAATCCAGACTGTGATCACTAATGACTACAGAGCAGAAATCACAGTAAAAATTTAGCAACAAAGTGGTTTATCTACCTGAAGCAATAATAGCTGCCCTACACTCCTCCTGAAAACTTCAGCTTCCTTCCACTTGTCTGACCTGTTCTAGCTAGTCCCTTGTTCCCATCACTATAAGATTTCATTTGACCTGTGGGCTCAAATGAAAAATTCTGTGGGGTTTTTTTGGTTGTTGTTGTTGTGGAGTTTTTTGGTTTGGTTTTGGAGGGTTTTTTTTTGTTGCCTTTTTTTTTTTTACAGAAAAGCCCATTCATCTTTACAGAAGCCCATTCATCTTCCCCATATACACTACTTCTCTCTCAGAAGCCTCCATTGCTCCACTCTCCCTTTCCAGGCATCACCAGCTCTCCTCATCCTTCTCTAGCTACCTTCTGGCACCCAGCCTGTATGGGATACATAGTGCCACAGGAATGATCAAGTTTCAGCAGAATTCAAGACCTTTTCATGCCTCTCCTGACAAAGCTGTTTTCAATTGTCTCCCTCCTTTCCTTTACATAGCCCATGCTGCTGGTCCCTGGGCCGGGATCATTCCAATATTTCCTTCCCCTGCACCTCTACAAGACACCTTTGGTAAAGGTGTCTGAATACTGAAAAGTATCCCCAGTGATATTCACCACCACTGATTCATCTACTCTTCCTTTAGCTCAGCCACCCTCTACTTCCTTTTAATACCTTCATTTTAACTCCAAGAAATCCCACACTGACAGTCACTGAGGCTTTTTCAATGTCCAGGATTTGTTCCTTAAAATCCCAAAGTATTTAGTGTCTCTGCTTCTCTCTCCACATTTAATATTGTTGATTTCTTTGAAAAATACCAAATGAAAACTTATTTTGGCCATTTTCTTTCAGTCCTACTTTTCATGGAGAGAAATGAGCCAACCTGGTTCTGCCATATCCCCCATGTCTCTTTCCTATAAAACCTGTGCTTCCCACCTGTCTTACCAGCTGGGATTCATCTCGCCCCACTGTTGACACATCTGCACTGTAAATGTCTATAAGGCAGCCTGTTAGACACAGTTGATAATTTTTTTGCCTTTACATTAACAGGGAAATATGTCCTCATAGTGCACAATTCACCTTCCCTCAAGTCACCTTTCAAAAGAGGACCAATGTGTTGTGCCCCCAAAGTCTCTGCTTTTCTGCATCACCCATAACAGGAACCTCAACAATGAAGTCAGACAGATGCAGCTTGTTAAAATTAAACAACTAAACAACCCCCCAAATCTGTCTTATAGCTGCCCATGCAAGTTCAACATGACTCAGAAGCTTGTCATGCCTCCTTTCATGTTTCTTGTGATCCCCACCACACTGCAGATCTTGGTCCTGCAACTTAACATCCGACTTAACACTGATTTTTTTAGCACTTTTTTTTTTTTGGTCAGGAGATCCTTAAGTCCTGCACAAGATTCCAACTTAAAGCAAAATTGCTCTTCAAACCTCTTCCCATGGTTCTCCATTGCCTCCAGCCTCCCAAAGCCAGGCCAATGGTACTCTGTGCAAACATTGTTTATCACATCACCACTGAGAGCACTGCATGGTATCAGTAACTGTAACAATACTGTATTGCTCTATTCCTTCTTCTCCTGAAATAACTTATTCTCTCATCTGAAATTCAAATCACTAATTCTTAAGGACAGAGATAATATTTCTGTTCTGCATTTACCTGTCTTGCAATAGGATACTGTATCATGAGTATGCCTTTGAGGTATTATAAATACAAGTAAATAACACATACAATAACACAATTACATTGGTTTTGCTTACAGCTATGCAATTTTTCTTGGG
The DNA here is from genome assembly GCF_037042795.1 of Molothrus aeneus. Taxonomy (NCBI): domain Eukaryota; kingdom Metazoa; phylum Chordata; class Aves; order Passeriformes; family Icteridae; genus Molothrus; species Molothrus aeneus. The sequence continues at coordinate 76,432,149 of NC_089647.1, read as the reverse complement.
CATTAAGCAAAAGAAAAATGAGACCTAGCAAATGCTTCTGTGGAACTCCCTCAAATTAGAATATTTCCTTTATTAGAAATGCCACATAAGAAATCAGAGAAGAGTAATAGGAAAACATTAGCAGATTTATGAAATTACCAAAAAGCACAGATATAATTGTATCTAGTTTATTGCTAATTTGTAGGGCTCAGAATACTTCTGTACATTTACTTTCCTGTGTCTTCCTGATTTGGCTTTGGTTTCCTCAATTTGCTGTAGCTCACAGACTTGAACTTGACAGCACTAGAAAAATAAGGCAAGTCTACAAAGTTGTTTTCACAGATTTATCCAGCTGTAGGAAAAATATTACAAGGATGTCCTACTTATTTTGATATTCTGAAACTGTAAACCTTCCCAAGTTTTAAAAGTAGGGTTTCAAGAGCAATTCTTTCTATTTGTAAGAGGTTATTTAGTTATTCCCATCTGTCAGTAAAAATCAGAAACTGCCCTTTTGGATGGCAGGCAAAAAACTATGCAAGGTCACCCCTGCAACCTGAAGTTTTTAAGATCTCTTAAGCTACTTTACAGTTCTGCTTATAAACAGTTACAATAATAGGATTTTTATTACCCCAAAATAAAATCATTATCTTAATGTTGAAGAAGCACAAAGATATAAATGGTGCACTTTTTAATATCTAGAGTATCCACTGCCATACTTAACCCCATAGATACTAGGTCATATATGTACATATACTTGCAAGCAGGGCAGAGCTCATTTGCAGATTTTTAATTTGATGACTTTTCCTTTTCTTTAAATGTTGTTGATTGAAATCAGTGTCTTAATGTTGCACAGCACTGTCTTTTGTTTACTGCAAGTGATTAAGGCAGTAATTTTTCTCAGCACTATAAAACAACACAAAATAATACTTTCCAGTTCTTCATTTATTCATGTTACATAAAATACAGCTGGAAATTCACTTAAATGCCAGTACTGCAGTTCATATGCAGACAACAGCCAGCTTCTGTCAAGGGAGTAAAGCTTTAACACACCTTGTGCACAACACAAGAGAATCCTGTGTTGGTTATGGGATGTAAGGGGATTTTTGTTCTTAGGCACGCTCACTATGAATTGGCACTTGCTCTGTGAGCTGCTGAGTTAGGCACTGGCATAACCCTTTGTGTGCAGACTGCATCAGCTTGACCAAAATTTTTGGTTTGTCAGTAGGAAAACTAGACAAAACACGCACATTCAGAAGTAAGAATAATTCTGAATGTGTTTTTTGTGATAGTCTCTGTGTCACATTCAGCAAGGGGAGTTTTAGTTTCCTGAGATGTCTAATATTCTTCTCACATTTCCTCTCTCAAGTAGTTACTGAACTCCTTTAAAAGACTTCTGAGAAAACTCGGAAAATATAGTGCAATTCATCCAACCTACATTTCACAAACTTAAAAAGGAATAAAAATGTTGTTAAAGCTGCATAAATGACAACTTATTCCCACATCAGGTAGAGGTAAATATAGCAAGAAGCCAAATTAAATGCCATCTCTTCTTCTGTTTTTTTCCTTGGACTGCCACACACCAAACATTTCATATGATCTATGAGGTTTCCAGGATAATAAAGCAAAAAGATACATTTGTATAATTCTTTTTGTATTTACAGCAAGACAAATTGTCTTGTTTTGAAACACCAGGGCTGACTGGAGTTGCACACAACAGGGTATAAAATTGTCATTGCAGCAGCCTATGTTTGCATATAGTCAAATATCACACTGACAGTACAAGAGGAGTTCGTTGTGCTTTGAAAGAATTGTATCTGTACATTGTTGTCTGAACTAAACCCTTGAAATCTTGCTTTACGCTTCTATTTTTTTAAATTTTACTCTGTTTGCAATGTGTACAGATTGATCCAAGATGCGAATGCAAATCTGGAAAAATACCAGAAAGTTATTTTTACCTTTGTTGTGCTGGCTCTACTAAGATGTTTTGGTATTTACACAAAACATGTTTTCTGTTTGCAATTTTTCTTCTGTTTATTCTGTGAAAAACTGAAGTGATAGCCACCAATGTTTTGGTGCCTGAAACTATCCTTCCATATTTAAGCTCATGGCCTCCATTAAAACCAGACATACTTTAGAAGACATTGGGAACTAAAGCATTTTCAACAATTTGATCATCATCTGAAAATTTTATAGACTTAATAAGACCAGATGCCTACACATGGCTTACCCACAGTTTACACAGTTCTCTCCCACTCCAGCTGAATCTGAGTATGCCCAGCATCTGCATGGAGAAACCTCCAGTGTGCTCACAACTGCTCCCCCTCACCCTTAGGTCTGGGGCCCTCATCAAAGCCCAAGACAAGCAGCATCAGCTCCTTCTGCCACCTTGTGCACTTGTGAGTGGGACCAGTTCACCTCATGAGCAGCACAAGGAGAGAACACAAGGGGCAGAGCCAAGATCCACAGAGCTCAGTGCCAGGAGGCCACCAAATGACCAAATGCAGCAGGTTGAAGTTCAAGCATGGACAAACTCCTAGTGTGCACCAACTTTTGATTCGTGCACTTTCTAGTCCAAAGGGGGCAACTTCCAATGTGAGTAGATTTTTCTTTCATTAATTTGTTCAATGCCTTCTTGAACCTCTAAAAACATAGAGCATCCATTCATTGTCACCTGAGGGGAAAATGTTCTACAGCTCAAATAAACGTTGCATGCAGAGGTACTTCTCTGACAGAGTTCTGCTCATTTTTGTCATCTATCTCTAGAATTACAACTATTGATAAGATTTCCTCATCCTATCCAAAGCACTCTCTAAAATAAAAAAGACTTCCTATTTCTAAAAATCTCCTCTTCCCTGAAGTGAGAGTCATGAACAGAAACTCATCATTCCTTCCCAATGCAAAGCAATGCAAATCTAATAGGAATAACTAGGAAAACTTCCCAGCTTGCTTGGTGAAGGTGATGTCTCCGGTTTTAACTTTTCTATTTTTTCAGATTCTGTGCTGCTTTAGTGTGTGGGTCTGTGCTTCATATTAGGGGATAGTAAGCTCTCTTCATGAAGTAGGTAGACAAAACAATTCCTTCTCTAGCTGGGGACCAAGGACAAATGATCCAGATCTCAGACCCAAGAGCATAAACAACGGTGGACTGAAGACAGAAAAACAAGAAGGATGGGGCTTCATGAGCTGGAGCTGTAATTGCACAATTAGCTAATGGACCAATATGCTAATGGACCAAAACGTATAAAAGTGTGAGACCCTGTGACTGGTCATCCATTTTTTTATGATCATTTTAGGTTCACCTGGGGTGTAGCCCTGGCTGGGCTCCTCTACTGCCCAAGGTGGATCTATTGAGGCCTCCTAATAAATACCTACTTTATTATTTAGCTCTGCCTAGTCTCTGTTCTAGGTCAGCCCTCACAAGGCATCAAAGGCACAGAATGCCCTTCAACATCTGTACTCCATAAGGAATTTGAGTACAAAAAACTTTGTAAGAGGGACAGCGCTCTGGTATATCAACCACTCCTTTCATTTTATATTGTCTGTAAACTTGCTAAGGGTGTATCCTGTGCCATCAGCCAAGTCACTAATGAAGATGTTAAACAGTAGTGGTCCCATTGTCCAGCCTTGGAGCACACCACTGGTTACTGGTCTCTAGTTGGACTTTGTGCAACCGATCACAACTTTTTCAATTTATCAGTTCAGCCAGTTTCCAGTACACCTCAGCATTCACTCTCCTTGAAAATTAAATCCCCAACAGACAATAACATAAACATTTCTCTAGTAAATTGAGTTGGACAGAAGAACCCAGAACGTTTTGGTGCAAAGTGTATCACTTTGTAAGTCAAATAGTTCAGTCCAGCTTCATTCACTTTCAGCAGCAAGGTGCTTGCTGTGAGGAAAACAATGGGATACCCAGTGCCATAGGCATTCTCCATGGTGTTCAGACTTTCACTGTACATGAAAGCACACTAATGATGCTAGTCTTACCTTAGCTTTTCTTCCCTGAGATAAAAGATCCTTAAGTGGGATGTAATATGTCCTAATATAATACTGAGGCTTTTATCAGTAACATATAAAAATTCTGATTCCCTTAAGTAGATTATCCTATGGCCATATGGATTTTCTGGGACACACTAGTCATTGTGATGTCGGTCAGACATCACGTTCTTCACAACTCCACTGGGAGCAACAGAGCAGGTCCTGAAGGATGCTCTTCATGGCTCAGCTGCTTTGCAGGAAGCAAGCACACCATCACAGTGTCTCCCTCTGTCCAAAACCCACACAATTTTTATAGAGCCTGACTGGGCCATTGGTCAGTCCAATCTAACCCTGAAGAGTATTCCACAGGCCCAGGAGTGTGACACCTGCTGCTTAGAGCTCTGCTGAACCTGCAGGACCCATACAGAGGGACAGGATCCACAAACTGGCACATCATCCATGTGTCATCCACGTGTCCCACATCCACCTCATGGTGGAAAGACTACAGCACCAGCATTTTACAATTAGCCAAATTCAGAGGCCACATAAAAATGAGATCTATAAGTTTTTAACCTGTTTAATGTGTCTATGCTTTAATTTTTTTTTGGTGAAAATGGGATTTCAGTTAAGGAAAGAAATCAATAGCAGCTCTGCCTTTGAGCCATGTTTGTGAGGGCTAAGTGACCCTTGAGCCCAGTAATCCATAAAGGGCCAGTTCCCCATTCTTTTCTGTTTCTCATTTCATACCTTCGATCCTCCGAAAATCTCCTTTCCCCAGGCACTTAGGTCCATGATTAATTTGGATATTTCACATTTTGCAGTGTGTGAAAGGTTTACTTACAATCATAAATGAACTAGGCTATAAATAAAGTCATCACTGTACACTGTTCACAGAGCTTCTTTCTTTTTCAGGTTGTTTTTTTCCTATATCTTAAGCAGCTGTATTACAAAATGGCAGCCTCAATCAAAACAGGATGAAGAGACATAGCTAATTTCACCTTGTCTAGTTATTTGCCACCAGACAAAATGAATATAAAACTGTCACTACTCAGTTACAATGCAATTTCAAAACTTTCGCACCCACAATTCTCAAGCAGCACACTTTCCAGGTACAATCTTATAATAATCTTTAAAAACAAACCCATAGTTATATTTTGCCCTTAATAAAGCCACATAAAATAAATAAAGTCACATAAAACGCAGATTCTTAAACAAAGATATCTATTGCCTGGTTTCCAAATTAAACAGTTGTAAATGCTGAGATAACTACAAATAGCTCTCTTCCTCATTGCTTCAATTCTAAAGAAATTATTGAAGAACTACAAGTTCACTTCTGTTTTGCCAGGGATAATTGTGGATTCCACAATATGTTTCAGAAAATCCTGGAGTAGCAAAGGATCCCAAAATATTTGCAGAGGACAAAGCAGTCTGGCATTAGACTGCTGTCTGCTGATGGAGCATAAAAGCTCCACTGGTGAGAAGTAGCTGATTGTTTGAGAAGAGGTTGGAAAAGGATGATATTCAGCTGTCAGGTGAAATATACTATGTACTGTACAATATTATATTATTGTCACTGTCATATTTTATGAAAAATCCCTTTGCCAGGATTTTTTCTCCTGAGAAGCTGAGAGGCCTCAGAAACGAAATGTAAACAATAATTATCTGATTGCTTGGAATGTGGTTTGGAGGTTGCTTACCAACAGGTGCATTTTTGATTGGTTCCATGGGAATTGTTTTTAATTAATGACCAATCACAGCCAGCTATGTCGGATTCTGAGTCTATCACAAGACTTTATTATTCATTCCTTTCTAGCTTTCTGATGTCTTTTTCTCTTTCTTTAGTATAGTTTTAGTATATCATTTTCTTTTAATATAATATAATACGATATAAAATAATAAATCAGCCTTCTGAGAACTTGGAGTCAATTCTCATCTTTCACCTCGTCCTGAGACCCACAACACCACAACAATTAATAACCACATAATATAATATATAATAAAAATATTGTCTCTCCCTGAAAATCAAAGCTCAAAAATGGATGGGAAAAAGACTCAGATATGAAATGAAGGCCCACAGAAAAATGTACTTGGAGGAAGAAGCAAGGGGAAAGAGAACGTTCTGTTTAAAAAACCCCAGATGGTATACTGCCATCACATACAAAATCAGTTTTCTGTATTGATCAAAAAACAGGTTTGTGTAAATCTCTCATCAGAAACCAGAAATTAATCATTTAACAGATGATTTCTACATACTCATAGGTGGAGGGCATTTCCTTTATTTTCTTTTTGCCAAGAGAGATTGAAGATGCCATGGGAGGAGGGTGTCAATACTGCTGCCTCTTCACAGGCTCAGTTCAGGAATCACTTTGGAAACTACAAAGACTTGGTGGTATCCTGAGTTTCCTTAGCAGAAATCAATGGCATGTCCTACTTAAAGCTCTCAGTTCAGGTAAAATATCCTCTATGTTCCCTCAGTAAGTGTCCCGGTCTATCTCCATAATGAAGCACTGCCTGTGCAGGAAGGTGAACGCGATGCTCACTGCAGAAACAATGCTGAATTTTTTCACTTTCAGAAAGGGCTTATTCAATGTCTACATTAAGCCTACTGAACCACTAATGCCAGCTTGCAGGTCCATTAGGAAGTAAAGCTTTTGCACACAGACAGAAAAGTAAAGTTATGCCCTCATTCAGGGAGGTAGATGGGAAATGAGGAAACTGCAGGGAAAAGCAAGAAAATAGAACTTTTTTTATAAGTCTGGAAAAAATGAAAGAAGCAAAAAAATTCAAAAGATCTTTTACATCCACTTTATTTTGTCAAGAAATATTCAGGAGAACTTCAGTAAAACAGTAAGTCTCACACATCTTCTGGAAACCCTCTGCAGTTGTAAGTTACAATGATGAAAAAAAAGGTGAAACGAGGTTAGTGTAGACCTGGTTCCATCCTGCCATACTGGACAGATATTACCATAATTATTTATGATATATTCCAAGAGAACGCTAGGAAAAATTACTTAAAATAAATTTTAATGTACCTTTAGATACAAAAGATTCACATAATAAAGACAAATTGACATCCCAGGTTAAAAATGCTCTTTTAATGTAAAATCCTAATGCATGTCCCTTCATGTCCTGTTCAGCACTCAGCACTATTTTTTGGGGGGAGGAGTGGGAATGGGTTTGTTTGGGTTTGGTTTTTTCCCTCTTAAATACAGTCATCCATCCTAAATCTTTAATGTAAAATTTACATGGATGTTTATAACTGTGCTGGAAATAAAATAGCTAGAGCCATTTAGCTCAGTCTAGCATGTGGAAAGATGGCTGGGGGTAAAACAGCAGTCCTGGAGCACTGACAGACACATCAAACACTAAGGGTCAACTTCCCCTTTTCACATGACATCATGCCATTGAAATCTACACAAAAACCTTGCAATCTATTAGGAAACCATAAGGTGATTTCTCTCAAAGTTTTTAAATATTATTTTTAAAGTGTTTCTCTGCAAGTGCAATAATTCATGGCACTGTTCACAGTCCAACATAGAAGGCTGGTCATCAATATGATATAACATGAGCCTATAGTGGCCAAAGAGAAGTAAATCTTGACATATTTCACATTTCTTCACATTGTCAAGAAGTAAATCTTGACACTGAATTGTCCAATCACATCCTATCTACTAAAAAAAAAATCCCAACCCAGAGTCATATCTCCACTGATCATCATTCCTTCATTCACTTTTTGGCTTTAGATACCATAGTTACAGATGCAGATATGGTTACAGATACAGATCAGCACACATCATGATACAGATTGAACAAAAATGTGGGCATCTTCCAAAGAAGAATGCAACCTCTTGGACTACCAGTTGCAATAGTAAATATGTAATTACTAGAAAAATAAAAAAGGATTTAAAGGAAAACAACTGGATTTCTCTGTTTTAAGAAACAGACAATTCATACTCCAACTGTCCTTTCATTGATTGTATGCCAAATGGATTAAATCCTATAAAAGAATGAAAACACAGGGAAGTCACAGAAGTAATCTGATATTTTTTTTTGATTACATAAGAAAATGATTATTTTTCATGTTGTTCCTAATAGGCATTTATTTTTCTCATTAGCAGGATAAATTAAGTTATACATTTTGGTAACTGTAAAGTAGTTAATTTGTTTTCATAAGCTTCTACAAAATTTCAACATGATCAAATACCATTTATTTGTAACTAATGATTCGGGAAGCCTCTGTTGTGAGATCCTTTCAACAAGCCTGCTTTGGGCATGCTAACGACAAGTACTGTCCTATTCTTTTAATCTCTGCTGCATCATTCCCAGAAATTTGTATTGAACACCTTAATATTTTTCCAGAGATACAATCTAAGGAGTACTTAAACCACTTAAATTACACACTGAGGTCAGCATGTCAATTCTTGGTACAAACGTGCCACCTTCCTCCATTTCAGGGCTCTGAGAGCCCATCAGCTTCACCAGCACTCGTCATTTTCTGTTCCTTAAAGTACAAATAGCTTTCTACACAGGAGACTCCCAACAAAGCAAAACAAATACACAAAACCAACCAAGCAAGCAGTCCCATCGTGTAACAGCCTATCTGCTGGGCTTGGAGGGAATTTGCACTCAGATTCCTTTTCTTCACTTTTAGGAGTGGGAAAGCAGGAACCAGGCACAAGGAAACAAGAAGGAAAATTGCTGCTTATATCTAAACATGCAGACCTTGTGAAAACATCACAGGAAACTCTCCTGGTTTTGTCACAAAACTTACTATGTGAGGAAATTTGCTCAAATGCCCTTTTCTAGGGGCAAATTGGGAATCTCAGCCCTTATTTCTACCCACACACATGCCCGGATGTGTAATTGCTTCTAGTTTTCATTAAGATCCAAGCTGTGTGGCTACTGCAAAAATGCATATTCATTACTGACCAAGCAGAGGTAATTTGTTGAGGGTAAGAGACAGACACACCATCTCATGACAACAAGCAGGTTTGCATCGATCACAGCTGGATTATTGGGTGGGAAGGCAGATGCCTCATGTGCTATCACTCCCACAAGTCAGACCCCCTGCAGTCCTTGAATTTTTTTCCCTCAGATTAATTTTTTTTCTCAGACCTGAAACTTATTGGGATGATCCTTCTTATTATATACCAAGAAAAAGATGGTGCAGGGGTGAAACACCACAGGTTTTCAGAAGCCTCCTTTAATACCCACACTCTTCTTCAAATACAATGGATCTGTCCCTTGTGTCCTTTCTTATTTGTTCCTTTCCAGACAAGCAGTGGCAGTATAATAAACTGCAAGTTTTGCAAAGTGGTGAGCAGAAGCAGTTAAAGAGTCTTAAAAATAATAAAATAAAATAATAATAATTAAAAATGCCACAGAGTAATATGGCTTGCATTGCCAGCTAAGAAGGCCACATGGGAAATCAACTCCTGCATTTTCCCAGCAAACAGGTTCACCCCACACTTTAGCACCTCCCTAATAAGTCTATTTATGAAAAGTAAGAACTAAAATCCAAAAAACCACAAGGAACAGACCCAAAGATACAGCTTGAGAAGTTCTCAAAAGTGAGGTAATTAGTCATGGACAAGCTGAAAAAAATCTTTGGTGGTAGACTTTTAATCAGCAGATTTAAAAAAAACCTCAAGCCTCTCTTTGGAAACACATGTTGAGACTCACTTTCTCAGAGTAAAACATACTGTAGATAAGCCATCTCATAAAATGCATTTGAATCACTCTTCTATTTCATCACTTTGTTTTCAGAAGTTGCAGTACATGAACATGTTTTGATGTCCCAATATCCTGATGTTTTGGCAAGAACTTTGCTTTACTGCCTGCCTGCTTAAAAGCCAGGCTGTCAAGATTATGCAGCATTTCAGCACTAAGTCTGGTGCTTCTTATTTAAATAATTTGCTGCTAAGATCCTCTGGTACATGTCCTCCTTGTGCTCTGAGACTCGTGTGGCAGATGGTTCAAGTGGCGTGACACACACTCGGTGCAGAGAAGGAAAGTGATAAGTTGGGTGGGGCTGGGAGCAGCCTGGTCTGACAGAAGGTGTCCCTGTCTGTGGCAGGGTGTTGGGAACTAGATGACCTATAAGGTTCCTTCCAACACAAACCATTCCATGAAACCATTGCTGGAACCCTGGACACGGCCCCCCAGGGCCAAGACTCATGGGTTGAGGAGAGCCATGTCTGAATATGAAGTTGTGTGGGTTTGGATGACTTGATGTACTTGTGGTATCTTTCCTCTGTTATTTCTAAGACCCCTTCTTGCTCACTCACCAGGAGAAATTAGGACTCTGGTAAAACAGAAAGACAGAAACTGAGCTGCAAGTCCACATTTTTTCCTTTTCTTCCTTTTTTTTTTAAACTGTTTTCATTCTTTTGAAATCCTTCCAATTTTCTTCTTTAATGGAAGATTTTCAATCTTACACCCAGAAAAAGGAATTTGAAAATGACCAAATGAATTATCCTCATATGAAAGCTGACTGTGAGCAACAAATTTGTAAGCAAATGCATTATATTGTATTTTTGGCTAAATTCGTGTGCATTCTGCACAAATCACCTAAAAGAGATTTTTGTTTCTCACAGTCCATTGTTCATTGATCTGGATTTCTCTGAAACATTAAGATGTCCAAAGCAATTCACAAACAAACAAACAAACAAACCAAACAAAAGGAAAGATATTTGTTCAGGTTTGTATTGTACTTTCTGTGTTAACCTGTCACAAAAAAAAAAAAAATTGAAAATACTATCAAGAGTATCTACACAAGCAATGTGTTGAAATGTGAAAGAGTTAGTGGAGTACAGAACTATCTAACCCCAGGACATGGGATATTTATTTTGCCCACCTCTGTGAGTTTATTTCTGTGTCAACACTGTATTAACAAAACCTTTGCATCTACACTGCCCTGCAAAGTAAAATACTTCAGGGAATTGGTACCATTTTGGTCCACCAAGCATTTACATTAATTTTGCATTATGCACACAACCCCACACTTTCCCATTTACAGAGCAAACTTTAACTGAAGTCAATAATACACATTAATAGCCTCCAACTGTGTGTTTACTAAGATATTCTCAAGTACTCAATGCATAGCAAGAATAGCATGATCATTTCACAAACCATTTCATCTCAATGTGAGGATGTTGTATCTCCCTGCTATAATAAAAGCAAGTCTACAATACCAATATCTAACATAACACTGAGAGGACATTCTCTGTTTTCTAAATCTTGTCAGCTCTTGAATGCTGGAAGGCATTGTGGGACTAACTGGATTGTATTCTTCCATGAAGAATATCACCCAGTGGAAGAAAAGGTGATGTTACTTTGGTTTCTTACTTTTTTTTTCTTTGATGGAAAGGCAAGGCTCCCCTGTTAAGCAACCTTTGCCAGAGACTAATTCACTGGAAAATTGCTTCTCTAGTCCTCGCTCTTTTTTCTCTTGAATAGCATCTGATTGTCTCCACTAGCAGATTAATATACACACATGACAGACATAGCCAAAAATCACTTTGCTTTTTCTGATTTCAAATTACATATATTAATCATTGTTCTGATTACTATTTTCAATATCTGACGTGTATTTTTCTAATACTATAACTATCCCAAATCATTATTAGAAATGTAAAATTTACCAATGCACATTTTCTCCCAGCTTAGTTATGATTCTCTAAGGCCTTTATGAAGCCAATCACTGGGATAAGAAAGAGCTCCAAATAAAGAGCCCAATACCTGAGAGGAAAAAAAGTTCTTTCAATTACTCTAGGAACACATGGTCAATTTCTTTGGATAGCCAGAGGTGGGCAGGTATCAAATAACAGAGAAGCATTTTCCAAATAATAACCAAATAACTGAGAGAAGAAAGTTTGTTATGGTGGCAAAGTCGTTATTTTTTTAAAAAAACTTACAACCAAAGTATCTGTGTGTTAAAATGCACTTCAGATGGAATCACCAGCATGAATAGCTTACCTCTTAAATAACAAGGAAGCATCTAAATAAGAGCAGCTTAATAGAAGTCACATTAATAAATTCCCTTCAGTGACAGCACTTGAATTATCATTGAAAAAATTAAAAATAAAAAAGTTCTTTAGTGCAACTGATGTGCTGTCTCTTTCAATGAAATTTTCATTTGCCAGTCATTATCATTTTGGTGGAAGACTAAATTATTTGCTGCTTGTCAGTGAGGGGCAGAGTGTAGACAAAATGTAAGAAGTTGACAAGTTAGATGATAGAAATGAATAAAATTTATGTTCATATGAACCTAATGGCAAGTAATTATCTCTGAACTGGCAGTACAAATGTGCTTTTTCATCATGAATATCTGACGTGCATTAGAAATTTCCAGAAGACATATTATTTATACAGTAAAGCAACAGAGTGGAAAACTTGTTAAATATATGGCTTTTTCACCCAGCATTTAATAGAAAAGTTTAATTGAGTGGTGAACCTTCTAGAAATATTTTATACCATGTTAAAAGACAGGTGCTAAAAATAAAAAAATACCCCATAAGTCCCTAATTGAACATTCTAATTTTTTTTTTTGGTTTGGTTTTTTTTTGGATTTACCAGAATCCCAGATATGGCTGCATTGTATGTTTTGGTCACAACCTGCAGCATTAGCAAAGCTGGCTGTAAGAGGATGAGTGTGTGTGTGTGAGTGTCTGTGAAACACAACAGTCAATATAACAAAATACAGCACCTCCTAACCAGCATTAAACTGTAACTCGGCAGCCAGAAAGTTGCATATATCAGAATTATGGTGGACTGTGCTACTGTTGTTCTTTCCCATGTGCTTATGTACACTTCCAGCACAGAAGTCTTGATTCATCCTTTTTCTAATCTAGGATAGGAGCTGTGCCTCATTTGGATGCATGGCACTCTAGTCAGCATTTTGTGTATGACCCTGTACCTCGATTAGCAAACAATATTCAGATCCTGCTCGAAATACAGAATGTTTAATTTCCTTGCAGACGGTGCAACATTATTCATCCCTTAAGTACTTAAGTGGTTCACTAATAATTTATCCTCACCATATCCCAGAAAGATGAACAGCTGGTATTATCCAAACTTAGAGATGAGAAAACAAAGCACAGGAAAATCAAGGTCAAACATAAAGGGAGAGGCCTGTTTTGAGCATCTAGACCCAGGCCACTGCTGAATACACAGCACAACATGGCTACAGCTGCAAACATTCATGAGCAGCTGGAAGGAGCCACCAGAGGAAAGCACAGTGAACTCTTCCTTCTCTGAGAAAATATTTTGCCATTAGAAGTTTCATTTAGCAGTTCTGTATAAAAGAACATACTTTTCATACCTCGGAACATCAGGAATTCTTAACACACCTTGTGCATTAGTGCTGAAAAATTAAATGCATGTGTCTTGGAAGTTTTAAGAAGCAAATCAGGCCTACTCACTATATTTGGTTTCAAAGTTCTTTTGCAGGAACTAAGTATTGTGAAGTTACGTAGGAGTACTACAAGTTCAACCTGTACAAAAATTATCTCAAAGAACATCTTATATACAAGTGGGCAGGATCTGCTAACTGATTTTTGGAGCTGATAAATCTATAAGTGACTAAGCAAGTGTGTCTGGTACTTCAAAAGTGTTGTTTTTGTATAATTATCCTTCATAAAAACCCTTGAGCACTGCCTTGCAACAGAACAATGCAGAACAGGACAAACAGTTCTCCTCAGAACTGACAACTCAGAGTGGATATAAAAAGCTACATTGGGGAGATTGCTTGTGCTCTTCAGCTACGCTGTGCTGAGTCCTTCCTTCCCAGGAGGAAGAAGGGAGGTGTGATTTGAGAAAACAGCACTCTCAAAGGATGACAACTACTTTCACAGGTACCATCCCAATGTTCTCTTCCGCAGAAGAAGCCCCTGTGCTCTCTCATAAGTGATTCTCTCCAGGCTCTTCCATCTGGGCATCTAAGAAGAGGGTACAGCCTGCTTGGATTTCCTCCCAGTTTAATACAGCCCCCCCTGACAGGTAACATTAGTCTCAGGACACAGAAGTGTCTTATTATTGAGCTGGCACCGCAGATAGTACAAACAATGGAAGGAGCTCAGTTAAGTGAAAATCAACTTGGCTGAAGTTTTCAGTCAACAAAGAAGAAAATTAGGTTTTTTGCAGTATTTGTCTTCACTGTCTGTCCCATTATCAAAATTTGTTGAATTCTGCTTGAGAATATCAAACTCTACAGTACAGCAGTCCTGACAACTTTGGTATTGAAAGGGAATAATTTCAAAAAGCAGAACCCCCTCAGAACTTGCTTCCTGAGGCTGGTACTCTGAATGAATTTTCCATTTCATCAGATGAGAAACACAGTACTCTGAGCAAGTTTGCTTTCAATTCGTTATTTCATTATTTACAGAAAAGGCATTTTATTGACAACAAAATTACAATATTTACGTCTCTAACCCATATAAGGCTACATGTAATTATCTGACATCCATCAAAGGCCAACAGGTATCAAGAAATGTTAACTTATATTACTTGTGTGTGACAGAGGAACAATATCAGCAAATATTACAGGACAACAGCATTACTGCACACACACATCCTTCTGCTCATAAAAAAGTTAAATATAATGTTTCCTAACCAGAACCATCTAAGAAATCAGTCTGTACTTAACACACATTCTAGACTGCAAATTCTTTGCTGGGTTTGCTGTATGTGGGTTTTTCCCCACCAGCAAAGAGGAGCTATTTGATTGGTCTTGTGCAAAGCATCTGACACTGTCCCCCACAACATCCTTGTCTCTAAATTGGAGCCACATGGACTTCACAGATGGGCCCCTTGGCAAATAAGGACTTGGCTGGATGGTTGCACTAAAAGAGGTGCAGTCAATGGCTCAGTGTCCATGTGGAGACCAATGAAGATTGGTGCTCCTCAGGGGTGTCTGTTTGGGACTTTTTAACAGTACTGTTTAGGTACAGTTTAACACCTTTTTTGATGACCTGGACAGCTGGACTTGAGTGCAAGTTTGCCAGTGATACCAAGCTGTATAGTGAGGTCAACATGCTGGAGGCAAGAGAGGAACCTTGGCAGGCTTAAGAGATGTCTGTGTGAAACTCATGGAGTTCAACAAGGCCCAAGTCCTTCACGTGGGTCAGGGCAATCCCAAGCACAAATGCAGACTGGGTGGCAAACAGACAGAGAGAGGCCCTGAGGAGAAGGACTTGGGGTGTTGGTGGATGAAAAACTGGACATGACCTGTCAAGGTGTGCTCACAGCCCAGAAAGCCAACAACAAAGAAATGTGGCCACCAGGTCAAGGGAGGGGATTCTGCCCTTTCCTCCGCTCTTTTGAGACTCCACCTGGAGTGCTGCCTCCAGCTAAAGGCCCCCAAGATGAGGAGGACATGGACCTGTTGAAGCAAGTCCAGAGGAAGGCCAGGAAGGTGATCCGAGGACTGGAGCACCTCTCCTATGAAGACAGGCTGAGAGAATTGGGGTTGTTCAGCCTGGGAAAAAAGGGTTCCAGGGAGACTTTAAGACAGTCTTCCACTTCCAAAAGGGGGAGGCGTCTGCAAGAGAGCTGGACAGGTTTTTTTAAAAAATCATGTAGTGACAGCACAAGGGGGGATGGCTGTAAAGTGAAAGAGGGCAGGTGTAGATGAGGGATTAGGGAAAAAATTCTTTACTGTGAGGGTGGTGAGACACTGGAAGAGGTTTCACAGAGAAGTTGTGGATACCTCGTCACTGAAAGTTTTCAAGGTCAGGCTGGATGGGATAGGAGGACTGGAACTGGATGATATTTAAGGACCCTTCCAACCCAAACCATACTACGATTCTATGGTTTACTAAAAGAAAATGGTATTAATTCAGTTTGCTGGAGGTTTACAGTCTCCATGGCTACTCCTGAACAGAGAACAACTGGCAAAGAATTTAAGATATATGAAGGTTGACCTGAAGGAAAAGGAAAAGATCCCTCAAATCAACAAATCACACACAAGAAAAAAATCCACTCAAGAACAGCAAAGACAGTATTCTTACTCCATTAATTTCTGAAAAAAAAAAAAATTACAGTCATTTAAACCACACATTTGTGGGCTTCTCAGGAGGACTACCAGTATGGGAAAAATGTAAAAATGCTGAAGCAACTGCCTGAAGTCAGTTACTGAGTTAACTACCTGAAGTGACAGCACCTGGGTTTTCCCCTATGCATAGCAAAAAAAGCCAAAGAAAGTTAATTTTCGGAAGTTATAACACTTCATTGATTTAAAAAAAAATCAGCTTGGGTGTTCTAATAATAAAATTTTCAGTTAGAAAGTAAAGATCTCATTCCCGCTAATGAGTGTAGGAATATGGACAAAAGGAATGTTTGAGCTGGGCATAAAAAATGAATCCTCAATCTCTGAGAAGTGAAAGGTTCCCTCAAGGTTTCTATTACTGTTTCTCAGCAGGTCTACGCATGCAGTAGCAATTTGGTGCTCACAAGCAAAAATACTGAAGGTTTAAGGTCAGTCTCTACTGTCCTAGTAGGAGAGAGAAGATAAAGCACTGAACAGCAGCTATCTTCAGTTATCTAGGATTATACAAAACTGAAGGATCCCTTTTTATTTCAAACCCATGCTGGGCAAATCGGGTTAGCTCTTAAATCAGAAGACTCTGTTACACACCTTTCAGCAGATACATCATTACGGCTGTCACTGCAAATGTTTTCTTTTATTTTCTTCAGAAACCATAGGCAACTGTACAATTTTAGAAATATCCTCTATTACATACAGATACCTGTTTCTCTTCCCTCTATGTGATTTGAAGGACAATAGATAAACTCTCCTAATTAATGAGTATGTGACACTTTCACCTTTTCCTTTAGCTTCAAATTTCTATTTTTACCCTTACCCCCAATTTCTAAAGAATGCACAGTAGGGTCACACCTGTTTCCCTTAGAATATTTCAAAAGTCACTAATTTTCCTCTGCATTTTGAGCACAGTACTTTCAACTGCATCTGTAAATTTGGCATTTACTAAGTCAGTCTGCAAAGATGGACAGAGACATGTCCATTTATCTGTATCACCTCTTACATCCATGTGAGGATGGACACAAAATGCCCTCTGGAAAGGCCATCCACTTACACTTTCCTATCCTGCATATCCACATTTGGCAGGGTCAGTCCTGTCCATCATTGTTGCACCAAAATACTTGTAAGAAGAGCTTGTACAAGAGCTTTTTGGACTTACCTGTCAGTGTCCAAGTCATTACCTGACTCTCAGTGAGTCACTGCCCCATGCCCATCCATCTCATTCCTTTTCATCCACTCTAAACCTACCTGACCCCAGTGTAAGCTACATTTTCATTCTGCCTAAGGACTCACCCTGCCATTTCTCTCTGGAACACTTTCTCCCTGGCTGATCCTTATGCAGGGAAGCAATGTGCAATCAAAGCCTTTAAACGGCATCCCCACCTTCCTTCAAATTCTTCATGAAAATACATCTGTGGTCTTCTGTAAAGCAAAATGCCCTTGCACTACTGAGGCCACTGGTTATTCTGGACCTCTCAGTAACTACTCAGGACTACTGATTTATACATGCAGCTCTTCCCAAATCACCCTCCTAAACAAGAAACTCTGCTGTCATCAGGCTTCCTGAAGCTACTAAGAAAATGCATTTTGTTTACCTGTTGAATCTCTCCATAATCCTAAAATTGAAGCTCTCTGGTTGGTTTAAATTTTATTTGTAAATACAGCCTGCATGATTGTATAAACCTCTGGCTACTGTCATGAACATTATTACAAATAGCTGTTGCAGCCTCCTGCTCCTGGGTTGTAATACTGATCTGTTTTTAAAGAGAAAATCATAGCATTTCTTAATTCTCTGAATAAACTCAAAGGATTATCAGAGACTGAGAAAATTTTGTTAAAGGTATTAGCAAACCATGCCTAGTGTAGCCACCACCTTTACAATTTTCCTTCAACTTCAGTAATTCTTTTGAAGTCTCCTTTTAGAGTTAAAATCATTTGCAGTGATTTTTCTTTTCACATGAAACTAAGAGCTAAGGACCAGTTTAGCTCACTAAAGCTTAATCATTAAGGTAAGGTGACTAATTTAGCACTAAAACCACCTCCAAAGTGTCTTTTGCATCTCAGTTACCTGACCTTGAAGGGGCCTATCTTCCTCTGCTGACTAGAAGGGAAGTAGAAGCATTTGCATCACTAATGCAGGTACTAGCACCAAGTCAGTCAAAGCAAAATAAGTAGATGCCTCATGCCTGTGCCATCAAGCTTAAACCCAAAGTCTGTGTGTTTGATAAATAAGAGGCAACTAAAATCAAAGCATTACCCATTTTTTAAAAATCCTTTTAGAGGCCGAGTAATAGCTTCAGACCCTGCTCTGGTGATCATCATTTTACCACATTTTGGAGAAAAATAGTAAGTCCCAGTGATTTTGCAAGAAAGTGTAATAGGATAATTTAAGACTGAAGGTACATGCTGGAGACATGTTCTGTCTCTCCTTCAGCAGAGCACAACACAGTTCAGCAGGTTAAGGCAGATGAAGAATGGAATCTGTGAGAGCTCTTGTTTTGATGTGAAGCTGAGCTCATTAGGACATGCCTGAAAAGTCCCATTTTCTAAGCAGAATTCTAGCCTGGGTTTGTCACTTATTTACATCAATTGAGCCCTTTGGCCTATCCCTTTCTCTGTGTGTTTTATTTTATCACACACAGGGAGTAGTCACTGACCTCATTTGGACTACACTTTCCTCTCAATTGACTTTGAAGAAAAAACTGTATCAGCATCAATAGGCAAATTTACTGGTATCCACCCAAGCATGACAAAAGGTAAGAGCTCATGTTCCCCTGCCCCAGCATCCATCAAAGCCAGGGAGACACACACAAAAGAAAGAGCACACTCCAGTGACGGGAAACCTGTCACAGCATCAGCCCAGGGCTCCCCAGCCACAGCACATGGCAGTCACACAGGCTGCTTAGCTTAACCCCTGGAAAGCTGCTCATTGCCTGTAATGCACATTTAACAGCCACAGTCACCTGAAGAAACAAATTTTGTCCAGTTGGGCAGCTAGGTTGGTTATGCCCACCTTTTCTCTTTGACTGGCAAATAATTAATTTGATAAACACTATCAATATTCAAACACTTGCTTAATTTCATGAGGGAAAAATAAAAATATTTCAGAATATTTCTATTTTATAGTAAAAAAAAGACTAGAAAGTAGTATTAAGAAAGAAGAAATAATAGAATAGAAGGAGAAAGTGCTGAGTCTGTTGGTCCAACACAAGAGTTACTATTTTGGGGATTCTTCTTATCTGATTGAGGATTCAGAGAAGCTCCCTTTTTCATCTTTTCTTTTGCACTGGCAGTGGTGATAAAGGAATGAAGTGGAAAAAAAAAAGGTTGAGCGCACCACTGACTTTACAGGAGAAAAAGGAAAAACTGTCACCTAAAATTGGGTGTCCTGCTCAGAAGCAAAGCCTCTGATCTGTGCCACCCTGCAGAAGCAAAGAACAGACCTCTACTCAGATAACTCTGCGGAGCGCCGCTCGTTAAAGGGAACCACCGCAGAACAGGTGGAGAAAGAACAGGCAGGAGGAATAGAACAGTCAGTGCAGCCCAAGAAACAACAACAAAAAAAGCCACTTCTGTTACTTGCAAAAGAAGAGATTTCTTCTCCCTCCCCTTCCCATAATTAGTAAATTTGTAGAAGAAAAAACAACAGCTGGGTAAAGGGGAGAACAGAACAGTCATTTAATGTATGACAGGGAATAAAAAACTCAAGACAAGGCAAGGAATGAACTAAAGGATATAATGGAAGGACTGTGCTGGATTAGGCATTCCTGTGCCTGGTGGACTTGTTCAGCATTTGAATCTACTGAAACACTTTCAGTATTTTTGGAGGAGCTGTGGGATAGAGCTGGGCTACCCTTCAGCCAGTTCAAGCCCTTAACTAAGATGTGTGGCCTCAAAAGGGTTCATACCAGCATAGCTCAGGGGAATGAATGAGCAGAAACTGCTTTTTTTTAATTGGTAGAGCTTCCTGAAACAGTATGTACTCTGGAAAATGTTCTGTTTCTGCAGCTGACAATGGCAATTTCAGACAAGAAACAGTGAGGATGTGGGTGCTTAATGGCAACATGTTGGTTCTGCAGACTTCAAGTTAAGCTGCTTTGTAGCATGGCAATTTTAACTTAATCTATTTAACACTGTTCCTAAGACCTTGAAATTGTACATACTAAAAAGCCTGCAATTTTTGTTTCCTGCCACACTTTCAAACCAAAATGCATTGAGGGAGTGCTCTGTAAGACTTGGGCAATGACTTTCTGACATCACATCTGTGTGTCCCCCTGCAGCACGCCTGTAGAAGTCACACAGACCAATTCCATTCAGAGATCCTGCCAAAAGCCCACGTGTATTCCTAAAAAGCAATTTATGTTCCTCGTGCACTAACCACCCACTACTGTGTCCTTTTATTTCCTTTTGCTTCACATGCTTGACACGCCTGGCCAGCTCTAATGATGCATGGGAAGGTGGAGCAGGGAAGAAGCTGTGGAATTCCTTGGCACTGTCCTGACAGGAGCCTTTCTGGGAACCATGAGCTCATGCTACACCCATGCATCCACAGCTTTCTGTCCTATGGCTGTCACTGTTTCTCTCTGTATGGACTGATGCACTGGGACTTCATGAATTACAGAACTTTGATGTGGTATTTCTGGAAAATCATGAGATCTGCCACTTGGTCCTGTTGACCCCCTCACCACTGTAATCTTCAGTTCTAGTTTTTTACAAAGCACCAACTAGCAAATGTTGGGAAACATCATACTTTTATTGACTAAAATGTCATGCTTAACCCCATCCAGAAGAGCAGCCAGCAGAAATGCCTTGAAAAGCAATCAGCTCAGCTCCAAAAGCACATCTTGAACAGCATGGTGCTGCATCCTTGTGAGTAACCAGAGATGGGGCCTGCAGAGATCACCTGTGATTCCCCTTGGTTTGTTTTTGTCCATCGATCCATCTGTTCTCTTAAACTGGCAAATCACTTATTTCATAACAACCACCACTATCAGAATTCATGGCAGCATTCAGATTAAGGGGACGTCAAATGGTAGAAATTATGATGAGATGTTTTTCTAGTTCTGAGAGGACAGACTTATGTAGCTATTTTGTGTCATTTACATCACTCTCTTCTTGGTTTCATAGCCATGTGAAGCAAAAGGAAAGGATGAGTGTTTGTTCCAAATTCATGGACAGATCTAAAATTAAAAGCCTAAAGTAAGACTGCAGCACCAGAGCTGACCATAAAAAGCATGCCTGGGGGATGCTGTGCCCAAAGCTCTGCTGCTTCCAGTTATGGCAGTATCCCAACTCCATTATCAGCTACAACTAGCTGATAATGTACCTGAACCCACCCAAGGGACTAACCCAGTGAGCTCTCTAGTTTATCACCTTATTTTTCAATAGATGGCAATCTACTGGGACCACAGCACTGCCTGATCCACAGCTCTCATCTCCCAGCACATTTCCCAACAACTGCATAGGGGTTTACACCACTCGGGAAAACGGGACACTGCAGAGCTCCAAACTGCACTTCACTGCACCAAATGAGAAACATGTGCCTGTGTATTCTATATATTGTAATTTTTCTACATATTTCAAAACCATATTGCTTGATCCTATCCTCTGGTGATACCCATAGTTGCAAAAATCTCAAGTGTATACTTCAGCTATCTTTATCTGTCTGTCACTGAGTTTTTTGGGGTTAGTGTTTCTATAACATCACAGAAGTTGATGTGTAGGACAGGTGCTCACACAAGCCTCAAGAAGAACTGTTTTATTCACTGATTGAGGAAATTGTACCTGATGTGTGTCAGGACAGGGTCCTATCTGTGTTCCAGGTGGTAACACCTAAATTTTCTGCCTCAGGAGAAGAAAGTAAATAATCCACCATCCTACACTGCTCTTCAATATGCAGAAATCTGGTTCCTTACATAACCCTCAGTACTTGAGAAGCCCTTCATTTGTCCATCTAAGCAAGCTTTTATTCTCAGAGCCTTCCTCATCTATCTCCCTCCAAGTGTGACACAACAAGCTACAACTTGCTGCTTTCCATGTCCCCAGCACACAAAGACCCTGGGGCATTTCCTGCACCATTTTTTGATCAGGGGAAAAGATTCTTTTGTCTCCTTTGGACTTAGCAATCATCCCAGGTACTAGGTTGACCCAAATCAGTAGGACCAACAAGACCATCTAAACTTATGCCTGACACAGCACTACTCAAACCAAGGGTGTAATTCTGAGCCATGCTCACTATGGCACGGTGCTGTGCTGGTCAGCAACTGGCTTGCAAATTGAGCATAGGTCTGTAGATCAAATCAAACATTTTAATTATCTTGTATTTTGCATGAAATCATTACATCTCCTATAATCACCACCTGTAAAATTACTGTAGGGATAGGGAACTTTATAACCATCCCTGAGGCAGCCAGGCATTTTATTCTGCCTCCTTGGCATCACTCATGTCTTACATTCCTATTAAGCAGCCAGGTCTGACACCTGTCTCTTTAACCCACTCCCACAGATAACCACATCCATCTGCCTGTAAATGATTAACACTCCCCTCTCGTGAAGCCACACATCTTTGCGCTCCAGTGAGAATAACTGCTTAATACTATTGCAAATAATAAAACATGTCATTCAATCCTTGTAATGAAAGCTTAAACTCCAGTGTGAGGTGACGTGGGTGTAAGTCAACATCAGCAATTTGGACTCAAAGGCAGTTTAACGCTATTCATGGGTTCAAAGATGAGTAAATCTTCTCCTCTGGCTCTGATACTCTACCATCACCCTAGTATTCAGACTTCTGCCAACAATAACCTACTCGAACCCCACAGGGATCATTCTTCTTTGTCTACTTTCTCCTCTTAATTTTGGCACATAAATTACACTAGCTTTTGTTGACAGGGAAAAATGCAAAGCTGATGGATGTGTAGAACAGTGTAAATAACCCATATATAATAGCTTTTAAAAAATTCACTTCTTCAGTCATCTGTACTGTTGGGCACATGTAACCTCACAAAGAAGCACAATATTCCAGAAGGTATTTACCAGTGAACTCTTATCCAACTGTAGTGTATCTGTACTTTCATTTTTTTAACAGAGTGAAGGTTTAAAACATACATCCAGACAAGTGTTCTGCCCTCTGCCACAGATTTCCAGCGCTGAATAACTGAGCTCCAGAGGTGAACATTTCTCCTAACTGCATTTTACCATGAGATACTAATATAAGTAAGGGAGAAATACTGAGGAAATACAGATATTGTTTTAAATTGGGATGGTAGTATTAAGTTGGAAAACAGTTTTTCTTCGTATTTCTTCATTCTCATAGGACAGTATGATTTGTTTCTAATTCTAAAAATCTATTCATAGATCCATGATGCATGACCGTCCCTTCTTCCACTAGAATGATACGTTCTTAAACTGAATTCATACTGTATTTTATGCTTCACAACTGCTGCTAGAAATGTTCTTGCTCTTTTCCCAGGATCAAGCAAGCCTTTACTAGAGGAAATGCTTGCAGGTGCAAAGAAGCCAGAACTCCTGCCCTCAAAGTGCTCCTCATTCTGGGTGCAGGAGTAGTGACATATGGTTCTTGTACCTTTGTGATGCCATTTTTTTAAGAAGAGAAAGACAGTAATCAAATCAAACTGGTAAATTTACTGAAACAACAAAAGGAAAGGACATTCAGAAAGATAGGTGAGTATCCCCTTACAGGGAGGAAGTGCCATACCAAAGCATTTCAAATGTTATCCAGCTACTACTTACACAGACCTTTTTGTGAAAATACTCTCATTGCCTGCAGTTTATCAGCCTTGCCCAACCTACCCAAAAGGTGATCTAAGGGCTCATATGCCATTTCCATGGGAGATGGGACATTAAAATAAAATATATTCCAGCTCTTTGATTCCCATTGATTTTGTGGGTAATACAATAACCAGAATGAGATAGCTGAAACCAATAAAAACTGATTTATAGCATTAAAGGCATTCTTTATAGCACTTATTTATGGTACATTACATCTGAAATCCAATTTCACAGGCTGCTGTTTGAAACTTTCTGTTCAATCATAAATACACTACATACAGCATAGCTCAGTGCCACAGAGCCAGATTACACAAATGCCTATGTTCCCAGAAGGAACTGCATTTCTGCTGTAAATGAGTTTGACAGTAATTTTTCCCAACCAACTTCCAACCAAAAAGTTCCAGGCAGCACTCAATAAATTTAGAATATATGGTTACTCCTTTAGTCATAATAAACAACTATTAATTAACGTGTTTCAGTTATTGAAAAGGCATTAGCAGAAATCACAGAAAACAAACTTGGCATATGTTGCATGATAAACTACTGAGTATATTTAAGCATTGTAGCAGGGAGACTGTTTTAAAGTACACACAAGCAGGCACGTGTTCCACTCCCATTTATGGAGATGGGAATGCTACAAGCCTTCTCATCTAATTTTCAAAGAGTGAAAAAAAGGAGTCTTCTCAGTGTATCTCAAAGCTGCTCACTTCAAAGGAACATACCACATTCAGGTCACTTACTATAATCGCTGTCAAGAAAAGGGCAAAAAATCAGATCTGACTTTTACTGAGACACTGTCATTTGAATCTGGAGCAAGTTCTTATTTATTTGAAAAGACTTTTCCCTGAAAGTAAAATCACTGCAAACTATGTATGTCAGGCTTTACACAAATCTAAGTTGAAAGATGTTTTCTCTCTGTCTCTGATATGAAGGCAGACTTTGTCTTTGCGTGATGTTTCCTTTCTTAGTTATAAAAGGTTATTTTTAAAGATGGAACTACATTGACATGTTACAAAACAGAGTACCTGTAGTGTTGGTACCTAAAAAACTAATGAACAAAAAAAAAAATCATATTGTGCCATATGACGTTTTGCTCCTCTAGAGACCCAACTCCACAGAGAAATAGAGCAAGACAAAATTGTATTATCTCTAAACATACAGGAATACTTCTGACCTTTGGCTCCTCAGCTATAAAGCCACAGACTCCTGCAAGGAATAGAAAATATATCAATATTGTAGAAGCAGACAGTGGCTGGAGACCTAGTGAGAATAACAAAAAACCGTTGACTTGGTATACGTTTTGGGGGTAGGGAGAGGAGGACGGGAAAGGAGAACCCAAATCCCAGGTTTCCAGCTAAGAGCAGACCTGACACATGTACTTTACTCAAACTTCTACAGGAAGCCGAAGGGAGGGAAGGACACTTTCAGTAAGGGAACTTGAGACTGCAAAGCATTAATAATTTAATATCCAGACTTTCACCTCCAGAACACCAATTCAAATCCGATCCATGTCAGCGGTGACCCAAAGTTATTAAATGGCCTGCATGTTGAAATGATCAGAGAGACTTAATTGGTTTCTAGTGGATATGAAATAAAGCTGGCCACTACCTTTGACAGTCACTGCAAACTTTACAATGGTTGAAGGCAGCAGATGAGAAACACTCCCCCAGAACTGTCTCCTCCCTCCAGTGCACGCTGAACAGCTCCCAGGAGAGTCACTCCCTCACACCATAAACAAAAGGAACCTACCTGCTGTTAAAGCAATGTAAAAAATAGATCAATGAGAACTTGTCAGTGTGTGGTATTTTTCCAAAGAGTAATCACTGTATAACATGGATATTTATTTAATTTTGTTTTGTTTTGGGTGGTTTTGCTGATGAAAGAAAGGTTTGGCCTTTCTTGAGCGAGACTGCACAGTTGGCTGACATGGATCTGTGCAACCATTTGACATCTTGTGTTCCTCTATCCTACAGATTCTACAGCTGCAGCATAGTGGACCCAAGGATAAAAAGGGGCAGAATGGAAAAGAACTGCAGATTTCATAGTCCAGGTCCTGGTCACAGGCAGAAAAACCTTCTGTTTTCCTTGACATCATTTAAAACTACTTGTACCTGAGAAAATACAAAACTTCACACCATCTTAGAAGGCTTCTGGACCTAAAACACAGACTTTGGAGCCTTGTGGAAAAAACGATTCATATACATTTCACTGAAATGAAAAAATATCATATCACCTATTCTGAGTTTTAATGAAATAAAATTAATTAGGCTTGGTCACAAACTATTTCCATCCAAATTGAGATTTCACTTCAAGAGAAGACATATCTAAGTATGTATTTCCAATTCTAATGACATCTCCAAACCAAAGCCACTTCCATAGTCTTCCTGCATAAAATGAGTAGTACTTCTACAGAAATTATTTTTTCAATTTTTCAGCAACCCAGTGTTTTGCTTACAATGCAGTTTAATTTGTAAAAGAATTTATGATGAGTCTGCTCAGCAAATTAAATGCAGCATACTAGCACTTTGATGACCTTTCTCATGGAAAAATGTCCCCCCCTCCCAGCCCACAAAACAAAAACCCCTACAAATTCCGTAATCTATCTAAAGTACAAATTAATAGAGGCAGTAAAATTTTTCAAATTAAAAAAAAAAAAAATTTCAGTTAGTTGATCAAAATTTAAAAAAGGCCTGAGGTCTCATGAAGTACTTCACTTAAATAAGTGTACAGTATTAAACACATAATTATATACAATGCATAAAGCTTAGGAAAGGACTTAGAACACTCATACTTCTGAATTCTTCACTAAACCATTCTAATGGGAAAAGAGTGAAATTTATATTGGATAGTTCACTGACAAGTCCTACTTTATACAGAAGTTCAGTTAAGATGATGGAATGAATTTGAAAATTAATTAAAACAATAAATCTGTATTTTATGTTATAGATTGCAAACATGCAAATATGTTCAGTTCCAGTAAAGTACACTCTTTGAAAAAGGATATAGACTTGTCAGAGGGATCCAAAATTACAGTGATAATGGTAAAAGACATGAGAATATTATTTAAGCAGATAAATTACTAAAACTATAAATTATATGTTTATGCTTTTCCTATAAGACAAGATCAAATTCAAAGATAATACATTTAAGTCTAATTTAAGGAACTTTAAAAAAAAGATTAAATACAATACATTCCCACAAGATAAAGAGCAAGCTAGGCTGCTATAAACACCAAAATACCATCCAAAACCACTATAGATTATTATTTCAACACTTTGAAATTACCCAAATGTCTTTTTGTTATTTTCTGTTAAATGAAATGCATAGCTCCTTACACATGCAGAAAGTGACAAGTGTAATGCTGATGCAGCTGTAATGCTTCACATTGACACACAGCTTTTCTCTGGACACCTGAATAGGAAATTAATAGCATAACAGACACCAAAGTTAACATCTCAGGAAATCTACCTCTACCTGCTTAACCAAAGAAAAGCAACAAAGAATCCCAAACTGGAGTCACCTGCAGCAGAAATTCAAACTTCACTGTCCTGCCTATGGATTGGTGAACAGGGCACAATAAAACTCGTCAGCAAATCCTTAATCTCCAAAATAAGGGCAGTTAAAAAACACAAGTGTTTTCTCTGTTTATCCTTTGTGTTCACTGTTATCAGACTTCAGAAAACTTACTAAAAAATGGAAGAAAAATAACAGAAATGGAAAAATGTCTGGATAAGACCTCTTGAGTTCTCAGATTCAGTTTCCTTGAATAACAGTTACCTCTTCCATGCCCCCTCTCATGAATGGATCATGCTCTGCTTCAAAACCAGCCAAGACAGCAATTAGACATACAACAGCTGTACAGGCCAGGACAGATGTCAGAAATACCATGGGAATTCTGTATGGGAAGCCAGTATCTCTCACAAGAGAAGTTCAAAGATGAAGAAAAGAGGCACACTGAACATTTTACACTGAAGAATGGCCCATAAATCTCAGAGCACATTACCTAGAATCCCACCTAACCTCAGAGACATCAGGAGTCTTGCTGATGCCACAAAAGGAGGGCCAGCACCTGATGCTCTGTTCCACCAGCAGCTCCATTTTCTTTTGCATTCATCCCATCCAGCCCAGACTGGATGAAGCAAAATGTTTTTGTTTTGGGGGGGATTTTCAAAGCACTTGAAAGGGCTCTCCTGCACTAAATAAGAACAGGGCTTTATTAAAAAAAACTGAGTAGGCAGGTGAATGCCATGGCAGGCAACAGGCAGCCATGTGGCCCCTTGGAGAGGGCCAAGCCTGCTCAGGCAGTGCCAGAAAACTGCAGGGAAAAGGAAGATGAACCATGTGCCTTTTTGTCCACGTCACTGTCTGAGAGCAGCTCCTACAGTAAACTATCCTCAAGCAAGGCAAACCCACACTTGGTAAAGTGTGATCCATACCCCAGGAATGCCTCCCTCTGGAAAAGACAATGGGTGACCGACCACTACAATGACTTTATCATCAAAACTAGATGCCTTAGAAAAGAGACAAAAGGTGGAGAGATGGTCCAGGGCCAGCATGAGAAGGGCATCAAAACCATTGGGAGGAACATTTTGATATCTCTTGAGTCAGCCTGGAGTTGCACAGTCTCAAAATCCTCTGGGGCTGCAGGGAGGAAAGGGGCACGGACTCTGAAATGGCCCCACAGTGCTCTCCTGCTTCCTACTCTGAGACAGCTGCAGCCTGACAAGCCATCAGCTGGCAAAAACCCAGGCCAAACCTTATCACCGTTATTTGGTTCCAGCTCTCAGGGAAATCTAAAATGTGTATTTTCCCCAAGTTCTAAAAGACAACTTAAAGACCTCTGCCAATCTTTTCCTACTGGCATGCAGAGGAAGGTCTGAAAATCACAGTACTAAAAATCACAGTACTCACTAATTCAACCTGAATTTACAGTATTTCTACCTCCCATAAAAAGACCTGTCTTGCATTAAAGTAGAAGTATAAGGAAAGAAGAGATAATGTACCAAAAAGCAAATTTAAAATAGTACCCTAAATGCTCCAGAGCTCTTTTTTGATGTATATTATGCATTTTTCTAATTTTCCCTTTTCATTAAAGTCTCAGTTCAATACAGTGCAATCTTCTATAATTCAGGGACTGGGAAAATGTCAGTCTCAGCAAATCAGTGTGAAGATTTAATAGAATAATGTTGAAGCACACAATAAACAATTATAATTATTAAAGCAAACTAGACTTTGTATTTCATTTTCATTTATTTCACATCTAAAGACTTTATTATGTTTTATTTACTAATTCATGAGATTGAAAAATTTGTAAGGCACTTTAAATTATTGATGTGACTTCAGTTTTCCATTGTGCTCAACATATTTCTGGCCTCATAATCAAAAGCCTAGAGGCTCTGAATTTGTTCATGTAACTCCTATCCAGCTGTTAGAGAAAAGAAGGGAGACTCCCCAGAACTGCCACCACCAGGCAACACAGAATCATCGTAGAATCATCACAGAATCAGAGAATGGTTTGGGTTGGGACT
This sequence comes from Molothrus aeneus, assembly GCF_037042795.1. Classification (NCBI taxonomy): domain Eukaryota; kingdom Metazoa; phylum Chordata; class Aves; order Passeriformes; family Icteridae; genus Molothrus; species Molothrus aeneus. Next base: position 76,402,836 of record NC_089647.1, on the reverse strand, counting down.
TTAGAGATGATCTAGTTTCAACTGCCCTGACATGGTCAGAGACACTTTCCACTAGAGCAGGTCACTCAGAGCCCCACCCAGCCTGGCCTTGAACATTTCCAGGGATGGGGATCCACCTATATGAGACATGGAAGTTTAGCCCTGATTTTACAGTCTAAAATTACAAATCTTGATAGTAGCTGCCAAGGGGAGCCATCCCCTACACAGTAGGGGATGGGATCCAGAGTATTTCCTTTTTTTTCTGGAGTACAGGAAATCACAGAGGTCCACATGCTAGCAATAGAAATCTTGCATATTTGAAGGCTTCACCACTTCTGCAAAATGCTATCAGCGTTAAATGAGTGAATCCCTAAGGCAGAGTGATTTTTTCTTATTAACCATGAAAATTAAACAAAATATACTTGCTTGTTAACTCTAAACCTTTCAGGGAACATGTGTCATGTTGTGAAAATGATAAATTCTCGCTTTTAACTGACTTTTCCCTAATTAATAGCCAAAGTGCTTCTTGTGTTTTTATGACCACTATTAATGAAGTCCATGAACTCACTGAAATTGGGAAAGCTACTGCATGCCAAAAATACTTCATAATTATTCTAAGTTAGTGAATAATTTTTATAGCCAGGTAGATCAAAGCCAATTCACTTAACTTTCAGTTAGAAGTATTTTTAAATGTTATTGTTTGCAGCAGTTGTACCAGATGGCAACCAAGATGCCCTGCTCTTCTTTGAAAGTTCACAACATCCCTTTCACCAGTCATCTTCTCTACTGTAATCCAGTATTAAATATTTCTGAGAGTGTCTTTGACTGATAAAACAAGTCATAACTACTCAGAGAAAATGCTGCCTAATATGCACAAGCTTGCAAATATCTGTAAACTGCATCAACATTTTTTCATATTTTTAAGCCAATTTTTAGCATTTATGTCGCCATCAAGCTCAAGGGGGCTGGAAAGGATTAAAAGAATAAAAATAAGTATCTGACTTCAAGTAATGACCTGCAAAAATAGCACAGAGGTGTGTAATCAGTGCAAGTGAAGCGAGTACCTGAGAAAGAAGTCTTAGTAATCTGTTGAAGCCTTCTGCTGAAAAATGAAGCTCTCTGGAGCTCTCTTGCAGTTAGGGAAGTGAGATCACATTTCCATCTTTGACTCCACATGACTCACTAGGATTTATTTGAGTTATACTGCTTGAACTCTGACTGTAGGAGCAGCAGTGTACAACTGGGCAGGTCTAAGCTCACTTTGACTGTGCCTTTCTAATGAGATGGGGTGGGTGTACAGCAACCTCTGGAATTTTCAAGGATGTTTGTACTGAAAAGTCTCATTTGGGTACTGCTGATGTATTGCCAAGAAGCTCTATGGGTTCCCACTCTGCTCTGCAGTTTCTTGACTGCAGAACTGAAGATGCAGGCAGAAGACTGACCTTCTCTGATGGCTTCCCTGCAGCCAAAGCTAGAAAGTGTTCCCACTGAACTTCTCAGAGTCCAAGGAGAACTCATACTTCCCTTTTTTCTCTTCCTAACAGATGCCCAGCAGAATAACCTGGACAGAGATGGCAGAAGGCTAAAAATGTGAACAGCAAGGCATGAGAGTGCCAATTTGTTCAAACTGGACAAAATATATTTTCAGGCAAGTCATTTTCCTAAACAAAACAAATGCTGAAATTGCCCATTATGAAAGGGAAATGCTCTCACACAGAGCAAGAAATCCAGGAAGAAGCATTTCAGCCCATGAATTTTTAAATATTCTTTTCTCCAAAACAACGAGAAGGAAAGAGGAAGAGCTTGAATTCCTGCAAAACTAAACTCAGAAGGAGGAATTGAAGGATAAGGTCTTATTTCACAAATAGGTGCTAAAGTAGGATGGTAAGATAGTTCAAACTGAATTGCATGATAGCAAACAGTCTGCCTCTAGGCAGAAGCACTGTGGAGCCTGGAATTTATGCTGTGAGGGAAGAGAACTGAAGAAAAACCCCATGAAATCGAGTGATTAGTCAATAAACTGGCAAGTGAAATTCAGTGTAAACAAATGTGGTACACATGGGGAAAACAGTAATCTGAACCATGCACTCAGCCTAGCAATGAGAGCATAATGGGCTGTTTCCATTCAGAAATGAGACTGTGAGATAACAGGAATTTATATGAAAACATAAGTTCTGGACCAATCATCTGCATTTACTCCAGGGCTGGTGGGTCATCCAAACCACCTTTCTCTTCTAACGATGTATTCAAATGTCCTTCTGCAACACATTTTTGTTGCAAACATCAGATCCTAAGGCTTTGGCTGTAATTTGCTTTGTGTTTCTGCAATATAACCATAATCACACTGGAAAGATTAAAATGCTTTATTAGGCCTATTTAGGTAAATCCTACTATGCAGTTTATTATCTGCAAATAATGTTATACTAAATTATTCTTCAGCCATTCTCACATCTTAAAATAACACCAGAACACTCAACATTACTTCCTCTTTTTTAAAAAATGCAAACATACCCAGAACTTACCCTTCACTGAAAGGGCTTTCCCTACTACCTTGACATGCTTATTCATTAAAAAAAAACACTCCCTGGAAACCTTTCACAAAACAAAGGAGTACTGCTTATTTGGTTAGGCAGAGCAGTAATGCATATTTACAGAACTATGAGACTCAAATACTGTCTGCTGTTGCAGCAAAGCACAAAATTGAGGTCCAGAGTCAGAGCACACTGACAACCACACACTGACTCCTTCTCCGTTGCAAGTTTGCTACAAAAGAGGAGAAAAAGAAAGGAATGAACAAGTGTTTTGCACAAGCTTCATGCTACTGAGCCTGTCAACTCTGCTAATCTCAGCAAAGAGAAGGGTCAGAGCAGCCTAGGAGCTATTCAAAGTGCTCAAAATCAGGTTGGATGGGGCCTTGAGCGACCTGATCAACTGGAAGATGTCCCTGAACATGGCGGGCGGGGGGGTTGACCTAGATGAACTTCGAAGGTCCAACCCAAATGATTCCACAATTCCATGCCTCTGTTGAAATGAAGACTTGAGCAGCAACAACCCAGGAGGTCCATGTAAGCAGGCAGAGTAAGCAGAACACAGCACACCTTCCCCACTCACTCTCCTACTCAGCGCAGGTACTGCCCAAAAGAATGGGAGGGAGGACAGTGACAGGACCCCACTCTTCATTCCCCCTTTGTAACCCCACAGCAACATCAGGACCACTGTTGAAGACAGACAAGAGCAAGCAGGAAAACCTGGAATTACAGCAAAGGTTAACGGGAAAGTGTAGTTCATGCCATTTGTCCTATTATGCTTTGTCTTTTCCTCTTCCCAAACAACTCTCCTCTCCCTGCATAGAAAGGAAACCTTTTTCATGATGAGGTGGGTTCATGCCATGAAAAATCTAATGAGTAGATGAAACAGCAATTCATTATCTATTTAAATATTGCAGTGGGTTAATCCAGCAAATAAAAATGGAGCATGAAGCAGATGGCTCTTTATAGTTCTCATGATTTCTTAAATATTCTCTCCCAGTGCACAGTCATTCTTGTATTTAACATGAAATGCACAGCTTTCACCATGCGCACATTATGCAACCATTCATACAACCTCATAAGCGTTATATCTTATAGAGCAATTATTTTTTATGTCTTTTTTAAAGGAAAAGCTGTATCATGTCATGGCAAAGTGTTCTCAGACGTCTTGAAATAATTTAAGGTAGCTGCCAATAGCAAATGATAAATCCACTAAATGCAAGTAAATCCACTAAATGCAAGTTCAACCTATTTTTTGGATGTATATTAAAATTCCGGGTTCAAAATAACACAGGAAGAGCATTTTGACATTGGATTTGGGAGTAATATTTCAACTGTTTAGTATCTTGCAGAACACATGCCAGGAAAATAGGTATCTGAGCTCCTCTCTGCTTCATTAAAGCAATTACTGTCCATACTGAAATAGCAACTGCTGCTTTGGATTTCACAAAAACCTATTCTCTGCCACTGAAAAAAAGTAAATGTAAAAATCAGTGATTGTCTCAGTTGTTTGCATACATGACAAGCCAGTCCAAAGCTGTCCATATCCCTTGCAAAAAACAGACTATGCAAATATCTTAAAAAATATACTTCCTCAATTCTGTGACCCACATAAAGTGAAAAATTTCTAAAAAAAATGTTTGTTATTAAAATGCACTAAGATGCTAGCACACCAAGTGCAATTAATATACCACAAATTAAATCTGCTGTGTGCAGAAAGCCAGCAAGAGTCCCATACACCAACTAATCTCAATTATAAGTAAAGCAGCACTTATATACATATTTTGCAATGGGGCATTAACCTCCAGATGAAAAACCAGAATGCAACCATTATCAAGTTTTATACTTTTGTTCCTTTTTTTAACTACTATATTGGTACTATATTAGCGTAATCCAATGTGCAAACAGTGCAGCACCCAGGAACAGACAGGAATGCCTGGACAGAGCCTGAAGAGCCTCCATGGAGAAGAAACTGAGAGAAGCAAGGAAAAAGTCTGAAAAAGGACCTGGGCACAAAGAAGAGACAAAGCAGGACAGGTCAGAAGTGCTTGGTAAAAGGTAGCAGGGATGTGGGCACCCAGAAGTACACTTTGTTCCAGAGCTGGAATTAACCCCAGGATTTCCAGCACTGTAAACCGGTTTGTATAAAGCTACTGAAAAAGTCATTCAAAGAAAGGAGCTGCTGACTGCCAATTAGGTTTAGCAGCAAAGCTCTGAACTGTACATCTCAAATTTTTTAATCCTTACCATGATCTATTTCTGTACTGAATTATTTGCTGCTTTCTTCCTAATGGATCCTCTAAAACTACTGGAAAGTGCAAGCACAAAATTGTGTTGAAACAACCTTGTGATGACTTTAAGTCAAGCATTCCAGAGATATGACAGCAGGAATCTGGTTTTGTCTGTCAATTTAACTTACTCCCCTCCATGCACACAACTATAATTTGGTCCTTAATTGTCCCATCAGAGTAGTTCATGGAAGCTGGATTCAAATGTTGGGATCTGTTTGCAGACTGATGCCCAACAAATTCCTGAAGCATCAGTCTGGCTGTAGGTGACAGTTTCTGACAGGCACAGGAGGAGATATTTGGCTTTTTAGGCAAATTATGCAGTGACTGAAAACCGAAAAGGTCTGAAAACATCCTTAGGGTAGGTAAAACCACCTGAGAGGCACAGCTGCTGGAGCACACTGATACCTGCCCAAATGCACTCTTTACTCCGCTGTCTACAAGCAAACCTGATGCACGGCAAAGCAAGTTGTTGCAGACGTTTTGTACCAAAAGCATGACAAAAATAATAACAGCAAGGTGTCACAAGAAACCACTGTGGGGTTTGGGGAATACAAAGAGACATTGCACTGATCCTCCTATCACAATCACATGTTTTTCTGATGGTATGAATCCACAGGAGGAAGCCCTCAGGCCAAGTAGATTCCTGAAGCACCTGAAGGTTGAGTTTGAAATAAGTAGAAAGCTCTTAGAGTGCTCATAAGATTTCTTAGCATTACCTGGTATTTTACAAAAGCAAAGAATTCAAAAACGTAGGTCCTGCTTGCCTAATTGTGACCAACTCAAGCATAATAATTTCCCCTGCAGTTTCTCAGTGGCTCACTCCCTTAGCTCACACCAGGCAAAACATCACTGAGGCATTGACAGAACTCACAAATTTGTGAGGCAAACAAATCTCACTGTGACCAGGAAAAAAAAAATTTTTCTCACATGGTCAAGATTATAAAAAAATACTAAGGCAATTAAGGAGAATAGGCTGAAGAAGATTATCATAGCAGGTTACTATATTAAGGGAATGCCACACTATCTAGTGAAAAAGCAAGGAAGAGATTCAGTATGAAAAAATAATAAGAGATCATTTAATTGGAGGCTGTGTCACAGCCACAAAAATTAAGTTTGCATGCTGCTTTTGCAAGCTTATTATGGTCTTATTACAATTTCTGTATTTGCAGCAAATTTTTATCAATATTTCATGCTATACTGAAGTAAGATAGATGGATTTAAACTGAAAATAATTGGTCTTCTGCTGAATTTATTTATATTCAGCAGTTTATATTTGTTTTTCTATTTCATATATTTAATCTGCATTTATTTTGGCTAGCATAGAATATTTAAAATGGGTATTTTAAAGTCTAAGATATTCTTACAGCATGAAAGAGATTGAGAGAGGATAATTTTTTCAGTTTAAAATTGGAGCAAGCATAATTGAATAATGAGAAGAAATCTGAACCATCTAAAAGAATTATAATTAGAGCCCAAGTCAAAGATGACAAATTTCACCATTTAGAGAGATCATGATGAAAATGGTAAATATGAGTTGTCATGCTTTAATTAAAAAGGAGTGAAAACGGCATGAAAGCATTCATTGTTAAAATGTTCTTAGCACTGTAATTATTTTTATTGATTAAAGTAATTATTAATTTATGAACAGGCTCTAAAATGTTGATACTGTAATTCACGAAATGAAGAAAGGAATATGCCATCTCATTTATTCACGAAACCCTTGTGTTTCCATAAATAGATTTTTATAAATGCATGATAGCTTAAAAGAAAAAAAAAGCATAACCCAACCTGAGTCAAACTCCTGAACACATCCAAACTTACAGAGTGCAGAGCCTCACTGAGAAATCTGCCCTTTGCTGTTTGCCCAGCACTGAATTATACCATTGCTCAGCTACTCACTGCATCTGAATGGCTTTTCAGCAGAACTGCCTTCCATGTATTAGCCTGGTGACAGGAATAAAACTGATACATTACAAAAAAGGGCTCTCTTCCCTCACATCTGTCCTATTCTTCCTCCTTTTTTTGTGCCTGGGTGATAGAAAAAAAATTGTGTCTGTGTTTCTAAATGTGTGGGACATTTTAGAGCTACGTGCACAAGCTGGTGTGGATGACAGGGACCCCCTGAAAAGCCACTGCCTTGACACACATGAGCACAGCAGTTCCCAGCTCTGTCAGTCTTGCTGTGCATAACATGTTCTTGAACAGCAAATGGCAGCTTCCCTGCAAGCACCAGCCTTCACAGAGGCCAAGAAGCATTTGGACAATGCTCCCAGACACATGGTGTGATTTTTGGGGTGTCCTGTGCAGAGCCAGCAGTTGGACTCAATGATCCTTGTGGGTCCCTTCCAACTCAAGAGAGTCTATGATTCTGATTTTATGAGTCTGTTTTTTGTATGGAAGGTCAAGAGCCATAATTCCCCTTCCCTGCTGACTGTAGCTGAAAAAGCCTTATTCTCAAAAGGGCAAAGTTCTGGAATTCCTGGGAACTGAGTGTGGTGGGAGATTAAAAACTCCATGAGCACCTCTCTGGAATGCTGCTGGCAATAACCTACACACGCCAGAGACAGCAGCCATCCTAGAGAACTCTTCTGGCATCTTCTAGAACACTTTCCCTGTGCTAAGAATTTCAGGGTTGGCTGCTGACACCTGAGTGGGCAAAAGCAGGCACTGGGGGAAGCTCCTGCAGGTGCCCAGAATGGGAATGCACAGACAGCCAGGTCAGCAGCTGGGCTGACTGGGTGACATAGGGGGTTCTGCACAGAGGGAAGGGGGGTGTGGTGTTTGTGAGGTCCCCAGGATGAGGTGAGAGATGAGAATCTGACTCCATGTTCTCAGAAGGCTGATATTTATATTATATTATATTATATTATATTATATTATATTATATTATATTATATTATATTATATTATATTATATTATATTATAATTTTTATAATTATATTATAATTTTTATATATTATGCTATACTAAAACTATACTAAAGAAAGAGAATGATACATCAGAACACTTAACAAGAATGATAATAAAAACTCATGACTGACTCCTCAGAGTCCAACACAGCTGATGGTGATTGGTCATTAAGTAAAAACAATTCACATGAAACAAATCAAACATTGACCAGTTGGTAATCTATCTCCAGACCACATTCCAAAGCAGAAAACACAGGAGAAGCAATCAGATAATTATTGTTTTCATTCTTTTCTGAGGCTTCTTAGCTTCCCAGGAGAAGAGATCTTGGCAAAGGGATTTTTCAGAAAATATGACAGTGACAGAGGGGTTCTGGGAAGATATGTTGATAATACCCTGCAAGGCAGCCTAGGACAATGTCTAGAGCCTTTTCTGCCTGGTTGCTGTACCCTTCAGACACAGTTGTAGGGAAGAAGTGTCATAAAACTGGCTTTGGGGTCAGTACTTGTGTCATCTGACATGCTCTGAAAAGAACCTTCTGAGTCTGACTCCACATCAGCCTGGACAGGATCCCTGTATACAGCCAGAGTGACTTCAGATGCATTCCAAGGGTGCTCCTCCCCTTTGCTGACAGTCTGCAATGCTTAAACTCTTTCTTTTTACATTTATTCTTACTATTATTATTCTTTCTATTTACTGTTATTTCTTTTAACTCTGTTTTATTTTTAATGCCACCCTTGTGATTAATAGCACATTGCTTTCACTCTCCTCTCCCACCCAACCCTGCTCCAACTTTCCACTCATTTATCATCTCTGAGCTCTGGGGTGGGGGACACTGCTGCACCTGCAGCCTCTGTCACCCCATCAGCCCATCCTTCTGAACACTTCCTTCCCTCTCTACCCAGACAATCCTGATTCAGGGCAACATCTCAATAAGCTCATGGCCAAGCCTTTGCACCTCATGTCTCACCAGCAAGTCCCCATTCTGGTGGGTGAAAGCCTTGATGGCAGGCAGCCCCAGTGAGGAAAACAGGCTGATGCTGACACAAGGGTGCCCCACACTGCAGGGCAGGTCTCTGACAGCCTCTATCACAGATACAGCCCTAGTGCCAGCTCTGTGCATTCTACCCAAACAGAAACAGACAAAACAGGCAAGAACTCACCGCTTTTGGAAAAAACCAATATTATTAATTGAAAAAAATTATGGTCTTCTGAGGCACAATATCGCTGTTGATACTGGTTACAGGGACACTGGGGTGATGTGGGGTGAGGTGAGACCACAGACACCCAGTTGTCCTGTGAAGAGGCACCATCAGTCACAGAGCAGCTGAAACAAGTGGGCAGAGTTGGGAGATCTGCATGCTGGTCCTTCTCCTGACTCTGCTTCACCTCTACCTCTTTGATCTTTGCTTTGCCACAGTTTGTCCCAGTGCTGCTCCACGTCTCCAGGGCCCTCTGTGCAAAAAGCATTTCAGAAATGACTAAACATTGGCATTAACTGAGAGGACAGTTAAAGGACTGCACTGGGGCAATCTCAGCAGAGTACTGCAGCAGTTGCTTTGTCAAGCCAGCAATAAATAACTGCAGCAAAAAGCCAACTCACATGTCTTTCTCCCTCAGCCATGACAGGCCTATGCAACACACAATTATCCAAAGCAGCAGCACACCCAAGCCTACTGTCATGCCCAGAACATAGTACATGTCCAGCCATTTAGGTTTCTGAGTCTTGTCCTCTCCTTCAAAATCTTGACCTGCTGGAGAAAAGAAAACAGCACACATTACTGTGCTCTGTGCTACAAATAATCTCACAAGTGGCCTCATTCCCAAAAGAGCAAAGTTCTGAAATTCCTGGGAACTGGGTGTGGTGGGAGGTGAGCAATCTCTCCTTTTACCCAGACAAGACCACAAGCATCCCTGTGGCACCCTGCTGGCAGTAACCTCCACACACAAGAGACAACAATTATCCTCAGAGAGCTGCTCCTTTTCTTTCTCAACACTGCCTGCAGCCCTGACAAAGCCTGCTGGTCCCTGCAAACCAAAACTGCCTGCACCTCCCTTCCAGCTGCCAAGGGCCCTCTCTCCTCCAGAGATGGGCAGGATGCTCTCCCTCTCCTGGCTCAAGAGCAGTCAGCTCCTCTGCACATCCCTCACACATGCCTCCAGGAGCACCACCGAGAGCCACACTCATCCCACCACAGCCATCAGTCTGCTGGCTAACAATCCACCACAAGCAGAAGTGCCTGCAGAATCTCTCCTGGGCTGTCATTCTTGCCTTGAAGCTGGGCTTTGCATGAGCTGAACACAAATTCAGCACACACCTGTTCCTGACATCTGGATATTCACATCTGCACAAAGCAACTCTGACCAGTAATTGTTACAATGGCAGCAGCAGCTGTCCCTGAGACTCATCCAGGAGCTCAGCTGTAGCAGACACTGTGCTGGACCATGTCTGTGGCTCTGCAGCCCATGCAAGGTGTGAAAGCCAGTGTTCCTGCAGTGGGGCTCTGACTGGCCCCTTCCTGCTGCACAGAAAGCTAAAAGTGCAGCTAACAGAGGGAGTTCTACTAACTGTTTTCAGTTTCCTCCAAGCCTTTCAAGACCTTTTAAACTTCAAGTGTCTGCTGGAAATCATTCCTTGTTTTAGCTTTATGTGAGAACATTAACAGAAACGATGAAGTAACATTTCACATGAACAGCATGGAAAAGGAAAGCTTGCTCTGTGAAGTCAGTAGAGACTCAGATACTCACTCGTGGGCTGAAAGCTGGGAACCAGCATAGAATCCACTTGAGCAGTTGGGCAAGCCCTCTCTGTGGCCACATCTACAACCAAACACCCCAGAGATGTACCCATTACACGTTCTGCTCTCCACTGTCATTCCTGAGTACGGAACGTTACAGAGGTCTTGTAGTGACAGGGCACACACCAGGAGGCTGGCTAAACATAGCCAAGTGGTGGAGAACCCACTGCCAAGTTTCTGGTCCCACACTGTCACTCCTCACCTCTCTGCTTGTTAGGAAGCCCTGATCCCCCCCAAAGTTGCTGCAGTCCCCCCACACCTCCTCGTGGTGTGTTTGCCCCATGCTGCACCATGGAGCCCTTCTGGCTCACCCAGCCCTAGCCCTGCCCTGCTGCTGCTAGCCTGGGGCTGGGTGCAGCCTGCCCACCTGTTCCCTGCCCTTGTATTGGAGCAGACTGGATGTCCTGGGCTTGCAGGAGCACCAGAAAGAGGAGGAGGCACTGGGTGAGGACCATGGCCCCCATGCCCGCAGCATGCTGCTGTTCCTGCTGTTGTTGCATCACCACCCCCAGCTGGCGCAGAACAAGTCAGAGGGGCTCTGTGACCTCACTGCCCCGTGGGGCCATGCCTTCCACCAGGGCTACCCAAGGTGCTCCCATTGGCTGTGAATTCCTGAATCTGCCCACCGCTGAATTTCCTGTTTCTGCATGAGCACGGAAGCAGCAGAAGTGGAGAAGGGTGGACCTATTTTGGGAGGCAGCACTGTGCATGGGAGTGCAGAGCCACTCAGGTCTTTCCTCCCAGAAATCTGTATCAAAAGCTCTGGATAAAGACTGCATAAAAGAGCCAACTGCAAGTGCCTTTCAACACTATTTTTCTCAGGCAGCCTTCTATCAAGAAACTAGCTTTTCCTCTCTCCTTTTGCTACTATTACCAGTTTCATTACCATTAAAGACCATTTCTTCCTCTGCTACTGTCCTTCTAAAATCAGTGTGCTGCCCCTAGACTTATCTCTAGTGAGCCAGGCTTATTCTCTTCCCCCTTCAAATCTGGTTTACAGCTCTCTCAACCAGCTATGTTAACTCCAGAGCAGAGTTCCTTTTCCCCTTTGAGAAAGGGGTACCCCACTGCCTGTAACCTGACCTGTGATCAAAACACTCAACATTCTGCTGGTAACACCAGGCTCTCAGCCAGGAATTCACCGTGTGATTTTCCTGTTAAACACATTGAATAATAGCAAGTGTCAGATTCTGCACTTGCAGCAGGGAGACCCTGGATGTAGGTACAGCCTGAGGAATGAGAGGCTGGAGAGAGGAAAGAGACTGCTCTGCTCTGGGCTGCTGTGGCCTCACCCTCAAGTCCATGTGCAGTTTAGAGCAGCACAACAGAAGATACAAAACTATCAGAAAGCATCCAAATGAGGACTATGAAGATGGTGAAGGGTCTAGAGACACTATATGGTGTGGTGGAGGTGACTTACCCTATTCAGCCTGGAGAAGAGGAGTCTGAGGGGAGACCTCACAGTGGTCTGCAGCTCCCTCATGGGGGAAGTGGAGGAGCTGGGAGTGATCTCTTCTCTCTGGTGACCAGTGACAGGACCCAAGGGAAGGGCATAAAGCTCTGTCAGGAGAGGTTTAGGTTGGATATTAGGAAAAGTTTCTTCACCCAGAGCGGGGTCAGGCACTGGAATAGGCTCCCCAGGGAAGTGGTGATGACACTAAGCCTGACAGAGCTCAAGAAGTGTTTGGACAATGCCCTTGGGCACATGGTGTAATTCACAGGACTGGATTATTCTTGTGGGTCATTTCCAAGTCAGGAGATTCTATTATTACTCTTGGTAGGGGGTTAAAAAATGTATCTGTGGTGATATTTAAGGTCATGGGTTCTCAAGTGGTATCTGATGTGAGGAGAGTGGGTTTGTATAAAGATCCATCAGCTGTGAGCCAGATGGATACCAATCCTGCAACAGGATATGACTGTAAGCAGGATGTCAAAGAGATTTTAATTATGCAACAACTTAAATCTAAGTAAGAAGGGAAAAAAGAGGTGGGGAGAAGCTCATTTTGGAGATGTCAAGAATACTTTGTGTGACAGATTGCTAGATTCTTTTGTTTAGAAGGCTAGACAAGGGTCATAAGTGAGAAATAGAAGGAGCACAGCAGCTACTCATTTGTTTTTAATACTCACAATTTTTCTTGCAGATTAGCTTTGCATCATGCTGGAATCCTTGAGGAAAGAGCTAGACGGGTGCTGGGTATGGCACACCACACTCAAATCCCTTGTGATTATCTAACTCCTTCCATAACACAAGCACCCCAAACATAAACTGGAAAAAGAGAGTAAAAGCTTGGTGATTCTTGAGTTTGTCACTGTATTTTAAGAATTATTCTGCCAATGCACTTCTCTTGACATAAGACTGTAACTACAAGCCATAAAACACTATAAATGGGCAAGAAAGGCAAGCACTGATCCCTGTTCACGGGCACACAATAACTTTGCAATCTGGCACTTCGGGGCATTTGAAACAGAAATGGAAAGTACCCCAGTAAATGAAAATAGAATGCCTGATCACTTAAGGAACATCTCCTTACTGTGCATATTCTGGACACATTTAGGTACTGTATCTACACCACTGAGCTTGTAGTGAGTCAGCCACTGTCAGGGTCCACAGCACACAATACACTGTCCAGCCTACAGCTATTAATACTGATAATATAAGGAGTTCCAAGAGAGCCAAAAGGAGTGAACTACAAGAAACAGATGGTCTCTAATGGAACATATTTGCAAAGACAACACTGGAACTCCTGCAAAGAGTACCAGCAGCGACTGCCAAGCAGCCACCTGATGCCCAGTGTGATGCTATCATGCAAACAAATGGAAGACAGAGTAATCCCCACACCCAACCTTTGTCACTTCCTAAGGCTAACAATCTTACAACCACACAACTTTAACTTTCTCTGTAGGGTTTGCCTTTAAAAAGACACATAGAACACAAATCCTCAAGTTCCAGCAACGCTATGGGAATAACATCCGTCACTTGTAATAGACACTTAGGAAATCCTGCAGAGCCCTGTTTCATTGAGGACCATTAATGCAGCTGAGTAAAATCCTGCCTAGCAAGCTCTCTGGAATCCTGGATGCTTTGGATCAGTATCCTCCAGAAGGATGGACACCAGAGAGACTTCTAAAGCTACAACTTCCAGCCCTGGGGAAGAAATTCTGCACTGAAAGTTGCTTCATGACAAACAGGACAAATCAAATCACTTCCAAAAGCTTCTTTAGCCCTCCTAAGTTTCTGCAGACTTAATGATAAAGAATAGAGACAGACATCTCTTCCCATATGTTTTTACAGGAAATTATGACACAGCCTCAGTAAATGGATAGGATTAATCATTTATAGAAACATTCTCATTTCTGACAGCACAGGAAAAGAAAAAGGCATAAGTAAAGTTAAGATTCTCACATCTTTTCCACACCATGAAAAAGACGACTCATAATCAAAGCTCACAGAGAAGCCTGTTCCTGCTGCAGAGGAAGATGGGAAATTGGTTCTGCTAGAACTGAAAAAAGCAAGAAAAGCTCAAAATAGTCAGTATTTGGGCTACAACCAGTTTTCAGAGGCATTATTGCAAGGGAGAAGACCTGCACACCTGCATTACTGAGAGGGAGAAGACTAAGCAGACAGAGGAGAGAATGGCCAGAAAAACTTCATACCACACATGGCTCTGGCTGTCAGATGAGAAAATCTCCCCCTTTACTGCCTGAGCTGTATTGCTGCTATCTATAGTCACTTTGCTATGCACTGGAATTTTTTAACACTGTTTTTAACTACTGGTACTATAATACCCGTCATCATATTTATTTATTTCTTCTGGACTAAATTTTATCTGGGTAACTCACCCAAAGAGACACAAACTTTGAGAAAAAAAAAGAAATCTGAAGATGAAATGTTTACGTACTACTCATTTCTCTGAAACTGTTGGCAGCTATTTGAGTTTGCGTTTAGGATAAACACTCAATTGCCTACAGTTTCACAAAAGAGAAGAAAAATATTAAGGAAGTACAGTTTTCTATTTTGAATTGAATTGCCCCATAAACAGAAAATATTGTTCTATTTGTTCTCTGTCCAACATGTCATTTTTGTAGACTTTTGTTTCAGTTGAAAATATAATCTCATGTGACATTTATACAACAGATTTTAAAGACAGGTACCTGCCAGGCTTTGAATCTCTTCAATGAGAACAGGAAGTAAATAAATCCAAAGTCTTTAAAACTGCATTTACTAACTTTTCATTGTCACACTGGAAAACATCAGTGAAAAAAGTATTCTTCAAAGAAGCTGCTATATCATTACATCTAAAGCATCCCAAACCATTTCCTCAATGATACATTATAATGTGTATTGCTGGAATTCAATGATGTCCACATTAAATAGAGATGTTTAATCATTTGTAGAATCATTCTCACTTCTGAAAGTGCAGGAGAAGAAAGGTCATCAGCGAGGCTGGATTCTTCTCTTTTGCAAAACATTGTTGGAAATGCATGCGATTCCACAAGCCTAAGCATACCCTGGATAAGATATACTTATCATTAGCATGCACTCAAGTAGCTTTATAGGCTGCCAGGAACACTCCACAGCATTCTTTCATGGACTTGGTGTGCACAGGAGGCAGCAGAGCAGAGAAATGGAGTGCTCCTGCCATCGTGGTTAGGACCAGTTTGGGCACAGCCACCATGTACCAACAAAGCACTTCTCCAATTGTTATTTTGGCACTGTGTAGTAAATGGTCTTAAGCAAGGAGGATTTTATGAGTGTGAGCATGCCATCGCTCTTCTTCCAGCTCTACCCAGAGTTACTCAAGCTATCACATGTAGGAGAGTTTACCCTTACATAGTCCTAACCCACTACTGGACAATTCATTATGCTTGAAAAGTGAAGAGCACTTACTTTGCAGTTAAATCTCTCAAGAAGGAGGTGCTACTAGGACTCCAAAGCCTTTGGAACTTAGAAGCCTTGACTTCTGCATGAACCTTCTTATTAGAAGAGAAATCAGACTCATAGTCTTTCAAGGACAGAAAGATGAAGCAAATTGAATGATCCTACAGAATTAAACACTGCTCTGAAAAGCTGTTGAAAATAAGGCAAGTGTATGCTGTAATCACAGACCACAAGCATAAGACAGCAGGGAGTTAGGTCTTTGTATCTTTCTTTTACAATATATATAAACCCCAAACCATTTCCTTCTAAACTGCAAAAGCAGATTCCCCTATTGACAGGGAATGCTAAAAAAATATCCTCTACTACAACAGAAGCAAATTTTAAACACAGCAAATTAGAAATGTACCAGAGTTTAATTTGGAATTGAAATATGATTAAGATTCCTGATTGAAATTAAACAAGAAAAAATAATTGCAGTCTTGCATGTCTCACTGATAAAAACCAAGGAAACCTCAGAGCACCTTCTCACCACAAGAATATTTCCTCCTCATCTCCTCCCTTGCTTAATTACTGAAATCTTGAGGTACAAACTGTACAACAGACACAATGCAAAAATAAAACTGCTCTCCCATATATTATCAGAACAAGAAACCTCATCGCTTTTTTCTAAAAGTATGAGCTATTTTTCACAGCTACTAATTATTAGGTAGGATAAGGAAGAATTCAGGCAAAAAGGACATAAAAAGTCCAGAGCGGCTTAGCACTGAAACAGCAAAGGAAAAAGTACCTCTCATTAATTCCTTCTCCCAGTTTTACCAGCAAAAAAACCCACATCAATTATTTTAAAGCATAACAACTGTCATGTTGTGCATCAGTTCAAGTTCCACAGCATTTATATGCATCAAAAACAAATCTGCAAACACTGTGGCAAAAGGTATGTCTGCAAATCTCAGCAGGCAATCACATGGCTGAAGGGAAATGCAAATGTAGTCTTGCTCACAACCTACTGGTCTTTTGATGAGAAGAGAGCCCAGGATCTACCAAAAGAAGACATGAGAAAGTTTAAAAAACATTTTTTTAAAAAAATCTCTGTGTCTTTCAAAAGTTTGGTGTTGATTTCTTTGATGGAAAACTCAAAACTAGCAAGAACAACAGACACATTTCCTTGCTTCCTGATAACAAGAGGGTTGATGCAGTCATATTTATGGACATTATGCTGACTGTTAATATGTGTCTTTTTATACAGAGGAACATCCAGATTATTCATATAATAACAAATAATTATTTAGTCCTAAATATTGTTGTTTTATATACAGTTTCCAGTATGATTTCTATGGAATAGAACTGCAGGTTTTGCACTACAATGTAAAAATCCAAACAAAACAAGACCAAGCCAAGCAAAATCTCCACCCTCAAAGAGACCTTGTTAAATTTGCAATGAAACCCACTTTTAAAGCAGAAAGGACAAAGTACAGGCTGTGACCCTTTGAACACATTTAAGTATGTGGCCAGAGCTGCTGTTCTACAGAGCTCCTGCATCACCAGGGATAATTCTGACATGGCTTTGATGATTTCTGCTTACTCTACTTACCTGAGCAAATTCCAAGCAGGGCTGCAAATGGCAGGGGGGCCTTGGTGTGTTTGGTTTTTTGTTTCCTAAATAAGACCACAAGACATAAGGTGAAGTGCTTAGAAAAAGAGATCTTATCATTGATTGATGTGTAATTCACTGTACGTCCCCTGCTCAGCAGGAGCATTGCATTTTTCTCCTGGATGGTGTCTCCAACCACAAGGAAATGCTAGGAGCAGCCAAGATCCTTTGAAACAATGTCATCTCCACCAGTCAAAAATACTTGCCCTTCCTTCCTTGCTGCTACAAATTGGAGAGAAATTACATTTATCAAAACCCAAGTAGGGTGTATATTAATAAGAAAAAAATAAACAAGCAGATTCTGGACCTTGAGACCTCTGAACTCCATCTGCACCCTCATTCACTCTCCAGCGTGCACCCCAAATGGAAAATGAGTGGACTGGAAAGCTGTTCTTAAGGACTGCAATACATGGTTGTGAGAAAAGGAAGGAGCAGTAAAGAGAAGCAGAGAATTATGATTTTATATTTACAGCTTTCTAAGTTTTTAATCACTATACTGACTGTATGTTTGCTAATGAGTTTTCTATGCAGTTCAAACAGAAAAAATTTGAAAACAGAAAAAGAAATCCCACCGCATTCAACAGTGTATCAGACAGTGGCAACACCTTCATAACAGATGCATTCCTGATGAAGGAAAAGGCTGTACTGTTTATTAATTTTTCTGCCTAAAGACTAGCAAGTGAAACAAAATAGGGAAATACCCCTCCAGCTTGCTGTACCAGGAACCTTTTTTTTAGAAGAATAGACTAAACTATTCCCATTAACTGGGTCACTCAACAATGCATAATTTTGGAAAAGTGCTTAAAAATAAAATCACTGCACAAAAATCAAGGGAAAAATTTTTGTTTTCATCCAAATTTGAATGCAAATGTAACTTTATGAAAGGCCTATGTTAAAAGCTGATCACACGATTTTGGAACCCCCCTGAGCTGTTTCTGAGCCCCCTTTCTGCTCACTCTCTAAAAAGACAAACATGACCAGACTGCTAGTTCAAGTAACTCACAAGCTGATAGTTAACAGGTAAGAATCTTCCCTTCTTTCCAGCTTTGAAACTGCCTCCTACAAAAATGTCCATGATTTCTTAACATCTTAGGACAGAGAACCATATTTTCTACTTATAAAGAATATTTTTAAGAAGAAATTAAATTCACAAACCAGTGAAGAATTCATGAAAATGAAAGAGCCCATGAAAATAAACAAAAAATATTGATTTTCCTATGACTGTAAAATATATTACTGCTGTGGAAAAATTCCAGATTCATACTTGGGTAGGCAATAGACCTGGTAAAGTGAGTCCTAAATATTGAGAAATTGCAGGCTGATGAAGAACAACCTTGAGACTGAAGAATGCTGACTTAGCCTCACCTCTGCCTTGCTCTAGAGCCTTCACTGAAGTCAGCGTGCTTTGTGCAGCAGAGAGCAAGATGCACAGCAACATTGATACATTTTTATTGCCATTGCCTTCCTTATGCCAGGGTCTGACATTTTTTGAAAATAATTATGATTACCTTTTAGCAAGACATACCTAGCTGAGATTGAAGTCACTTACATGATTTCCTGAGCAAATGTAGCGAATAAAGTAAATAAAATCCTACCGTGAAATTCTATCTTTATTGAACCTGTTATTCTCGAGATTGCAGAGGTTATGAAAACATGCTCTGTATCCTCACAGTAATTTGAAAAAAGCAATTTAATTACTTCCATCCTACATAATGAAGTTTCATCTTTACCTTTGCATCAAAACCAGATGTATCCTTCATATTCATTTGCTCTTTTGATGGACTTGCTTCACCTGGAAGTCTTTTTTGTCTTTTTAAAAAGAATCAACTAAGAGCTCTTCCCATAAAAAGTTTTTTGATAGATGAGCAGATGCTTAGTTCCTAATGATATTTCTGAGGTTAGTCTACTCTAAATGAAACAGCTATGTTTTAGCTGATGAAGAATCATCTTCAACAAAGGTCACAGAACAGCTCACTATGCAATTAATAAAGATTCAGCTAGTAATTCCTTGATCAAATATTAGTATTTTTGATTGGTCCCAGAAGAAATATCCTTCTTTAATGCAAACCTGGCACATGAATCAGAGCTACAGCTGCTGCCTGATATAATCAGTGTACAATACTCTAATCCCATGAACTCTGACTCAGCAAGCATCTGCTTTCCAAATAAACTTCATCAAACAACATTTTTTCTTCAGAATTTTGTCAGTCAAGGTTTAAAAGGAAACAAATTTAAAAGCCCTTTTGCAGATGCACTTTGAAGTCAAGTACTGTATTTTACCTTCCTTCCAGAAGATATTCTCAGGGAATGTAAGTGGCTATGACACTGAGCTAGGCTATTTAATTAGTAAAGAGGACACTGCTAAGTTTTTTTCTAACTGACATTTTATTCAGGCTACAGTAAGAGGATTTGTTGGATCCACAAAGCTTGATGTGCAAGTTTTAATTGTTAGTGGTTTACTATACCAACAGTCCCTTGGGTAGTAGGAATTAAGTAAATTTATAACAGCCATGTTTAAGTCTGTACATTGATTACCTGTCTGCTTCTAAGCACACACAGAAAGACATAAATAGTGGAGGTCCAGAGCTACCATTCTCTCCTACTACCTTGCAATTAAATCACAGTTTCATGATTGCAAATTTCTCATGCAGTTTATAGACTGCGACCTTTCCTACCACAGACAGAAAAAAACTTCAGTTGCAGATTCTTTGATAAATGAACAATATTAATACCAAACCACATGGACCTTTCAGGAGAGGCAGAATGCCAGTTTATTCTCATCTTTTTGCCTTAATGCTTTTTGAAGAACAATCATTTGGATTGTAAACAAGCAATAAGGTCATTCTACATAGCTGAGGGTGAGCCAGAAAGAAGGAACACCACAGCAACATCCTATTGTAAAAGGAAAAGCATAAAATTGTAGAAATGGTGACATGGAACATTGTAACTCTGAGGTCCATTTAGCTTTCCACTCAAACCAAGACTATCACCAGCATTGTACCATTAGGTCACCTAGAGTTTTATCAAGCCAAGTCTTGAAAAACCTTCAAGAATGGAGATGCTGGATGACCTGTCCCAGTGCCACATGATCCACCTACTCAAGTTCTTTTTCTGATGTGCAGCCTAAACCGCCTCATGCACCATCTGCTGTTGCCACTTGTTATATTCTCCATCCCTCCTTAGAAGACCTTGCCTCATCTGTAAATGCTTTTCAAGGCATTTCTTCAGAACTGGAAAAGCCCAGTTGTTCCTTCAACATCACTCACACAGGATATGAATTCTAGCTCCTGCTCATTGCAAGTAGCCCTCCTTCAACACCTGTCCAGTTTCCCAACATCCTTACAAAACCAAAGTCTTATGTGCAGCCTCACAGAGGGACACAGAGACAAATAAAAGCTCCTCTCAATCTGCTGATCTCATTTCTTTGTATACACCAGTGAACAAAAGCTGAGGAGAGAGGGTGTAAGGATGCAATTAATACAAAAGAAGCCTTGGCATAGCACAGACATTCACATAGCACTGACAGGGGCAAGTACACAGGTAGAACAAAACACAGAATAAAAGGATGCATGCTCCATTGCTTCTTCTCCCAAATTTGAGGCAGGCCTAGTTTTCAAACAGTATGGCTCCACCATGAGGAATATACTTTCTCTTCACCGCCTTTATGTGTTGGCTTTTATTGCTGAGGGCTTGCTATGCTCTCTTTGCCAATTATAAAAGGACTTAGTATGCATGCCTTAGATGGCTGCCTATTTCAGGGTGGAATAATCCCCCCCTAAAAACATCTCTCTTACTCAAGTGACTAAGTGGAGGGAACCTAGAGTTCATCTCTCTTAGTCAAGCAAAAGCGGAGGGAATCTGGAGCTTGAATTCACTGTGCCTGTGTCAGAGCTCCACAGTGTAGGTGTCTACAAATGAATGAGTCATTTGGGGTGGATACATACAGCCAAACACTTCCACAATCCTTTGGTTTTTTTAAACCAATATAAGAATCATTTTCAAAACAATGTTACATTATACCCTCTAAGCTATTGACAGGTTTGAAGATAAACTACTACAAAACAAAAGAGCTTAAAGACAAATAAGTCCTATAATTGGTTAAGTATTGCTCTTTACCCAACATACTAAGAACATTCCATATGCATTTAATCATTATGGATTCATTAAAGATAATTGCTACATTGATATAATCTAAAGCTATTTTCTAAAGAGAAACAGACATAAACAAACTTCCATTGTAAGATTCCATTCTTCTCCAAGTGTTACATAGTTAAAATAAACCCTCTGTATTTAAAAAGAAATGCTAGAATTAGCATAAGCAACTATAATTGAGGTTACAGCATGAGAAGTGCTATTTCCTATTATTTCTAATAATTGCTAATAAATTCAGAGTACTACTATCCTAGTTGAATTCAAAGATATGACTAACTAGTAGAAAAATAAAAATAGCTAATTTCAGTGGAGGAAAGCTTTATGAAAGTCTTAGTGCTATGGGACTGAGAAATCTCACCATCCTAGGACTGACTTTTAGCTTACTTGAGTATTACATTCTCATTTTCCAAAAGCTACTTGTACAGCCCAAATCAGCTCCCAGTTACATGCCATACTAGTTTTACTGATTCTTGACTTTTCAGGGTTTCAACCCCAGCTAACAACTAATAACTACCATGCAGCTGCTGACTCACCCATCTCATCCTCCATGGCGTGTGGACTGAGATAAGACCAGTTTAATAATTGAAATAAAATTGTTATTATTGTTGATCACATGCATTGAGACCTCATGACATTAATCTTTCCAATTTATTCCTAAAATCTGGATCTCCCCTTTGGTCTCTTGACCTTGCTTTGCTTTAGGGAAAAACTGGCTTTTCTGAGGGATTTGGACTATTTTCTTCCCCTTCCCAAAACTTCCTCTTCTGTTACCTCACATGACGATGCCATCACTGAACTGCAGGTTTTTTCCAGCTTCACCCTGTTCCAGTACAGTCTGCATCAGTCCCTGGCAGATGGCAGGGCTGTGTGTCCAGCCCTGGGAATGTCCATTCCAGGTGCATGGACAGCCCCACAAGTGAAAGCAAACTGTGGCCTGCACTCTGCCACCAAAGGGACTGAGAAAAATCCATCAGTGATATCAGCTGTGCTTTACCACTTGGCTGCCTCTGCCCCAAGTTCCTACTGAAGGGAGTAGGATGTACCCACTTTAAATTGCTGCTGACTAGCCAGTCTCAGGACAGATCTCTGGGTGGCATTCTTAAATAGTTGTTTAACCTTAAATAAGACCTGGAACACATTCAGAAGATAAAGCAAGAGGAACATACTGGTTTGAACATCTCAAGGATATTCAAAATTCTGAAGAGCAATTATTATTATCCTGAAGGAGAAAAGAAAAGGAAATGTCTCTGCTGTGATTTGGATCTCAGAGGAGAAAAGGTAAAAGAAAAAAGAAAAGGTAAAAGATACTTAAAGGGTAAAAGAAACTTATATATAGTTTCCTGGATACAGATATGACTGCAATTCTGAGTAAAAATACCAGATTAGTTTCAATACCAGCAATTCTATCACATAATAAACCAGTTTTGATAAACCACAGGTACTGAACAACACAACAGGGAACATGTACTGCACGTAAGGGATTCCATAATACAACTTTAGGAACAGCCACATCAACTTTGAGAGCAAAGAAATCATTGTGACTATTAAGTATAATAAATGCTTGTAACATATTTTTTCTAACACATTCTAGGCAGATTTGTCCTGAACTCAATCCACTGAGCCTCACATTGGGCATCAAAAGAACTGTCCTGGCTTAACCCAGTTGGCAACTAAATATGATACAGACACCCACTCACAACCCCCATGGAATGGGGAGGAAAATTAGAGAAAAAGGTAAAACCTGTGGGTTGAGATAAGAATAGTTTAATAATTGAAAAAAAGTCAAATATAATTAATAATAAGAGAATGAAAAGTGAGCTTTATAAAAATAGGGAGAAATAAACCCCAAGCAGAACAAGCAATGCACAGCATAGTTTCCCACCACCCACTGATGGATGCCCAACACATCAGTCACTCCCAACCAACTCTCCCAGTTTATATTCTGAGTGTGGCATTCGATGGTATGGAGAGGCCCTTGGGCCAGTTCAGGTCAGCTTCTCCTGGCTATGCTCCTTCCCAGCTTCTTCTGCACCTCCTCGCTGGCAGAGCACGGGAAACTGAGAAGTCCTTGAGTCAGGCTAAGCACTACCTAGCCACAACTAAAACTTCAATGTGTTATCAACATTATTCTCATATTGAATCCAAAACACAGCACTGTACCAGCTACTAGAAGAAATTGAACTCTATTCCAGCCAAAGCCAGGAAAGTCTGCATTATTACTTTTAATCTACTACACATTCAAAAACTCCTGCACTTCTGTAATTATTAATAACAAGTTCTTAGGTATAGTTTCAGGCCTCACTAGAAGGTCCCACTCCAAGTCCTGCCATCATCCTCACCGAGGATTTAAATTTGATGCAGGTCCTACAGGCAGAGGTACAAGTACTAAAGAAATCTATATAACCTCATGCTCTTGGCTACACAAAACAGGACATCATCACAGGGTTCCCAAAACATTGCCCTCACAGGGGAACGGAAGGAGCAGTTGGAGACAGAGCCTTGAAAATCCCTCATCTTCCTTCAACCAAAGCAGGATGAAGTGGCAGTGTGGGAGACAATGGGACTGCCCTGGAGATGTGTGTTTCTGCATGTAGCCCTAGAACAATGGAGAAGAGGCAGATATGGAGGGTAAAGGAATCACAGAATCACAAGGTTTGAAGAGACTCTCAAGATCATTGAATCCAACACATTCCCTAATACCTCAACTAAACTGTGGCACCAGTCTTCATTTAAACACATCCAGGGATGGCAACTCCATCACCTCCCCAGGCAGACCATTCCAGAACTTTATCACTCTTTCCATGAAAAACTTTTTCCTGATATCCAGCCTATATTTCCCTTGGTGCAGCTTGAGACTGTGTCCTCTGATTCTGTCAGCTGCTGCCTGAGAGACCAACCTCCAGCTGACTATAACCACCCTTCAGGGAGTTGTAGAGAGTGATAAGGTCACCTCTTGAGTCTCCTTTTCTCCAGGCTAAACACACCCAGCTCCCTCAGCCGTTCCTCACAGGCCTCGTGTTCCAAGCCCCTCACCAGCCTTGTTGCCCTCCTCCGGATGGACACACGTGAGCATCTCAACATCCTTCCTAAATTGAGGGGCCCAGAACTGGACACAGCAATTCTTCCCTTCTCAAGTGAATGCTTCAGTCCTTGGTACATGCAGATCATGTCACACATGACATTTTTAGGTCGAGGTAGACTGCTTCTTCAGGCCCTTACTCTCAGAAAATAACTTTAAAAATTAACATATACTAGTAAGGTAAACACTTCTGGGCCTGTTACTCAGTCCTGAGTAACAGTCCTGAGTGGCCACGTGACCTGGCATGGTCACAATTTTATTATCAAACTTTTATTACTTTCCACAAGAGTACAGTCTGCTGCATGCAGACTGCCATTGGGAAATGATCCAAAGATTATTCTAAGTCCCTGAACACACTAAAAGAATTGTTTAGGAACACAATAATTGTCATAAATATTTGTCAGGGAATATTGTAATAATTCATTTGCAAAGATGTTTTGTAAAGATGATAGAGTGCCAGTGCCTGGAGGAAGTGTCCAAGGAGTACATGGGCCACAGAAGAGAGGAAAAGCAAGAGCTCTCTGGCCAGCAAAAGAACAAGGAGAACAGGTAGAAAGGGAAGACAAATATCAGCATTGGCTACTCATGAATAACATGAAAATGATAAAGACTGACCGTATGCTGACAGAGAACAGAAGTAAACAGGGTAAAAGTAAAGTAAACAGGGTAAAGTAAAAGTAAAAACAAAGCAGGTATCTGAAAAGCAAGACTGAAGAAAACAACAGACAAATCCAGGAAAGAAAGGAACACTGAAGTCTCAACATGTTATTTATTCCAGATTTATGTGTTTTGATATTCATCTGTTGAAGGCAAGATTTCCTTTTTCCTTGCCTGTTCAAAGAAAAACAGATCACTAAGCTATGTATTGCTAGCACTGTACAGCAAGGCAGTAATTTGGGGTGTACAGGTACACCCTGCACACTCCTTCTCAACAGCAAAGCAGAGAGAGGGAGGGGAGATGACCTTTCTTCTGAGGAACTGAGCATAGCAAGAAGGAGCTGCCTTCCAGAGCCTGCAGAGTCTGCAATGAGAAAGTCACAGTGCAGGTGGGGGTGCTGCAGCTTCACACAGAGACTGCCCAGAGCCAGCAGCCAACATCCACCTCTCAGAAAGTCAGATGGAAGGAAAATGCCCCAGTATCAGAGGAGTCAGTGCAGCATTTGCTGCTATTTAGAGCCTGGAAGCAAACACCTTTTGAACAGACACGCTGTTCAAATCAACAAAATCAACAAAAATGTTGTATACTTTCTTTTCATTCCATTTTATCTATCTACTCTGAGTTTTCTGGATTTAAGAAGTTACTTATTCTAGCTTCGACTCAGATAAAATCATTCTTGAGTTCTAAAGCTTTTTGTCTCCTTCAGAGAGCTTATTAGAGGATAAAGATCTATGTACATCTACCTCAAAGGTCTGACTCAAAGATTTATTCACAGAGCAAATGAGGAAAGAAGGAACAAGCCTTCATCTGCAGAAAACCTTGTTTTGCCATGAACAGGTTCACATTTAGGATCTCCCAGAAATTAACTCTGCTGTTCTGTGACCTTGCCAGAGCAAACTACTGCATAAGCATGCACAAGGACACATCAACATTCTTGAAGGACAAGAGAGCTGGAAATTAACCTCACTTCAGTCCAGAAATCCATGGGAGACTCTCTGAGCTTAAGACAGAGCAGTGCAGAAAAGAGTGGAATTGTCCAGTGCAATTTAGTTTCATCTCATAGCTTCCCCTCCCAGGAAATGTTTGTAGCTGTGAGGGAAGCAGGGCTCAAGCCAAACTGACTGCCCTTGAAAAGAGCAGATACTGGCTGTGTGAGGCAAGAAATGGCAGCAGCTGGAACAGGAAGAGGTCATCCCAGTGATTTGGGTATTCCAGGCAATTCACAGCACAGTAGGTCTGACTAGCTGGTGAGATGTTGCTTCACAGAGCCTACCCAAGTACCCAATGCAGAGGGATCCAGTACGAAGCATCTCACAGCAACCTCTGCCACTTTCTGTGCTTAGCAAAAGGAAAAAATGTCAAGTGTTGATGGTTCTGAATGATAGTCTGTAACTGAGGAGAAACTGTAGGTATGGACTTCTGTGTGAAATACAGAGACAGCTTTTAAGGCAGAGGTAGAACAATGTGTACAGCACCAGCCTCATCACACACTGGTTTACTAGAAACAAAGTGGAGTCCAGTACCTTTTCTTCAAATTAAATCACTTATGAGGAAAGGATGAGCTGGAAGCTGATTTTGACTGAATTAACCTGCCAACTCATGGTATGTGTCATGTACCTTGATTCTCTTTTCTCTGGAATTCCCTGAAGACACTCCAAGACAAGTGGGAATGACTTTGAAACGAGGCCTCTGCAGCCAGGGATCACTTGCACAAGAGAAAACAACCAGACCCCAAGGGTCTGAAGTGCAAGGGTCTGTAATTACTCAAACAAAAACTGAAGAGAGGCTGTTTTATTCTTTAGAGACAGATGATAACACAGGTCATGCTACACTTAGGTTATCACTTATATTAAAGTCTTGGTCCTCTACTCCACAATAGATGTGTGCTTTCATCAAAGTTTTCCACTTTTTTTCTTCCCACACTGACAACAAAAATAAGCTTAAACTGACAGAGAAAGTGATATCTCACTTTCTTAAAAACACAGGCTCCCATGAGCAATCAAGCAGTTATTTCCAATCCCAGATCTCCATCCTCCTAGGTTTCCCCAGCATCTTTTCTTCCAGAACCGTGTGCTCTAAATTGTATTTGCTACAATTATGAGATTGTCACTGGAGCAAATCAGGATGCCTTGGTCTTTAAAATGCATTTAGCCAAGTGATAATAGGCAAGCATCGGCTTGTAAATGTTTACTGCTGTTTCGTGCATTATTCCTCCCTTGTTAAACTGCTGCAAAAAGATTGCACGCAATTTAAAACTGATGGATGTATACATACCAGAGCAAGAGACACCCAAAATTGTTACATTACTGCAAAAATGATTGAGACCGTGTGAATACAGAAAGCTCCATAAAATCCTGGAAAAATCCTTGATACAGTAGAGTGGAGTAATATCTGAACTAGGTCCCAACATCACGTTGTTCAACTGGACACAAGTTCCTATGTGTCAATAGAAAGACTGTAGGAAAGACCAATATTTTCACTTTGTTCAGAACACCAACTAAGCCCATTCCTCTCTTTTCTGCACTACATATAAAGCAGTTATCAAATCTAAAATACCATCTTCTAGTTATTCCCTCAGCTATATTAATAAATCTGTCATGAAACTTTAACTTCATGAATTTAATCGTTTGGGGACACTGCAATATAAAAAAGTCTCGAAATTTCGCAATAAAAATATAAGAAAATGTTATTTGTTTTAAAACAAGCCAGAATAAAGTTATTCATCAATAAAATTATGCCACATTTTGTTTGTTTTATTCCATTATTCAAAAATTTGAAGCAGCACTATTACTTTTTTGCTAGACTGGATGGCTACAATCAAAATGAATTTTCTGCCTCAACTCAACCTTTTATTTCAGGCAATTCGCATTAGTTCTCAGGAATGGAAATTAATGAAGTATACAGACTAAAAGATATTTTCTGTCATATCAAAGCAAAATCCCCATACATGCCTGGTTCTCAATGAAACCAATATGCAGCAACCCCAAGCACATGGGTCCATTGTCATTCCAGAAAAATTGGAGGCACTATGGCTTAGATGGGTGTTCATAGAGTGAATTTAAAAGTTGCTTCAGCATCCAAGAATAGCCTTGTTCTGAAAAATCATGTGAAAATACTCTGCTGGCACAAACTAAGATACACTGAGCAGTTTCTCCTCACTGGTCTTTCCCAAAGGAGCAGCCTAGCACTCAATTCAGGCATATGCAGATAGAAAAGCAAATGAATTTTAACACTGGGCAAGGTCAGGAGGAACACAAACTGGGTCAGCTGTATGTGGAAGCTACAGTGAGGGATGGAAAGTTATTTGGTGCTTGGCTATCCCAGCCCATACTTCACCCCTTATTTATGATCAGACACCAACACAGCTTAACTTCATCACAGCTAATTTGGGTGTCAGAATTCAGGTCTCAGTATTTTGAGTTTTTGTCACCCTGAGCATACCTTTGAGATCTACACAGAAGAAAGTAGATCAACAAGCAAGACCTGCTGCCCAGTGGATGCTTATCAATCCACTCAGATAACAGTAAGGCCAGTGACAATTAATTACAAATTGCACTGGCTACTGATGTGAGAAACTCTGGTGTGAAAAGGACAATCTGATAGCTAGCATAGCAATATCAATCATGCAGACCAGCAAATCAGACAGCAGAAAAGTCATAAATCTTGAACACCTCCCAGTCTTTGGGAAAAAAACACTTTTTGGTGTTGAAGATTAAGCTATACTTCATCAGCTTCATATTTTTCTAAGAAAAACAACAATAAACCAGTTTGACAGAGACAAAACTGTTGTACCCTTAGGGATTGATTAGCTCTTGTATGTATTCAGCTGTCACTCTACACAAGAGTCCCTGATACAGATGTCCAAGTGCAGATAACAAAATTCAGAGGACATCTGGTAGGGAACTACCTGGCAGAGTAAGGGACAAGTTCTGGCACGTGGCTCTTGAAATACACAATTTGCTTGTGCAGCATTCATTTGTGCAGCATTTGTGCAGCATCAGTTCAAATCACAGAACCAGCATCACCCAATCCCTCCTCAGAGCCTTCCCAGCGGCAGCTGTGCGACACATCTGCACTGACAGCGCTGGCAACGCATCTGTGCTGTGGCATCCATCAGAGAGGCAGGGCTGCTTGGGCTTCTTTGCTCCTCAGATTCTGCTTATTGCTCAACATTCAACACTACCTTCTACAGTCAGGAGAGAGTAACACCTCCACAAGGTGACTTACCTTAAGCAAAGAGGCAAAATGGCATATTCAGGCATTTGATTAAAAATCTTGATATGCTAAATTGCAATGCTATAAAGGAAACCAATTTTAAAATTTTATTTTAAGTACAAAATCCTTACAAACAGCTGAATGTGCTGTTTTATGTTTACACATAAAAACACATGAAGCATTATTATTTGAACTCTACCAGCAGGGTATTTTTGAGCACAGCTGTAAATAAAAAATAATTTTCAGAAGACCTATTAGCTCCTTTCCTGTGATGACATTAATTTTGAGGACATTAGAAGAGACAGTACAAGACCTGAGACAATCTTGAAGAATCATAACTCAATTAGTAGGAATTAGAAAAATTGTGCTGTTATCTTCAAGTCTGAAAGAAGAAGGCTTTGGGATCTGTTATGGAGGCATTAACACATCCAATCAAAATTAAACATGAATAATAGGAATAGACAATGGTGTTGCAAAACAAATGCCTGGATATTCTAAATGGAAGCAGAAGTGGGGGGGGGGGGGGGGGGGGGAAGATTCCCCCCAAAGAAGTATTTGGTTTTAAAATGGTGCCATTTCAGTATCTGTGATAAATTAAAGGAGCACAAAAATTTTAAAGTAAAATTGAAGTACTAATATTTAAAAGGTTTTTAAACACTTTATGTACATCTGGACACTTTAAATGTTCTCTGCCACACCTAAGGCATGAACAAAGCAGCTGGTTGCATCTTTCCATGTATTCTGTACTGTTTTACTCCTTACATTATCTTGAGATTTCTTTTAATGGAATTTGCTGTCCTGATATTCATGATGATAGAAAGAGATGCATTAATGTGGAATTTCAGAGAAGAACACCGAATAAACTATAGTATGTAACTGAGCTGGTCACTAAAATGCAGGTAGAAGCAGGCAGCCAGGCAGATCTGAGATTTTTCAAGAACAACAAACAGAAAGCAGTTGTCTAATCTGCAAAGGCAATATCCAAAGGCCTATCCCACATCAGGAGGAGTGACTCAAACCAAATGGAGTAACACCTTGCTTCTAGATAAAAAGCTATTGGGATTAGTTTAATAGACAACACTTAAGTAATCATGTTTGATGGGTAAGACTGCATCATTTATCAAAAATCTATGCTAAAATTTAATTTTCCATGTGAGTCAAAGACAGCAGTGGCAGCACTGCTTGTTGTTGCTGATCTGTGGCTGCTGATGCCTTCTGAAGTGGAAATGATGGATGCCGCATGTTCTAGCTGTGATTAAATTTGCTTTGACAAAGCAGCATGGAAATCTGATTTTCAATAGACTCTTGCATTTCACCCAGTGCTGAGTAAACAGATACACAACATAATGCTATATGGTTGTCAAGCTGATGGCTAATTCATTCTGCCAGTCCAATCAATCTACCCATTAAAATATTACCTGTCAATATCAAGTAGGTTCAGCTTGGAAATTGCATGGAAACAGGAAGCTGTTTAGAAATAAACAATGCCAAAGCCAAATGTGTCATAAAGCTCCAGGTTCTCCCAACAGCTTCAGTCAGCCCCAGTAAAAGGTCGGCAGAAGCCTCTTGCTTCAGCATGCTCAATGCTTCTCAAATTTCTTACCATGCCACAGGACAAAGGTACAACGTACCAAAATCCACTCTTGCTGTGCTGCTGCTTGAAGAGAAGGAAGCAGAAAATCCCATTAAGAATACAGCTTATATACCTGCACCTAAACCGCCTTCAGTGGAAGACATCCTTCATACCTTGACTGATAGGGGATAGGAGCTGCCAAAACACAGATGAGATTTTTCACCGCACTGAGCGCAGGCACCCTCACATAACCTTTTAGTTTTACCCTTCATTTGGAGGAAATTAGGATATTACCCAGTAATCTTTATGGGCAGCAGCTCTGTGGACATTCCTGCCCTCTCCGCAGCGCCTGAGTGCTCCTGCCAGCTGTCATAACCACACATGGGTGATTCTCCCAGTGTAATCTCTGCTTTCAGCATTCAGCTCTTCACCATACAGCAAATCAACGTGGCAAGTACTCTGAGTATATGCTGAGTACATCCTCTAAAAGTCCCCTCAAAAATATCAGTGTAATGATTTTTGTTTTGGCCTTTTTTCCTCTTTTTTTTAACAGAAGGATGCTTAGAATCATACAATGGTTATTAAATTGTAAAAACCCCCAGCCCTTTGACAGTGTCAAATAGAGCAGTAATTAGTAAGCTTAATGGAATCAGGATGAAAAATAAAAATGTGCCAATAAGCACTAGCAAACATTTCCTATTCTTCCACTATTAGAACCTTTAGAACTTGAAAAAACAAGTTGATCTAATATAATCTCCTTTCTAAGAGAAAGAAGAAAGAAGATCTAATTCAAATTATACCAGCAGAAAGCTGAAAGTCCTTGGTTCATGGTCACATAATATGACAGGAATTGCTTGACTTGGCCAGAAAATCCTAATTGAATAACGTTTGTTACTTACAGAAAAATTAAAATATAATCTAAGTTCTTGTAGATTTTTTAGGAAACTTGCTTTATTTTCAGATAGTTCTGCTGAAAACCATCTTTATTCAAAGTACTAATTTACCTATCTAAAGTAGGCAACACAGCGACAAATAACTGTAAGAAACAAACTGAGTAACTAAATGAAAAAGGATTTAGCCTACCTACATCAAGGTCAAATCTGAAAGCTTTCTTTCACTTTCCTCCAGGTGACTTCAACACACACTGAGGTCTTCTGCATGCTCTATCCTAAGAGACAGTCCCAACTGCAGAGCCCATGCCTTGCAGCAGGCCTTCACTTTCACAGGCATTGTCCTCTTTGCATTCCCCTGGGGAATTCAAACAGAATTATGTCCCCTTGAAACATATTTACAACCTCTTCTCCTGTCCTCATAATTTCATGACTTCTCCTTTATTCATAAGGGAGTCTTGTCACTCCTCTTTTTCCTTCCTCAGATACGTAGAAATTCCATGTTAGACAAGGCGTCATCTCTCCAATAGCCAAAACCAACTGCTAGACTGGATGACAGAATAAATGCACTTCAGAAATAATGTCTTGTGGGGCAAACCTGAGAGCTCATGTTTTTCCAGAACTCTGTTTTTCCTTAATCACAAAGATTCAATGGAATCACAAAGTCTCACTGCTTTGAAGAAAGAACTAGAAATCCCTACCCACCCACCCTAGATGTGCCAGCAGATCCTTTCTGCTGCATTCCTGCTGACATTTCCTGCCACAAGACTATGAAAACTGAGCAACCTGAGCTATGGTTACATTAAGTATTTGTGGTGCATGATTTCTTAATGGCTAAATTATACACTAGGCAAAAAAAGAGAAACATTAGACAAGGCACCTGGAAAGTTTCCACCAGGAAGAACATAGAAGGGGCTGGTGCAGTCTAACTCAATGTCCCAAGGCAGAGGCACAACATGTTCAAAGGTCTAAAATCAGAAGTCCTGCAGCATTTGAATCTGTTGTACAGTTTTAATGGGACAGGAGATAGGAACTATTCTCTACCGGGCAGGTTACAAAGACTGTTACAAAGTTCCTAAGAAGAAAGAAACAGCATGAGACAACATGATAGAGGTGAGATGCTCTAACTGGCATGAGAGACAAGGTTTGAATACTGTGTAGTTCTAATTCACTATTAAAGTATTAGACTGGCTCTATCTTAGTTCATTCTACTAAAAAGGTCTAAGACTTTGGCTCAATAAATAAGTGCTGAAACCTGAAGCATCTTCATCAGCAGTTATGCAATTATATACTGTACAACTAAAAATTCAAATTAGAAGCTTCACTCTACAGTGCTTCAAAAATAGTTCTTAAACTCTTGTGTGAATAATTTTAGCAGTCTCAAGAGCTCTTTCCTAATTAACTGCCCTATGTGCCTAAATTTCTCTGAAAATTTTCAATTTTTAATTATTGAAAATAATTTTTGAAGAGCCAAAGCCACTGCTAGAGTGTAGAAAAATATCAAAATTAAGCTCTGGGTAAATATACAGCAAATAGGAAAGCATTAATTTGACTGTCAAAAGAGACTGGACAGGAAAAAAATGAGGCCCACTGAATAACTGTTAATCATGTCTTAACTAGATTAGCATTACAACTAAGAGATAAATTAACCAGAAGACGTGAAGCAGTATTGTCCCTCTCAACACCAACACAAACAGAACCAGCAAATTTATCTTTGACAAAATAGAAACACCTCTTGAAATTAAAGAAAAAGCAAGGTAACATTTAATGAAAGCAGAACAAAACAGTATCACCAATAGCAGACGGAAGGAGAGATGGACAAAAGGTAGAGCAAGAATAAAATCGAGATGTGAAAAAACTATACCAAAACAAAAAGTTTGATAACAAAAAACCTAAACACGTCAACCCCAAACCTTTTTCCTTAAGGAAACTTTATAGGAATAAACTCACTAGAAGTAAACTGAAAAAAACTCAGGAGTGAATTAACAAGGTGTTCACTAGTTTTATCATGGTGATACTGTTTTGAATATATATTGTGGTTTTTAATTATTTTTTTAAGACACTTATTTGCATTCTAATACCTTCACAGCTATGGATACTTCAAAACAAAGGAATAAGCTTTAGCATGTAGACTACACCTCAAAACATCTGGAATGCTCATTTTTCAATGCACATTATGTGTAATTGCCACCAGTTGATGTCCTACTGCTACTAATTGATTAGGCAACATTTCAGAAAGCAGCCACACC
The DNA here is from genome assembly GCF_037042795.1 of Molothrus aeneus. Classification (NCBI taxonomy): domain Eukaryota; kingdom Metazoa; phylum Chordata; class Aves; order Passeriformes; family Icteridae; genus Molothrus; species Molothrus aeneus. The sequence continues at coordinate 76,368,986 of NC_089647.1, read as the reverse complement.
GAAGTAGCTTGGAAGTTGATTTCAGAAGGGAGAGGAAGTAGGAAATGGGCCATTCAGTGATTTTTATCTCGAAAAAATACAGTATCATTTTCAAGCAAGCATCTTTAGAGGTTTTTGCTCTTTTCAACACAGATCTACTGCCATGGGTAGCTGATGTTATTCTTGTGGAATTGTGCACCATTAAGGTGTTGAACAGTGCAACAAATTTCTTGTTATCTTAGTTCAAGATAGTATGATGTGTTTCTCTAGGACAATAACAGACTTGCTGCATTGTGTACTATACTTGTTTTGTTTCCATTTTTTGATTCTACAAGCAACCTTTTTGCTCATCTGGGCAGACTTCACAATTTACCATCATTATTGGTTTCCCATTTCAAAAATAATCTGTGAATTTAAATTGCTTTTATCATTATGCAGTGGTAAAACAACATTTTGAAACCACCTATAAATTCAGAAAGCAGTTTTCTAGCCGAACAAAATCAGACATTTGAAAAAATGAACGTAATTGAATCCAGAAAACATAAAGGTTCACTCTTCCACAAAGATTCATTTGATTCTAGATAATACATTCCTTAGAGAAAAAAAAACCCAAACCACAAGTCAAAATAATTTATTGATTAGCAACAGACCCGTGAAGGAGGATGAGCCAACATTAATGCATTACCAGTGATAAGGACACCTAGGAAATATTTTATGCCATTCACTAAGATAACCAAATAAAATAACTTTTATATCAATTTTTTCTTTGACTGAGAGCATTTTGATGGCTGGCATTGATTAATACATTGGTTATAGCCCTAAGTTTTCATCTGACCACCCAAAATCAACAGAAATTTTACTGCTATTCAACCACTGCCAGGAAAAAACAAGGTAAATATAAATCACAATGTTATCAAAAGCCCACAGCAGTCAGAAACTGGATATGAAAAAAAAAAAATTAAAAAGTTTTATCCAGGAAGAGTTTATCAGTGATAAATAAGCAATATGCCACTGAGTCTTGCAACATAAATCAGTCAAGAAGTGGCTGAGACAACGCTAGTCTGACTAATACCTTAGTTAACAGAGCACATCAGAGACCTCACTTCACCCTCAATGCTCATAACTAAATATTTAGTCCTTCTACTCTGCAAGCCCCTGTCAAGGTCAGGACAGCTCTCCTGGCCATGCCAGTGCCAGAGGCAGAGGAATGAGGGAATTGTCACACACATATCATTACCAGCCTCTGTGTAATCTGTTCGCTGCACACATCATTATCTTCCACATTAAAAGAACCGTAAGGTTAAACAATACAGTGCATAAAGCTTCCCCACCAACTGATACACCCAGGAACACATTCAGATATAAGATACAGATGGGTAATGCTGGGCTGTTAGTGCTGGGCAAGCTCTGATAGCTCTATCATCAGGTATTTTACATACATAGTTTCAAATTACAATGAATTAATATTATGTTTTTTATCAGCAGATAAAATGAATTCTTTTATTGTCAAATATTCGCTCTCGCTTTCATCTTTAAATTCATGCATGAAATACTGATGGTATTTTACCTAATAGACAAGCAAGACTTACAGCTATAGCAAGAGTATGTTAATTCCCTCAGACAATATAAATGATTCACAATTCAAAAAATGTACAAACAACTTGCACAGCACTTGCTTTTCCAGATACTTGTTCACTCAGAACACTCAAACTTGAATTTCAGCTGACAAAACATTTGGATTTAAAGTTCTTTAGTTAAATTTTATCTAAGTCTCTGATTTGGAAAATAAGTGATCACTCTTAAGTTTGTCTCAATTTTTAAGTGACCTAATCAAATTAAGGCCATTGCAATTCTGAAGCAGAAAGGTTAAACAAGGATTTGATCTAATTTAACTAACTCAAACTTGGCCACTTAGTTTCACTTCCATCAAAGAGATGGAAACTAATTTAATTAATCTACTTTAAAAATCAATTTGGATTAGTTTTCCTGAATGACCCTGTGTAGACAACCCACCATTCTCCTAAAACAGATAAAAGTATTACTCTGCTAGCCTGCACATATCAATGAGATGATTAGTTCTCAAATAATAAATTGCAGAATCAGCTAACAAATATACCAGCTGAAAGCAAAATTATTTACTTCTCCAGGTCCAGCCTGGAGAGAAGAAAGTTCTGGGAGATCTTCCAGCAGCTTTCTAGTACCCAAAAAGAGGCCTACAGGAAAGCTGGAGAGCAACTTTTTGTTAGTTGATGGGACAAATTGTAATGGATTCAAAAACATAGAGGGCAGGTTTAGAATAGATATTAGGAGGAAGTTCTTTACTGCGAGGGTGGAAATTCTTCACTGTGAGGCACTGGAACAGGCTGTGCAGAAAAGCTGGGGACGTCCCATCCCTTGAAGTGTTCCAGGCCAAGTTGGATGAGACCTTGAGCAACCAAGTGTAATGAAAGATGTTTGAAGGGAGTTTGGAACTAGATGGTCTCTAAGTATAAAGATCCCTTCCAAACTCATTCTATAAGTTTGGCTATATACTGATAACTATTACTGAAAGAGCAATGGAGCAACACCAACCAGCCAACATCAGCCAAGCACACTCCCTGTTCACTTAATTCCAGGTCAGCATCAGTGACAGCTTCCAAAAGAGCCAAACAAAGAGCTCAGATGGGGTAATGCTGAGTGTGACTGTGTCCTGCCATCCTCAGGTGCTGGGTGGATATTCCCAGAGCTGCACCACCTCCTACGTGCCCTGTACTCAAGAGAAGTAAACAAGATAGCAGGTAATGCTGGGGGGAGGGATATGGAGAAATGCACCTCCCCTCTTGCAGCTTGGCATTTGCCTTGTGGTGTACATTGAGTTTTCAGTGAAAGCCAGACTCACAGTTAGCATCCACACTTGCACATCTTTGTTTGGGAGAACAGAGAACTGAGATTTTCTACATTTTTCACAACCCTATATTGGCTGGAACAGTCCTCCATCACCTACTAGAAACCACCAAATTATTAGTTACGAGCAGGTAAGCCATTTCTGTAAATCACTTCACTAGACTTTTAGATCATGCTGCAGCTGGTTCTTGCTTGTTTCCTTAAAATTTCTCCCAAAGGTTTTCAGATGCAAATATTGACAGTTGTTTTAACTGGAAGCAAGCATAAAGTAATCTGGTGCCCATACACAAGTTTGCCCAATATCATCACATTTGGAGTTCCCATTTTTCCTGCTCTGTTTGGAAATCCTAATTTTTAACACACACATTTGAGAAAACACAGATAAACACAAACATCACTCAGATTTTTTTTCCTCCTCTTTAAATTCAGCAGATAGAAATATGCAGCTAACAAGTAAATATTTACCTACTAATAAGCATTCAGCCATTAGGTTGATTCTTGTTTACTTTTGCCTTGTGGCCTTTATGCCTTGCAATGTCTTCATCTGTGCCATGCTTTGTCTGCTGTGTACAAAGCAGAGAAGGCATTTTTCTACTCCACTATTAATTGAAAAAGGTATCATAGATTCAACATCAATAGCAATGGCAGGGGCAATAAAGCCAGAGAGAAGTATTAGCATCAAATGCTGCTGGAAGAGAGTAAAAAAGACTTAAGGGAAAGGAATATAGTCTCCTTCACACCTACTCTCATTGGTATGGACTGAAAAAAAGCTGTATTTGAGTTACATGCAACTCTTTGTGACATCCTAACAGTAAAATGCAGAAAAAAAGCCCAATTTTTATCTGCACTCTTTTATATACTAACACTCCTAATCAAATGCATACCTCACATTTATTTGACTCCCTGCCTTTCAGTTTTTATTGTTTCCCTGAATATTTTGAGTGCATTAATCAAACAAAGTCAACAGGAAAAGAGATTTTCCTCATAAAGAAAATACATTATTTAGTGATTCAGATCACATCTGTTTTTCTAAAATTTGCATTCAGATACTTTTTTGAGAGTAATTTAGATTTTAAAAAAGGATGCCAAAACAAATGTGTTTTAATGTATCCTCAAAAGATCCCAAGTTTAATCCAGGGTCCATACTGTCCTTTAACCACCTTAGCAATAAAGTATCTTAAAATATTTGCAAGGCTAGACAGAAGGAAGAGGTTTAAAATGTGATTTTGAAGTGTGACATGAACCCAAGAGGTTTTTCTTCCATTTAAAACCTGCAGCATTTTAGGAGCTCACATCATCTCTTGACTCTCTAATGTTTGTATATTATAATGAGCATTTTCAAATAGGTGAAGACATACTTCTGAAGAAAATATATTTATATATTATATTTATATATTATTTCATGAGAATCATAAAAAGGGAATGAGAAAAGAAAATATTTGAGTAACAGTCAAAGAGTTAGCCTCCATACTACCCATTTGAGCTCCAGTGTTAACAATCAGCAGCTCTACAACTTTCCCATACATTAAAAAATCACCACCCTCTGTCTTCTTAAAACAACTGTAAGGTTTTGCACATTAGATACCTGTCTGCAGGTACATCTGTACACACTCACATCTAAGAAGAGCTGCTTGACCTAAACACAAACCTAACTGTGAACCACAAACTTTTATTGCAGATACTGAATGGATGGAATAACATAAATGGATGGAATAAGGATGCCCAAGTGGCTGTTTCATTAAACTGGATTCTCTCACACCTCTTCAGAGTATTGTAATGGCAGTCATCAATTCTGACAATCAAGGACAGCAAATGATTTATAGCTGACTACACTAAACTAATTAAAAGCATCTTGCATAGTGCAGGATGAAAACACTGTCATCTGCTCGAAGCAGGGCACAGGTGAAAACTATGCTGCAGAAAGATGTACAAGCAAGTTTCTTACTTGTTAGAATTGAATACACAGTAAGCCCAAGTCAGTTTTCCCAGTGTTCACACAGATGACAGATTTGTCATTCAGAATAATCAGATCAAAGGGAAAACAAGATGAAAATAAATCACAAGCTCTATTTTCAATAATACTTTCTACACTCCCACGTAGTACTTTTCCTTAGTAAATATAAAAGCCCTTGATTATAATTACAAAAAGCTTACAATTAACCTATTTCAGGGTATAATTTACCAGGTGTTTTTACAATTTTCTATGCTAAAAAGAACTGCTGACTTTTAATGAGACTAGTGCAAATAAATTTAAACTCTTACCAGTGCTTTATAGAAGCACCATGGGGAAAGCATTAAAGATACTGATAGCAGTGTATTTTTCCTTTCATTCTATACACTTTAGGTTTAATTTAAGGAGTCTCTCTTTTCTCTAACACAGCAAGTTGCCACTACCTCTCTTTTGAAAGTTGCAATCTTCTCCAGGTATTGCTGGATGCAATCAGCAGGAATCGTGGCCAAAGGCAACAGGCAGACTTTATACTACATGCCCTGGCCAAACAAGGAGGCATACAAACAATATGAACAGCCAACTTGTTTTCCTAGAAGCAGTGTACAAGCAGACTTGCAATTAAGATACAAAAAGGTGTGTTCAAGGCTAGAGAAGTACTTTATGTGCTGCCTAAATTCCTTGGGAATGCTTATGAGAAAAAGCAACACCTGTTCCTGACCAGTAGTACCCCCAAAGGTGCATGGAGTAGGCTTGTCAGTACCACTGCTATTGGGAGAGACTGTCAAGTAGGTGGGGTAACAAGAGTCCCCGACCCCTGAAGCACCAGATTTTCTAAACTGATCAAAATTTGTGCCATATGTTACTATTATTTCTTCTACAGAACTTGCCTGGGATTTTTAGTTCAACTTGAAAACAGACAAACAATTATCAAAAAATCTGAACAAAGAATCTAAATTTCTGCAGTAAACTCCCTCCTTGGTGTTTATTTTTCTCCCAAGCTTTTGTGTAATGAAGCACACAATTTCTGTTCACTTACAACTATATAGAAATTACAGAAATATACCAAGCACTTGATCATACTTGGCAAATTAACAAAATCTAATTATGCATTTGGTTTTATCATGCTATAACACATGCTAACATGGAATAAATAATTGGTACTTCTTGTATCCATCTCAAAAGCAAAAGCTACAGCAAGTAATATGTAAAATTTAAAAGTGGGCAAGTGGAAAAAACACAGAAGTACTTAAGGTGCCTCCTAAGGTACAGAAAACTAAGACAGGGAGGATAGAAGTACACAAAGTATGATACACAATCAACCATTGCAGACATATTACATTGACTATTTTAATTTTATTATCCAGAAGAACAAGGTAATAAAGAAAGTAACAGAATGATAAAAGTAGCAAATATAGAATTAATAAAGATATAATTTAAACATGTTTTTTGTTTAATAAATTATGAAGGGTGGGGTTTTTAAATTTCTAAATCATATATAATTAACCATGGAGGCTATCACATGTACATAAATGCAGAAAAGATATTGACATATGTACATCTGTTATCTATGAAATGAGATGACATACTCACAGGAACACTTGATTACAACAGGTAAGATAAAAAGACCATAAACCCCTGCAGTGCTTCACAAAATAATCCATGACAGATGCTCACTGTGCAACACCACCAGGTGGGGGATACTGGAAAGAAGATGTTACTGGTTTTCTAACACAGCTGTTCCTGATTTTCTGGAAAAATCTGACCTCTTCAGGAAACACTCCAAAGCTGAAAAAGGTTTTGAATGAACAAAGGAAAGGGTAATACTGTGTTGAGGCACTCAAATATAACACTTTTTTAGGCAACAGGAAGAAGAACTGCATAGAAAGAAATATTTGGTAACACAATGATCAACTTTAGAGTTATAGAGAAAAGGGCTCATATGAATGCTAGGGATGTTCGGGGATAACACAAGAAAGGCTTTTAAGCCAGCTATTTACAATTGAAAATCTGTTAATTAATAGAAAGCCTGAAGGGATAACAAAGGATTGATGGCACTCCAGTAAAGGATGAAAGGCAGCACTTCCCTCTCAAGGAAAACTTTTTAGAGGTGTCATCAGCAGAGGACAACTGGCCAAAATTCACCATCCCCCTGCCTGCCCCCATTTTCTCCAGTGCCCCTATATGTTGTCATCTTATTGCAGGGGCTCCATACTGTTGTCTCCTTATCACAAAAGTTTCATACCTTCTTGGTGTTTCTTGAGGGCTGCTCTCCCAAGCACTGACACTTTCTTCTTCTCATAGCAGCCAACTGACTCCAGTTCCCTTCTCACCCAGCCACCCCACTCTTTTATAGCACTCTGCTTCTCATTGGTTACAGCTGTGGCCTGTTAAAGTCAGGCCTGTTCCTAATCTTTGATAATTGGCCCAGCTGCAACTCCTTAGGGGTAAGATTACTTTCTACACTATCTTTATTTTCTTATATTCTATCCCCCTACAACTATAACTCAGGCCAGTATTGCTCCTCCAGGAATCCTGCCAGCTTCCAGCCCAACAACATGGCAGAGAACAGATGAAAAAGACCCAGAAGGCAATTGGGAGGCTGTTCTGCCAGGGAGGGACCAAGTCAGAGTCTAAAAGTCCCTCTTCAATCATGGATCTCTGCCACACGAGGCAGTTAATTTACAGAAGACCCATGCTGTGAGTTGAGGGGAAAATGGTAGTGAGACGGGATTTAGGTTCCATTATGTCCCCTGCAGACATTCACTGAGAAGGAAATGCAGCAGGTGCTCCCACACCAAATCCCCACAGGTCAGTGAAGATGTGCATCCTTCCCCTGCAGTGCTGGCTGACTGCTCTTGGTCAGGAAAACACCAACCAGCACTCATCAGGATCCCAGGGACGGAAACAACAGGAACACCATGGCTGCATGAAATTGCCACCTTTAAGAGCAGGTTTTTTCCAGCACAGAAAGGTGGCCCTGGGAGGAGACCTTCTAGCTGCCTGCATGTGTTTGTGTGTTAAAAGGTACTGGAGAAAACACTTCAGCTGTCATTCAGCTCCCTGTCCTCTTCTCTGCAAATCCACAGATGTCCATCAGGAGTGGCCAATATGTCACTGCACAGGTGAGAGGTGCAGCTTCTCAGCCAAGCCAGAATGGGCAAATCTCATGTTTTATTTGGGAACCCAACACATATTGCGCTCTAGTGCAGAATTACAGCTCCAGTCCCTAAAATCTACAGCATGGACAGCAAACTGCCCCTATTTCATCACTGCCCTGCAATACCCTCGACACAAGCCCCTGCCTACATTTTCAGCAGTAGTGAAATTCTCTGCTTGCAGCTTTCTAACACGTATGTCACAGTTCTCCAGCTCTGTAAAACTTAAACAAAGGGGGCTACACTACCAGTCCCTCACATCTACATTTGTTGTTCCTTTTTTAAAATGCACAACTAAAAAATGCCTTTCCTTCTTTTTGAGCTCGTTTTTTGGTGTGAGGCAACCAACCTCAGATTGTGCTGCCCTTTGAATCAGCCCTTCTCATTGACCATCGAAGATGCAGCAGGCATGAAAGGTCACATCATCAGAACTCCTTATCTTTAATCAGACATCCATTTCCTCCTCTGCTTTAATCACTTTACATCTCATTTTACATCTTAGTAGTCTTTTTACCCCCTCCCTAATTTTTCTTTTCCTTTTTTCTGTTCCCTTATGTGACAGAAAGCTCATCTGCACACACAGAGGTACTACTATTTGTTTCTGTACCTATGTTATATAGGCCTGCACAGAGTTCTCAGAGAATAAATACCATGGAAAATAAATAAAATAAAATAATTTTTTAAAGTACATAATATAGCCCGCAGTATTTTACACTATATTTTTGAGGACAACCAAAGGAAGCTGAGACTAATCTTTGGTAATGAACAGAAAAGAAGCAGGAGATGAGAAGGGTCCAGTCAATAATCCTTGATGGGCTGGTGTATTGTAAAGATCTGAAGTGTCTTTTACAACTGAGTGAACCTGCCTACACTGCTCTTTTGAACTCTATCCTCCCACACACAGCAAAAGAAATGGAAGAGCAGTCTCACTGAGACCAAACAGTCTTTTAGCTCAGGATCATGAGCAACAGGACAAAGTGATCACACAGAGACACATTCCAGGGATATGGTCCCAGCTGGATGCAGATCAGCACTGTCCTGAATCACAGGCATATTGCCTGTGTGCTTTGACAGAGATTTTTTTCTGTGTTCAGAGACACATTTTTCTTCCCTTTTACTCTATTTCACTTTGTTTTCTGAACCCATGTAAATGGCTGGAGCATGCAATATCCTCGGCCACACTACACAGGAAGCATCTCCTCCCTTTGTTCTGAACCTGACATACATTAGCTTTGCTTGTTGCCTCTGACATCTGCTGAGAGACATCCTGAAACTGCTCACCTTTTCCACTTGTGCTTATCATATTCACTGCTCAATTCTCTCATTCCAAGGCTGGTAAGTCCAGCTTTATTTAATCACTTACTTGTGCAGAATTGCTTTCATACCTTTTTTTTTTCTTTATTATTCTGCATTGTACTTTCTGCAATTCTATTTATTCAGTGTCAAGATGTAGGGGGGACAGAACCATACAAGTTACAGGTTTCAGCAGCTCTGTCTGCTTTGTTTTTTAGTCTCACCCAATATTCTGTTTTTTGGACTACCACTAAGCACAGAGGCACTGTTTTTATGGAATTACCTCTTATAATTCAAAGAGTTTTTTTCTTGAATGGAAATAGAATGTTTAAGAACTCACTGCCACTCACATAAAGTTAGGATAATTCTTCCTTTTCAATGCACTCTTCAATATTTCATCTGCCATCCATCACCCTGTCACTCAATACTTTTAACCATATATTTCAAATTAGCATTAAATTGAGTAAACATCCTTCTTACTTGTTAATGTCACTTAGTGAGCTTGCATAACTTTGGTTATATTAAGCAGAAAATAAGCTTCCAAAACAAACAACAAATACCTGTTAGCTCAAGTAGCATTATTCCACCCTCCAGTAAGAGTTTACTCAGATGATTTATTACTCACACACTGCTGTAGCACAGTGCTCTAATACCTTAGTGCATTCCATTCTGCCTGGGTGCAATCCAGGTAGATTTTCTTTTCTCCCCTCCAGTTAAATTTGTTCAGACAGGCTCAAAAGAACAATAACAACATACTGTTTTTACACTATCCCATAAAGCTAAGAAGCATTCATGAGTATGATTTCAAGTATTCATAGATGCTTTGTCTTCCTTGTAATTGATTTGACTCTCTGCCTGCAATACACATCAGCAGCTGACACACCAGAAGATACAGCAAAGCAGCAGCATTATAGGTAGCAAAATAATACATTAGTGAAGAGCGAGGTGAGGTGAGTTAATGGATAGTTTTCCCTTCTTTGTTCCTCTATAAAGAAATATTTACCCTTCTAAAGAAATAAAAAGGGATCTAAAAGTCTGTGACTGAAGAGAATTTTTACCAATTGACTTATGAAATTGAAACTTTTTTTTTACATTTTCTCCCTGCTTATTCCTGATCCCAAGGCTAGGGGGATAAGGGCTTTATTTATCTGTTTATTTTCTTCTCCACACTTAGCAGCTTCTGGGAATATTTCAGGTTTTGAAGTAATAGGACCATGCCTAGGATGTTGGCAGCACAAGGCCAAGCTGTGGGCCCCTGGAATGCAAGCTGTCATGCTGGGCTGGTGCCACAGCCATGCAGTGGGGTGCAGCACAGGAGCAGCTGGGCAGGCACCTGGCAGTGCACACCCTTTTGGGACCATTCTTAAACCACCCAAAGAAGCAACTGCGAAGTAGAAGCAGAGAACCACACAGTGGTAAGAAAAATCAGTCAAAAATCAGTCTTGAGCAGGTTAGGAAATACAGTAAATTTCAACTCAATGAAAAATTAATTTGGGAAGCAGAGCACTGATTTATGTGCTGGATTGGTTTGTCCATGCAAACAGGAAGTCAAAGTCCCAACAGAACAAATCCCCGCTTGCTGTTTCTGCATGCACAAACTGGGCACCACATCACTGCAGCAGAGCATTCAAGATCCCAAGTCTGGAAGCCAATTCCCACAGGCAGACAGACCTAAATGATGTTTCATGGATGTGCAAAGTCACAGGCTGAGTTTGTCCAGGCAGCTGACCCAGAAACTGAGCACAGGCACACCGTTCTCTGGCACTCCTTGCTCACCACTGCAGCACAAAGACATGTGACAGGCAGAGGTGTCTAGAAGGCACCTGGATGGTACCCAGCCAGCTCTTCAGCCTGATGTGCACATCTTCTAAAAATATCAGTGGGCTTTTTTTTTTATTATACATTCACGCATCACAACATATTTTAGCTGTCGGACAAAAGCCAAAGTGCCCTGCTGCTAGCAGGCTGTGTCAAAATGGAAATGTGTTACACAAATTATTGAAGTGTTAAGTCATGCAGTATGTATGCTGTCCAAAATATTAAATGGTCAGAAAACTCTAGGGTACAAATATATGCATCTTTAATTTCAGGTTAAGATGCAGGTTCTGAACTTAGGGAAGAAGCTGACATATTTTTTACCAGCCTTCTACATCTCTAAATTCCTGCATCCATGTGCCAGGTGCCACCCCAATGGCTACTATGGATCATATAACAGGTCTAGTTTGCTGCACACTGTCCAGCTTCCATGGTAAGGAAAAGGAAGGAAGTCCTCAGAGAGGAGCTGTGGGCAGGCATAACCTGTGAGGGCCTCTGGCTGTAACCAGGACATCTGTGTATGTAAGAAATGCAATTTATGTCATAGTATATATAACAGGATATAAAACAATATCACTGTACTCACAACAGAGGCAGTGGCAGTACGCAGACCTTGCTGGACTAAGACATCTGAAACTCGGGTGAAAACTAAATGTCTGATGCTAGTGGTATCCATTTTTCACTAAGAGAATTTGTATTCATAAGTAGAGATTACAATGTTTACCCATTTTCTTTGTCCATTTGTGTTTCTGTACACTCCTAGGAAGCATCACCTTCTAACCAGCTTCCCTTTCTTCACACAGCACAGCAGAGAAGCAGAAGACAAAAGAATTGCAGAGCCATGGCAATTTTTGTATGGGCTGTCCAAATGTTACCTACTGCAACAGATATAACAAAACATAATATAAAATCACAGAAAAAATTAAGGTTTCTTGTCTTGATCTTAAAATGCCAGTCATGGAAAACAGAGCCATCATGGATATTCAGTGCCTACACCCACACAGGCAAAGTTAGGTATACACAAGAATAAAAGAGATTAGACCCCTAGAGGTGTGGATCAAATTCTGCTGTGGACTACCTTTAAGTAATTTCCCACATTCTTTTATGCTCAGAGTTCCTGCTTCTCATAAAACCTAGATTAGGGCAGCCTAACAGAGATATGCTCTTACTTCAGAAACAAAGTGGTTTGTGGTGTTTCATTTCGAAGGAAGACTAGTTTAAAAAACTGCAATATGGCACTCAACCCCTGAAATCCAGCTACCACATCTTTTAGACTCACTTAACTTCTTGCTTGTGATAGGCAAGAAACTATGGTTTATACAGGAAAAAAAATTGAAAAAGAAAAAAGGCATTTCACCTAAAGGTGAAAAGGACAGATAAAATTGGAATTAAATACCACAAAGATCTAAGAAACATAGTTTTCCTTAATATAAGGTTGAACTGGTAATAAGTGGCCTTGTAATGTTAAAAGTGCATCTTGATTTTAATATATTTGTTCTTTAACAGGCTGTGTAAATCAAAGGGCAGGAAAATGAACTATTTGCAAGTGAATAGGAAAAATAATTAATGGGACAGTGACAGTGAAATATCAGTAAGCCAAAATTGTCTACCCAAAAAAATTTACTACTTCTAATTGCTTCATTTAACCCTCCTAAAAAAAACAAAAAAAAAACAAACAAAAAAAAACCAACAAACCCAAAAGCAAATCAAAACCTAATGTGTAAGGTTAAAAGGCAGGCAATATTTTGCAGGTTGGTTACTAGAGAGGAAATGTGGAGACCAGAGTTGAAGTCGGGCTGAGCGATGACTAGCAGGGCACGAGGACAACCTGAAGAGCTTCTTGCTGCTCTGCACTTTTTTCCAAGATTGAAATTCATTCTCTGCCTTTCCTCTGGGTAATAAATATGTAAATACAACCTGGTGGCAGAAGTATAGAGTGTGGGAATTAAATAAGACTCGTGGTGAGAGCTGAAGGAGCTGGTTACAGAGCAGCCAGGCTATGCTAAATAACCTTTGCTCTCCCTGGGTATGGTCTAGTGCAGAACACTTTCTGATAAAACCTACTAAAACAGTACGTGCAGCCACAGCTTCACTCCTAATGTCCCAGCATAGATCAAAAAGAAGGATTCAACTAAGTCAATGATGGAGAAAAACTAATTTCATGGTAAAATAATTCTAAAATATATTTAAGGTACATTGGCAAGGCTACTTTAAAGGGAATCTGCATTACAAAACATGTAAGGGAATTGAAGACTATATTCTCATGTTCTTCTGCTGCTAAAAAAAAGTTATTCTTTATCACTTTCTGACTAGAGCATTTTATGTAAACAATTTTCTGAGAAGAATACTTCTTCCTTTATCCACTGTTTTGGTTTGGGTTTTATTTTTCAGACAGAATAGAAGGCACTGCTGCTTTTCCATCACCCAGAATTTCTACTTTTCTCTTAAAGAACATAGAAAAATAGGATGAAGAGAAAAATTGAAAATAACATTTAAACTTATGAAAAAGCAACTGCCTAAATGTGAATCTGTAACACCTGCCTGCGAGAAGTTACTTAGAAAAAATGTAAAATTATGTTTTCATTTTTATTTATGACAATATCAGGGGTCACTGCAGAAAACTTGTCAAAGCAGCTGCAGCTGAATTTTGCACATTTAGAAAGCGAGAAATGGAGGGTAGCTCTGGACTCCCTGCTGCAGCAAAAACATTTCCTGGAAACACAGCTTAATTTGTTAGCAAAAACAGAACAGCCAGGTTGTCAAACCTGTGCTTTTCTAAGCACAGAATATTCAATGTTTGAACAATACCTGTGATCCTGAAATGAGGAGCTTAATTTTTGACTGGAACACAGAGTACCTGAAAATAAATATCATTCCAGATCCTACAGTGCCAGTGTATTCACTACCAGGTAAAAAAACCCAGCAACCTATCAAATTGTTAGTACATGAGTATTTTATAAAGAAGTGTAGCATATTTTGTTTTCAAAAAACAGAATTGTAAGGGGGGAAAAAAGTGCTAAGACCAACAGACAAGAAACGCACATACATTTAACAGAGAGTTTAATCAAGGCATAACAGTGACATTCGAAGTCCAAATTTCTGATAATGCTCTTTTATGTCTGCTATGCCAAATTGCATTACAAAAATTACTTATCAAAAAAACATTTGAAATATACTCTTTTTCTCTCATTTATGTAACATGTAACTGGAGAAGCAAGTCCTTTAGCCAGAGAAAGTGAAATTATTTCAATTATATCACTTTTCTGTAATTATGAAGTTTTGCTATTATTTAATATGGTGCTACTAGATTTATCATAACTCAGATGTAACATCAAATTTTCATATCAGAGACAAAATGAAGTATTAATTTAATTTTCATCATTAAAAAGAAAAACAAAAGAAAAGCTGAAATGGATCACACATGGAAATAAGTGGTTTCATTTTCATTTCATGCATATTGTGAAATTAAATGGTAAAAAAATGGTGAAATATGACACCAATCAATCATAATTTCTTTAACACCTGTTACTGGCATGCAAAATGCATTTCATTGTATGAATTTCAAAGTAATTTACCAACCCATGGTCAGTTGCCCTACCAAGGCTCTGTTTGCTAAGAAAAAAAAGCTATGGAAGAAGACCATAACTGAAGGAGCATTGTTCTTCCCTTTCTTTTTAAAACTAATTTTACCCTACTATTGTCTTTTATAGACACAGGTCTGTAACAACAACAATTTAGCTGTTGCTTTCTGTATATCCTTTCTCACCCCAACAGCTGCTGGAAATACAAAGGAAATCCCATAAATGCCAGATTGTAGAGCATCTTGACACGTGTGGTGTGATCTGCACTGCAGCCAAGCCAGCTCTCATTTGATTCCTGACACTGATCCATGTCACCTGTCCAAGGAGTGCCACTGGTCACCACAGCAATACTGCTGAGAGCAAGCCCTACTTAAACTCCACAGCAGTAAAACACAATCAGCTCAGCCTGCAATATTCCCCACCTAGCCACAGACCTTTTTCTGCCAAGTTTTTCAGAAGAGAATTTTAAGAATACAGTTATTTTCACGCTTATAGTTAGGATTATTATTAGCTTCTTGGTTTTCTCACCTTGAAGGGATTTCCCAGGTGTTGACAGAGCCTTGCTCAAGCACTGTCTTAAGCCACAGACTGTGCTGCTGTCTTATCTGCTTCTGCCTATGTTCTGTATTCATTTCACCAGCTCCCCCTCTGGTCCCTGTTTGTTTTGCTAATGGACTTGCTGCCACGGCATCCATAAAAGCAATACTAATGTGATCAGGGAAATTCAAGTCCCCAAAATGCAATCTCAAAACATTTTGCTTTCTGTAATGGGTTGTTACTATAGCAAATCAGAAAGTTTGCTGCTGAGAAAATGCCCAGAACCAACAAAGAAATCCAAAAGGCAAAACTGGACACTGTAGCTTGAACACCAAACACATATTTGTGTGGGAATCTGAGGTGTTTGCTAAAAAAGAAATTAACTATGCTGCATTATTGTTTATTCTGCATTTTAATTAGTCGCTTCAGATAATGAGAACACACTGATAACCTTTTACAATTAGACTAATAAACTCCCTGTGCAAAGCACTTGAGTCCTATCCATTGTGGAGCATTACTTTTGTACCACACGACTGAGCTGAAATGTGGCTCTAGGCAAAGCAATTAATCTCAATTTATCCCAATTTCTCTCTAAGAAGTTATCCTGATACTCTTTTATCTCAGAGACACATTTAGCATTGGTAAATATTCTGAAGGTGAAATTTTCTATCAATGGTCTTCCAAGCACTAACCAACTGTCAGCCCAGGATGGCTGTTTTCAGTTCTCCTGTCACGCAGGAGGGATGACACAAGGCTCTTGCTAAAAACAGATGTGTTGCAAACAAAACATTTACACAGAGAAAATCACTATGTGCAGCCAAAGGAAGAAGGGAAAAACTTGCCAAAATGAATATTTTAAAAAATATTACGCTCTTCTAGGAAAATAACTGGGGGAAATTCCAGAGACTTGTACAGCCTTGTACATATTTTACCAAAACTCATTTTCTATTGTACCTCAGAGGCACATGATGATGATGATATTTCCACAGCTGAATTAACATGGCCAACATTCTGCAAAGTAAATAGGCTCCTATTGATTAAATTAAGCATGGGGTGAACTTAAGCTGTTATATCTGACTGTCAGTGAATGTTTTGCTGGCTGGGAATGTCCCAAAAGAGGAACTGAAGTGCTTGGAATCGATACTGTCCAAACCAATTTTTTTTCACTGTTATCAAGGACAACCCTGTAATTAAGAAGCAATTCCTTTAAACTGTCCAGCACAGTACACAAGTACATGACTGCCTAAGACAGCTTCTCAGAGACACAGTTTGCACCTTGCCTCATGGGTTTGAATAATGTTAGCACCCAAGCAGACTCTCAAGTGTATATAAAAGGCTGCACTGCAAATAAATTTTTGGTCCAAAGAAAAATGCCTTTCATATTTACATGACATCATCCTGAAGAACTCAGGGCATAAGCAGGTATCATCTTGAAGAAGTCAGGACATACTAGATAAATTACATAAAGCCAAGTTAGCCCGAGGTGTTAGGTTTGTAATAACCTGGTCCTTGCTACACTGCAGAACTATAGGCAATTTACTTTAATCCACAGAGATAACACTGGTTATAGATCTGCCTAATAACCACTGCAAAATTTTGGCCTGAGAGATGTTGTCTCAACATATTCCAAAAGCATATTCACCGATTCCTTCACATCAGTAACCATGATACATCCTCACAATGTGCCTGTTCCATCCATGGTTCCAACACAGAGCTCCTTCCCCACACCTGAGGTTTGCAGAAAATGGTGTCTGCTTGGCCTTATTGTATCTCCTCACTCTCTATTTACATCAAGGAGGGAAATAGTTTTCCCTGCCCAGAATTTGTAAGAATTCAAAAAGAAAAAAACTCCTGAAATTTAGATTACAGTAAGATGTAGAAATGGTTACTAATCAAAAGAAGAATCAAAAAGTTTACCTTGAACTTCTAAGAGAGAATTCATTAATTGAAGCACCTTAACACAGGCTTTTCTCTTTTATCCCTGTATTTTTTCCTTTGTTTGTTTATTTCTTTAGGGTTTTTTGTTTGTTTCAGATCTAGTTTATCCCTGTGAAACATGAACTGTTCTGTAAGCCGGCTTGAAATTTATGAGAATTTGGAGTTACAAGTAATTTCATTAGAAATAAACATTATAGTAGAATATAAGTAAGTTATAATGATGTTCAGCTAAACAGTTAAATAATGCTAAATAGTAAGGTAAAATTATATACAGTGCTTGAAAACAAGTCTATGACAAATGTTTGAATCTAACAAGTTTGTTCACAAGAGCTATTTATTAGAATTACCACCTGTCTTGGCAAAGACTATTCATTGTTTAGTAATTCCAGTAATTATACAGTTTAATTTCTAACAGTAAATGGCAAATTATTTGCAAATCATTTTTGACTTGTGTGCCTCTTGCTGAGAAGCTCTTTTCAAAATATTAGATAGATTGAAAAAACATGTATTTTAGAGGAGAAATTTGCCTATAAACCTGATGTATTTCTGTTGCATATCTCACACCCTGGAAGGGTGCACAGAAAGGACTTCTCAGAATGAGTAATAGAACACAGCAGCTTGGAAGAAATTAAGCACTGTAATTTTGCCTTTTTATTCATAATACTTCAATACCCTGCAGACCCACTGCTTCTCACCAAGCGTTTGAATAATGTGTGGTTCCTGAAGTCCTGCAGCTCCTTCATGGAACATTATCAACTTTGTAAAAAGGAAAGGGGCTCCAGGTAAAAAGCAATTGCTCAGGTGAGATGGTGCATTAAAAGTTATTTCAGCTGCAAGACAGAAAGGGTAAACTGTAGAAATGTTTTTTAACAAAGGAGATTGAACATCATGAAATCACATAGGACCTGTGAGATTGAGATGTTTACCATTTATCAGGCAAGATAAACAAGGCAAAGCAAACATTAGTTAGAGATCAGAACAGAAGACTAAGTTACTCCATGTTCAGAAAGCATTTTATGTGACCACTGTTCCACATCAATATTCAATAAGCTCCAGGGCAGGTCCCCAGCAAAGTAACAGTAAACTAAAGCAATGATTAGAGACAAATAATCCTAAACCAGTATTTATGGTTTATACAAGGCCTAATGATCATTTAACACTATGATTTGCCTAGGAATTGATGCAATGTGAGGAACAGAGCAATACACGATGAGTTTTTTAAACTGACAGTGTATATCCATTGCTGTAATTTCAGGATAATATCGAAGACATCGATCTTAAGGAAGCTTCGTTCCCTTGTTTTAATATTTGCTTTAGAAGTAAACACAGGATCAGAAACTTGGATTAAGATCAGGTAGAGTCTGCTTAGAGCTGATGATGTGCATGTTAATGAAGATGCAGAGCAATGTGGCTTCTTGTACCCTGCATTCCAAAGATGGTTTCACAGAGGACCAACAGCATCTATCTCCAACACATACACACACAAAGACCCTACAGAAAACCCCTCAGGTATGCATAGGCACAGGAGAGAAAACAAGATGCCTTCTGTTTCTAAGGCAGGAAGATTTGCTGGGCTTAAAGAACAGAGGGATAAGTCCAGGGAGCAGCACTGTGAGGAGAAGTTAATGGAGCTCTTGCTCCTGAATTGCCCTGATTTGTTACCCTGCAGCTGCCTTCTTAGGGAAGGGAATAAACAACTTGGACCAGAATATGGGAATGCACAATTGTTCCATCTTGTTTTAGTGATCCTAAACACTGCAGTTCCCTATGAGACCACTGTGCTGAGACACTTAAGGCAGTGTCTGTGCTGCTCAGCCGTTAGAATCCTGGATGCTGAGAATTTTAAACCTCCTGTGCTTAAAGGCACAGACCCACAAGAGAACACTGCATTGGACCTGAGGCTGTGGAGAAGGCTTCCAAAATTGATTGATAGCACTGGGATCCGAGTTTGTAGTTGGTTAGAAGTGTGTAATATCACAGGGTGGAAAACTTAAGAGTTTGGGGTTTTAGAATATAGAAATAAATATGAAGCAAGATGGAGGTTTTAGGATGGAGGCAGTTTATTCGTCTTTACCTTCTTCTTCCTTCTTCATCATGGGTTTGAGTGGTGTTTTTTAATTGGGCAGAAAAGTCTGCATTGTGGGCTTCGAGAGATCAGTTATTGGGTTAAAAGGGAAAATAATCTAGGTGTCCTTTCTTAATTTGATACTTTAGTCTTAAAAGGCCTTGTAACAAGAGATTGTTAGCCATTTTGTGCCTTGCTAATGAAAGGCTGCTGAACTCATGGTTGTGAGACTGTTTCACTGATAAGAAATAATAAATACCTCAGTCTGAACATGAACTATTGTCTCTGGTGCCTTCAATCCAGACCCAGAGAACTGATACTCAGGAGTCATGGGGAATGTATTGTACACATCATTCCCTCTGGCACTTGCATGCAGAGTGATCTGTACACACTTCAGAGGTTCTTCAAAGAGTGGGTTACTCAGAAATAGTGAAAATTTGTGTATGATATACAGATATCTCTGCTAAGATTGCTTGTACTGCTAGAAGTGTGCACAAGCAGACTTTGAGGCAATAAAGAAATTTAATTGGAGTTACATTAGTTAAAAGTGCTTATATATTTGGGGCTTGATGAAAATTTGGGAAAGGTTAGGATGACACAAGGAGACTCTAACACTAAAATTCTTTGCTAGCACCACTTCACATCTATCAG
Source organism: Molothrus aeneus (assembly GCF_037042795.1). Taxonomy (NCBI): domain Eukaryota; kingdom Metazoa; phylum Chordata; class Aves; order Passeriformes; family Icteridae; genus Molothrus; species Molothrus aeneus. Next base: position 76,349,138 of record NC_089647.1, on the reverse strand, counting down.
CTTTGTTTGGATTGAGCTCTTATCTTTTTAAAGAGAAGAGAATCAACTTAAAATCAGGTTAGGATTAGAAACCAACGGCTGTATGGAAGAACAAGCAATTCTTATTGCAAGCTTAGCAGGATAACTAGGAATGAAAGAGAACCCTTTACTCAACATGGGAAGATGCTATGGAGCCCTAGGGAGGAGAATCCATGAACTACTTGCATTCAAGAAAGGAAAATATTTTTAGAGTAACCCAGTAGACCAAAACATCATAAAGAAATGGATAAAGGTAACAAAGAATAAAATAGATATCCTTAGAACAAGGTGAATTTTTGCTTTTCCCTTTAAACTCTCTATTTGAAACAAGTAAAAGGAAACTGAAATAGCAACGATGAAACTTTTGAAGCAAGTATGTGAGGCAGAACCATGGACCCTACACTGAGAAAGTTCCATGTATAACTTTCTGATGTAGAAAAACAAAGCAGTAAATCAACATGAAAAATCCAAGTAAATAATCTTTTAGCAACCATAATGCCAGCTAACCCTTGCCCTTCTGAAATCTAATGCAGGTATTCTTCAACCAAAGGAAGATGCTGTATAAGACCAAAGATTTTTTTAATCTGCTTTTCTGTTCCTGACAGTGTCCAGTAGTGAAAGATCATAAAAATAGGCCAAGCTTGTAATGCTTTTTTCTTATCACAGTGGAGAGTTCAGTTCAGGGATTTCCTGATAAAGAGATAGTATCTTTGTGTTTAATAACCCTCAGCAGGTTTTTTTCTTCCTTTACCTTTTATTTTTGTTCAACACATGAAGACTTTTAGTGATACAGAAGCATTCTCTTGCCAAAAAAACCCAAAAATTCAATATTTCATTAATTAATGTGAAAAACTGTCTTAATGTGTTTATGTTGAACCTGACACCTGCTGACATTTAATAACTCCAAGTTCTTATATTACAAAAGGTAATGACAATCACGTCTCATATAAAACTTTTTTCAGCTAGAACATGGTTTTACAAATGCTTAAAAGATCCCTTTTCCTTGAAAACCTAGACAAAAAAATGGTGCAAGACAAGTAACAGTAGAATTTTTAATATATTAATTTCTTTCTTGTGCCTTATTCTAGGTGATTGCTTGGAACACAATCTTAAGTGTTTCCTGCATATTAGGTTCAGAGTCATGTTAAGACTTACATATTTATTGGCCACATCTTAATTCTATACCAATGGTTCGTCATTCTGCAAGCAAGAAACAAAAATGATAAGACATCCATGACTGCATGAACATGAAAGGACAGAACAGGAAAGCATGAGCAGCCCCAAAACTTCTAGCAGAGAGATAATGATCCAGGGGAGCTTGCAGAAAAGGAGAAAAAGCATGCCAAGGATGCCACCAGTTACTTCTCAATTCTTCCTGTACAAGCAAAAAGCTATTTAAGTTTCCCTGCTTGAACAGCATTTATATTTACAGTAACTTGTGAGACTTACTTTTTTAAGATAGAAAATACAGGTTTTATGAAGTCAGAACATTTGTCAAAGTTGTCAGGTTAGTTCTGTGGTATCTTGATATTCCTTCTGCAAATTTTGAGAGGCTACAAAAATAGCAGAGACCTTACACCTATATTGTAAAACCACAGCCATGTATTAAGTAGTCAATATGATCAAGTAGTTTTCTGTTTACAATTTCATAAAACAATTTGTTTTTTTAGTTCTCTCTCTATAATAAAACACATAAAAGGTCATTAAAAAGTTATGTAAAATAACATACCCATTCTCTCTGTAGTAGAATATCTTAGACTCCAATTTCTGATGACTTCCAAGTTCTCAAATATGAATCATAGATTTTTTTTCCCCTTTTTTCCCAGAAATATTAAGCATTTTTCATCACTTGATGAAAAATGTAAGAACACAAAACCCACAGGGAAAAACACCCATGAGCCTTTCTCAACAATAAAATGTATACAATCAGCAGACTTTTGCAACATTTCCAAATGTCAAGAATCCTTTTAGATACTTGAAGAACTAAAAACAAGTGCAAGTAAAGCAATTCATTTCTCAAACACTTTAGATTAAATATTCCTCTTTGCACAGTATCTTTTCTATTTGATTGTGGCAAAGTGTTAATTAATTCAGCACAACTGATTATCTATTGCAGCATCACAAAAGACAATCACACTGTACTTATGCATACACCTATGTTTCTTTTACAGAAGGAAAAACAGCACTGTCTAGATTTCTCAAATTCATATTGGGAAAATGAAAGCAATCAGAACCCACCCACTCAGCACTGGTTCCAGTACTGAAGAGAGACCAGCAAAGAGCCACTGATAAGATGAAGAGGCTGGAGCAGCTCTCCTCTGATGAGAGGCTGTTCAGCTGTAGAGAAGAGAAGGTTTGGAAGGTTTAGAGGATCTCATCAATGTATATAAATAAGGGGAAGGAATAAAATAGGAGGGAGCCTTCACTCCCTTCCCTGCTACTTCCATCCCTAGTAGTGGTTGGCACTAGATACTTAACAAAAGAATGGACCATCCTCATTCACAGAGCAATTCTCTCCCTCTGCCCAACCCTTCAGCAACCTTTCACCTTCCTGGAGATTAAGGTTCAGAGACACCCAGTTCCCATCATCATGCTTAACAGTCTCAGATGGAAGTATCCATTAATTTGTCTAATTGCTTTTGAACCCATTCAAACTTTAACACTATTGCAGCAATGAACCCTGCAATATAATTCTGTACATAATGATGAACTACTTCTCTTCATTTGTCTTAAAGCTACTGCTTGATCATTTCACTGGATATGGCCTTGCTTTTGTATTATGAGAAAAAGCAAATAATAACTCCTTCTTCACCTTCTCCATTATATGAATGATCGTGTATACTTCACTCTTAATTCTTCTGCATTGTTCTTTTTCTAAACTGAAAAATTCTTTGAAGTCTCTTTACATAGAAAGTGTTCCTCCTCTCTTATGCAAGACCTCTTGGACTTGTACAAGAGCATGATGCTTTTCACTTATGCTTTCTTCTCCTCTCATGATCATTTCCTAACATTATCAAAACCTTCCTACAATTCCTCCTTTTCAGGCTGAAGAATGCAATTTACTCTGTGTGCAGAATCTGTTCCATCCTTTATATAATGCTATTACATCCTTCTTGAAGGTGGGAGACAAGACCTCTACATCCAAGTAAAAGCTATGCACTGTAACACAATGGCATTTTAGCTTTTCAAAAGCTGATGCTACCTGAACTATTATTCTGTTTTTATCCTAGATTCTAAAATTCAAACTTTTTCTACATTAAAGTAGAAAACTTATGAAAAATGGCCCATACCAAGGGAGAGAGAAAACAAATTTGAATTTCAATCCAATCAATAGACAGCTTTTTAAACAAATCTTGAAACAGAGTGAAGATGTTCCTCTGACAAATACCAGCCAAAAGGATCATAAAATCTAATAAAAAGTCAATTCCACCTTGAAGAAATGTATGTTTGTGCTGGACCATTTATTACCATTAAATGGTGCACTGGCAGATAGATTGTTTTAAGCCAGCCATTAGCCTTGCCACACACAAGCCTAGCTCTCCTCAGTCTCTTGACTTTGCCCATGTGCCACACACAAACAAACAGTTATCTGGATAACAAAACTAGCACTGAAACAACAGACACTACAACTGAAGCCTAATTATTCCATCAGCACTCATCTGCAGAGTATCATGTTTTGTGGGCAAACTCAGGCTGTGAGTTTTAGAAGGATTTTTCTTTTCTTGAATGTTTCTCGGATTAGAAGGATTTTTAGAAGGATTTTTAGAAGGATTTTTCTTTTCTTGAAGTCTTTCTCTGCTGTACCAAATTGCATAACTTTCATGTTTTGGAATGGATCTCTCTAGCAGGCAGTTATGTTCTTCCACCATGGACATTTCCTTAGCCACTTCCACCAGATGACTTGACTTCAAGTCTCGGACAAATTCCTCCTGAACTTGTTCAAGCCTGGCCCAGAGATGATGATGTGAGCAGCTCCATCCTGGGCACATCTCATGTGCACTGTCTCTCACAACTCCTGTGAGCTCATGGCACACTGCAGTCATCATCTGCACAGAATTGAGCTAGCTCTATCTCTATGCTAAGATAGAGCAGTGTATTTTGCAAGCACTCCTCCTGCTTCTTTGGAGTCTCCAGTAATTTCCTTTCCTCAAACCATAGAAGGAAGACTGTACTGCCCCTTGAGACAACAGGGAAAAGGACAAGTAAGTACTTCAGACAAGAACTCAGAAGAATGAGGAACGTGAACAAAATAAATACATAGAACAGAAATTTAAAAAAAAAAAAAAACAGGATAGAAGGGAATGCAAAATGGCAGTGAAAAGAGAGTATGAAGATAAACAGAGCAGAGAAGGTGGGAAATAAAAGGACAAGCTTAAAAAAAACCTACAGAAAAAAAAACCATTGACACTAACATTTAGAGTTCAGAGTATAACATCAGGGAGAAAAAAGAAAGCTATCATGGGCCCCAAGAAAAGGGTTATGAGTGGAATTATGCTGACTGTAGAGTAATTCTTCACAAAGTCAGCTCTGTTCTATCAGGAGGTTTGCATTCTTTGTTGATCTCTCTGGGATCGTCTATCATTTTCTAGCAATGGTATCTAAATAAGGGAGATTCTCCTGACTTGGCTACAAAAAGAAAATGCCTGAGTGAAGTCACTTTAAACCCCACTCCATTGTCAGTTTAGATCTCTACTATCTTCATGGAGGAAGTCTAAAGATATGTCATTCTCTTCATCCAGATGCATGCTGCAAAAAATCCCTAAACACCAGAAATGATCCATCAAGGGGAAGGAAAGGAGAATCCACAGAGATTCAGCATATTCAGACTTCTAAATCTGGACATCTAGAATGCTAAACACAAAAAGGATGCTAAAGTTTCAAGTCCACTAAGTATGGTGGACTTCAAGTATGAGAAAAGAAACCCTACTTAAACAATGTTGTCATCTCTTTGTTAAATGCACTATGTAATTACATGATCATGTACTCTTCCATTAAATTACATAAAGGACAGACAAATCTGAGAATGTCAGTTATACTTGTCTACAAAATCAGCCATATGGATCTCTTTATTTCTGCTGTCACAGAAGTTAGATAGTGAGTAATGACTGAGAGAGAAGACTTGAAAATAAAAGCAGATTCAGTGTGGTTTATACTCTCCAGAACTGGAAAACTGTGCAATCTCTAACACTGCTGTGTGACTCCTGTATGACAGTGATCAAGGCTCCTCTTTGAAGATAATCATGAAGATCCAAGCTCTTCTCCACCAGTTAGGTCAGGTCTCTACATCAGATGATCCAGCGGTCTCCATGAGATGCCTTTCTACATCTTTACTACACCCAGTTTGACTGCTTGAGGTCTGATGCATTATTTAATATATCCAAATAGCTATAACTGCCATTGATACAAAAACACAGCAAGATATTACTAAATAAAAATGTCCAGCTCCAGAGTTCCCTAATTCCTCTGGCCAAAATTATTTATTACAACGTCTGTGCCTTATTTCCTCATATGTGTGCAGTGATTACAGCACCACCTCACTGCACAGGGATGCTCTAAAGATTGGTTGCAAAGATCTAAGAGGTTGCTGTAATCAGGGAGGAGATGGTGTTTTTTCTAATGTGCCTTTGATAACCTGACATCTTACAGCGAGGGCTACAAAGAACAGCTCAGGGAAATGAAAAGATTGTATCTGCTGTAGGATGCATCTATCGTACATAAATGATGCACAAGAATGCACAATGAACATGAGCATACAGCAAGTGCCTGTTCCCTCAAGACTAACCCTCTGGGATAAAAGATGGGAATTTCTGCTGTTGACAAGATGTTTGGGGAGTCATCATATTTTCAAGAACGATTTCTTAAAATGTTTTAAAACTTCTTTTCCATTAAAAAGAATGATAAAGAATCATATCTGTGTTTCTAAATACCCACTATAAACAAGGTAAAAAGTAAAAAAAATTACCAATATATCATTTCTGATAAGAAGAAAAATATAATTCCTTACCTACCTGCAGAGGGGAGAAAATAAACCCAAACGGATTTATAAACATGAGCAATTCAGACTGATTTCATATCTCCCTAACCCACAGAAGTCATCCACAAGTGAAAAAAACGTCTGTTATAAAACCAAATGCCCTATGAATGGCTCTTTAAATAGAACACTGCATGGCTTAAGCACCTACATTTCATGAAAATAAATAATTCCTTCAGTGATTGCAGATTTGTTATTACTTTCTGAAAACTACAGACATAAAACTCCACAGAAGTGAATACACAACGCAGTGAGTCATCTGAGAAACAAATTAGTTCCATTTAATTCTTCAAGGTTACTTTAAAAATTAAGTCTAATGAGATGTCTGAGTCATTAAAGCTAGAAACATCAAAGGAATACATTCTGTTCATAAATTTTCGTGATTTTGAGTTATATAAAATTGTGTCCAGTTTTCTGGACTTTTTCCAAATTTGTTTCCCAAGTGTCTGCAAGCAGGTGATCACAGAAGCGTGTACAGTGTATTTTGAAAGACATTAATAATTTCTATGCTCTGACTAGGATACAAAAACAGTTACACAAATTTGTGTCTCTCAGGGCAGCAAGAGTGTAACCAATGACAGATCCAAGAAGAGAGACCTTAAACATCACGCGTGCAGGAATGCTGCGTAACTTGCAAATAACAAACAGTACCCTGAAAAACAGATTATCTGAAGATGGTTACCCTCTACCATTGCTTTCTGAGGAGTGTCAAATCTTTCTCAAAGCTGGGCTACACAGCATTTGCACGGAGGAAGGGGAGAATATGCTCCCCAACTTCCAAATCACGCTTCTCGTTGGAAAGCGCGCGTCGCCTCCACCGCTCCATATGGAAGTAAGAGCGGCTGAAAGCGCTCGTGCCACATGTAGCTAGGTCAGATGGCTGGCTGTGATTAAACTCCGCCTCAGCTTACTGACCTGCATAAATTCCATGACATACGGAACAGGATGATAAATTCTCACCCAAGAATACCAACCACACGCTCTCTAATAGCTGGATGATGTAGAGTGATTCAGTGTTACTCCTGGGACTCTTTTAAAAGATAATCTTAGTCATGGCTTCTGTGTTGATTTGGACAGAATAGCTCGCTAATTTACCACTGGGATTGTGAAAGGCACCAGAAATGTTTGTGATAAATGACTGCAAAGGAAAAGCAACCTCAGAAAACCTTGAGAAGTATTCTCTCCTATTCAAAATTACCTTGTTAATTTTACTTTAAAATATTTTAATCCATGTCATGGACAATTTGTTTTATGCCATAGAGAATGTGCCAGTGATGCTGACTAATTCCCCTGTAAATATCAGGTGATCCTAGTTCAGCACTTCACAGCACAGAATTATTCTGAAGACTAGAAAAATAGGCTTTCCAGACTTTTATTCCTTAATCTCTTTCTTTCCAGTATGCACTATACCATCTGCCATCACTAAAGCACAGTAGTCCACTTTTCAATACATAAAGAAATTTGAGCCCAGCACATATCCAGATCAGTATCCATTTCTTCATTTATTCTTATTTGTTGGATCTATTTTTAGATCTTCCTACTGAAGGTATCATGATTTTATAAAGGATTTCTGCTTAAGCATAGTACTGTTGGGCTCTTTTTAAGGAGAATTAGGGTGTAACTTACTAGAATCTTTTTCCTTTTATCTAGTTACACATATTACACCAAAAAATCAGTCATTAATATCTTTTTACTCATTTTATATATATTTATATTTCAGAAGTGGTAGAGTGGTATAGAATTCCAGTGAGACTTGGATGTAGAGATGAAATGTTGATATCCGCTTAAAAGATTTCAAAACAACATTTGAGCTGATTTGTAGTATGTCCACTTCCACTTAATCTATTCAATTACTTCCATAAGGTAATTACGAACACAAGCTCCTAAAATAATTTGAAGATTGCATCTTCTATTATATACTACTGGCTAGATAAATTAGCACTAAATATCAGTGACTAATACTGCTGGGACAAACTTCATAATTAAAAGAATATTAAGAATTGAAAAATTAAAGCATTAGCATTTCCTGTACTCTGGTATTGATGCAATTGTTAATAAACTTTTGCTTTTACATGCAAGTCTGTTTCTTTGAAAATAATGAGTCAGCAGTGCCCTGGCAGCCAGGAGGACCAACCATGTCCTTGGGAGCATCAGGCACAGCATCATCATCAGCTGGGCAAGGGAAAGGATTGTCCTGCTCTGCTCTGTGCTGGGGCAGCCTCACCTCGAGTGCTGGGGGCAGTTTTGGGTGCCACAACATAGGAAAGCCATGAAGAGAGCATCCAGAAGAGACCATCAGAGAGCATCCAGAAGAGGGCAATAAGGATGGTGAAGGGGCTGGAGGGGAAGCAGTACAAGGAGTGGCTGAGGTCACTTGGTCTGTTTAGCCTGGAGAAGAGAAGCCTGAGGGCAGACCTCATTGTGGTCCTCAATATCCTCGTGAGGGGAAGAGGAGGAACAGGCACTGATGTCTTCTCTGTGATGAGCAGAGATAGGACTCAGCACGAAGCTGAGTCAGGGGAAATTTAGCTTGGATATCAGGAGAAAGTTTTTTACCCAACGGTTGTTGAGCACTGGAACAGGCTCCCCAAGGAAGTGATCACAGCACCAAGACTCAGTTCAAGAAGTTTGGAGCATGCTTCCAGATATAGTGTTATCCTTGGGGTGTATGGCAAAGGACCAGGAGTTGGACTTGATGAGGACCCTCCTAACTCAGCACATTCTATGATTCTATGAACATTCTAAATGCAACATACACAGACCAGGAAAATAATCAGAAATTCTACAGCAGGTAGATCCAAAGAAGCATTTAGAGGACTTTGGTGCACAAATAAGGAATGTGATGCCACCTCCACTCTTCATACTCTCCCTAAATTCACTATTCCCATGGTCTTTCATGATACCAGTTTCCTAAGTATCTTTAGGGTATGTTGTGCATGGGTTTGGTTGTTTCCAGAACTGAGCAACTGGCAACCCATCTGATTACACCAGATTTGAAGCCAGGGAACTACAGAACACAATGCAAGAGCTCCCTGAGAAGCCAGTCACATCATCTTACTCAGTACCGAATTCACATGACCATCCCCAAACCAGAATTAATAATTTTCATTTTAAAACTGAGCTGCTGTAAGAAAATTTTCCTCACTTATGAGCCTTCCATGCCCACGTCTAGCCACAGGCTGCCAAATAGAAATTCATGCATCTTACTGCTCTGAAAGCTCTGCACAACCCCAGGTTAGACTGAAAAGGCCAACTCTTCCCAGTACTCTTGAGACTTGGCTAACAAAGCCAAGAACTAGGGGAGAAGGGGATGTTTGGGAATAACAGGCTGGGGCAGGATAGGTCCTGTAGGAGGGGCCTGTGAAAGAGGTCAGGGACTGCCCTGTGCTGGTCACAGCCACATCAGCAGCTGACAAAACAGACCTGTCACCTCCCATAACTATTAATCTTATTTCTTGATACTGGAATCAGAAATTACAAGTTAATATAAATCAGCAATAATTTCCCAGTTCATGACTGGTTTTGCTCATGATGAGGAGGTAAAGGCTCTCCTTTAGTGTGTTCATCTGCACCTTGGATGATGTTCAGCTTCTGTGCCTGCAGAATTGTATGAACAAGTGAGATGAGAAGAAAACCTTTTTTCAAGGCTTTGATGGATGACATTAGGTTATGGAGTCAGAACACCAAATTACTGTTAAAAGTGCCTTCTATTTCTGAATTAATTTAGATACTCCTGTAAGTTTCTTCATATAAATTACATACTTTTGGATAGTAAGAAATACAGCAACCAGCCTGTGGAACAGTGGCACCAGAATTTACTGTGCTGTTACATGAAAGGCACTGAGGATATCAATTCCTCAGGCTTCTGGGCACAGAGTGAATCTCCATTTAAGATCCATAAGGAACCACAGGGACCCATAACCTTCCACATAACATGTCATACACACAATTTTCCACTCAGCTACAGTTCTCCACAGCTGGCCTTCCAATTTTATCCTTTCAAGACAAGTTGAAAAATATGAATTCAGTACAATGAAAGTCCAAAGCTCTCTACCTCCTGGTTTAACATTTCTATCAAATAACAAGCACTGTGTTCCTTTCCACGAGTTTTTTCCATAAGTTTTCTACTTCTACATTTCCTCTATGCCATTTTTGAAGCTTTATTTTCCACAAACTTTCTTTTACAATGTATTTGGGTAGAGAGGCTGGAGAGTAATCTCACCTCCTCTCCTAACCATTTTTAACATTGCTCTGACTGGTACTAATAGCACAGCACCAGCATTTTCAGGCTCCTATCACAGTGATTTCCAGATCTCTTTTCTGAGGGCTAATGGATAATTTACAGTCCATCACTGTGTTAGCAGCAACATTTTTATCCCCTTTATGCTGCTTTGAATTTATTGCTACAATTTTAATTCTTGCATTATTGCACAGTCACTGAGTATCATGAGATTCTCCAGTAATTCTTTAGTTTTAAAGTTTTAATTATTCAATGCTACAGAATTATGTCTTGTTTACGACTATTTGTTATTTTTCCAGATTCAGAAATATGTTGAATAGCATATATTCAATGAGATTCCAGTTAGAGCTCAATCATAATCTGCTGCCAGATTTGTGATAACCTCCCCCAACAAAGAAATATCATGTTCACTCCATACACTGTCTCACTGCCAAACTGAGTTTACTAACAAAACTTAGCTCAACATACTCCTACTCAATGAAATAATGATGCTATCTCAAACACCCTAAAGCCTCAAAAAATTAATAAGTGGAAAAATGGAAATCAGAATGTCTAGAAGATGAAGAAAGACAAGGGATGACCGTATTCCAGGGATTGCCATGACTCCCCAGACCTCTTCAGCTGATCCTCCTCCTTTCTCCAAGTGCTCTCTCAAACAGGAGTTAATACTCCAGACAGCACCTATGTGAACAACTGGGTACTGCTTTGAGAAAGTTTCAATTTTCATGCTGAAATACTTGGGTTGAACTGGAGTGCCATGACTAGCATCTAACCCAGCAGCAAGAGCAGTAATTTTCCTCTACCCCCTCACACAATCCTTTGGCATCAGTTCCAGCATGTCTTTTCATAGGCTGATTCAACTCACTAGTCAGAAAGAGGTTTTACCTATTTCACTAGCCTAGTTTCTTTCCAAGCTACTGAGTTTAACTCTCAGGCAAAGCAGTGAGGGGAACACCACAGACACTGAGTGGGAGCACAGCCCCCACTTCCTTTGATATGCATTCTTCCTGTCCACACAACCCCACACCATCAGGGCAGGGCATAGAGGAAGTTGCAAGAGCAACTCTCTCTCCCCCTCCCACGACACACTACATTTTACTTCCAACACAAGAGACAAATATACTCACTCAAAACAAAAAGCTTCCTTTTTAAACTTCACTGGATTACCAGAAAATAAATGTTTTTTTTAAATCATATTAATAAATGTCAAGATCATATCTAGAATTACTACATCAAATTAGCAATACAAAATTATCATTTATTCCTCTAGGAAATATTAATTGCCTGTAAATTCCCAAAGACACAGAATACTAATAATATCACTGCTAATGTGCATGTACTTTAATTAATCTATAAACAAGCCTCTGGTCTTGAGACTGAAACGTCCACTCAGTATTCCAGAGAAGCTCTTACAAGGTATTGTGATCAGAATATTATTTTTCTATTGTTTTATAACAATTCTTGGCCATTACTTAGTGCCTAAGATCTGGGCATTTCAAAGTGAATTTATACTCATCATCCAATCTGATCATAATAAGAGCTAGATGGAGGCAAAGCTTCGAGTGATTAAGGCTGCTAGAAAAAGTAATTTTTTCACTTGACTGAATGCATTCAACATCTAATTCCTCTCCAGAACCATCATCTGATGGTTACCAGCTAAAACCATGATATCAGATACCCCAATCCCAACTTAATCACTTCCTTATCAGGTGGGACACAGGCAAATCTGCTCAAAACCAGAGTGACTGTGCTCCAACTTTCTAGTGCAGCTGTCCAAGCATTAGTGCCTTCTGCTACTCCATGACATTGTGTTAGTCACATTCAGTGGCTGATGCTGCTCCAAGGTGTGCAAATTAAGTAACCACTAATTCATCCTGCTCTCAGCAACCAGGCTGTGGTGCAGCTAAATCTCCCAGAAACGTGCAGTCAATTGTTATTAGATTATTAGTAGAGCCTCCCTGACCTTTGCTGTCGTGAAATTAAGCTGCTCAGGGACTGAAATAAGCATCTCATTTAGGTGCACAGTAGTAATTTCATCTTAAAGTATAATGCCTGTAAGCCATTTATAAGTATTTCCTAAGGTATCTGAGACTGTTACCTAGTAGTTGACATTTCCAAATTACACATTTCCTGAACTATTCCATATGGGTTAAAATGGCATCTAATTCAGCTTTTCATGCTCTTAGCTACATGGAACTTACCCTCCCTAATGTTACAAAACTTTGTGCACAAGTTATTCAATCCACCTTGTAGGGAGTTGTTAAGTGTTTCCCTCAAATGCCTACAATAACTATGTTGTCCACAACAGGCAGTAGTGTTCAAAATAAAAATCATTTAACTGCTGAAGCACATTAAGTTGTCTCTCATCTGTGCATATGCAGATTTGCTGGAAGGAGGAATTATTTACTGTTTTCTGACAGCCTTTAAATTTGCAGTAGGCAGCTTTTAGCACCCCACAGAATCTGATCATCAAGGTTTTAGGACTCATTTAATCTGAAGATAATGCTTGGTTCTCTATATTGTGTTCACCTATGTAAGTAAAAAAGTTAGAGAAACACAGTTTGACAATTACCTAATTTCTACCCAAATTCTACAGAAATAGTGTAAAAAATTGCCTGAATCCCTGCAACAGACATTACGAACCATATGAAGTGAAAAAAATGCCTGTTTCACCTATAAAATAACAAAATATTATTAACCACATTAACATAAGACTTGGTTTATGACCTACCTCCTTGAAATACACCATCATTTTGTGTTTCCATTTTGTGTTGCCACACTGCTATATGAGAATCTTTAAAATGAAGAGAGGAGTTTAAGGGATGATGCAATATCTTAGGAAAGCCATCATTACTCCAGTTGTGAAGTCTCTTTTAGGGCTCTGAAGCACTAGGTGGGGTATGATGCTGCCAAGTGAACTCTACTAGAAACAGACTTGTTCCCCACTTCTCTTGCATAGGGGAAGGAGGATGTGGAGATTGTTTTCCTGATGTTTTCTAATGACTGCTTCCTCCTTTGCCAGGTATGGTCAGCAACTGAGCTTCACTGATACTGGAGAGACCCCAACAGTCTCCTTTACCTCTTATCATGACCTGTGATGCTGGTAACCCATAACATGTGAACAGACTGCGCACCACTCAACCAGAAGATGACAGTACCATGGCCAAGCTCAGTTTTGAACAAGTACTTAAATCTTAAAGTCTGTCAACAGAAACAGCTGAGGTGAAAGACTAAAGAAAAATACAAATATTTTTGATTTTTATAGGAGATCAAAATGGAAACCTACGCAGCTGCTATTCCAAGGAACATAAAGAAGGAAAGAGAAGAACGAAGATCGGTAGGTGCTTCCTACTTGCCTCCCTCCCCCAGAAACAACCACAATAACAATGAAAATAGGTCTTTATCTGCCTTGCTCCCTCCTCCTACACATCCCAGGAAGGGGTTTGATGGAGCGGCATGGACAGCAAAACAATTTTAAAGCCTGGACTTACATGAACCAGGCCCATCTCATCCAGACTTCAACCGGAACAGGAATTGCACTCAGCCATCTGTGCTCTCTACCCAGTTGCAACAATCTCTGACATGCAAATGCAGCATCCTGTGGCTCATATTAGCAAGATCAGAAAATAATTTGCCTTATAGTTGAGACTGAAAGAGATGAAACTGCTTTTCTGCTCTCATAATGAACCTGTCAGTAACTCCAAGACTCGTATGTAACAACTGGCAAGGGTAAATGGCCAAAGGTTTCAATGGATATGAAACTTGGCAGAAGGTCAACAGACATGTGGTCCCATCCAAGAGCAGACTGCAGGAAGAAAAAATAAAATCAGGAGGACTAGTAGACCTGAGCTTTAGAAGAACAGTGAGAGAGTAAAATCAGATCATCTTTGCCTGACACAGTCCCTAATTGAGATTTAGATGTATGCACAACAGGTGTGTTGTTAAATATACATGAATTAATAAAGGTGCTGCCTGCCATTTGAAGTGGCACTACAGCATCTGTCCCAGCTCCTGCCTGAGGCTCGAGAGTAACCTAGAACCATTAGACACACTGGACTGTGGGGAGGAATACTCAGCTCTAGTGTGCTTGGCAGACATTTCCAAGTATCCCTCTTGTTGATAAACCAGTAAAATGTACTTGATGTAAGTAACTAACTATTTCTCCCTGGTGTCTCTGCAGTGTAACTGTAATGCAGAAATGGCAGCAAACAGATGTCACAGGAACCAAGAAATGCTGGGGCTTAAATAAGTGTTCAGCACTATTCTCATACACAACTACAGTGGAACATAGAAACCTGTGAACTGCCCATGCCCAACAGGACAACTCCTATAAAAGCATTTCCAGAAACAAGACAGATAGTTGGTGAAGCCTGCAAGGACAGTGAGGCCAAGGAAGTAGGAAGCCAATTCCCTGCAGCCGAGAGATCGTGTCTTTATGGTCACTAAACCAACAGTATTGAGCCAAATCTACTCTAGTCCTCTAACAGAAAAAAATAATCAGAAACCAAAACTGAAACTTTACCTAGTAATAGAATCATAATATTATTTAGGTTGGGAAAGACCTTTCAGATTGAATCCAACTGCAAGGATCCTGCACAAAACTTAAAAGTGTCCAAAATCATCTTGAAAGGTTATCCAATCATGCCAAAACTGGAATGCTTTAGCATCCTCCCTTCAACTTTTTGCCATTTTTACTTATTTCCATCCCGGGCAAATATATGACCTGTAAGCATTGAATAAAGGCTTTAATCCAAATTTCCATCAGAGTTCAATGAATCATTTATTGAACAGCAGTTGTTATTAGCTTTTGATATTAGGAATCCTACAAGTCAGTGTCCAGCCTGGATTCAATTTTCAAAAAAAAATTTAATGAACAAGTACAGTGTGTGTCACAAAGCAATAAGATAAGCCTAACCTTTTAATCTCCAGGCTTTGTATTAATTAGTCAACACCATGACTTGAGATTGTTTTTCCTATGAGAACCTAAAAAGAGAGTATGAACCACCACTCGCGGTAAGAAACCTTCTGATTAGAAATACCATAGCTACTTTTGTAAACATGCTGCATTCAGACTGTGTAAGGACCTAGTGATCACTGTGTACACATCATACTTCTCAGAAAACCTTTAAAAATGTTGTGCCTCAAAAATAAAAGTACTCTAATTAGCTTCCATCCTTAGACAACCTAGCCAGAGAAAAAGAAACATTTTACACAAAGCAGAGAAGAATCTTCTTCCCTGTTGCAGGAGGAAAGGAGAAGGGAGGATTTTTACCAGCTTGAGCCAGAGAAACTTTATCTTGTTGATAAGTTTAGCATGGTAAAACTCATATCACTGAAGTGATTGTCCTATCATTGCATCATTATATTCTGAACCAGCTAGTCATGCAAACATGACAGGGCTTCAAATGCACTGACAGTATTGCAGACAAGCAAAATTTAAATATGCATGAGTTGAATCAAGTACTCATTTACAGGATCATTTGGAAACAACAATCAGCAACACAGATCCCTTGCAGTTTTGGGGTTTTTTAAATTTGAACGTGTTGGATAAAACTTCACATAAAAATGTATGTACTCTTCTCCTGCATTAATTTTGAAGGATGAAAAGGATAAGAAAAATTAGCATTGGTAATCACACACAAACAGATCTGACATGATTTTATTTGAACAAAAAATAGATTATTCAAAGTAGCACAAACAGCAGGTCTGAGATGGATTAGTGGTAAGTAATCCTCCCAATACTTCCTTGTAACAGCTGATTACATTGTTTGCAAAACTGCAGGGAAGTTGTCCTCTATTTTTCTAAGAAATACTCATTGTAATTCAGTTTGTAACCATCCAACTAGACTGGGCATCTTATTGCCCCCATTAGAGCTGTTATGAGGAGGCACTTTTTATTCCTTCTGCTGAAGGGACCAGTACTTCAGTTACTGTGATATTTGAGATGGGCCTGCATTACCAGCTGAACAAAATAGGTAATCATAAATGCTGGAATCTTTTTGGGTTATGTTGGAAGATACCCTACAGAGCTATGGTGCAGTTATTCCGAGTTGCTTTCTTGGGGAATTTAGTCATTTCAGGATTTGGTTTGATGGAGTAAAAGCTCAACAGTCTGCATTTGTTCACAGCAGGCCAAGCTGTACTGATCCAACAAAATACTAGCAGTGATTTGTTTTCTGCTAATATCATTTTTTTTAATCCACAGCATAGCTAGAGACCTTCAACATGGGGGTCCTGTGAGTCCCATAAAAGCCTTCAGCAAACTGTGATGTCTTTGCAATTTTTTTCCTTAAAAAACTGCGTAGTTTGTAAAGACAGGTAAGATACTAAGGTGCAACCTTTTGAGTGATTAAATGCCTCTTCACGAGTCCAATAACCAACTGCAACAATTTTCTGTAGGTTTGCTCAATCTCTTGTGGTGCAGGTGTAACAGCAGTTCTCATTCCATAAGTCTATGTCATTTATCACTGCTGTCCTTTGTTCCTAAAAGATCTGAAAAGATGAGGGATTTCTACAATCTCATTGGTACAACCAATGATACACACTTCAGAATGCAGGAAGAAAATTATTTATCATTTTTGCCTTTTTTCCCCCTGAATCAACATTAACATTTTTCTACCTCTTTCTAGTCATAAGCCTGTAACACAGTAGTAATTTCTCTTGATCTGAATGCTTCTTAGAATAAAAACCTCATTGCTTCCCTCCATTTCCTAGCTAGAGATACCTTCTCTGGTGCCCTTTCCCCTACTCTTTCTAAACGAACTCCCAATTTCCTGTCTGTATCTTCCTCCCAGACAATTTTAAATACAGTTTCCCTCAGCTCTGGGAAATTAGCCCTTTTGATAGAAGCTTGTGATTGGACTTGTGCTCTATTTTCCTACACTAAACATAATCAGATCACAATTACTAATCCCTAGGCAACCATCAGCTTCTAATCCAGTGGTTATTTCATTTTTATCCATCAAAAGGAAACCCAGAATTGACTTATCATATATTCAGTGCAATACCTTTTTGCTTTAGCGAATTATCCTCTATTCTCTAGCAACAATAGCTTGTTTTATGTCCAACTGCACAGATCTCCCACTAAATGTCTCTTAAATTGAAGTTCCCCCATAACACCAGCATTTTATTAACTGTGAATTACAGAGGTACTTAAAGTAACTTCTCTCTAGTATCATTTGGTGGTTGGTACAGATCCCTCTGGCAGTGTATCGATCCACACACATTCAACACCCCACAGCTACTTTTTCAATAACCCTCAGAAAGGTAATGAAGTCCTTAAAAATCAGAGTGATACCTGACATGTTATTCTCTCTATCCTTCAGACAGTGACTCTAATTCAGTTCAAATGATCCCGATAGTTATATAAAACTTCTTTTCACACTTTTTGCTTCTTAAGATAGCTATCATCATTGAGAACAAAGAACGAAAATTTATATTCTCCATATTATTTGGAGCTTCCCTATAACTTTCTTAGATGCTGCAGTCTGTAAGTATTTGCCTTCCTTAGCAACTTCATATAACAATGGTAACTGAAAATTCTCCTGGCTATTTGTATGCAGTTTTCAATCAAGGTCATTAATCTTGTTCTTGCAAGTTGCAAATCACCTTGGTCTCTGTGACTTTTCTGACTACAGATGCAACGTAGATTTCCACAAAAATGGACTTTTAGCTTTACCTCCCCAGGAGTACCTCCTGCTTAACCTCCAGAACCTTCTGAAATAACAAAAGAAGGAATGCATAAAGGCTCTCAAACAGTAACTTAAACTCACAGGATGATTTTGGTGGGGTTTTTTTTTGCATTTTTGTTTGTTTGGGTTTTTTATATATAAAGCATATATTTGTCTTCCTAGGACAATCCCTTCAGGAACTATTAAGAACATGCTTGGTGCATACTTTTGACTTCATTACCATCAGTGACAAAAGATCAGCAATACTCTTTTTTCCTAAATCAAATAGGTTGTGTTCATTTAGAGAGTTCAAAATCAAGTCATAATACAGATGTTCATTAAAAGACATGGGTTTTCTGATAAATTAGATAAATTAGTCTACCCCTATATTTAAACAAATCCTTCCTTCTATACAAAACTGTGTTACATGGTTTTATTTAAAAATTACACTTAAATACTGCCCAATATAAATTGTTTTATAATCCTAATTATTACAGTCGAGTGTTATGGATTTTTTAGAAGTTCAAAATACAGTTGTTCCCAGTTTTAATAAGAAAATATCTAGCTTGATTTTCAGCTTTTATCTCCTTGACTTTGGTGTTCCCTGAAAGGAAGTTGGCTATTGTCCATCTTAACTCATGTAACATTTTGTTGCTTATGTTTAATGTAATTGCAAACATGATGTGCATTCATAATTAAGCCCAAAGGCTAAGCCAAGAGCCTGAGACATGCTGGAAAATGCTAAAATCAGAGTGGCTAATCTCTTCAAGAGCAAAAAGTGGAAAATATACTACTAATGAAAATAAACCAATAAAAATACCTATTATAGTGCAAACATGCTGTGACACCATTGCCCATGACATTGAAAAGTATATAACCACTTTACTAATGAAATTAAATTATACTGGTTATAACAGACATGAGTCTGCACAGCCTGCTTAATGAGTCTAAATCTAATCAGAGGAACCTGTGATAGTCTGGTCCTGTCTGGCCTGACCTGAAAAGCTGGAAGGCTTTCACTGCTACACAGCAATAAATCTTCAAAACCTTGCAACACCACTTCTGGTTGCTCCTTCCTCTTCCTTGACTTAATCTGCTGAAAATGTAGCATCTAACATTACCCTAGGAAGTCTTTCCAAAAAATCCCCAAACACTTGAATAACTGTGGATGCATCTCACAGACCTTCTTTGGCACTATGACCTTGTCACAGACAAATTATGTGTAGCAGTCTTTACAGCTCTGGGCTGTGAGAAGGGCGAACTAAGGTAGAGTATGTGCATGACTGATTGAAGGGGAGTAAACGTTCGCCTGGAAATTACAGCATCCCAAAAGTAACATGAAGAAATAACCCTAAAGACCAATGCCCAAAAGTAGCATGAGAAAATAACCAAAAAGAACAAAAAATGGGACATGAGAAGAAATGATTCAAAGCAGTGCAAGATTCAGAGACTCATGTAATGATCGGGCCAAGAGACTGGTGTTATACCCTGGCATGGTGGAACAATTTTATTGGAGTAAAGGGGGGAGATCCTCACATGATCTGGAAGAACATCAGCCAACAAGACTGACAACTGTGCAAAAGCACTGGAGCCCTCTTCCTCATTATTGGAGCTGGGACAAAACTCCATGTTGGTCCCTGACTTGGACCATGGTCAGAACAACTCCATCCTGCTCAGTGGTTGAAGCCCAGCCCAATTAGCCTCCATCAGCCAGGGATGGAAGAGCAGGGGCAGGACTCCTCTGGATAGCCACAGTGTGGGCAGCAACATAGGCAACTGGAATAGATCTTAGGTAGTGCTATAATCTGTTAATGCTTTATGTAGGGTTTTCTTCAGTTTTACTGTTTTTCTGAGCTCAGGTACTTTAACTAGCTAATGAAATAAGCATTTCAATGAAGCAAGGGCTTGTCTCTTTGCATGGCACTGCCACACACACACGCTCATCGATCGGCTGCCACCGCTCCACCGGGACAAAGCTCAGCACACGGTGTGCAGGCAGGAGGTACTGCAGGTATCCAAAGCTGCAGATCGATCCCTGTTGGAATGCTGGGGGACACAAGACAGATGATGGACTTTGGACCTGGTTAGCATAAGAGATTTGATAACAGGATGCCTTGGCAAAAGCAAACAAAACTTTGAAAATTAGACCAACACTGCAAGGAGATTAAATCAAACGGGTTTACCGAAAAAGAAAACCCCATTAAACTCTGCAAGCAAGAGATGTTGCTATATGCATAAGTTTGTGTATATGATTTTAACTTAATCATTGTAGTACACATTACTAGTCTCCCTGAAATAGCATACAAGTGCTTGTATCCCACAATAAAATTGGATTCTGATCACCGAGTCAGTCTCCCCCCTCTCTCTCCAACAATTGCCGACACATCCCTGCCCTCCCCTCCAGTGCCCCAGCTACCTCCTGACTGACTGGGAGAGCACACAGGCAGTGTGAGGCTGCCCCTGCAGTGCATAAATATCCACATTACTAACTCAGTAGAAAGCAACTTAAATGCTTCTCAGTGATTCCCCCCCCACTGCACAAAAACCATGATCTCAACTGTGTATTTATTTTACAATGACAATGTGATGCTTGCACAGATGACCATGGCCACTCTTGGAATACAGCATGTTATGCCTTGTTTCCTTCTCATAGAACATAGATACCCTAAGAGAAACTGTGCTAATAGGCACCAAGAGTCATGAATAATAAAAAAGGAGACCAAAACAAAATGAAACATCTTTGTATCTAGCTGACTGAAGGGAAAAAATGAAAATCGCCCACAACCCCATGGAAGAAAATCCTTAGATTTCTCATAGGGCAATGGGTGACTAATTACCAGGAAAGCATTACCAAGCTGAGGAATACTAGGATGGTAGCAACTACAGGAGAAAAAAAAATTAAATCTTCAATATTCAGTATCCTGGAGGATACAGAACAAACTGCAATACCTTACAGTATTATGAACTTATAAATTCACTGTAGTAAAAATATCAAAAGAAATCCTGCCCTTATGAATTATTTTAAAAATCATGTTTTAGTGCAATGGTATAAGCATAATAAGCATTACACTGGATTTTACTGATCATTCTCATCCATATCTAAAGAAAAACAAAAATGGAAGTAGATAATTTTGACAGGGGACAGATTCTGAGGAAGAATCTAATAAAAGTGCAATACGCAGAGGAAAGACTTGACAGCAAATGGTATCAGTCTACCCAGGCAATAACAGGAGAAGAGACTGTAATAAGTGCACAAAGTCCCTTTCCCCATAACATGTTTCATCTTTTTTCCCACTTCTGTAGCTCGAGGTCTACAAAATCTACCATTTTACAGCAAACACAAAGGACTTAAGAGCTGTTCTGAGACTGAAACTAGAAACTGGAAATCTGAAAACAAGACCAACCCTCACACAAGAGCACCATCTTTTGTATTGTGAAAACTATAAACTCCAAGAAGCACTGGAGCCAAGTAAGACAGTCTGAATTAATTAATGAACTGCTGCAAAAAATGGACAAAAACTCAATAAAGCTAAAACTACCAGACACAGCAAACAAGCAGCAAAACATATAAGTTCATGATTACATGAACTTATACACTAAGTTGCCCTAAGATCAGCATGAAAGGTGACAGAATTAAGTTCTCACGTGCTAAACCCTGCTTGTGCAAACATTAAACTCACAACAATCCAGTAAGTGAGCAGGAGTACTAATCTTTATATTTTGATAATAGAGTGAGAAGTCTCATCCTACACAAACGTTCACTAAATATTTTAACATTATAAATTTTACATGACTTTCATATATTATGGAGAATCAGACCCCGACAATGACTCTTTTGAAAAAATAAAATGCCCCAGACAAAACACATCAAAAGGAAAAAGGAATTGTTGACATGTTAAAATACAGTTTCAGCCAGATTACAGAAAATGTGGAAGGTACTATCAAACCTGCAGTTCACTGTCCAGTCTGCAGTCCCTGCTCTGTGCCTGCTTACCATAGCAAAAATCAACAGACATCTCATGTTAAGAATTTTATAACACAAACAAATGTAAGAGGACTGCATGGATACAAGTATAAAAGGGCAATCAGAAAGCAAAGTTTGACATCTCTGTGCATATTCTTCCCCAGCAACAATGTCAGGCAATAGCTGCAGGCTTTCACACAAGAAACATGACAGCTAACAAAAATGGAAATATTGCAATTTCACCTAAGCACTGTTTTCCTCCCCAGCCTTTACCAGGCAGCTGAAAGTTGTGTGAGGAACAGCAAAACTGTAAGCTTCTGTCTCTATAATTTTTTCCAAAAGCACCGGGAACAGGGATACTAAATAATTCTCAGTACAAAGGTGTTAAGTAAGTCAAATAGAAGACATTCTATTTTATGCAAATAAACATCAAAGAATTTCCATTCATATTTTAAACTAAGGATTAAGAGAGCAATTATTCACCCAATCTGTTCATTTAAGAATCCATCAACTAAAGAGATTAACATGCCTTATGGTCACAGAATATGAGGCAGCTTTGTGCCTATACCTGCATTACTTCCATTAATAAATGCAGTCTTAGCATGTATTAACATTTCTGAGCTGTCACCTGTGAAATTTGCAGTAAAGAAAGCATTCACTTCTCCCTTGTAATATACAGTAACTACAGTGAGGGAAGCCAACTCCAGAGATTTATTTTTAGCAAACTAATCATCGTGAAAAGGTAGTTCATTTTTCTTTACAAGACCAAATAAAATAAGTGAGAGACTATTTAAGCCACACTATTTAAAATGTGGCTGTATGATAATGGGCTTGTTGCAAGTGGCAATCTATGGCACAATTACATAAGGTATGTAAACTACATAAGCAGCATTCTGTGTAATTCACAGTAACTATTGAGTTATTTCACTTCTCATTCACAAGTTCAAGTGGCAAATATGCATCTCAAATTCAGCACAACTTCTTACTGCTTACCATAAACCAGAGGGCTCAATCTACATAAGGTTTATACAGCAAATCTGATCTGCATTCCACCTTTTTCCCCCTATACAGAAAGATAACTATTAGAGCCACAGAGTACTAGAAAGGGCAAAGAAAGGGTCAAGCACTTTGACCATAATAACCTGCAGAATTCCTGGAATAGTATGGAGAAGGAATTAAGATACAGTAGCATATCACCTTCAAAACATTTTCGAATGAAGGAATGACAAAAAATAGAGTCTGACACAGTCATAGCAATTTCTGTATCAAGGAGACCTGATGAACCTTTGCATCGTTGGAAAGTTCATCTGCATGAGAACACGCATCTTTTAAAAACGTCTAGGAAACAACATTGTGCCTATTTTCTGTCTCCAATGAAACTACACATGAAGTCAATACAATTTCATGGCATTCTTTATGTCCTAAAAACGAATTCTTTATTCTGAGTTTTCCTTTTTTGATATCCTGCCATAACAGCTTCTGACAGAGCACCACAACACAGCCCAAATCCTCACAACAGGATCACGCTTCAGGCATTTTATTCACAAACACTATTTGCTAACGCTGTACTCATGCCTGCATTAAATTTTGGTAGAAGTAGAATATATATGTAGCATAACTACATTTCAGTAAAATACATGTCTCACCTAGAGACTGAACTGCAGGTTGTCTCAGTTCTGAATATAAGCCCTTATACCAGGGGATTAGGAGGCACTCTCCATGTACCTGGCCATACTGCAGATCCTTCTGAAGGAAACTTGGTTTCACAGTATCTGTAACCTGTGAAGGTATGTATCAGGCTCTTCCTTCTGCTGTACACATGCAGCAAAAGCAATATGTTATTTTTCCCCTCGAGCCTCCCTTAGCAGGGTGCTGTCAGGACTACCAGTAAGCCTTGAATGTGTACTCAATCAACTTAAACTCATTTCCATTGTTTACTGTCCCTTGCCTTCTTGTTTCTGTGCACATTGTTGGTACAGGTGACTTCAAGTGTGACACATTCAAACTCTCAGACAGGGATATAAATCTCAAATTTTTTTGGCAAAACAGTGACTAAAGAAACTTACTTAAGTGGAACGCTCCTCAGTACACTAACACACTTCCAGGGCACTTGTTTCCATTACAAATGGCTAGGATTATGAGAAAGGACTGCTCTGTACTTACCAGAAATGACAAGGGCTTTTTAATGAAGTCATTTATATGCCCTGACCTCCTGTGAAGAATAATCCCAGAGGTAATTCCAGGTTAGCTGGCTCTGCACAGTCTTGGACAAAGCTGTTATCTCACTGAATAACTGCTGAAAGGACACAGCCAAACTTTTTGGCTTTTTAGTTATTTCACGTTTACAGAAAGGCCACCTGAAAGGCTTGATCCTGGGCAAGTAGGACTGCCTCCCATACGCAGCATGTGTGACAAGCATGTGGAAGCCCCCGGTTCCACAGGAAGAAACTAGGGGAAAAGCAGAGACAGATGAATTCTGTGACTCCAAAAAACCCCAGGAGTTGTGCACAACATCAGGAAGGGACTCGAGACAGACACAGAGAGAATTCACACCAGTGGTAGAGGGGGAAAGGACAAGGGAAAAGAGACAGAAATGTCTCAATCTTTTTGCTAAGGTGATAACCACAGAAAGACTTCTTTCCTAGTTTTGATCCAGCAGAAAAGCTCCCAAGACAATCTGACAAAATGTTTGGCAAGCCCCATGAGATGTACCAAAATCCAAGCATACTGAATGTGGATTATTGCCCTTCTAGAAGTCAAATCCCTTGAGAGGAAAGAAGGGATCTTGCACCACTATGTCAGTTGATGTAAAATTGAACCTGTGGAAAACTGCAATCATGTGCTTCAGAGTGCCCTGAGCTTTAATGCAGTCAATATTCTTGAAGGATGAGTTCCTCAAGAGAAAAGCTGTCATACTCAGTCAGGGGAGGTGAGCACAGAATGTCCCTCAAAACACTTCACAGCCCCTCTATCTGCAAGGAAGATCAGGCTGACCTTGGAAAAAGGAAAGATCCACTATTAAAGCACTTCATCTATTTCCTGAAAGTGGGATTACATGACCTAAAGGCAAAGCCTAGAACTGGGTGTCAGATGTGGGTTTGCCTCTCTTCTAGAGCTTGAAGGCAGGTCCTAAAAATCCTAAAATGAGCCTTCACAACTAGCAAAGTAACTTGTAACAGAGATTTTAGAGTGACAGAAGCCACAGTTATCATGACAAACTTCATAATTTACAGAAGAGTAACTAAGTTTGTACATTTATTCAAAAGACAGGAGAAGTAACTGTAACATTTTCAGGAAGGCATTTGAAACCTTCTTAGATAAACCTGTCCTCGGCCAAAACAGTGGTAAAGGAGGCCCCCAGCTACCGAGTCTCAGGCTGATGGTAATCCAACACAGGGCTCATAACTCAAAGCTCCAAGTGCTTTGTGCAATCTGCATGTAGTCTGGTCTCATCTCCTTCTTTATCCCTTTCAAACAGCAGTATTGAGATAGATATATAGCCAGAGATAGGTAGATAGAGTTTCTATGTCTTTCTGCTTTGTTCAACATGATTTAATTTAGTGAGTCCCCTTCATCCCATTTCATTCACGAAACCATCTATTCATACTGCTCAATTTAAGAGGGGCTTCAGTTCTATCCAGGATTTGATCAAAAAGCACACTCCATAACGGGCCAAACCTGGACACACAGCAGTCTCTCCCAGGGGATGTTTTCTACTACCCCACCAGCAACCATAACTTCCATGAGAACACTGACACCCTCTGAACAAATGTTTTGTCCTGTCACTGGTGTAGCTGGATCCCAACATGTACAAACTTCAGTAAAAATATGCAGAGGCCACATACAACAGAACTGTCTTTTGCACAATCTCTCCTTTACAGCTCTGGCAAACTTACAAACCAAATACAGGCAAACTCTCAGCAGACCTGTGTTGTCCCACTTCCATCAACATTAATGAAGCTATTAAAATTTAAGGCAGCAGAGGATCTTGCATCAGAAAACTACATACCATCCTTCTTAAAATCTTACTCTGCAATCCACATAAAATAAATCATTTTTGCATAGCCAAAATACTAAATATCCGTTTTCCCTTGCTCTTTGCTGTACTCTAAAAGACAATGGAAATCACACATCCCAGATGTTTAGGCAGGGAGACAGACTCTCAAGGATTTGGTTTTGATGCTCACTCCAAGCATTAAATGCTTAACTAAACCCACCAAAATACCTTGTTGCCTCATAATCTAAGCACAGAACACCTGGAAAATTTCACAACTTCTTTTGTCACTGATCAAGATTAAGATGATGAAAGAAAATATTCAAAGGTTTTAACTCTACTTGGATGAAACAGGCATGAACAGTTTTGGACTCTTGGCCAAAGCTTCTTTGAACATTAAGAACTGCATCTGGCAAGGAATTTGAGAGTTAATTTCACATTAAAGCCTAAGAGCCTATGCTCTGTGCAGAACACGGAGGGAAAAAAAAACCTTAACTCTTCCTACTGAAAAACAAAAACTGACCTGTACTTAAGCAAAGGCATAAATTTATGGGGTTGAATTACCAACCACTCACTTTTACAGGGTACTGAAGGACACAGAATCAAAATGGAGGACTCTGTGGATGCTGTTCCTCTAAAAAAGCAAGAAAGACACACATAGGGCCAGCAGGGGGATCAAAAGCACCAAAATTATCAATAAAAACAAATCCCAAGTGTTGGAGAAAAGCCCTCCTTCTCTGTGCTTTGACACACATTTTAGCACAGCAAGTTATAAAAACAGGGTGCTCAGAATAGATACATCAATTGAGTCCATCAGCTTCATAATTTTTTCTTTTCATATTCAACATTGAGGCTGGTTCTCTCTTCACTTTCAAGAACATGGGCATCCAGTGCCACCTGGACACTTCAAACTTGTCCTTGGGTGTGACTGTGACCTTCTTGGCCAAGTGTATGCATTCTGAGTTTCGTTTGGAATGTTCTTGCTTTTCCTTTTTCCCTTCCTCCTTTGTTCCTTGTTTTCTTTAAAAGTTCTACCAGAACCCTTTTTGCTCCTACCACGAAATTTATCTCAGACTGCTCAGTAAAAGACAGTCAACTAAAAAGAAAAAATGGATGAGCAGAACAAACACTGATTGCATTTAAAACATATACTTTAAAACTTATTAGCAAAAATATTCTTCCTTTAGCTATCATTGAGCATGACTAAGTATGATTCAGCTCCAGGTAGAGATACCTAAACACTGCTGACTTGCTCTTCTATTCAGCAGAGATTTAATTGCTACATTCAGAGAACCCTAAAGGAGCAATTTGGCTCTCCTGTGATAGACACCTGAGACTGGGCAGCTAATTCACTCTTTAGGCTCTGTCACTGTAGTGATTTGATCTCCTTGGACAGGAATGGCATGCTTGAGGATAGATACCTAAATTACTGGATAAATAACTAAATTACAGGTATTTTCATGCACTCCCTCACCCTCGTATGGACAGTCAGGCTTTAATAACCAAAACAGCGCATCTGATTCTTTGGTGAGACACTACCTCAGAAGAATTCAAACATGTTCATGCCACTGGAAATGCCAGCTGAGGGCTCTAGATTAGACCAGGCTCTGCTGCTGGTTCCTGCTCACTCATGTAACCAAGTCAGACACACTGTTTGCTGACAAAATGTGGGCGTGGTGTCAGTGTTATTAAACCTGTATAATGTAAAGGTAGATAACATCTTTGTTACTCCAAGTTTTCAGCCTTACTACAGTACAAAAATTAGATCTATTTAAAAGTTTTAATCCCAAGTCTTGATCTTTGTATTTGTCCCCCATATTGGTGTTGAAGTATGAGCAATGCTTAATAGTCTCCAGCATCTATCCCAGAAAGACAATCTTTTAAGAGCAGTAGTTGCAGAAATTGGGCCAGCTTCCAACTGTCTGACAGGTCTTTTATTGCTGCTGGAATACATCCAAAATGTGGAAATGGGACATGTTTTAGTACTGTAACTAATGATTACCAATGTCACAGAATAATACACTTTTAGGTTGTGAAAAGAGCCTAATAACACACTACAGCCTAATGAAGCAACTTAGCCAAGGCCATTCCCTCTATTTCAGTATTTTCATACACTAAATTAATATAGGTATTGTGAATTCACACTTAGAAGAGAAATTATGATTTTTTTTCTCTAAACCAAGGAACTAGCTAACCTACAAGTAGACTGAGAAAATTGTGGAACAGAAAAGTCAGTCAAACCCCATACTGAAAAGATGAACTTCCTACTTGAGAGCAATACTTTTAAGGTAGAAAGCTTTTAATTCACAAAGGTGTTATAAATATACACTAAAGAAAGTTAATTAACTTAAGTAGTGCAACGTAAACTACTTTATGGGGCACACAAGAAATAGAGGGGACACTTATGACATAATTAAATGAAGATGTTAATGGCTTCAGCAGTGTCCTCTGTGGATTACATATGGTTGATGCTTAAAGTGCTTGTGGCTGTAGTAATAGCAGTGCTCAGCTGTCAGGACCCAGGACATTGCTCTGGCTGCCCTGGAGGACTCGGGACCCTGGCAAGGGGCTCAGAGACCTTGGCATGGAGTCAAAAACACCCGTGCCTTCAATCTTAACCCATGGAAACAATTACCAACTTTGTGTGAAGATTTACAAGCCACAAAAGATTGAGTAGAATGATAGTGAATTTGTCACAGGGTGAAAAAGTAGAATTTTGGGGTTTTAGAATGGGGGTTCAAGAGGCAAGATGGAGGAATCTGGGTGTGTCCTGTCCTTCTTCTCCTCTTCTTGTCCTCCATCTTCTGCTGTGATGGTGACACTTCTGGATTGGTTCAGAGTAGAGACAAACTGTCTAACATAGGTGATGGGTATTGGAAAATTATTGTAAATAAAGTACACGTAGTTCTTAGTATAAAAAGTTAACACCACCCCATGGGCAGGGGCAGTGCCTCAACCCAACCTGCTGGACAGATCTCAGCAGGACAGAGAAAGAATGTCATAGGTAAGAGAAAATAAACAACCTTGAAAACCAGAGCTGAAGAATCTCGACTTCTTCTTCAGTCACAGGGCTGGGAAAAAAAGAGACTTTCTAATACCTTTGGGTCATCTCAGCCACAGAAACCCAAGACTCAGCTTCTTTCTCCTCTGTTTTTCAAGGCAGCCCAAACTATAATGCCTCTGGTTCCAACTTTCTCAGCTCTCTATAACATTCCATAAATGAAAAATGCCATAAATTGACACAGACACAAACAACAAAACACTTCATTGTATTTATCTTCAACTGGTTGCATAAAGCAACAGGCCCTTAACCAGCACCTACTTTTTCCCATGGAATATCCTCTGCCAGCACCTGCTGCTGGTGCTTCCTCCTAGAAGCACAGAAGAGTTAGACTTAAGGCCTTTGTGGTCCTCTCAACAGGGGCTTTGAAAATACCTGATAACTCAGTAATATTCCTGTTAAATACAGCTATTTAAGGCAAAAGATTAATCTAATAGCATGATATACCAACATTTATTGTTCAATGTTCTAAATGAATGCAGTTATTATCATATTGTCATGAACCAACTGAGATGTAGCAACGGAGCCTATGTAAAAATAAATAACATTATTTAGATCCTTCTTTAATTTTTACGTAAAATCTTTCCCATGTTGCTTGATCTCCATTTGATCTAACAAGGGTGGTCACACCTCCTACTCCCAAGGAATGCAGTCTCATTCAGGCTGAAGCCAGTTTGATTACTACAGGCTTGCATAGATACTCTTCTCACACTGCAAGAGCAACATAGAAACAACACTCGGAGAAGAAGAAAAAAGAAAATAAAACCAGTATGAGTTAGCAGTGAAAGGCTGTTGTACAAGCTGCTTTACCTTACTAGATAACCAATAACACTGTTTTCACATCTTGATGATGTTACAATTACTTGGTACAAAGTGAACTGGAATTTTTATACTTCCCTCCCTTGGTTAGTGACATGTCACAGTATTTAGAGTTAGCATGAAATAATACTTTGGTTCCTCAGCACTCCTATATATAATATTTGGGAATAATGACCATAAGGACCATTTTAAAAAGCAATAAGCTATTAATGCATATATGCTTGAATAATTTTGTTTTACAGCATTTTATCTTGCAATAAGCATTTTAGAAACAGGGAGGAGAGGGGGGAAGGAAAAAAAGCCAGGACCAAAGAGAGACATCTGAGTCTTTGGATTTCTAATTTCCACAGGAACATGAAATAAGTCTCTTAGAAGCATTGAGCATCTATTTTTTTATTCTTTAAAATAAAGCCCTGCTTTGCATAAACAGACAATTATTATAAAACCAAAAGCAGAATGGCATTATTGCCAGCACACCTAGACACATCACCTTAAAAATATAAACAGCTGCCAGGCAATTTTGACTGCCCCACACATGAATACCAGCTGGAAGCAAAACAAGGTTCACAGGAATGAAGGCAGTCCCTCAGTCCCAGCTCCTAAGAGCAGAAACCATTTCAGTTTTCCCACTTTTCCATCTCTCAACTCCCGTATTTTTTTTTCCAAACAAACACCATTTGTCCCTTTTCCCCTGCCAGAACTTTGGCAGCATGTTGAAAAAGAAGCAAGGAGCAGAATGTCTCAGATTTACACTACAGATTTCTTACTTTATACAGCAGATTTCTTATTTTAGAGGAACACATCCAAAGGCAGACTTGTTACTAAGATTTTGGGTTTTAACAGACATCTCATGCTTTACACAGCACTAGATACCAGTACATTGACAGATATAATGATAGGACACTTCTCAATAATCTGCTCCCCTTTTTCAGTCGTGACACCTTGTTTAACAGCATTCCCTCTATTAAAGAAATTTTTTTTCACAGGATAATATTAGTTCTTACTAAATTTGAAACCAATTAACCAGCTTGCTGGGCTTTTTGCTGTTACCAAACAGCTGATGAACTCAAATACAATCCAGTGTTGTTACTGTTCAGAAATCAAAATTATTCGTGCTGACAACTCTGCTGTTGTGAGATATTTACAGCAATACCAGCATACTTTATATGCTGTTTGCATATAATGGAACTCAACTTACTTTGTACACAATACTTTAGTATTATTTACAGTAAATACTACTATAATTTTAAAAATAAATCCAGAATATTTCTTTTTACAGACATATTGGATCTCCACACAGTAAGATTACACGTACTATTTTTAGTCCTGAATGGTAAAAAGCATTAGAGATAACTCTTGGAAGCGGTTTCCAAGCACAGCTTTCACATTCTGAAAAGTCCATACCATATTTTTCACTTCAAAAAGGACTTGGTGATCCCTCTTGTCCTCCCCTCATTTCATTCTCATTCAAGTGTAATGAAGCAACATGAAACTATTTTGCTCAAAACCTCTCCATTCTCCAATCTTGTTTTGCACTGCTGTTGCAGGAAGGACAGAGGCCACAGCAAGGAGCAAACAAATAGGCACAAATAACTAGAATGGGCACAGAGAAGAAAATAAAACTCAGTAGGTTTTTTTTTTCCATCATTCCCACAAAAAAACTTCATCCCTAAAGCCTGGAATATATTTAGGGCTTAGGAAATGCTCTAGAGATCAACTCCATGGCCCTTAACGCTACAACAAATAAACATGACTTTTAGCAGCAGTAAGGCAGCTACTAATAATACTCCATGAATTTGTCTACTTTAACAATTATACTTTCCACTCAAATATGCAGAGGACTAGCAAAAACAGGCAAATTATTGACCTGTATCTTTTTTCATTCCCAAAGTTCAAAAATCTTAATGCTTACATACTCCACTGCTGTCAGATCTGAAGAACAAAGAAACAATCACTGTGGCAAATTTTTCAGATCTAACATTGCTGATTTCTGGATCCACCATTTATTCTAATTTTCACAAATTGCTCAGCTGCAGACATTTACCACAACTGAAATAATAAGAGTCTATAATACCAGGATAAAATTAGAGGAGATGCTCTTTCCTAACCTAATACAAAAGAAACTAAATTAAGGGATATTTTGTCTTTGAAACACTATGATCTGTGGTTGCATTAGTTGTGTGAGATGAAACAGTGGAGACCAAGAATGTAAGAGCATGAAATTAAAATTTCATGAGCAGCATTTAAATTTTGAAATTGTTTTGGAAATGAAGACCTAGTGTGCTCAATTTAAGGCTCTACTTGACCATCTCAGATTCTGTAGATCCATGTATTCCCACAGACAGACTACAGTAAATGCTCTGTCAATATCTAACTGAATGGGACACAAATTACAAACCAAAAGTCAACTTCTAGACTGGAAGTGGAAGATTATCTGGAACTTTTGTTTTCAGTAGTGAAAGCGATGGTTTTCTCTCTAGTATCACTGTCTATCTACTTTTGAAAGTTCTTCAATTTTATGCATGATCACTTCCTGTGGCTGAGCCCTACAGTTTCTCAAAATCCAGTTTGTGATTCTGAGTTTTATCACTGTAAAAGGCCAGTTCCTGGTTGCACTCACTTCTCACAACACTCTGAATTTTGCTTTCATATCATGCTTCTGTATCTCACTTCAGGGGCAGAGTGAAGACCAGCAACTTTTACTCAAAGCTTCCCAAAGCCCAGTGTTTCCAAGACAGTCCTCTGAGATGTCAAGAAGGTCAGCTGAAGCCATAGCCTGAAGCTTAGCTTTCCTGAAAAGTTTCCAGGGGGGAAAAACAAACAAACAAACAAACAAACAAACAAAAAAAAACAAAACCAAACAAAAAAAAAACCAAAAAAAAAAAAAAAAACAAAACAAAAAAAAAAAACAAACCAAAAAAACAACTTAGGAAAGCACAAAAAAAAATGGCCCCTCTGACATCTGAAAGGAATGACTCTCCATAAAACAGGAATAATGTGCTCATACACATACAAGCTTAAGTGGGTCACAGGCTGACATCAGCCAACATTTCTCCCAACCAGGCGTGTCTTTGCCTGAAGTATCTTACTGAAGAAATATTTTGGGGACAAAATATTACTTTGAACACAGAAGGACCCTTACAGTTGATTTGGCTTTGAGTAATGAAGTAAGAGGGCTCTCCAGAGGTGGACAATAAAAAAATGGACATGTCCCTTGCACAGGTATTGTGATCACTACTTAATTTTTTTTTTGGTGATCACTACTTTACCTACTGATTTTTAGAAGACTATACATCAGCAACATCAACTAAAATTAAATCCAGAAACTTACATACACTTTGAAATATTGTTCATCCCAAATTCAAAGCAAGTTATTGGAGGGGAAAAATGGGCAAATTGATTCTTTTAAATGGTGGTTACGTAAAATTATACAAGAGATGCACCACTGACTCTTGTTTAGATCAGAAAATGCTGAAGAAGAACAAACAGTAAGTAGCCCTATTGGTCCTATTAGATCAAAGTGGGTAAAGAAAACTATTTCTCACTGAAACCTGTAAGAATCCAGGATTTCATTTCCAAGGACTATCTTGAAAAAAAAATACAGATATATTCATCTTCTAGACAGGAACTGGCAGCATACAAGGTGGGAAAAAAAGCATCTTAGAGGGAGGTTTTGCTTTTATTTCTTTTCCAAACAAAAGAGATTTAACCATATTTTCAGAAGATGAGAAAAAGGAGGCACCAACAGAAAGGCAACACTGGAAACAGTCTTGAGGACTTATTCACCTGAGAGGTATAAAGCTATTGATAAAAACTTCCAGTGCTGACTTCCAGCTGGGAGCCCCAAACTGTAATATAGCTGTTCCTGGTGTGATAATTGTGACTGCTAATGCCCTCAGATCACAAGACTCAAGCATAGAATAGAGATACAACTTAAACCACACCATGAAAGACAATGAGAGCTGAATTCATTCCACTCTAACTCAGGAACAAGTCTTACTAATGAGGTGTGCCACTCTCACATTGCAGGAGTGTGTGGCTGGACAGGTCTGACACTCTTCAGTTTGTAGTCCTGTCACAGTGCAACCTGAAGGTAATTTCAGTGGAAAATACAAACCTATCTCCCACTGTTTGCATTCAAATCTCATCTTCACTCAACAAGAAGCAACTCCCCAGCATGACCTTACTATTTACACCTGGAGGCACAGCATTTCCAGCTGAGAGCCACAAAATGAGCTGAGAGTTTTCCTAGGTACAAACAAGTATAAAATGTTCTGAGGTTCACTGTGGAGATGGTATTTCAATTGCACCACATGCATCGCTCTGATACACTAGGTGACCCTGAGTAAGGACAGAAGACTGGGGAAGGGAGAACAGACACACTGGCTTAGGATGGGATACAGGAATTATCAGAATAAATTTTGCAGGAGATGCAGTTGAATTAATGTTTAAACCAATTAATTATGTCCCCCACCTTTGCCAGTCATAGTGCAACTCAAAATCTCACAGTGTCCTAGGCTTCTACATGAAGTTTAAATGTTTAAAAAGTAAATCCAATTGTGAAGGCTTAATGTTTATAGGTATAGACCAAAAAGCATTTCCTGTGGATGAATCATTCACTCTCCTTCTCCCAAGAACAACTGTTTGAACCCCCTAAGCTGTCTATGTTCAGAACAATTCCTTGGAAAAAATGGATTAATGGGAACGCTGAATGTGAGGCTCTCAAAGAAGCGTGGCAAATGTGATTTCTGATCAACTGTGTAATTCTACACATGTATCACTCTCCACAGTACTTTACCATATTAACACATTACTTTTCATATACTATTAACCTCATAACATGGGAAGTGGATCGGCTTCTGCACAGTATTTGTTGTATAAACAAATAAGAACTCCATAAAGTCTACTGCCTAAAACTCACTGAATTCATTTAGGCTGGAAAGCTTTCCCATGAAGAAAAATGCAAATCTTCCTGTTATTAAACAGATAAATGCAAATTATCAAAAACCCTGTGAGTTTAGTGTGAAGAGATGACCTCCTCTGAGCTCCTTCTCTGGCACTGGTTCAGCATCTCCAACAACCTCCCAAGAGGTCAATAGAAGACCACCAGCTTGAGGCACTCACAAACAGCAACTATGCCCCTCACACTACATCAAAGGAAATAAAATGTATCATGACATTAAAAGCCTTTTTAGGAGAACCCTTTTTCTGTCCCTAAGCAATCACATCACCAGGTTCCACTTCCTAGTGTTTCTCCTACATAGTGGAAAGACAAGAAACGTACCCAGATGAAAAGGTTTCGCACTTGACAACAGAATGAGTGTTCTGAAAGTGCACTAAATCCTTTAAACAATTAAGCACCAAATGAACCATTTAAAAATTCACCACTACCATTAAAACAAATTAAATTAAGCCAGATTAACATATTAAGTTTGCTCAACCCAAAAGCAGATAACTTCACATAGCTCCTGTTTAGCAATGTGCAAACTATTTTTCAAAATACCTGACCATAAAGAAAGGCCAAAAATACATGCAATTAAGGAAATCAGATAGCTGGGTAACTTATATTCAAAGCATAATGGAGAACTAGCTCTTTATCTTTTCCTCTACAGTAGTTATGATACTCCATTTCCAAGGTTTCTGCTGATAAAAATTAAGTTTTCACATTCTAACATATCCCTAATAGCCAATTTACAAAGCTGTGCCCCTTTTGATTAGCTCCTGTGTGTTACTTGCTGATTCCTGTGGGGGAGAAGTGAGTAAGGAAGAAATTTCCAGAGGATTCTTTAAATATCCAGAAAGTCTATTTCACTGAAAACTATTTTGTTCACATGTGTTGAAATTTTTAGCATTCCTTTGACCTTTATGTCAATGAAAACAGCAGGATCTAGGCAGCTGAAAGACTTCAGTACAGTAGGTTATCTTCTCTATATTATCCAAACCAGGAATGGCCAATACAAGGCTGTAGGTTAAATATAGGTGTTTGAATTATTCACAGAAATAATACAAATTTCAATACTTGGAAGTGGAAAAAAACCAAACCCAAACATTTTCAGACCCACGTGCATATTTTACCACATATAAGTGAAAAAACGTAACTTAATTCTCTAAAGAAAGAAACTCTTTTCTTGGGGAATTTACATCTGTTACCCATTAATGACCACAGCAATGATACACAGGTAGTATTTGCAAGAATATTTACAGGTTCAACACTTCTCACTCCTAACATTGGAATGTTTTTTTTTGTTTTTACTATACAAGCAATAATTCATAGAACAAGCTAAGTAGGGCCATCCTTTCAAATGGTCATCTTGCAATGAGGTAGGAATTAAATAGCTCACATTTTTATATAATGGTAAGTGCAAATAAGGACTATGCATTTAGCTTTAAATAGTTTAGAGATAAGTTCAGAATCATAAAAAAGATGCCAATAATAAAGAAAAAAATATCCCAGTGTTTCCCACGTTCCAAGTGTTTCAAAATACGTGGGCTTGTTCCTCATTTCACAAAAATATAAAATTGAAGTATCTTTGTACAAAATTCCCCCTAAACCAGCTTCCTATGAGATGACTATTGGTTATTCAGGAATATAGCAAGGTTGCAAAGTTTTTAAATTAAAAAATGCATAATAACAGACTAATTTCCTGTACAACTACTATTTATGTTATTCAGCAACCAACTATAGACACTGGCACTAATAATTGCTTCCCAGAATCTGTATGAAATTGCTTTCATATGCAATTTCAGTGGAAACGGATTCAACAGCAACTAAAAAGGCAAAACACAAAGGCTGAAGATTTTAGTATTGAGCCTGAGCAGCACTTCATGGTATTGATGATACTTAAGAGTGGCCTCTGATGTGCCTTGTCCTCACAGGTGTAATGAGAAGAACAGAGCATACTATAACTGCTCCACAAGATGCAAACTCCCAGCACGAACTGACCAACACGACATTGCAAGTAACATTTACATTTCAAATGCAGTGAAAGATAATCTTTTCAAGGAATTTAGATATGTCATTTCATTGCCAGCTGACACAGCCTTCATATTTAATATCAATTACACTTCCATTTAAGCTATTAGAAACCTACTTTTCCAACCCACTCATTCTAACCAAATTTGAAAGCTGCATAAAACTAATTTCAACTAGTATATCAAAACTTCACCTTACTTTCAATTCAGTGACTAAGCCATAATTCTATTGCACATTTATTTAGATTGTTATCTGGAAAGGAAGCATATCAAAAGGGTAAAGGATATTGCAAGCAGCTTCTGAGACTTCTACTTAATTCTTCAGTATTTACAGTAAAGGGAATAATGCAAATAAACAGATGGAAATTGTTATCAAAGAAAATGAACAACTTTCTTTAAAAACAGCTGAGGGTTCTGGGGGTGCTAGTACCACTTTCTTTTGACTGCCCCATCAGAGCCACAAACTGCTCAGGTATGAACCTAAAACTTATAATTTTTCATAGTTTGATAAAACACTTTTATTTGTGTCAAATGCTGTTGCAAATTTGACAATTAACAGCTCTTCATTATAATGCTGGGTTTTTTTAACAAGACAAAGAAATGCCAGAATCAAGTCAACTCCTATTCTAGCTGGTTCATACAATGCCTATACTTGGCAGGAACAAATGAGAATCTCCTAATCAATATCTCTACTCTGCACACATGTTTTTGTTGCTTGGTTGGCGGGGTTTGGTTTTGGTTTTTTTTGTGTGGTGGGTTTTGTTTTGGTTTGTTACCTTTTTAAGAAACAAGCCATCCTTACCTGTCGGGTCCGGCTGTCTGTCTGTGCCCCGACACAGGTAGGGTGGTTCTTGGGTGGCACGCGTTTCAAAGGACGAGTCTGGACTCTTCAGCTTTTCGATCTTCAGATTGTTTATTGCTTCTTATCTACAAAATTTTCTGTCTGCCCAACAGAGGTCTGATCTGCAAGGCAGCCACAGGCACTCTCTGACCACCCACGGGTGGTCATGTCTTTTTATACTAAAATCTACATACATAATATTTACCTTTATTTTCCAATACTTTTCATCCTTGTTAGCAAGTGCACCTTCACCATAAACCAATCCCCAAGTGCCAACATCACCACAGGAGATGGAGGACAAGAAGAAAAAAGAAGGACGAGACATGCCCTGATCCCTCCATCTTGTCTCCATAACCCCCCTGTACCCAAAAACCTTAAAGTTTATATTTCACCCTATAAATGTGTCCCTTTTACACCCTTCACTCTAAAGTGATTCTCATGTCCTCAAATTCTTGTCACTTCTGTGGATGGATCAAAATCAAGCCACCAAACACTCTTGGCAACATTCCAGGATTTTCGAGACCCCCAAGGGTTCTCCTGGCATCTCTGGACATCGGGAACGATGTGCTGAGATCCCACACTTACCAACTACTTCATCAAACTGGACTTTAAGGTTTTGTCCTATCACTCAGGAGACACTACTCCTCCCACCATCCTAAAAGACACCTGTGCACAGGTTTTTTGGGAGGTCAAGATAAACCATTACAGATATTCAGAAAGCACATTCATTAGCAATGTACACCATATATCACTGTCTTGGCTGACAGCTATCATGCATTACAAAGCTCCCAGTTATTACTAGGAACTGACATATATTCCACCACTTCAGGCTTAGCCAAAAATACTGGTTGACAACACTTGAAGACATACAGCATGCCTAAGCTATCCAATAATGAATAATTTAAATCCTTTGCAGAGACAGGACATAAATCAACCAATTTTTTCATTGAAAATGAAGTTGACAGTCCATCCACTGAATGACAAAACTTCCTCCTTGGAAGCAATTAGACCTTTCATCTGCAAGGTCAAGTACATTGAGAAAGATCTACTGGACCACAGGTACTGATGTCAAAGTGGTAAAATTGAAACAAGTGTCCTGTGGCTTATTTCTCTTTCTCCCTTCATGAGAAAGGGTTTGTACTGCCAAAGATGCTTTTTTAATCTTGTACCCACTCCCAAGTTCACTATGTCTTTGTCAAAGCTATAAAACCTGGAGCACAAGCGTAAAATTGGGAACAGCATCTTGATTTCTAGCTTAGGGTATTGTGGTAGCCACACTGAAATGCTTCTTATATTCTAGTTAATTAGTCTGCATTTTAAAGGTGCAGAAGGATAAAGTAAAACAAACAACGTGCTTATGCTATTCACAGTATGTTCTGCCCTACAGCTGCTGTCCAACCTACACTTGGCAGCAGAGCAAAAATATACAAGATATGACTGTGCCATTTAGCTACAGCTCATGGCAAAGCCTGCCTTACCTTGTCTTACAGGTGAGAAGAATGCCTACTTTATGAAGGCACACATGGAGGAGGGAGACCACCATCAATATATCTGCTGCAGTTGTTGGTGAACACCTGCCACGACTATGCCACAAATGCCAGCGCACAGCATATTAACACATCCATGCCCAAGCTAAAAAAATGCATTCCTAATGGGTTCACATACTTTGTCATCCAAAGGTGAAAGCTCATAGCCTGGCAGAGGCCATGAGTGGTCAAGAAGTGGCAACCAAGCGTGAAGTTTCCTATGCTGGGAAGAAGGATTTGAAGATTTGGGGGGAAAAAAGTGGTGTCTTGAGAGAAATAAGAAAAAAAAAGAACCCACCCAAGATTCAATCCTTTCTCTACAAAGTCAGAAAGAGAACAGCAATAGGAATTTCTCCCACAAAGCAATAGAAATTCAGATGACCCTCAGGCCACAGGGCACTGGCCTTAAAAGCAGGTCCTGTGCTGTTTTCATATCCCATTCTGAAACTACCAGCTGACTGTGCAGCTGTTCCAGGAGTTATTACAGGAGAATGACTCTGGCACTGATGTCACCTACACATGAAAATTACTGCTGAAATAAGAAGAGGTGGAAAGGGGAGAAAAGGTAACAGATGTTGTTCACAACATACAGGAAGACCTACAAAAATGCAATGCAGTTCAGAAAATTCATATTAAGGTTCAAACTAAAAAATTACTGTCTCTCACGTAAAAAAGTGGAGGTGGTTGTTAGATGCAGAGAAGAGCATAAGCAACCAGAAGTGCATCAGAACAGAATTAACATAGTTGAGGGGTTTATTACTAAGAAGGAAGCCTAAGCAGTGAGACAGAGTATTCCAAAGTACTTGCAGCATGGAATTTGGGTGCCTGGGAAGCCAGAACTCTGCCAAATTGGTTTTTACTGGTAGGTCATGATCAGAGGGTTCATTCTAAAGCTGCCTGCCTGCAGTGCACACCTGCAAGACCAGTGCTCCCCAGTTGTGGGAATACCCGCAGCAATGAGGAAGAATTTGGAATTTAACAGCAAAACGAGCTGACATCTAAACTTAAGAAAGCTCCTTCTCTTTCTTGTAAGCAAGGATACTGAAAAGCCTCCAAAATCAATACTTCCAAGAAGCTTACAGACATTGGGATTGCAATTATTTCGCTAATTCCAAAACACAAAGCTGCTTTCTTTTAAAGCCAAAATGAAATTAGAAGACAGTATTTCAACACAATTAGAAGTATTACTTGGTTAGTACCAGAATAGGGCACTCACTTGCCAAGCAAGAGGTTAAGTATAGAGCTGTGAGCATCAAGGAACTTATTCAAGCACCAAGGGAAGAAAAGAAGACAGAAGCTGAGGAGACAAGACAGCTCTAAAGGGAAGAGAGACTTCAGACTGGAACTCTTTCCCACAAATCCCACAGTTGGATAACCCTAATTTTATTCAGGAGCTATTAAGAAGGAATTGCTATAGACCAACAAAAAGCAGCTGTTCTAAAATGTCTACAGGATTTCAAAAAATTAGTTTCCTCTTTCCCCTTCTTCCCAGCATAATTTATTTTATTTCTCTTATGTACACAGTGTACAAAAATAGTGATAAGCTTATTGAAATTACAGTAGTAGTTCAGGAGTTAAATTTAAAAAAATGCACTACAGTAATGGAAATATAAAGTGAATGTTTTCTCCTCTTTTCACTGATCTTCATATAAAGCTTTATTTAAATGTTATCAGCTTCAGCACTGGTTAATCACTTTCACAATTCTCTAACATTAAATCAGTCCCCCTTTCTCAACAACTGGTGGAAGGTTATGCCAATCCAAATGAAGCAATTATGACAGAAATCAAGTCTAACCATTTATATTTTCATTCACTGTAACAGTCTTTAAGTGTGATTAATCAAATCAATCTTCCCTTTTCAGCCAGAGCTGTAATTGCTAAGTGCAAATTAAAGCATATTATATATGACATATGATACTTAATCTAAAGACAAATTTTTATTAAGATTTAAGTCAAACTTTGTTAAATGAGTTAAAGATATCCACTGAATATATCTTAACGTTACATACATGGCCTATGGGAAAAGTAAAAATATTACAAAAATACTTCAAGCCCCTTAGATATTCCAACTGCTTTGATCAAAAAACCCCATAAAGAGTAACAGTAGTATTATGCTTGTAAGAATATATAGAATATCTTCACAGATTCTATCATGCAGTTCAAAAGGGGATATCAGATAATTCTAGAATCCTAAACAATTATTTTTCAGCAATGATACACAAAAATCCTTCACAATGATAAAACAGAACTACTAATTCTGTGAATAACTCCCTACTGGAGTAAGCTGATAAGACTTCTGGTATTTTAGTAATTGTTGACAACTGCTGGAAAAGCCCATTGATATTACTGTCCCCTAAGCAAACAGGGGCAAGAAAATTACACCAGTAAGGGATCTAAAGGCTAAGAGTTGATATTCTTATTCAATACCCTGATGTTTACTTTACCCTCTTAATTTTGCATTTATTAATAACCATAGTGATGTTTTCTGATGTGGTTAAACAGTCCTCTTTGTCCTCCTGTATCTGTAACTGTGAACCTATTTTATTGAGAAAATCTAGATCAGAACAGTATTGTCTCAGAAAGGCAAACGGGAAAAAGCAGGCTGCAAAACCTCTGAAAAACCTTCACAATCTAACAAAAAAAAAAAAGGCAAAACATGACACAGTATCACTTTTGAAGGGTGTGCTACCTACAAAAACCTGACTGGGGGGGGAATATTGCTTTAGTTCAAAAAGAAAAAAAAAAGACATTTGGGGTTATAGTAATGGAAACCATTTTCAGTGCACTGAATAGTCCAAACGCAACATATCTGAGGATGTACAATTATGAACAGTTAATCAATTACCTTTAGTATTTTCTCCTAGGAAATAATCCTCCACAGAAAGCATTTGCTTCACCCCAGCAGACTTTACTATTTACATCACAGAACAGCTAATGTAATTTGTATTAATATTGAAACACTACATATATATATATATATATACACGTAGATAAATAGAAGATATCTATTCAGTGTCCTCTGCCTTACATACACAATCAGTCCTCTTAAAAATGAAACCTTACCTGAAATAACTACACTGCTGCATATTACAGAAGAAGTGTGTTGCCTCAGATACCAGGATGTTTTCCAGCCAGTTCACATGATAAGCCATGCATTTAGAACGTAAGCACACTTGTCACATGGCCTGTGCCAGCCCCACTGGGCAGTCACCTGCACATCCCATCCAGGATCCAGCAGGTGGAGGATGACCAGCCAGCTGGCTGACACTACATGGAACAAGACAGAGGAGGGGAGAGGTTCGGGACAGGCAGAGCTTCCCCTCCCAACAGGGAGAAAGTACTGTTTCATCTCCTAGCTGCAACAGTCACAGAGTAGGGAATCTAGCACCTTTGGGAACCTTATTTTTCTTTCCAATCTGACAATTGGCCAATAGCTTCAGAAATTATTTTAGGGAAAGGAGATGCATTTGAGAAGTCAGCTGACAGATAGAGCAAGCCCTTGACCTCTACCATGTCTCCATGCCTTGAAACCAGGATGAAATGTCCTTTTGAGTAAAAGTCACACAATCCAAGTGTGAATTTGTTCTACTAAATCCTCATTTTTCATTCCCTAAGAGCAGTGTTTCTTATATATATTCCCAAAACCATCCGCACAATAAAGAATAAAGTAGATGCTAAAGGTGGATTTCAAGAAGCCTTAGCTGCTATGAGAATCTGGATGTGAAAGCTTAATAGGCAGACTTGCCTATTCCACTGTGGGATACCTACATTCTGTCTGGGACCTGAAATACATTTTTAAACTTAATTTGAGGCACACTATGCCTTGAAACCACTCTGCAATTACCAGATTCTCATTTGTTTTTTCCATTAATTGTTGAATAGCATGTCTAATTGGATCTCACTAGTTTAAAATATTAAACAGAGAAACAAGCAAATCACCTAATTCTATCCATGCTGTATTCCTCTTACTACATACATTTCAAATTACCACTTTAATACCTTATCCCACTTGCACTCATTTGTCGTGGGCAGCAGGGTACAAAGGGAAGAAGAGAAAGACAAAAAAGGCAGAGAGGAGAATGAAAAAGGTGCAGGACTGTAACAGACCCCTAACTCTCCATAACATGGCAAGGCAGCATTTCATAGTCTGGCTATGAGTGCAATGAAACTTCTGAAATCAGGAATTTTTAGTTGCAGTTTGCCTTGTACTGCTTGGATGAGGGAAACATCCTTCTCCACCCAAGCAGTGCTCAGGATCCAAAGCTCAAACCATTCATGAAGAAAGAAACACCAGATTCTAAGCTGCAGGTCATCAGAATGACTCTTTTTATGCATACTAGGCTATCATTTGCTGTACATATAAAAGCATTTCTCATCCTCTGGAAAAGTTTTCCTTTCATGACACAGTCTACCACAACTGATACTTGTAATATTCTACAGAAGATATATATATATTTTTTTTTTCTACAGAGTACCACTCTTTGCTTAAATATACTCAGATGCTTCATGAAATCTCTGGGTTTACAAAGT
Organism: Molothrus aeneus; assembly: GCF_037042795.1. NCBI lineage: Eukaryota > Metazoa > Chordata > Aves > Passeriformes > Icteridae > Molothrus > Molothrus aeneus. The sequence goes on along the minus strand of NC_089647.1, from coordinate 76,305,472 downwards.
TTTCTTTGAAGCTGCCTTAATTACAGGAAGGCTTGTGACTTCTTTAAATTAAGAGTTAAGAGAAGCCAAGAACAAGATGATTAGTAGTCACAACATTAATCTTTTTGCTGTACCTAACAACTTAATTTACTATATAAACCCTTGTGGAGTTGCTGTTCTATTGAGCTGATGTTGATGTACTAGCTGGGAAGTTACTTCTACCTCTTCTGTTCTCCTCTGAGATGTAACAGTGGGCTCTCAGGAAATTGAATCTGATAGGAAACACACTCACTGACCTCAGTGAGCTCTTACAAGGCTAAAACAGAAAAATAAGGTTCACAAGTGACAAAGAGACTCAACACATTGCATAGAAATACAAAGGCTTCTTTGACAGTGGAAAAGAATTCCCACTTCAGCAATGAGATTTAGAAAATATACTGTCTTTTAATATTATTATTATTATCATCACTTAATAAATATGTATTTTAACAATTTTCTGGACAGACTTTACATACACTGCTTTCATCACTGGCAAGGAACAGCACCATTCACAATGCACGTTCAACAGCAGATTCCAGCCCTTAACTCCCCAGTTGAGCAGCTTCATGCTACATTACTTTGGTAATGCAAAAAGAACCCAAAAATAGAGACATTTTTAACTTGGACTGTCTTAAGTCTCCAGGGAAATGAGGCTTAGGCAGTCCCTCATCTGTTCACTTGTCACATTTAAATTTGCAGGCCAATTTCAACTAAATTTGATAAAGAGTTTGGATACACAAAAATAATTAAGTTCCAGCACATTCTACAAAAATTAGAAGCTGAGTACAAAAGAGACATCTACAAAATGCTCGTAGGTGAAAGCAAAGGACTTTTAACCAATCTACTATCCATCACCTCATTAATGAAATAAAGATACTCAGCATGTCTTGTATCTGAATATATATTGTGTTTATGCATATTTGAGTAAGTATTCACCATATATATTCAAAACCTTACAGGACAACCTCCCCTAGACAGCCCTGCTTGAGGAAAGGGGGTGGACTAAATGATCTTTCCTGTCTGACCTGCAAAATTTTGGGGCGGTGTGGTGGTGTCACACGTATAGTTTCAGAGAAGCCACACCAAATGATATTGAACAGGGAAGGAACTCTAGGGGAAGAGGAAGAAGACCTTATCAAAAGGTGAAGGAAATAAATCCAAAGGCAATTGAGTATTAGCCACTATGCTATCAATGGTCCTTTTTTCTTTGGTGACCTTCAGAATTTCACTGAAGACTTGTCACTTCAGTCTCCATGTTCTATTAGCAGAATCATTTTGGAAATAATCTCTAAGGTTACAAGCCACACAAATGTCATTACAGGAGGGTAAAACATAGTTTTGATAGCAAAGATCATTCCTTTAACCTTTTACACTGATGTGAATGTACCCACATTAGGAGTTGCATGGAGTTTGAAAACACATACTCATTATTAAATTAAGAAATAAATACAAAAATGTCGAGATGAGGCTTAGGCCTGTCATTTTGGTGAAGGGGAGTACTGGAGAAGAAATTTTGAAACAACTACCAGGGAGAAATAGTGAGAACAAGTAAACTACAGGAATGGGAAATTTAGAGAGATGAGCAAACTTTTCCAGCCTAACTGAATGCTCCAGAAGATTCTTGTACAAGTAAAAGAGTAAGAGTGGGGTCTGGGAGATCCATGGCTGGGTCCTCCTCACCAGCAGACCACCCATATGCACATTTCCTGGATGAAGTGTACACTCTTTTCTGAAGGAAGCTGAGAAGAAGACAAAGACATCATGGAATGTGGTGGTTTGACAGGAAAGAAGCAAATCACCTAATTCTATCCATGCTGTATTCTTCTTATTACATACATTCATTGTTTATCTTTGAACATCCATTGGCCTAACCACAGCATCCCAGAAAACACATTTCCTGTCAAACCACCACATGTAGCCAACATCAGATTCAGGGTGGAAGCCTGGTAAGGAGAAAGGTGACATTACAGAAGCAGGATCAGCCCCTACAGTGGCCATGGAAAAGGAGGCATCTGCAAGTGAATTTGTCATCTAAACTCCTCTTAGAAACAGTGGGCCATCAAATCCCTTAATTCACGAGGACAGGAACAACCCCACCCTAGCCAAGTCAAGTAACTTGACCACACCAACAAATGGGGTAGAAGAGGGCTTCAGAAGCCTAGGAAACACTAGGCTCAAAATCTGTGTCCAGGTAAGCTCACAGAGCAGGCTAGATGCTGACAAGGGCAGTGACAGGCTGAAGGAATCAAAAGCTGCAAGGCTAAGAAACAGCATCCGTGTTGGAAAAGATGGAGAACAATGGGAAACATGAAACATCACAGAGGTGAGTGCTTGGATGGGACACAGGATCCAAATGAAGAATTACAATGAAGTTCAAATTGAAATAGTGTAAGGAAAAGCAACCTTGATACAGTCTGGATTAGCACACCAAGTTCCTAAAACTTCTGAAGGGCTACTCTGGCACAGTGTACTTAGATTCAGCACTCCTGAAGGAGTAACAACAGTTGAAGGGTTCACTAGTATTGTGCTCAATTTTAAAAAAGAAAGCAGCATGAAAATACTACAAAACTTTCACAAAATATTATAGAAAGGAAAAGCTTTGTGGGTAATCTCAACACTATTAAACACCACTGTAGTAAAAGGTAAAATGATGTACACTATTTCTCAAAATATTTGAGAAAATGTAAGTGAAAACTATATGGCTGAGCAAAATCATAATAGGCTGTTAGAAGCAAAAAAAAAAAAAAAAAGGCCTATTGAAATTACAAAATCATAATTCTGACAGGCCAACAAATTAAGGCAATAAATTGTGCCCAAAAGTACTTAAGGAACAATCTGGAAAAGAGAAAAGACAAAAACTAATAATGTCACTTTTCAGCTGCAAGTTCCATCACACCAGAAAACTAATATGACTAATGGGCACCAACCTTTGATAAGACCTGGGTAAGCATAAAGCAGTAACCTGGTAAATGACTCCAGAGAAAGTCAGAGGAGCCACTCTGAAATACATGAAATACATGTTAATGACTACACGGATGAATAGGACATCTTGCAAAAGGCTTAAAGCTTTTGTAAATTGGTATCATGACTGACAAACCTTTAAAGAAGATTCCATATGCAAGAAAAGCAAATTAGAAATCCCAGGGAGTACTTTCAGTGCCCTTCACAAAAAGCTGTTGAAGACATAAAGGAGCCACAGGGTAAGAGTCATGTTGTTGCTTGCATATGTAACTTTATGAAGGTCAGAAAACCAAAGAAAAATAAATTGGCAAGACTCCTCCTGGAAACACACTGCCTAGAAGTATTTGTGGGAATCTCTTCAGATCCACTCTACTCTGTTATCTATAGACTAATTATTCAGCAGCAGGAATAGAGCAGAGAACATCATGGCCTGGTATAAATTCTTGGAACAGCTGCATCTGCAATAGGCTGGGCACTTCTGATTCCTCTTAGTATTGAAAGGACATAAATGGGAAAGTTACTGAGAAGGACAGCAAGCACCTTGAAACACATGGAATATGCTAACCTAGGGAACCATTAAGACACCTGGATCTTCAGTCCAGAGGATGAGGTAACTGAAATATGATGGTCATTTATAAGATAATGAATAACATGAAAATGGAGACAGAACAACTGTTCAGTGCACCTTCCAATTTAATAACTGAGGAACATTAAACAAAGTTAATGTGTCAAGTTCACAGAGGGCTTTCCTCACTAGTTATTATTCTTGCTCAAATACCTGCAACAGACATCATAAGTTTCATGTTTAAAAAGCAACTGGATGTATTTTTTTGGACTAAGACTTCTTCAAGCAATAAAAACCAAAACCCACCATAGGTTAGGAGAGTATTCTGGGGTCTTTGTCCAGTGACAATGAAAGTCACTATCCTATTGCCAACAAGAGACTTCCGTTTTAGTCAGTACAACCATTTGTATATTTTACTGGCATATTTCAGTAAAAAGCACTAAGGTAATGGCCATTTTCAGACACTTTGACAATGCAAGATCCTTTAACTTTGTCCTAACCATCAAAGCTATATTCATCATATTCAGAGTAAGATTTTAAAAAGGTTTTTGGCTAGCAAAAATACAAAGAAAACTTGGCTTTCATATATGACTAATTCAGAAGACAGACCTACTAGTGAATATTTATATCATCCCAGATTTTCATGAAAATCTGTAGATTACAAATAAATCTTTATAAGAAGTTTCTGTTACATAACCAAGCTGTGTTATCGACTTCAGAAGGCATCAAAGGAACTAATCTCAGCTCTTGATATGCAAAGAAATACTTCAATTATATCTCCTTGGCCTTAACTTCCAGGCTAGGTAGGAAAGAGTCTAAGTAGCAATATATGTGGAGCAACCCAAGTTTGCACCTTTTTCTGTAACATATGTAGCCTAGACACAATATCCCAGGAAGCAATACTTTAAAATCTTCATACATTCTACATTAACAAAGTAAGGCAGTTAAATGAAAGTCCAATATAGTAAAGGTAGCTAGAGGAAAAAAGAGAGTAGCAGAGGGAAGCAAGATATGATAGTATTATGTATCCCCAGTGACATGAATAATTTTTTTTTTGTTTGCATTTAATCTTCATATAGCCTTTTTCCCCAGCTCTGAATTTCATTTATCACTGTATGGTGATAAGCTGTCAACAGTGGCAACACTTTCATATATTCTTGTGCAAGAACAATAAAAACATGACCCTTATTAGGACTTCTCAAAAGGGGAAAAAAGCCTAAACAAAACAGTAATTTATAATATGCTTATTTTCCATAAAATAGAAATGGAATTTATTCCACAGAAACAGCATATTCCAAGTTTCCCTTGGGGCAGGAAGGGGAACGTTACTAAAACAGAGACAAAGGGGCTGCTTTGCAATATGCTATAATAGGTTAACTAAAGTTTGAACTGTGAAAAGTTAACATAATACATGTTTTACAAGATGAGAGAAATACTGAAATATTTCAGAATTATCTTTTAGGAGGATACAGATATTGCTATTTTTTAAAAAGCTTTTCATCAAGAGCAGCTTCTGAATCAAAACAATACTTTCAATAACATGAACCAAAATCTGCCTACAGAGCAGAAGAGTATCTGTAACAGGGCTCACATTTATTTCCATTTCTTTAGAGGTTAATTTAATAGTTTTTCTCCAATACAAAACAACAGGAGAAATAGAATTTGAAGAGTATCCGGGACTCCCTGCACAGCACTTAGAAGAACAAAATCTTTGAACAGTTCTCACTGCTACAAAGAAACATATATTGAAAATATGTTTAAAAATTTAGCCATGCACTGAAACTGTTGGAGAATACAGACTGTTCACCAACCCAAGATCTGTAGGCTGTCAAGTTCCATGGTGATAGTTGAGAAACTCCAATTACTTTTAAAGAATAGAGACAAATCCCCAGATAAAAGACATAGGAAGTAATTACCTTTAATATTGCAACAATGCCACGAACCAGTATTTTGTTTGACATGTTTAGAACACAAATTCCTGGGAGAGATAAAAATACTTGATCATTCACCAGTATTTGGTCTTCTGAAAGCTATGCAATAGAGACTTCTGCATGTATCCTTAAGATATCCAGGTCAGTGTCATGTATGACCTGGATATGTATGTATGTCATGTATGTATCTACACCATCATTTCAGTGTTCCAGGCTGTGCACACTCCAGTATTTGATTAGCAGGTGCACTCTGTCTATCCACCTTACAACACACACATACAAATCTACACAACCAACCAAAAGACAGCTGTCAAGGCTCTTACCTTGATTTGCATATTATCTTGCAAACACAGCATGTTAGGCAAACCTTTTGATTTTTACCTGATAGATCCTTCAGCAGATTTTTTTTAGCTCTCAGGACTGCTATTCAGACAGTCTTCATAACACCTTAGGATGGGTTTGGACAGCACATAATCACCTCTGCCTAGATGGTGGCACATACAACCACTCCTAGAAACTTGATTTTTTCCATTTAAAAAACCAGTCCAGGAACTCCATCACAATAGAGCTTGAAAACATTTAGAGCCTTCACAAATTCTAAAGGCAAGCTTAAAAATGAGAAACTCAAAGAATGAGTACTCAAGTCCTAAGGGAGAACTAGGTAAATCACACCCCCGTTCTTTTGGCTCCTGTCAGTGACACAGCAGGCACTGGACAGAGATGCTGTTGCATCCACCATTCCCCCATCAGCAGAGGCATCACCTTGCCCTTTGATTTGACTTGAGAGGGAAGAAACTTAACACTCCTTTCCCTCTGCAATGGCTGCTATCTCCAGTTTCCAAACAAGAATCATGACATGTGGCAGCTCCTGGGAACAACCGTGCCCACCAACCCAGAGCCAACACAGGAATTTTTAGCAGGTCTTTGAAAAACAGCTCAATGTAATGAGTGTGTTCCATTATTGTGATTCAGGTAACAGTTCAGAAAATGTTGTCTTCCAACATCAGTTTCATGCCAAGAACCTCATAAATTAAATTAATGTAGTTTGTTGTAAAATTGTGCTGACACACATGACCACCTTTAAAAATTACCTGTGTTAAACATACTCAGTGTTAAAGATACTTTGTTATTCATACACATCATGTTGTTCACAAAAAATAAACCCATGGAAACAACTTTGAGGGAAAGAGGGTCAGTTTATTAGGATAATGAGCTCTTAAAGATATTACACAACTGAGCTTCATGCAGTACAAGCAACAACAGTGGCTAATTTTACTAAAATTCTCACAGTTATTTCTGTATTAAGCTTTGGTCCATGTACACTACCCACACATTGTTTTTATTCTAGAACCATTTCATTATAACCTGATTTAAACAAGAGTGTGTAATACACAAGATGGCAAGGATCTATATGTGGCATTTACTTAGATGGTCTAAAAACCAGGATCATGGAAAACAAAAAAATAAGCTTTTGGACTATATAATCACCATCATCTGTCAGATCAACTTAGCCCCCCTGAATAAATGCTCAAGACTTCCAAAACTCGTGAAACACAAGTTAATATATTCATTTCAGAGTAGTTTTTATATGTGAAGATTTTATTGAGGTCATAAAACCCACTTAATTCTGACTTGTGCCTGAAGATAACCTGATGCTGACATCACCACCCCCTTTAAAAATAAAACCAATTTTAGTTCTACCCATAGACCTAACCAGCTTTCACTTGTTCCTAACAATAGCAAAGGCAGCACAGTAGTTGTGTGAGAACTCAGGAAGAAAAAAAAGAAGAGTGAAAGGAAAAGAGGTATCATTTTAAAAAGAACATCTATGCTGAAAGTCTTCTTCGGAAAAAAAAAAAAAAGTCAAAAAAATCCAGTTTTGCCTGACATCAGATTTTAGTGACCTAATTCTCTTTGGAATGCACAGTCATAAAAGGTAACTTATCATGTGCTCAGTTCTTCTCTCCTTTTATCTAATAATACACACAAGCAACAGTCTTTTGAAACTTTTACAGAAGCATTGTCAGGTACTTAGATCCTGCTGAAGACAGAGTATGGAACTACACAAAAGAAAATCAGCATGATAGAAGTTATGTATGCCTTAACTTTTGGGGACTACAAAAAGGCAGGAATAAATAGCCACAGTAAAGAGGAAGTAACACAAAAGAATGCTCACAAACAAAGAGCTCTTAGCAAATACAAAAAAAGATACAAGACATACTTGATAAAAGTTCAAATCCAGCATTAAAACTGTATTCCACATTCTGGTTGGGGTTTGTTTTTCCCTATTACAGGTAATATTTAATTACCAACAAACTTCATTAATAATTGACACATGATCAAAAGATTTGCACTGAAAAACATGTAAAAGCCCTAGCCTGGGTAAACTTACACACTTTAAAATGTCATTATTGGTATTAATGATTGTATTCCTTTAAATAAGGATTTTGAAAATGCCATTTTCTCACACAAGGTCAAAAGACATGTGGCTCCAAATTTCAGTGAACACATGAACTAACTGAATCTCTGAGAAAAGGATGATAGAAAGGGAAGACCATACTTCCATTAAATTTAATGTGGCAATAAACAAAGCAAACAGGTAACTAGTATTGTTCTAGTCAACTTATCTTCACATTTAGGCCTCAAATTCCACTAAAAGGTAGAATACCAAAGAGGAGTCCATGCAGGAGGAACTTTTCAAGAGAGTCCTGTTATTTTCTTTCCTTTACTAGTATCTAAATGGTTTTTTTCTACATCCCAAGGAATTTGCACCCATCCCACTTTGGATACCACTGGTCTCCAAAGCCATCTCTTACCTAAGTACTAGTCCTCCAGAGGCACAAGAAAAAGAGCTATATATTTACCAGCCCAGGATATTAAAATGCACAATGGAGACAGCTTTCTTGTTCTTCAGAAGCAACCTTGAGTGGTACTCAACCACAGCTCAAAAAATACAAGCTAATAGCAGACACCTCTCTTGGCAGCACTTCTATTACATCTTATATAAGCAAATTGTCTGGATTTTTCCAGTCTCCTTTGTTGTGTTCCAGACTTTGCCCCAGATAATGAAGAGCTGACAGTAGAGCTGCCTTGCTATTTCAGTCCTACCCTTGAGCAGCTGGTGTGGAAATACAGGCAGCAAATGCTATTACTCAGATAGGGTGAAATTACATCTTATAATTCAAGTCATTGTCTTTAAAACAAACCAAAAAAAAAAAAATCAATAGGCTATTTAATTGTCAACTAACGAATCACTGAATAACACCCAGAAACTTAATTACTTCTCCCTATTAAAATAATTTCAACCAGAGTGGAAAGGAGGATTTCTCCTCTGCTGCACACTGCTTAAAAAGTGAATCTGCAACAACAAAAATGGTAAGGCATACAAAACAGCAGGATGTTGTCATCTTATTGCAAAAGTCTCATATCTTCTCCGTGATTTCTCATGGGCAGCTCCTCACAACACTTACTCCTTCTCAGTACAGCCAACAAACTCCATCTCTCTCCTCACCCAGCTAACCCACTCTTTTGTAGCACTCATCTTCTTATTGGACACAGCTGTGGCCTGTTAAGGGCAGGCCTGTTCCTAATCTTTGGTGATTAGTACAGCTGCAACTCCTCAGGGGTGAGACTACCTTCTGCACTATCTTTATTTTCTTACATTCTATCCCTCCACAGCAGGACTCCTAAGAAACCACACTGAACGCACATCAACACTTCCTAGAGAAGAGCTCTTGAACAAGAGGAGGTATCATTTGTCCTCACAATCACAATTTTAATTTTAAAAGTACTCTCCAGACCAAATTTATTGTAAAAATAATGTATAGAACAGTACTGAAGAGTCACCATCTGTTACACGAAGCCAAAACCAGATATCAAACACAGATTTTGTATTAAGCACTCAAACTAAGACAAGGCAAACATTCACCACAATAACCACCATGCTGCAAGGCTACCATAGTAGGAGTGATCCAATTAAACTTCTCTTCACAGTTGGGTGTCCACCCCAGAAGCTTCCGACTACATACCCTCACTCAGTCTTTTCAACCATGAAACCTAAACTGACTGGTCAAGTACAGCCTGCTGCACAAAGACTGAGTTCCAGAACCAAATGCAAACATGACACCTGAAGCCCAAGAATGAAATAGTAAAAAAAATCCAGAGGCCTTCAGGCACATTCAGGAACTCCAACATTTATAGAAAGGTGACTCTTAATATTTGCTTCCTACTATGTCTAAGCTCTACATGGATCTCTCTCTTTGGTGGCTTCCCACAATGATGAAAGCAGCAGGCTCAATTTGGGAAATAGCCAAATAACAGTCACTAGAAACACCATCTACTTGGATTTCATAAATTCTCTCTTTTTCCTTTTCAGGTTTTTTTTCACCCCCTAATCTCAATACCAAGTTACCCTACTTAATTTCAGATTCCCTCCATTTAATGCTTAATTCAGAAAGTGAAGTAATTCAGTAGGAAATGAGGCAATTTATATCTATTCCCACTGCTGCTTCCTCCTAGTTTAAGTGTGTATAAATAAACATATGAAGTCACTCAAAGGGAAACAGCAGCCCCCAAATATCCACTGCTTTAGAGCAGCATCACTTCTGGCTGCACCAGAAAAGTGTGTCCCACCACAATTTCCTAAAGAGCACTGTCATACAACACAGCCTCTATTTACTGCTAGACTGGCACAGCCCACCCAAATCTCCTCAAACACACGTGCTGGCCTGAACTTACTAGCAAGTGCTATATCCATCAACTATGTGGCAGAGAGATCACCTAACTCCTTTCTCCCAAGCAGGTAAGAAAACCAAATGAAACCAATACCAAAACGAAATAATGAGATTTATCTCCTGAAACAGTACTTTGCTCCTATGACAAGCCTCAAAGCAGGTATGTGGTGGTGAAAGGAGTCTCATATAGACTCATTCCTTGACAATGTAGGTTAGAGTGCTTTTTAAATTACTAGTCCTCAAAAAGACTTTTAACATCTGAGAGTCATTTAGACATGCTTTCTACATAACAACAGTTAGAAACTTCACAGCAGACTCAAAATCACAATTTATGCTCATTTATTTATAGCTGAGTTACTCTAAGACTTTGATCAAGACAGAGCAATAGATATGAAACAGTATTTCAAAAGAGCTGTTGGTTTCTCAGTTGTAACAACCAACTCAACTGAGGCAATTCAAGCTTCATTTTTCAATTTTTCACATTTCTAATGTTCTGAAATGCTCAGTGTAAGGCTCAAACCTAACATCTCCTTATTATAACTTGATTTCAGTAGCTTGCAAGAAGCAGCATTTTTCTCAGCTCCATTTTAGCAGCTTTGCTGATGCACACAGCACACAAGAGAAACACAGCCATGAAAAACGAGAAAACAAGCCACTTGGATAGAGTCAGCATCTTGGTTCCTGTGAATGTGCTGAAAGGCAGAAGAAATGAGAGGTCTCAGAGAAGAGGTGCTGGCTTATGATTATGAGTAAGAATACAACTGTGGGGTATGTGCCAATTGTAACCCTGTCCCTTATCCCCTCTCCCTTTTTCTTAATGCAAGGACAGATGAGAAATCTCATTTATACTGGCTTGGCACCCTCCACGCTGCCACAGGATACACCTTGCTCAATGCCCATCTGCCACTGCAGAGGGCACGGTGAGTGGGAGACTTGAGAGTTGAAAGAGATCTTCATTTATTTATGGTCTAGGACAGTTTGTCTCTTACATATCTATGCATCCCAGGTGCACCCATTGATGCTCAGATTGCACAAGTGCTTTTTTAATCAACAGGAAAACAATGGCAATGCTGAGTATTTCACAGGAGAAAAATGTTATCAAAATACTTAAACTGGGAACAAAAACAACAGAGAAGAACCTCCTCTTTCACAGCTACGAAGGATAAAGTTTATCTGGCTTGCATCTCCTTTCTTATTTACCAGAGACAACCTATATGTTAATGGCAGCTAGAATCCAGGCCCAGTGCAACCCTACTCACACAAACTATATTTTCCTTTGCTCCTTAAGAAATTATTTAAATCCCACAGGCAAGTAGAAATAGTTCATTTCTGAGGCTCTCAGACCATCTAGCAAACACAGAAAACAACTCCCACATTTCAAAACATAACCATTACCTTGGTGGAAAGAAAAACCTTGTCTTCTATTATGTTACACAAGGTGATCTAACATTTGAAGAGTGCAGCTCTTCAAATCCATGTCATTCAGGATATAAGCTTGAATGTCATTGGAGTTACTTGGAACAAACTAATCCAGCTTATCAACACCAGAATCACATACACCCACTGCTTGTCATTGTGGGAATCTGGTATGTGTTCTTTGCCTTTATAGTATTTTCTTTTTCCTTCATGCACCACAGCTTTTTAATTGACTTACAGATGCTGGACACCCCCTAAAAATTATAAGGAAATATGATTTCATTCTGACAACTAACTTTGTACATACTCTTTGAGAAGTTATTTTGAATTCAGAAACTGCTTTGTAATCTATATAATTACTGGACTCATCAGCTCAAAATGAAAAAATATGAACACAGAAGATACAGATTTACAGATGTACAGAGCATAGTAACAACTAAATGTCAACATTTTAGTTGTCAGATCTTGTTTTGCAGATGTTTACTTACAAGCTGCACTTGACTCAATAGAAGTTTCTATAAAAATATTTTTCTTATCTCTTCAGAGCTGGTTTTCCTCTATTTGAAGGAAAACTTACAGCTGAAATTGTTCAGCATTTATGTGCTTTATACACTATACAAAATTAAGTAGTCATTTTTCTATAGAGAAGGAACACAACAATCATGTGCAAGCATACTTGCACATCTGTTATTTTGAACATTTTTTGTTTGTTGCTGCAGGGTCCAAAATCCCCAAATAATTATTGCAAAGGCCCACTGCAATCCAGTTGTATAAACACAAATAAACCTAAGATAACGCCCTGAGCACTAAGAGTAATGACAGAGGTGGAAGAGATAGTTTAGTCAGGCATGAAATTGATTTTATAATAGCAAATATCTGTTGCCTTCCATGTGCTAAGTAAATAATTCTAAAGAAGAGAGTAAAGATAATAAAAAAATAATCATTACCTGCTCCTACTAAATCAAATGAAAGAGTGAAACCTGTTCTTACATTGACCCTGAAACTGTTTAATAGCTAATTAAAGCAATTACTCCTCGCATTACAAAATCCTTAATCATCAACATCTTCAGATGCAGAGAAGACTTTTTTTAACTTTCTTCAAAGTTATTAGTATTTTCTTTAAATGAGAAGTTTATGTCGGCAGAACTTTCATCAGTAGTTGCTACATTGTTAACCACAAACACGAATCTCAACCTCCAACTAATCTGGTTAACAGAAGATATTCTTCACAGACTTGACCAGATTTGTCCGTTCAGCAAAAGCCATAATAAAGTAATCAGCAATTTCAGCATTTTTCTCAAAAGACTTCAACAGTACAACATCTGAAAGTAACCCTAAAACAGACTTTAATTCCTCCTATTCAGAAATAAGTTTGGTAGCCAACAGACATCCAGTATTATTGCAAAGCAATTACAAAAACTCTTCCTCTGGACCTCCCCACACCAGGATCTGGACTTGTGCACTCCTTCACATTGCTCACTCTTTTAAGCTCACTTCAGTCACTTTTCTCCTTGGCTCCAAAGCCTCCTGACACAGCCTCAACCTGCATTCCTTCATTTGTAAGTCCCAGCCACAAACAATGTTTTAGTTTTAATCAAGCTTCATGTTCAGCAACTTTTCATAGCCTTTTAATAGCAACTAGTTCTCTGGTGCTGTTCCTAGTGGTTACTGGAGTTAATTATCCTGCTGTTTTGAACACTGATCATTTTCAAGTTACTAAGTGTTGCCATGCTGTAACAAGACACAGAAAAATAACCAGAACTAATGGCTTGGCCCTTATGAGGAGTTCAGCTTGACAGTACATCTAGTCAATAAATTAGATAACTAAAAGGTTAATAAAAGGCAAAGGCAACTTTATAAAACTTTACCTTAGTATTGCTATTTCTGCCTACACTTAAAAACCCCAAATATTCTTGAGTTGATCACTAAGGCATAGAAATACAGTATTAAAAACAAGAAAGAAACTCAGTCAATTCTCTTCAGTTAAGATCTTGAACAATTTTGAATTGAGGCAGGGAAAGTCCTCAAATGAATTCCAAGCTGGAACACATGACCACGTGGCTAAAACAGAAATGCTCAAAACACGTGTTTAATAATGTTGTCTTATATCCAGTTCAGAACACCCCCAAAACCCACATTCTGACATCTCCTGCAGAAGACAAGAATGAAGGATCAGGAAACACTGGAAAGGATCAGCTTTTGGAAGAACAGCAACATCTTTCATCAGCAATAAGTGCACTTTTCAAAAGTTTCTATATGAAACATTGTAACTTGCAACTAACTCCTGTTGCCTTCTCTCCTCTCCTTTTAGGTGGCTACGGCAGGGCAACAGTTAGAGCAAGGGAAACCTGCCAACACACAAAAATGTTCAGTTGAAAAAACATTAAATACATTATTTGAAAATCACCTACTTTTTTTTCTCAATTACTAAACCCATTCCTAATGTGTCTTTAAAAAATAGTAATAAATAAAAGGAAGGACAAGTATTGGGCAAAAAAGTTAAGAAGAGGTTTAATAAGCTGTCATGCAAGTTCCATCAGTAGTTAATTCATGCAACAATAATCCAGAGAGACAGCTTAAACAATAATTTATTTAAGGGACAAATGTAACTAATTACCCGAAGTAAAAAAACTTGTAATTATTAAAAAGTATTTTATATATAGGGCTGCCTTATTAGATGAAGAAGCTTAGGTAGTTTCCTCCCAAAGTTAATAAAAAGATCTTTTGGTGTCACCAGAGAATTTTAGAGACACAAGACAATTTCACTCTTCCGTAACAACCTGTGTCAACTCTGCTTTACTTTACAACTTCACTTCTTTTATATGTGGCAACAAATCATCTGAATTGACTTGCACCCCACCACCTCCTTTTTTCTTTCCCGTTGCTGTTAACTAAAACCCACACTGTTTTCAAGCTTGATTTTGAGTTCACTGACTACATACCCACCAAAAGGTACTGATCTACAAAAGGTAGATCTACACGCAGAACCAAAGACCTGGACTATCACACTTCAGGCACAAACCAGCAAAGATCATGTGCTGTTCTTCCACCTTCAGGCTGACTTGATCTCAGATTGGATCACATTGGAAGGGACCACAGTGATACCTCTTTGATCTTTACCTGTTTAGAGCAAAGATTTCCTTGTGCTTTCAATCCAGTTTCTTCTAGTGAAACACATTCTGTAGATAGGTCTAACAGAGCAGGCCCAGGGTTCCTTTCAAATTAGAGTCCACTCAAAACCCAGCTTTTATCTTTCTGTTCCAACAACATCAGACAAGTTTCATTTACATAAAATCCAAATGAGCTTTCTTTCAAAGCAGTAATGAATATCATCGTAGCCACTTTCTTACTGCATGAATTTCACTTGGAATTTTTAGTACAGCAATAACAGTCACAGGAAGTGAATTATCCCAATATCTATCATTTCAGGCATGATGGCTTTACTTACAATAAAAATTACTTATTTTCATGGGATATTACCATAAACACATGCCACTAGATTTTCAGTTTCAGGGTGTTCCTGATATGATTAAACTGTTTTAATCTTTTATCAAAATGAAGTGATTGCCATTTCACTCCCTCCCATATTTGTATGCAGCATCTCTGTCAGACAAATTTGAACTTTTATTAATCTCATAGATACTCATAACAACCCTGTCTATTCTCCACAACCTTTGCAACATCAGGGATGAGCCCATAATCCTAGCTTGCAAGTAAGGTAAAATACTTACTACAGATGTGCATCAGAACTTAGTAATAAAGAAAGATCTAGTACCATGCTGGCATTCTTGTTAACTCAGATTTTAATGGGCAGTGCTTATTCTGACAAGCTAGGGTCTCTCTTCCCTCTACCCACTCCTTAAATTGTTACCTGTGAGAAGAGACCAACCCCCACCTTGCAACAAGCTCCATTTGGGTAGTTCTAGAGAGCAATAATGTCGGAACGCAGGACATTCCTCTGACTGCCCTGGAGGATTCGAGACCCTGGCAAGGGGCTCAGAGACCTTGGCATGGAGTCAAAAACACCTTTGCCTTTGATTTTAGCCCATGGAAACATTTACCAACTTTGTATGAAGACGTACAAGCCACAAGAGTTTGAGTAGAATGATAGTGAATTTGTCACAGGGTGAAAAAGCAGAATTTTGGGGTTTTAGAATGGGGGTTCAAGAAGCAAGATGGAGGAATCTGGGTGTGTCCTGTCCTCCTTCTTCTTGTCCTCCATCTTCTGCTGTGATGGTGACACTTCTGGATTGGTTTAGAGTAGAGACAAACTGTCTAACATAGGTGATAGGTATTGGAAAATTATTGTAAATAAAGTACATGTAGTTTTTAGTATAAGAAGATAACACCACCCCAAGAGCAGGGGCTGTGCCAAAACCCCACCTGCTGGACAGATCTCAGCAGGTTGGAGAAAGAATGTCATAGGTAAGAGAAAATAAACAACCTTGAAAACCAGAGCTGAAGAATCTCGACTTCTTCTTCAGTCACGGGGCTGGGAAAAAAAGACTCTTTAATACCTCGGGAGCCATTTCAGCAACACAAAGCCCGAGACAATAAGGTCTCCTCTGAGCCTCCTCTTCTCCAGGCCAAACAATTCCAGTTCCCTCAGCTGTTCATCATTGGACTCCTGCTCTAGATCCTTTACCAGCTTTGTTGCCCTCCTTTGGATATGGCTCCAGTAATTGATATGAGGGACACTTCAGCCACCAATGTGAAAAAAGCACAACAAACAAAGGGCTAAGCTTCTCCATAAGAAGGCAAAAAAACAGTTGGTAAACAAGACATCAGTGAAGAAAAATTATCAACAGAGCAATTCAGTAAGTGATGTGAGTGCAATAGAAAAGTCTCTTCTGATGGTTTTGTTGCAGTTTCGTGCATTGATGGAATGGGCCAAACAAGCAGCATGGATATTGCTTCTTTTAATAGTTTGCTAGAGTGAAGTGGTATTTTGCTAGAGGCAAAAAGAACTGAAGAGAAAGAATTAAAAATAAATAGGCCAGAACGAAGCGTATTTTCAATTTCAGTTGCAAAACCAATGTAGCAACAACTTTCTCTTCTTTTAGTATGAAAAATAATTATGGCATATTGCAATGTCACCAACGTAAAACAAAGACTGAACACAAGGGTGTTTGGTGCTTGCTTTTTTCATCATTTCAAGAGAAAATTGTTGGCTCTACTGAGAGCTTTCTTTATGGGTAGTAACATGAAAGTAGAAAACCAGCATGTACATCTGATGTGCTCAATCTCTATATTTGAGTTGCCACTGAAATAAAAGAAAATAATCTTCACAACTAACTGAAAACTTAAAGATGTCTCAAAAATAAGGGTGCTTGCTTCTCTTGCTTTTAGCGAGTATGATTTTATTTACATATGGTTCAGCACTCGTTCCAAAGTGACTGTGTGTATGCCCCAAAAAGTGGCAGCCTAGGTCATGAAGGTCAAATCAAATTCAAATATCTAACAAATAGATCTATTGACCATAATAAATGCATTTTCTGTTTTGTTCCTGAAGCCCCCAGACACTGGAAACAAACCTTTGGAGAAAAACAACGTAGGGGTTAACTTCTATTGCTGTTATGGATCCACTAACCCTTAAGAGAAAAAGAAAAATAATTTCACTGCTATTTCCTGATTTTACATCTCGCCAGGTCTATTAAAGACAATTGGTGTTTTTTTCCTCTCTCCACTGCAATACTAACACATTAGTTCTCAGTTCTATTTTTGCAGGCTGGAATAAACTAGCTCTACACTTCTCCTCTGGAAGTCACACACTTGACATATTTTTCTGAATAATATTTTCTCTTTAAAGATGCAGAGTTCAGTGATATGAACAAGTACATTTCAGAGGTGGGACTTGAGACTCCTAACTTTTCCTTACCAATGTCATCAACATCATCTCCATAAGCTCTTGAAATTAGATATGCACCAGCTAAGCATTAAAGAAATGGCTTAGAGAGAAAAGAGAGTATAAAAGTAGGTACTAAGATATATATAAATATACTAATTACTATAGATTAGAATAAATTATCTTGTCTCTTGATTTCTCCTTTGAAAAGTGCATAACCCAGACCCTGAGTATTCTTATTTCTTTCTTCTACACTATGTTTACCTGAATTGTGTTTCTGTATTGAGTTCATCAATGACACTGCCCAAAATGAGGCAGAATAATTCAGATGGTTTAGCAAGGCTGAACAGATCAAAAACTTAGCTACTTGTGCCACATGCCCACAGATGATGATCCTCTTTATGCAGACCAATATAACTTGACTTTCATCTAAAGAGCCTGACATCATGGAACAGTGATCAGCTGCAGGTTGTGTTAATTGCAGCTGGGGTAGAGTTAATTTTCCTCACAGTGGCTGATAAGGGGCCATTTTGGCTTTGTGCTGAACAGGGGTTGATAATATAGAGATGTTTTTGTTCTTGGTGAGCTGAGCTTACACAGAGCCAAGGCCTTTTCTGCTTTTCCTACTGCCATGTGGACAAGGAAGTTGGGGGTGCACAGGATCACTTCTCTAAACTATCAAGCTCCCTTGAAATTTTGAAACCATCCCTTCAACATCCCAGCAGATGCTCTCACCTCTGTCACAAACATCCACATAATTAACAAACTAACTACTAATGTCTTCAGACAGACGAGCCTCGGGACTACAAAGTAATTCCCTGCACAAGTAGAATACTGAAATATGTTCTGCATATAGTTTGCAAGCAAATTTTGGATCCAACTTGCATTCTTCTGCTCTAACTTGTGAATATCCCATTTCAGGAGCTCAAGAGAGATCATGTGGATAGCACCCAATATTTCTTTCCATACCTCACCCCAACTTGATATGCTAAAGTCAGGTGATTCAATCCCACCTTGAATTTCTCATTTTTAAAGAGAAAACATTACCTTACTCTGAATGGCAATGCTCTGCTTTCTCTGTTAGCTGAGTTTTTATTAGATTTACTTAAACACTCAGATTCCCCCCAGCTGATCCTATCCACTTTTCAAAGTTCAAATTCAGAGATACAAAGGAACTGGAGGGCTGGTAAAGTCAGTCCAACTTCATAACCTTAAACATACAACATAAACCGAACAATATGTAAGTCAGGCAAGTCACAGATGGTATAAGACAATACCATTCATAGGGTTATGAGCACAAAACACATGGCATTAAAACATCTAGAAGTGGATACAAACAGAATTCTATTTTAAAAAATATGTCTATTGAGTACAGCCTTCATTAAAGCTCTAGAAAAGTACCCAGTTGTAATATAAATTAGTGTTTTAGCCTTTGAATTTTAAATGGTTTGGGATTTTGAGTAGCACTTGGCTGAAACATGAAATACTTAGTTTGACTTCAGTTGATCTTCAGGTCACTTAAATCCAGAAACTTGGAAGATAAATATACACTTAACTCCTAGTCTCATCAAAAGCCTTTAAGGTGAGTAAACACATTTTGAAGTCTGAGCCTTGGTGTCTCTGATGCTTGATTTTTGTATTTTCTTTTATAGATTTCAATACTCTTAAAATGTTCTTCCTCTAGCAGTACCTTTTCATGCAATGCAAGATATATTTACACCTTTGTTTCTGAAAGTATTGCTCTTAACGCTGGCACAAGTGCAGCAGAAACAACAGTAATCAATTTGATTTGGCCTTATGAAACAAGTGTCATTTTGATAAATGATTCTAATTAAGTTGATATTTCAGGTAGAAAGTGTATTGAGTTAATGTGTTGGCATCTCTCTAGTTATAGCCAGACAAGTACAGATGTTGCAATAAAGCAGCAGCAGAACATTATTAACTTTGCAAGTCACTCAGTCTGCATTCACAAAGTTTGATCAGAGCCACACAACGCAGCAATTGAAAGAAAATGCTGATTTTAAGTTTTAATTATTCAGCAACACACACAAGTAGTAGTCCCAGGAAGTTTCAAAGCTACAGGTCATTCCTTGATGATCTCTCTCCAGCATGGAAATGATTAATTAGTATAGTGGCAGCACAGTTGTTTAGAAAACCTTGCGCGGACACCAAAAGACAAAACCTGTGTTTCTTCTCTTTTACATAAATCTAATTACCAAGTGTCCTGTTAAGGCTAAAAGACATCATACATTTACATAAACCTAATTACCAAATGTCCTGTTACGGCTAGAAGACATCATACATTTACATAAATCTAATTACAAGATGTCTTGTTAAAGCTAAAAGACATCATATGTTTATGCATTACTTTCTTATGCTGTGCAAGTCTTTGATCTGGGCCTCATGGTCGGCAAATACAAGTTGAGGTTCCATTTAACAATTGTAACAGATAAAATAAACACTAATCATCTGCTCTGAAGCCAAAGCAGTCTTACATTTTCCCCATTTTTCTACTGAGTCCTCCGCAACTCTAAATCCATTTATCGTGCTTACAATTTGTACAGACTTGCAGCTGCACTTCCTAGCAAAGTCCAACTCTCCTGCAGTATGGGAGCAGCCTTGTTACCTGGCCAGGATAAGAAAGCACAAGCACCAGTGGGATGCCACTGTGAGTTTGTGCACTCCAGCGGAGGCTGGAGCCAACTTCTGACAGATCAGCTTCCTCCCCAGACACCACTGGGCTGCTCATCCCCTTCTGGAATCCACAGGGAGCTGCCAGCCCACTGTGCAGATAGCAGTGGTTGAACTCAAAGGCTCTTTCCCACTCTCAAATACTTGGAAGAACACTTGGAAACACTTCCAGAAGCACAGAGACTGAAAAGCACAAAGTGCCTCCTACCTGCAGGAGGCAGGTTTCAAAGGAGTTTGAAGAACCATTCCCCAGCTCCATAGCTACTCTAACCCTCAGCCCTTCAGAAATTGTTTTCCCTTCTTTTATCAAGTTTGGCCTGCTAAAAACATGCATGTAAGGCTGAAGATACCTTCTGAGGTTTCTTGTATGCAATTACCCATCTCCTCAGGGGTTTCCTCTGGCAAGACAGCTGAAAGAAGTGGTTTCTCAAATTTTTTTCAGATCCACAGAAAGGTGTCCTCTGGAGAAACAGATTCTGTTCTTAAAATCTACCTGTCAAAAATCAGGACAGTTTCCACAGGTGTTAGCCTCAAAGAAGCATCCTTAACATTAGATCAGTCTACTTTCATGTTGTGGACCATAAGGCAGGGGGGTTCAGTCACCATGGTTGTAACATTCAGGCTGACACATCACTAAGACAGCCTAAAAATGGATGTACCATGGGTACAACAACAGATGAAAATTACTTCAGGCAGCCATGCTTCTGTCAAAGTCAGATACCTCAACACAAACACAAAAAATAACAAAAAACTGCACATCACAGAAAAATACATACTTTTATACCATAATGAAAACAAGGGGAAAAAGGTAAAAAAACCCCAAATTCAGTAACTTCAGTTGGCTACAGCAGTAGAATACTTTTAGTCATCATCATAGAAAACGGCAAATTATATACATATTTCCTTGACAAAACCATATTATTAGTAGCACTACCTGTCTTAAATAAAGAAAAAATATTTATATCCACAAAATAACCAAGAGAATACCAAGAAAACATCACTGTTAAGCATTATTTTAAAAAAGTCAAGTTTTAATATCCTTCAAGTTGTGCCAAAAAGGTATTAACATCACCATAAGATCTTGCTGGACTGATGAGGAATACTAGGAGTTAATAATTTCTCTCACAAGAAAGGTTCCAATGTGGACACATTATGTAAGGCAGGCAAATAAGTCTTAATGCCTTAAGATCATGAAGCAGTAGTACCAGAGCCCAAGGGGTTAACTCTCACAAGAACATGAGCAGTCCTAGCAGATGACAAAGTGCTCTGTGGACTCGTGTCCACTCTTCATTTGTTCATGCTCACTCTATGACATAGGGCACTACAAAGAAAAACAACAGATGAAGCTTTGTTAACAGTCCCAAAGCTTTGCAGGTGGTGCCCCATACAGTTACCTACAGTGTTGGTTTAATAATGACAGATAAAAAGATTTCCAAGAGTCAAGAGTCTCATTTACAAAGGTGACTCTACCTGTCAACATCTCTGTGGGAAAAAAAAAAAAGTACTTTGAGATAGGTTATATTTCCTAGGCATCACAGATATTTTTGGAGCTTTTCTTAGAGGTACCGATCATAGTTGTAGGGTTGCTCCCTGCAAGAAGGCAGAACCAGGTTCTGCCAGTGCTAAGACTCCACTGCTGATGCAGAGAATTAAAGGATTATCACAACCACAGCACTCAGCTGGCCAGCAAACTAGCTCGAGTTTATTATTTAAGATTAGCTATTAGCAAACACAGCTTGAGAGGAGCATGTCATGCAGGAGCTGCTCTGGAGACTGCACCCACTCTACCAACCACCCTTACAAGAAGGGATCTCTTTAACTGTTCTCAGGATAAACACCTTCACTTCTGCCCCCATCAGTACCAGGTTCCACAGTCAGCTGGCACACGCCTTTGCCTGGCTCTGATTCAGACAAGTGCCAGTCTGCAGTGCTGCAGTGGTGATCTGGCACGAGGGAACCGGGAGTGCTTAATCTCTTCTCAGTGCCAAGGATATTTCATTGGCATGGTTACCATGAGCTTTGCAGACACCAGTAGGCTAAAACTTCAGATGAAGAGTATTTCCCCCAAACCAACCCACCCAAGTCAGAGTTAGAATCTCTCTTGTGAACTGTGCAAAAAAAGAGGTGCTGATAGCTATCTCTGGACTTCTCTGTCTTCACTGAGAAAGACCAAGAGAGACACAGAGCCCAATAAAGAAAATGTATGCAGCCTTCTGTGGCTATCTGTTAAGGAGATAAAACAGTGCCTTAAACATCAATAGCACTGGGGGCTCTGATATTTTGCTCTGATCACAGCCTAGCTAGGGCATTTTCAAGGAGTGAAAGGGAGGGGGGAAAAAAAAATGTCCTAATGATATTTCCTAACATTATTCTAGTAGTAAAACAACCGAAGACAAGACTACCACTGGGGTCATGCACTACCAGGCATTTGTCCTCAGTTGGTACTGCGAGAGGGTACCCCTGAATCTCAGCTGGGCCCAGAATCAGCTGGTTTGACTTCAGACTGGCATATATGAGTTTCTAATAAAGTGCAAATCATAAGGGAAATATGCAAGAAATACCTGGGATTTTTTCACTACAAAAGTTAAAATTACCAAGGTCATAAAGATCTGGAAGAAAAAACTTTCTGTATCAAAATCACACCTTAATCATGGCTAAATCTGTTTAATTTTAAATATTCCTTTACACACACTGCACATATAAAAGGGACAGAGTTCAACACCAATAACATCCAATGCTTAAATAATCCACTATTTAGTTTAGTAATTTTGCTATTCTGTTGAATTGCTTTGCAATGAAAGAAGCATCTGTGCACTAAGCACCACTCAGAAAAATATTTTAAAATAGTATATTACTGCCTCAAGAGTAAACTTTCTTCTGAATTTTTTTTCCCCACCACAGGTAGCTAAATCTTCTTGTACTGCTGACTTGGAAGTAAGAATATGTAAAATTGCAGTTCATTTCACTGCACCATCTTGTGGTTAATAGCAGCAGCCACAATAAGAATGATCCACAGCAGTATTGTCAGGTGTTGACAAGACCTCTGTGCTGCCCCACGCTTCTAGGATTCCTTCCAAGTGTGACTGACTCCTTCAAAGTGTGCCATGGAAAGCTATCTGTCTCAGTCCCTCAGCCAGGTTACAACAGAGGGCATAAACCTATGAAATGTCTTCGGTTTGGAGTGTTTATTTGGCTGTGCAGCAAGTTTAAACATCCACAATCATACAGCCTTGTTATCTCCCTTCCTTAACTCTGGATTTTACCTTTCTCTTGACTACAGTCCCTTCCAGACAGCTGTATGTTACAAAGTTTAAGCAAACAACAGGACAATCTTGTGGCATGTAGCATTAGAACATGGTGTACCACCTTACACCGCTGCCTCTCAAGTCTCAGATGGCAAAGCAGAAGTGCCAATTGAAAAAATTTCATGCACAACAACTCCTTTTACATTCATTTCATCAAGAAAACCATAAGGCATTTGCAAACAGGCACTGACTATAGTGGTTATATCCCCTTCTAGAACCTCTTGTGCTTGTAGAGGAGGCAAGGACAATTTTCATACTGGTGTGTGAATGTTAACATGAACATGCATGAGCACATTTTCAAAACCACTCCAGCATTTTTTATTGTTTTCCAGTATTCTTAGGTCAAACTGAAAAAACAAGACAAGCAGATGTCTTACAGCCAAATTTATCAATGTCTTAATACTGCACTTGAAAGTAAATAGAATGTAAATTACATGGAGTTGTTAAAGGGAATATAGCTGTTTTACTGTGTGGGACAGACAAGGAACAAAAACCAGCGAACACTTCACTAGATCAGTTGATACAGTCTTAGAAAAATTAGCTTTTGATGACAATAAATGAATATTCAAGCTGTTAATATTTGGGAGGCGTTAAGGCTTTGCAACTAAATGACAAAAAGCTACATTGTTCAGTATTGTTCAATAAAACCACTTTTAAAAACTTTACAAAATATCAATAAAGTATTAACTTCCCAAGAGCAGAGAGCTATTAGCTCATGCCTAGCAGTGAATTTAAAACATTCTCATCTCCTTGAAAACCATTAGCCATCAAAATATTTATGCACAAGCTCTTATAAAGGCCACTTTACTAAAACTAGACAGTTTTTCTATTCAACAGTGGCAAATGAAGTAGATACTGGTATCGATGCAGAAAAGTACTTACAAAATCACAAAAGGGAAAAGAAGGGAGTAGGCTCACTACTGATGATATGAAAGAAGACCTCTTAATAGCTTAGGTTTAAATGGCATAGCTGTTCTTTGAAAAGCTACTAACAGAGTAAATCAGTATAAATAACATTAAGTGTACTAATAATGATTCAGAACTCTTAAAGCCACCAAAGCCATTACTGGCTGCAGTGGTTTGATGCTGGCCAGATGCCAGGCACCCACCAAAGCCACTCTCTCACTCCTCTATACAGCTGAACAGGGAACACAAACATAGAGAAGAGTTCCTGGGTTGAGATAAGGATGGGGACGGATCACTCACCAATTATAGTCATGGGCAAAACAGACATGAATTTGGGATGTCAACTGAATTTATTGCTAACAAAATCAGAGCAGGATAATGAGAAGTAAAATAAAGCTTAAGAAACACCTTTCTTCCATCCCTCTGTCCTTCTCATGCTCTATTTCCTCCCTCCAGTGGTTCAGGGAGACAGGGAATGGGGGTCATGGTCAGTTCATCAGGCACTGTTTCTGCTGCTGTCAGGGAGAAGAGTCACTCTCCTGCTCCAGCGTGGGCTCTCATGTCCCTGCCAGGACCCTGCTCCAGCACAGATCTCTCATGGGGTCACAGCCTCCTCTCAGGCACACACCAGCTCCATGTGCTCCTCCATGGGCTGCAGGTGGATCTCTGTATCCCCATGGACCTCCATGGGCTGCAGAGGAATCCCAGCTGCAGTACCTGGGACATCCCCTCTGCCTCCTTCCGCACTTACCTTGGTGCCTGCAGAGCTCCTCCTCTCACATATTCTCACCCTGCTCTTCTCTGTCTGCAATTACAACTACACAGGTTTTTTTCCTTCTTTTTACATATGTTATCACAGAGGCATTACTATAATTTCTTACTGGCCCAGCCTTGGCCAGCAGAGTCTGTCCTGGAGCTGGCTGTCATTGGCTCTGTTGGACATGAAAGAAGTTTCTGGCACCTTCTCACAGAAGCCACGCCTGCAGCAGCTCCACTACAAAAATCTGGCCATGCAAACCCAATAGAATAGCAGTTAAAGCAGAATAATGAGCTCTCTTTCAGGTACCAAGTGCAAATGAAAGAAAAAAATTAACCATGCTAAAACTAGGCAGATTTTTTTTCCTCTTCTAACACATCAGCCATGTAACAAATACGGTTTCAGCTCAGCATTGTTGGGCCATAAAAACCTCCAAACCTCTCCATTAGTGTACAGACACCCCAACTTTTATCCCTTATGCTCACTGCCTGCAAGTACTTTACCTACAACATTCAAACCACTGAACTGAAACCTTTCATTGTTCTATTGTGCTCATGCTCTGCACAAGATGAAGACCATGAAGCTTGTTCAGAAACAGTCATGCTTCCCTTGAGCTGCAACAGCAGCAGCCAAAGATACTGCCCAGACCCATATCACAGGCATTTCGTACTTTCCTGCATATACACCTTGACAGTTGTAAAGCAAAAACCTAACAGCACTACTCCACGATAAGCTAATTTGCTTCCTAAAACAAACTTAGGTTTTTCTCAGGTATTTCTTCCTACAGTTTACATCAGCATCCTTGATGTTGTATTAAAATGCTTGTACTGCCCAATTTGGAAAAAGTCAAAGGAAATAAATTCTTACCTAAAATTGATTTATAACATTAATTTCAGCTATCCAATCTAAAATTACATTTAAATATATTAAAACCTATGTTAGAGACTAACCCAAATACAATCTGTTCTGCAAAGCTAAAAGCTTGCTGCTTAAAATGCAGCACACCCTCTAATAAAATTATGAAGTTGCACTAGTGTCTGACACATGGAACTACAAATGCCCAACATGGTAACCCAGTTTTGCCAGCATCATCTTCTGCAGAATAAGAGGCAGATTTTTGTCATTTTATTTTGTTCAACTGGTTCCACTGATTACACAGATCCTTTGTAGTTAAGAATCTGACTGGGAGCTAAAGAGGCAAGAAAACTTTATGTACTTTCACATGAAGAATAAGCATTTTGAGGTGGACATGACAACACCTACACATAGATCCCACATATACAGCAGTATGAAAGCATGTCTCCAATGAGAAATAATGGGATTACCACCATGTAGTTTCAAAGAGCCTTTTGAAAGATCAGGTAAAGGCAATTTCTGCAAAAAAAATAAAGGAAAAATCTGCAGACATCCTAGTGCACTATTAGCAGGCAGCATTACAGACCTCATACAGGAAAACAGATTTTTAAAAGTAAAAGTTTTACCAAGCATGAATACAGAAAAAGAGAGGTCTAACTATCTTTTAAAAAACATACGCAGCTTAATATGAGGCAAAAAAAGAGAAGACAGGTTTATGTGGGAGGAATGATACATGACTTACCCTAATAAGATGGATAGAAATGCACCTCTCCATTTGTTATCTTTTTCTACAAGGGTAAACAAATGAAGGCTTGGTTTCATTCACTAATAAAAAGCATATGTACAGTTTTATATCTTAACATATTTCTATTTCGGTTCACACCACCATTTAGTTCTGATGAGCACTGCATATATTTCACATCTAAGTGCACAGAACAATTAATAAGATAAAGTAATTTTACAGAAGCTTCTCAATTTAATAAATCCCTATTAGGTTCCAATATGTATGTAAAGACAAGATCTGTTACTTTGACTGCTATCTGAGAAATACAATTAAAGCCTAATTTGTTGAAAAGCACTTTCAGGCACACATACAGGATCTGATGGGCATGCAATTAAATAAATTATACTTTCAGATTAGTAGAATAACTCCAAATGCTAGGTAACATACAAACAACTTTCTAGGAAAATCAAACCATGCGCAGGTATTTTCCAACATCATGAAAAAAATCTACATGCTATTTTACTTGCAACAGTTGAAAGCCTTTTGATCAACTAAGTGGCAATATTACATCCCTTGCTGGCTCATTTTTGTCATCTGGTTGCAAATTAAGTTTAAAGAATACCTGAAAAATACTTTGCCTTACTCTTCCAGGATCTGGATCAGGACGAAGAACATTTCCAGACATCCTAAAAGTAAAGGCGGGGGGGAAGTGGAACCCAGTGTCTAGAATAAGCCATTAGCATTATCTTACATCATGGCCCATAGCTGGTTGGATTTACTATTTTTGTTCTTTTTTTGAAACAAACACTGTACTCTATTTTTGGAACTCCAAGTCCTACTTAAGACAAGTGAAATCCAAAAACAAAACTCAAGAAATGAATGTTCACGACTGCTGAACAAAAAGTCTAGAGTAACTATGATAAAAGAAGTCTGTGCTTTCTTACTGCCACATTTAGATGCACCAACTTGTTCCTGCCACTTTCCATCCTCCCTACCACCCCCTACAGTGATTAGCATATCTGGAAAGCAATGAGTTACCCATGTGGGAGAGGAGAGACTCTAGATTCCAAGTAGTAACTATATTGAATTAAAACTCAAACTACTTCAGAACTGTCATGCTTTATGATATAAAACTTTCATTATTAAAGAATCCAACCTCTTTTTTGCTATAAATTTCATTCTTCCTCTTACCTGAGTTTGGATTGCTTATGCTATAGACAGGGCATAGAATGAAAGCCAACAATAAACACATGGCAACATATTTAGGAGAACCACTGTCCAGAAATAAATTATGAATATAGAAGTATATGCACACTATATCAGTATTCATATTAATCTTAAGTATCTCCTGAAAATAATTATCAAGACAAATGACATTCAAATGGGTAAGACATTCCTATTCCTTAATTATTTCTGACAGTACTGAAGGCTTCTTGGAGTGAAAATTTAAGCTTTTTATTGCCTATTAAAGACTATAAATTCACAGTTCTCAAATAAGGAGAGCATCTTCAGTTGCTGTATGAATAGTTCAATGAAACTGAAATTGGAATTGATGTTTAGAAAAACCTGATCTAGGCAAACAAAAATAAGGGACTGGAGGAAATGGTGTGTATATATATATATAATTATGTAATTCATCAGTTTGGCCTCTTTTCTAATACTACATAGTGCAAAACTCTAAAATCCTGGCATCAGAGTGAAGTTGAATGCCACACAGAAGATCTAATAGAGAGAGACTTACAGGAATTAGATTGGTTTCCAAAAAAGATAAATAATAGACTGTTGTTGTTTGCTTTTATGTTAATAAAGAATTGTAAGTCTCTGTGGCATGTCTGTGGACATCTCATCTATCCTCCATGCTGAAGAGGGCAGCCAGTAAAATAAGCCAATAAAAAGTCAACAAAATAAGTGACAAGTAAAAACACATTACATTCAGCAAATCTTTTAAGTCTTCAGCAATGATTGCCAGAGTTCATCTACACCAAAACTCAGAAGGGACTGATATTAATGGACTTGTAACAATTAATGAAAGAGAGATGCCCAATTGCTTCTGGCAAAAGAGTTGAGGAAAAGAGAGAGAGCATAATATTATTGCACACTGATCCTACAGAATCCTTTGGGGTTTGTTTTGTTTTGTTTTCCTGTCTTTGCTGCTTGGTGGTTTGGGCTTTCTTTCTTTTAAAGACTTGGTAATCAAGACATCTAGACAGACCAGAGAATTTCACCCAGCATGGTAACACTTATTTTTTCTGTATGCTTTTCTCCATGCTAGCGTGCATCTTGCCAACAATGACAATTTGCAAACATCAATAAACCAAGCTGCATATGAGATACTAGAAAGCTTCAAATTAGAAAAAAGGCCACTAAAACTTTAAGTTATTCAGCAAGTCTGCTTTGCACATCACCAAATCAGAAAATAATTTTGGTTGGACAGGACTCTGGAGGTCTCCTGTGTCCAAACACCTGCCCAAAGCCAGTCTGATCAGATGGCACCAGGCAGTGTCCACTCGTGAACATCGCCAAAAGCACAGAGACTCCAACACTGAATGAGACATCCCAGCCCAATTTTATCATCCATGGGGATAAAAAAAATCCCCAAACCCTAAGATTCCTACTCCCCAGACACACCCTTTCATATGCTTCCCTAGCTGCCAAGGCCTCCTGTTAGTTGCCCATAGGGAGGCACCCCAGCATCCCAATGGACAAGGTGAACCCTCCAGCAGGCAGCATCAAGGCTGGAACCACACAGCTGCCCTAGAGGCCTCTCAACTTCTGCTTCCCCATCTTGTCAACCTGAGCCCACTTCCCTTCTTGCCAGCCCATGGCCCCACCCAGAAGATTGGCCACTTACTGGACTTGGCCCCACTCAGGCACTTGTATCCCCCCAGGAGGGCAACCCAGCACATCAGGTTAATGCTTGGCACACCCAACTGCTTCATATGCATCCTGGGAATAGTTGCTTTTTCTGTGAGGTAGCAATCTTGAAATATAAAGAATGCACACAGTAATAGCAGCAACACCTGTACAGCTGAGAAGTATCTGCCATCTTCAGAGCTCAGCTGGCAGAAATGAAACCCACAGAAAACCTCAAGTTGTCCAGAAAAGCTGATGGAGAGGACAAAATGTATTCACTAACAGTAGCCCAGGCAGGAACACTGAGGGGATGAACGTGTCAGGAATACAAGATGTTCTCCAACATTGTAGGGAGAGCCAACAAAAAAAATTTCTTGCTTACAAGAAATATATTACTTAAAAGCATTTGTTTCATCAGACCATTTTATTACTCAGGAGAGTCCCAAAGTCCACAGCATCTTCCCTTTTCTGATGGCTGTGAGAACAAAACTGGGGTTCTTTTTTGGTGTCTCACTCAGACACTGCCTCCAGACAGGATGGCTTTCTATTTCAAATATCAGCTACCAGCCTGCAGTCTGGTAGGCTTTTCAAATCCTGTGATGGGATGGTGGGATTGATGCTTGGGTGGGTGGGAGATACATGGAAACAGAAGGAACAAAGAAGCAACTGAACTAAAACAAGAAACAAGAGTGAGGTAGGAACATGACACAGAACAACAGGAGAAAAAAACAGTAAGAATGGCATAACAGGAGCCCAGAAAATCAGGGAATATGCTCTGCAAATCACAACCACGAAGAAAAAAGAGGAGATGGGGAAAAAAATCCCACAAAACAACAAAGAAGAAAAGGCAAAAAATCTTGGGTATTAACTAAATTCAACTTTTTTCTGGTTCCAAAGTTGATTTATACTGCCACCTACTAAACTTAATGCTCCAAAGCCAATACAGCCTTTATACTCTCTGGGTTAAAAGAGTGCAAACTTTTCTTTTTTCCCCATTGGTTTGTTGAGTCTGTTTCCTTCCTCCTGAAGGAAAAGATTAGCCAAAAATTTTCAAGGATGTGTGATTCCCCTAATGCTTTTTGACTCCTTAGGACTGTATGCCTGGTGTTTCCACATGCATACCTCTTCCCTGCTGGAAAACATCACCTGTGACAACTGGTGAATCCTAACTGCAGATTGTGACAGCAAATGGTGAACCACAAAAAAGGCAAAATCTCACATCAAATATGATCTGAGCATGAACTAAAGCTGCAACCGTGTGTGATATTTCTACAGCTGCTAAGCTCAACTGATTGATTGTAACCCACAGCCCTAATCAAGCTGGCAGAAGAATCAACAGCCCCAGCTCTCCTAGCCCCAGTTGTTATCCTCAAGCTGCCTTCCTTCCCTTATATGCAGCTGCACAAACGTAAATACAGCTAATTTTAATTGAGACAGATTTCCAAAACAATTCAATTTACAGCCACATGAGCTTTGGGGTTGAGGAAGGCTGGGCAAGGAGAAACAAGCATTAGCACAGAAACTGAGACAAGAGAGAAGTGACTTTTTCTTAGGAAGCGCCAGTTTATCCTGGCTGGAAGTCTTCAGCTGTACTTTAATACCCATTTTCAAGTAGCTCACAGGACTACCATCCATGTGAATGCCCACAAGATCTCCTTGAAGACAGGAAAGACAGAATGTGCTTAACCACAGCACATATACTTTTTAGAGATTAAAACAGGGAGACATCCTGTGCCACATACCTAGTCCCATAATAATCCCTTTATCAGTTTCCTTCATTTTAGACATTTTAGAAACAAAGGAAAATACCTTTCTTTTGCAAGACCACATTTCCAGAAACAGGTATATTGGTCCCAGCCACCATCAAACTCTCCTTATTGCCATGAAGTGGGTTGTTTCCCCACAGCTGTGGGACTAAGGGGTGTGGACCATCAGCTTTTCCTTTCCACATTTACCAGTGCCTTGAATTTATGCTATGTTATATTTGACTGAGCACACCAATCAATATATGAAGACACTGCAGGATAAAACCAGAAAAGCTTCTCCTGTGATGGGTATTTTATTACAGAACAGGCCACTTAATGAGATCTTCCCAAAGACTCCTCTAACAGAATCCTTAATATTTCAAGGATCTGAATTAACACCTTGTAGAACTAAAGTATTAATTAGACAACAGTTTGAGATGTTGACTACTATAATAAATTGCTGTGGGCATGAAGAGCTTTGATTAATCTTACTCTCCATATGCTTATACATAACATTAATTTATAATATCCTTCAAATAAAAGCCTGCCACATTTCAATAATCTTCCAACTAGAAACTTTTAAATGGCACATAATTTTTTTCAGAAGCAACACATGGCAGATTCAGAGCAGATATTAAACCATTTTATCACAAAGAATAAGCTTTACAGTTCTGCTATACACAAGGAATTCTTACTATATGATTCAAACAAATCTTCAGTATTCTAAAATGTACTTTTTTACTACTGTGCCTTAAGAAAACAATGCTGTAATTCACATGCAAAAAATACTTTATTAGTCTTGGAGGTTAAACATGCTTATTTTTATCAATAAGGTAGAAGGAAGGTTTTGGTTCATTCGGGGGGTTGTTTTATTATGTTTTAAGGGGCAATTTTTCCCACTTTCTTACCATTTTGTACAATTTTTGAAGATAAAATACTGAACTCAGCACAGAAGCACACAGGCCAGTACATTCACACAAATAAGCAAATGTATCACACATGACTAGATATGAAAAATCCCCATGGAATTTATACATACGTGAATGTTATAAAAATCATTCAGTGCACACCAAAAAGGTTCAGAGGTAGACCTGAACACAAAGGAATGGATTTATAGTAGGTTACTCTAAAGAAATACAATAAAATCTAAACTTGTAACAAGAAGACTCCTGGCTGGGACCTCTTGCACTAATGATGTAAAGACGAGTCTCCCAACCTAGACCACAAAATCACTGAACGGTTTGGGTTGGGAGGGATCCTTGAGAATCAGCTAATCCACCTTTCCTACCACAAACAGGGATATCTTCCCCTAGATGGGGTTGCTCAGGGCCCAAGATCATTCTGTGATACAATGAAACACACACAATAAGGTCTCAAAAATCAAACTACAGAATGAAGAAACATAAGAAAATCACACTGTAGAGCAGACAGAATTGCCGAGTACATTCACATGTTTATGTATGGTTAAACATTCATATATCCAAAATAAAAGTCAAAACTTTAAAGGAAAAGAGAGAGTATAGATCAATGTGAAGCTTCTTTTGTAACTTTCTTTCTCCATTATTACAATGTACACCAATAACTTTAAAGTTTGGCTAACATTTTAACAATAAATTCACAGAAGGACCAATTCTGTATAATAATTTCAGTGACTTATATGCTTTAAAGTGTAAGAAAAGGCACTGACCAACCATTCACAACACTGGCAAACAGAATCTGCTTTTTGTACTGGTAACATCTAAAGAATTGCCAAGTCATTTTGATTAATATTACACTGAATCAAAAGCATTTAAAAAAAACTCACTTGCTCCAATTTTGTTTCAGCCTTCAGCAGGCTACCTAAGTGACAGAAATACAACAGCTACATAAAGCAGATAAAACAGACAGAACATTTGGAATACCTTCTAAGCTTTAATTCCAAAAGCATTTTTTAAATATTAAACTGTTCCCACTTTATTGCCCTCTGAGTCAATTCACTTTCCACCAAGATTATTAAAAAAAAAAACTATTCTGTTCAGTAATGTCAATTCCACAAGAAATGGACTTCAATATTGATACAAAACTGGGTGCTAATACAATAATCTCCCATTTTCATTTTAATTTATAACCAAGTGGTCTAAAATGTACTAAAGGCAATAGGCATACCAGAAGATTATTTTGTCAAATTGCTTTCCCATGAATTTTATGTAAAGAAAGTGCCTCTTAAATAGCTTTATGTGTTTAAATTCAATTTAATTTAAATTTTAAAAATAACTATAATGATAAGAATTGGTGGTCTTACTAGAGATGAACAATTGGAGACACAGCTTGGGCTACACAGGTGTGTAGAAAATAAGGCAAATGTGGGTTGTGGATAAAAATGCCTTCCCTGAAAACTCAGCATTCAATGATTCTGCCAGACAAGTGCCTTAAGTACTTCTGGCATCTTTGAATGGCTCCGGATGAATTTTCTTTCTGTGACTTTGTCTAGCTGTGTTTCAAGAGGCTGTTTTCAAAATGAGCAATGCTTAAGGTAAATAATTTACTCCCTTTTTTTTTTTTTTCTCACAATACCAATGAATTTTTTTAAGCCTCAGAAAACATACTAAGAACAGTGAAAGAGGTATTTCCATCTTGGTAAACCTCACTGAAGTCTCCATGCAAACTCCAGCGAAATTTACAGCTGGAGAATTTGTTTTCAAGAAGCTAAGGCTTAGTGCTCTGTCAGATGCACTTGTGGAATACACACAACTTGAAGTGTTGTGATAACACTGAAAGTATTTTCTGCAATACAAATTTGAAAATGTTTTTATCTCTGAATAAGCCTTTCAAATAATAATTGCAATATTCTCACAGGAATAATAAAAAGTTACAAATACAAGATAACAATGTTGTAAGTGATTACTAACAACATTTCCATCAGACAAGAAATAAACTGTATGCTGTTATTCACACAACTTCTAATCAAAGACAAGAACCTCTTGAAAACTGCCAAAAAGAAAACACTCTTGTTGGTGAAATATAAAACTAAGAAATACAACATAACTGTTTAAAATGCAAAAGAGCCAAGAGATGAAGATTTTCTATTCATTATATATGACAATATATTATTCTTCAAGCACAGCAAAGCCCTCAAAAGAGACATACCATATCAGCTTGGGAAAGGCTGTGGAGAGCATAATGATTTTTGCAATTTTCTTCACTCCTTCAAACGGCATACTCTTATTACCTCTGCAGCACAACAGGCAACAAGGGGCTAAAACATGAAGAGTGGCAAGAGAACTAACTACTATGTACCACACCATGGAGAAAAGGGAGGTAACAGAACAACTTTTGAAAATATAAGTAAAATTTTGAAATAGTAATTGCCCTTTGAATAGGTCAAAGGCTTATTATATTCAGCTCTGTCTGACCCAGAGAAAATGGTTCAAACTAGTATTTAGAAGCAAAGAACCACCACAAAATTTAATTTACAATTGCTAAACTGGCTAAATGGTTACACAGGTTTAGCAGAACACTTAAGGCTATCAACTTCTCTTTTGCATATTTCTTAGTTGTGCATGAGGTAAGGCAAAACACATTCTGGTAAACTTGTATATACAACTTGCTTCAGCTGCTGACAGCACACAAACATATGACTTCCAACAAGTTTTGGAAGAAAACCTACTTTGATCCAACATTACCTTGAGAAGAACATCCCAACTAGACTTAAATCCATCAGCAGGAATCTAATATACACTAATATAATATAATGAGAGGTCTCTCATGCAAGATACAGATTGGGTATTTACTAGAGCATCCATTTGCAAAGGTTACTCATTTATTCCAATATTGATTACTTTCATTCCTTTGTTACTAGCAGCAGTTTTAATAATATACAATAAAGCCTGGCAAGGAGTGTACAATAAGTAAAGTCTAGAACAGGAAGTTCCCACTTCTGATTTGAAAATGAAGTATTGATTGGAACCTCTTGTCACTCCAGGTTGTAATAATTTGGACTGAAAGAGTTCAAAGATAAGCTTCTTCAAACCACTGAATTTCTTTCAGTATTTTATTATGAGAAGACAAATGAGTATGAGTATGGCTAAATGACCCCTATCATACTCTATTATCATTTGCTAGTAAGTTTTGTTGAGCTTTTGCCAATACAGCTAAAACTTATCTTGTTTACTGTCTGTATAAGGCTTAGGAGATATTCTGAAGAACAACAGTAGATAAACAAAATGAAACATAGATGCATAAGGGAAAACTTTCTGTGAAATCACTTGGGTATTATTCCAAGAGAAGATTTAATTTAATAAACTCTGCTTGTAATTGAAACACTTGAAATCTTTAAGATATTAAATGAGACCTTTCATAGAAGATCACTTGGATGTCTGGAATTTGCCTATGAGAACTCATGCAAACATGATAAAGTCTGAAAAAATCAGAGCTGATAGCTATGAACTGTCCCTTAAGGCATCTGGAATTCAGCAGCATCTTTAATTTTCAATTATAAAAAAGATCTATTGAAACAAGGTACCCATGAGTATACTCTGGCTTAAGAGGGGTTTGGGTTTTTTTTTTTTGATGGATGTCACATCAGCACCCCCTGCAGAGCTGTCATCAGCACCACCCACTACCAGAGGAACAGAGAAACACACAGTCAACTCCACCTGTCAAAGGTTTCTCACCCTACTGATAGGACAGGGGAATGCCATCATATAATTCCTCTTCACATCTTTTCTATTGTAATTACATCTTCCAGACTTAAAGATGCCAAAGCACATCCACATATTGTGCTCACACCCACATACTGTGCTCACAACTTTCTTCCAGGTGGCTGCTGGAAGAAGTGCTCTGACTAGGGACAGAATCTGGACGAAGGAAGTTGGCTTAAATATAAAGTTACTGAGAAACTTTATAAAGGTTTTTAAGATTTTATTTCTGCCAATAAGTTTTCTTGTACACCCCTAAATCTGAGTGCACCCATACTTTAGGAACATCTATAATTTTCAAAGAATCCTTTCCCTAGTCATTGATTGGGAAAGATACACCCTAGGAATAAATCTGTGGAACTGGGCCAGAGTTCCTCAAAGTGGAATGTGGTGCTTTTTATTTCTCTTGCCTTCCTGCTCCAAAGTTCTTTTTCTTACCCACCTTTTCTTCTTTTAATCTGTCTGTGATTTAATTGGAGTAAAAGACTACATCTTCTCCTGTGGATCTCCAACTACAGAGACAATCAGAAACAGCATCTTAAAAAGACAGATGCTGCAGTCTTCTGTTTGGCAGTTCTCCAAGTGGCTAATAAAACACTTTCCTATGCCAACCCAAGCCAGAAGCTGCAAAGTAAGGGGTCAAATACTAAAACACAGGATCTTTTCCTTTAAACCTTCCAATTGGATTGTAAGCAGCCCAGCAGAGAAGGACTTGGGGATACTGGTAGATGAGAAGCTGGACAAGAGCCAGCACTGTGTGCTTGCAGCCCAGAAAAGCACTTTTCTCTTGGCCTGCATAAAAAGAACCTGCCCAACAGGCTGGGGAAGTGATTATTCTCCTTTTGAGACCCCACCTGGGTACTGCATCCAGTAGCCCCATGCTTTGGGGCTCTCAACAAAAGGACATGGACCGGGGTGGAGTGACTCTAGAGGAGGGCCACCAAAGTGACCAGAGGGCTGGAGGACCTCTTCTGTCAGGAAAGGCTGGGAGAACCAGGGTTGCTCAGCCTAGAGAAGAGCATGCCCCAGGGAGACCTTATTGCAGGCTTTCAAACTTCAACAGGGACTTAAAACAAAGATGGAGAGACCCTTTTTACTGCTGCAGTGCAATGTAATAGCCTGTTTCAGCTATCCCAGTTCCTTCCCCAGGTGTGCCAACAACCTCTCCCTTGCCCCCTTGCTGAGAGCTGTCTGTTATCTGGGCATTCCAGCAAGGGCGTTGTGTGATCGGCGAAGTTCAAAAGATGCCTCTCAGCCCTGGGGACACTGGGCTATCCAGGTGTCATTTGTCCCCTGAGCCTTCCCCCCCCTTACCTGGTTGGTGGCATACCTACCCCTTGCCTCCCCCTCTCCCTGGGATTAAAAGGCACAGAGACCACACAGTTTGTGGTTCTGTTGGAGCTGCTGTTGCATTCAGAGGCCTGTGTGCCAGGAATAAAGCTCTGGGTCGAAACCCCCCAGCAGAACCCGTCTCCTTTTTCCTTCACTTCACCTAAAACCTTTTCACCAGAGGTAAACCTGAGCTCCTGCATGCCTGGACTTGTCCCAAGCACCCAGCTGCAGCACCCAGCCAGCCAAAGGTGTCTCTGAGGTGAAACCACCACAGCTGCTGCCCTGGTCAAGCAGCAAGGCCCAGACAAGCCCAGGCACGTTCCATCCGGCAATATTGGGATCTAATTCCAGTATTTTACCAGCGGTAGTGACGTAGCAACAGAACAAGAGGTAACAGTTGGAACTAAAAGAGGGTAGATGTAGAGTGGATTTGAAGTAACAAGGGTGGCGAGCCATCACAGGTGTCACAAGGGAACAGGATGTCCAGAGAGGTGGAAGGTCCAAACCTTCAAACATTCACGGTCAGGTTGGATGGGGCTTTGAGCAACCTCATCTAGTAGAAGGTGACCCTGTCCATGGCAGGGGGTTGGACTAGGTCATCTCTCAAAATCCATTCTAACCCAAAACATTTCATGCTTCTGCTATTCCATATTCTTACACTTGCCAGATCATCTCTAGACCTTAATAGGGCATTGAATTTTTTTGTGAGGTGCACAAACATTGTGGCAATGAGAACCACAGAAAAATCCACACAGAAATTAATAGCATCTAATAAACAGAGCCTGGGACTCTAAATGAACAACCAGGCTAAGATAAAATATTGATTAATGTCTTATGAAGTGAGGATCATCTATCCTTTTCACTGAATGAGACAGGATTGGGGGTGGGAGGGGTGTCAAGGGAGTGGAGAGAAATATACATGTGATTATGCAACCAGAGATTGTATCATGCTGCCCATGCACAAAGGAAAAAAGGGGTAAATCAAAAACATATCACCTCAATTATGGTATTTCTTAAGCATGATGTCAATTTAAAAAGTGTTTATAATTAGTACTGCTGTCTTTCTATCATCAAAGCAGATTAACAATGAATTTAGAACCATCTTGTACCATCTCATAAAATTCATTACTATTCAAGCAGGTAGAAGACATAAAAATACTGATCATTGTATTATTTCACATTACATTTATCAACATTTTATTCTTTCATTTAAAAAAATCCTTAAAAGTTACCTATAAAAAACAGTTTTATTAAGAGCTCCTGTTTAAATGCATTAGGCTTCAATTAATTTGCATATGCAAACATTCACACTACTGTAATGATCCAGCATTAAAGGAAAACAAGCACTTTGCCTGAGGAACATTTATGTACTTACAGATGTGTACAAAGCTAAACTCACTGTGCCTGTGTTTCCCCACAGAGACAGATGCAGCCTCCACTGGTAAGGCAATCAGAGTATAAATAGAGAAACTGATTTCAAAATGTTGAAACACACAATGCTGCTTCTTAGATAGTTTCTTTCCTTCAGACCACATTTCAACTTTTCCAAAATACATCAAAGATATTAAAAAAAAAAAAGTAATTACTATAGATGCCACAAAAGACATGGAATTCTGAATTCAACATCTGTAGTTAAATCACACTTCTTGGATGTATAATTTGACCTTGAACTCATGAGGCATCAGTAATATACACCTTGTACAAATATAAATTAATACAGTCCTAGAAAATCCACCAAGTTCAACTTCTGAGGATAGAATAGAAGAACAATCATTTCTCTGCCTACATATATACTACTATTAATATTTAAGACCACTTGAAAAGTGTTACTGGGCATGCAAAGTCATTTTTACTCAACACAGTGGTTCTTAGAAGACATTCAGGGTCAAATGAAATACAGTTTTTTAAATGCAGGCAACCAGTTCTGTTTCAGGCATTCTAAGGTAACATCCCCTCTTCCTCAGTCTTCAGGTTTTTCTTGGAAATACAGCAGGAGTAGACAAATCTGCATCTTCATCTCACCCACCAGCCAGTTCTAAGTGTTTACTGTACCCTAAGGGAACCAGAACTACCAGCTAGTGGACCAGTGGAATATCTTAAACAAAAAACCTCTCTACAATATTTATCCAGCCAAGGCCTGCCCTCAGCTCTGAAAACAGAGTCCCTCCTTGAACCCACAACTTCTAGTTACTTGGAAAGAATGTTAGTTTGAAAAAGTTTGCAATTCCAGTCACTTAATTCTTCAAGCTATTTGGTTTTGATCTCATACAGCCAGGTTTTTTTCCTTGGCTGGTGCTTTCATTATTTGGTTTATTCTCTTAGGTGATGGACTCTGTTTGCCCCTAAAGTAAATTCTGCTGTACCCTCTCAATCCCTCAACTGCCTTTATACTGATAAAAAAGTTATGTGTAACAGGCCATTATCAGTGAGCAAGTACACCTGACTCATTCCACATACAAAATAAACAACACTTCTTTAAAACCTACGCATTCAAAGCATCATTTCTGCTCACAGTCGTCGAGGCACATGCACATTGTAAAGCTGGCTGCCTTAGTAATGCAAAACAATGACAAATAAGTCATTTTTCAAAAGGCTAAACATGACAGCAACTGTGAAAATCAGTACTGATTTTAAGGGCAATAACTATTCACTCTCACTTCTTAGCTTCAACAAAATCTTCCTGACCTTTAATGCAAATCTGAAGATGTTTATTCATTTCCATAAACATTTGTACTGAAAATTGTTGCTCTTGAAATCATAATGCTATTCTTCGTGGTCAAAAGAGTACATTACCATGAACATTAGTTCATCCTGCATTAAAAAAAAGCAACAAACTACTGTTCAATATTTTGCTTTTCATAATCCTTAAAATTTCAGAAAAGCTATCTCATTAGCTAGTAGCTCAACAGTGACTTATTTCCTGCTGTATTCCATAAATAATGCCCAGCCACAGAGAAGAGAAGAAAGTGATCTGACAGATAGTTTAAAAAAATAGATCAAACACATTTTATACAATTATCTAGAAGAAGAAAATAATTACTGCTATTATAAATCAACTAGAGCTTTGAATAGTAGTTGCAAACCTTCCTCTGAAAAATTACTGATTCAAATAAAAAAAAATTGTAGAAGGACACACCACTTCATGTGGACTTCCAGCTATGCCATTCTAGTAGAACGCTGCTCCATGTTTTACAATTATCAGATTGAAAAAAAAATTAACCCAGAGTATTACAGAAAATATTTTAAAAAATTATCTGAAATCTGTAGCACTCAAACAAAATACCATTATCCTTGCTTTCCAATGCAAGTAAAAGATGGACTAGGCTCCCTTACTGTTCACCATGTTTGTCACTTATAGAAATTACTATATTGGGGAGGGCAGAAGATTTGGTGCCAATATTAAAAAAAAAAGTCATTCTGGGTAGATTGAAGGACTCACAATTTCAGATAAGGAAGAATTTTAACAGATTTTAAACAGTGGCATTGAGGCCAAAAGTCCCTCATATGCCACACTCTTATTTGTTAAAGATTATCTTGCCGTTAATATCACCTGAAAGTCAGAGAAATCTGAGCTACTACCTATTTTATGAAATGCTGAAAGCAGTCTAACAGTGCCAGTTGCCACTTAGCAACTCAACAAAACATCTTAAACGAGAGATAACACTGCCTCAAAAACTGTAAATATCAAAATACCTGATAGTTTCAGATCCTACTTGCAAGGATGAAGTTCTGAAAGAGTTATCAAATAATCTGAAGTCTGTGGTTGTGTGATATCTCTGAACTAGTTAGTTCAGAGAGGAGGATAGACAGATCTTTTCTTAAAAGTAAGAAAGCCATTTTGATTAACTGACAAATTATTTCTGGATCACTCGATGAAGATTTCTACGAGAAAGGAAGGAGTATACCTCATATTGTATTAAGGAAACCCCCACATTTCTTTATTTGAGAAACGTTCTCCACAAGTGATGCCAGTGGAAGAGATCTCAGGGTGGCCTCTGAATCTTTGTAGCTCAAATTCTAAGTCTAGTTAATGGGACTGGTTCCAGATGAAGCATTTGAGTCAAGCAGTCTGAAATACTGAGATCAGTGGAAACAAGCAATAACCCATTTAAGACTGCTCAGTGAGCTGACCTCCCTATTTATTACTATTTCTCAATGTCAGCACAGGAACATGGGAAGCTCTAGGTAAGCATTCATTCCATCTTCTGAAACAAGGATGCTGCTGACATCATGACTTTAAATCTTATGCAACTATGGACATTAGTATTCTCTGCTACTGTAAGAACTATCTAAAATAAAAACAAAGCAATAAACCACTCTCTTTTAAGGAAACATTTTTCTCCTTCCCTTTCATCCAAGAGCCAGAAGATGCAAATGCAGGATATATTATTTGATAGGACTGCCCAACATATGTGACTGAATTGCCAAAGCAGGCACCAGGGACACTTATGCAATTGTAAATAAAACTCTGTGTGCGCTGGGGGAACAGTTTGCCTACAGGCTAGGCAATAACAAAAAGACACATTTAGCATTTCCTAAATTAGAACAGATGAACTTCAGAGTTTCATTTACCCATGTCTATAAACATAAAAGGCTCTCAAATCCATATAAATCAGAATTTTTGTTTTTCTCAACTTGTCAGCACTGAAAAACGAGTCTCTGAACAGCAAGCAAATGTGTTAAGATAGTTTTTCTCAAATACATTGGTAATTGCAGTCCTCTTTCCAAGATGATATGCCTAGGTGTGTCTTCAAAAATGAACATCAAATAACCTATAGTAAGGCTGATCTGCAATAAGAGAATCATTCTCAAGCTTAAACAAAATGAAGTCTCAAGTCCCACAATAAAGTGGGATGTAAACCTGCATGCAGGTTCTGCATAAGTAGAGTATGATGTAATTAAGTTTACATCCACTAAGCTTATCAGTTAATGGCACATTTTATCAATTCCTCAAGAAATTTAACAGAAAAGCAGTTGTTGAAGGAGCATTAGACATTCGTACCATCAGCTGCAGCTACAAAATTTGCTTCTATTAATGTCAAATAAAAAAGTTTTATAGTGTCATTATGCCATTATTATTTACATCCAAAGCAGTCATTAATGATGGTGGTACATACTGCAGTGGAGAAAAATAAATAAAACAAGGGTTTCCTCACCTGAGTTCCTAGGAAGCACAAGGAAGCCCTGTACTATCACTGCAGCTCTGGAGCTGCTTTTCCATCTGCCCCTCCTTTGCTGCTCTTCCCACAGGCACTTCAGCCTGAGAGGCACACAGTACCAAACACTATTTGAACAATACTATTAAATCCTGTGTCTTGAGAGCAGGACTAGAGAAGTACCCTGGCCCTTTCTCCCGACTCCCTTCTCTGCACTCAGTAGCCAGTCACTCTTAAATAAGAAAATAATAATCAACTCTGATTTTAATAGGGCTAAAATCACTCTTAACCTATTTTAAACAGAAAAAAAAACTGAATGAGGTATCATTAGCTTAAAATTTCTTCCTATGCACTTCCAAAATATTAAGGACATTTTTTTGGAACAAGTTCTTCTCCACAATGCACTTCTTACCTCTTCTCTCTAAAATATATCCACACATACGTACAGGAACAATATAAGGAGAGCAAAGGAATAGGAACTGGCACAATTGGAATAAAATACCATCTTGATTGCTCTTATCAAAGTTACAAAGGAAAAGAAGAGGTCACTTAACAGCTGTAAAGAATGTGAAGTCATTGGGGGAATACTGAGAGTAAACAAACACTATTTTCCTGAGTGTAACTGACATAAATGGTCGAGGACAGGCCTCTGTGGCAAGCACCAGGAAAACAGAAGCATGGCAAACTCACACTTAATATTATGCCAAAACAATACAAATTCATGTTCATCCTTGACAGAATTTGATGGTTTCACTATATCATGAGGTTACAGTTTACAGTACACCATAAAATTCCCTGCAATTCATAAAATGCCACGTGGCAAAAACTAAAGCAGCAGGAATGAGATGGTAAAGAAAGGAGATGTCTTCCCTAAACACTGAGCACTCAGCCATTAAAAATATAGTAAAGAAGCACACATGTGATAGATAGGGACAGATGGCAAGTAGGGAAGCTACGGGGCAGCTAAGACTGACAGTGTTCTTGACAGCTTCAGAAAGCAGAACCACAGTCAAGCATCAAAAGGTGACCGAGTGAAGATATTTTCTCAGGGACTCTAAGGAAAAATCCCAATACAGAAAATGCAGATTGTCTCAAGCTGGGGAATCACTGTGAGGGAAGAATGAACAGGGTTTGAAAGAAGGACTAAGGAAAAGCCAGCACACTTGAATGACATGAAGCAAGCAGTAATTTGTTTTCCAGCCTTGTAAGTAACTCTCCTTCAGCCTGAGGTTTTCCTGGGTTTATCTGGTCAGGCTGGCTGTATTTGTTTTAACCAAGTCTTTAGATTCAGGGATTGAAAAGTTCAGTCCCTTAATATTTATGCTAAATATATTTAGCATATATATATATATATATATAAAGATATATTTATGCTAAATATAAAAAGGGAAATATGGATGCATATAGAAAGTAATTCCATCTAAAGGCACTGCCTGATTCAGAGTCCTAAGTTGTATTTCTGAAGGAAAAAAAAAATCCATCATTTTTTAAAAAGGCTTGTAGTTGAAGATTTAAAATCACATTTTCAAGAGCCACTGTGGTTTATCTTAAAAATGCCAAATGAAGGTAAAGGATTTCTTTGCTTTATACATATTTAAGAACTCACGGGTAGTATTTCTAAGCATTGCTACCATATGTACCTGTGCTAACAACTGTACCACTAAATAAAAAGCTGTCAGAATTTGCAGATTCAGAACTTCAGCTGAAAGGGATTTACCATAGCAGATGTATCTAAGCACATCTTTTTA
The DNA here is from genome assembly GCF_037042795.1 of Molothrus aeneus. Taxonomy (NCBI): domain Eukaryota; kingdom Metazoa; phylum Chordata; class Aves; order Passeriformes; family Icteridae; genus Molothrus; species Molothrus aeneus. The sequence continues at coordinate 76,261,255 of NC_089647.1, read as the reverse complement.
TGCACAAGTACTTTTCATTCCGACATCTCATCAAGCCAAAAATGCCTTTTCATTATGGAAAGGATTAAAAGGTGCATATACATGCAGCTCACAGAAACTTCACACGAAGTTTACTGTACTCCATGATGATTACTTTGATTCAATGGATTTATAATCCATCTATTGCAGTGCAAATGTCTGCATGAGTCTGAGTGCTATAAGGGCAATTAAGACCAAGCAACTTGAAGATGATATGATAAACCAAGTATGTGTAAAGGCATGAAAAAATTGGGGCATCCAGAAACTTCTTGTCTCCTTACCTCAAGAGTTTGTGTTTTATTCAGGCAAGTTACAAGGATTTCACATCTATTATTTAAAAACTGTTTCTCTATCAATGATTCTCAAAATGATCACTCTACTACAAGGAGTCCCTTAATGTACAATTTTGAACAGGCAACTGCTAAGAGTTCAAGGATTTGAGTTATTTCCAAAACCAAGAAAAATATACCAGGCTCACCTATTGTCAGTTTTAAAAGCTGGGAAGAGCAGTTCCAACAGTCTCCATTACACTTCACTGCCAAACTACAGATATCCTTCAGTTTCTCCTCTCCACTCACTTCTGAAAGGCCCCAGTCCCTCAGAAATACCCACAGCCTTATTGACATTTCCTGATTCCACCACTGCAGTCCACCTAAGGTTACAACACAGCCCATCCCATGTCCTTTTTTTTCCTCACCAGTCATCCCTCACACAGGCCAAGTAAAAAAGGATGCCTCCTCTACGCCTTCCAAATCTTTTAATTCCCATGTCAAATTCAAAATTCCTGTCCTGAGGTTTCCCATACTTCTAACCATGCCATTATCCTTAACTTTTTCTCACAACTTTTCCTAACCTAGGTGTGTCTGATAATCAACTCCTTCAACTGAATTTGTCAAATTTTTCTGCATCTCCCAAGTCACAATAAACAAATAAGCCAATAAACAAATCAATCATTTGTCGTGCAGGGTTCCATTTGCAAAGACTGAATTCCACTTAGATTTTGGACTATCAAGGCTAACATCCTGGTTTCAGTGTACAATACAAACACTTAAAGCCTCATCGCCAGCAATAGCAAAAAAAAAAAAAAACCAAAAAAAACCCAAACAAACAAAAAAACCCCAAACCAAAGAGATAAAGAAAGAGTTAGAGTAAGAGCAGCAGGACAAACAACACTCAGCTCAGATATGAAACTTTTTTTTTATATAACCACCCTCAGTTCTATACTGAAAAGCCCCAAATGAGACACCTGGCTTACTACCATTGCTGCACTATTAGAGATAAAACTAGTTAGTTTACAGCATAAATTTCTGCACAACTTTCAGTTACATCTTTGCAACCCTGTCTTAAAGCAAGAACAGCAACTGAGAGCAGTTTGTTGTTGTTGAAGTGAGTAGGCCATTAATCAGCTCTGAATAAAATAAATTTTAAAAAAAGGCTGAGCCTGCTCTAAGAGTTTTTCAGTAATAAGACACTGTTGCTGAACTTCTCACTTAAGAGATTCTTCTTCTCACAATGGCATTCCAGATCTAGAAGACTAATCTTAAGTGCTACATAAAAGTGTATTATAAGACCTAAGAATAAATTTTTAGTCCTTCATTTGGAAACTTTTCTTAAGATTGAGACCAGAAAAGGGTTTTGAGAGCAGAAGAAAACTATACAAAGATAAATATGGTTACCATTTTTTTCTGAAGCATACTACAACCACTCAACTTCCCTTGCAGACATGTTTTTAACCCCTCTCTAGATCCTACAATGTTGTCATCTTATTGCAAAAGTCCCATACCTTCTCAGTGATTACTCATGGGCAGCTCCTCCCAGCACTAACTCCTTCGTCACAGCACAGCCAACAAACTGCATCTCTCCTCACCCAGCTCACCCACTCTTTTGTAGCACTCATCTTCAGTGGACACAGCTGTGGCCTGTTAAGGGCAGGCCTGTTCCTAATCTTTGGTGATTAGTACAGCTGCAACTCCTCAGGGGTGAGACTGCCTTCTGCACGATTTTCTTACATTCTATCCCTCCACACTACAACATTATTCAGGCATGATTTTCTATTACAAAAGCCACGTGGGCTTCCCACTATGCTGTACTAGCAACCATCTGCTAATTCTACTTCCTGTAATAATTTCTCCTAGTTTTCCCATTGCAGATGCTAAGCTTATTGTTAATAGTAGGAATCTTTAAAAATTACTTTCAAATTGTTCAAATACCAAGTTTTAAGCAGAGGGACATATCTATATTTACTAGTTGGGTTGCTTAATTCCTGGGCTCTTCTCAATACTATCTAGTTTGGAAACTGTCACTTTTAAATACCATCTGCTTTATGTCTCTTTTTTTTCCATCCCTCCTTTTTCTTTTTAAGCTTCTTCCATAATTGCTTCTACCAACACTTCAGTTTGAAGAGAGATCCTTTGATACATCCTCCATAATGAAAGGTTCCAGTTCAGAACTTCTTTAAGCTCAAAAATGAACTTGGATACAAGAGGTAAGACAACAGCTTCTTTTTTGATAGAGCTTTATTTCTAGAGGATAGAAGGAGAGATCATCTATTAGCCCTATGCATTCTCCAGTGGACTTCTTGTTCACAGTGTGTTTCAAAAAGATTAATTTTATACCTCCTGCAAATTGTTCCTCAAACACCTTTCTTAGCTGAATGTATGCATTCTTACCTTATACTGCCAGAAATTTATGAAGCTTTGCATTTTGCTCTTGTAGACAAAACTTAACTTTTAAAAAATGGTGAAAACTGCTTTGTATAACCACCTTTTATCCTGCTGTTTAACTGTGCTATGCCAGTTTATTTTTGGACTTACTATCTTTGATAGGTGCATGCATTTCCTCCAACACTCCCACATGGCATATTCAAGTAGTTTCCATGCCACTTAAAGGATTTTACTTTTATAAATTGTCTTTAATATGGTTTTTAATTTTAAATCATTTTCTTTAGAAAAACAACCCACAAAGCAGGGGATTTTCAGAGATGGAGGTAGATGATCCTGCAAGAAACGTAAACACATTTCACAGAATGACAGTAACACTTTGAACCAGATCCTGCACACAATGGTCAGAAGCACACACAAAACTGCTTCTCCCTCTTCTGGTTTGCAGACTAACTGCTCCATGAAACACTCACTAACTGTGTCCAGCAATTTAGGCTCCACATCAATCATTGCCTCAGCCACTGCTGCTGCCATGCAGGCACCAGGCTGACCAGGGGGCAATACAACCAAACCAGGAGGTTAGAACAGAATGAAAGGGCTCCAAAGAGAATGAAGGGGAAGAGAACAACCACACAATAAAGTCAGCTTGTGTGCATTTACACACCACATTGCTCATGGGGCTCCAAGACCTGGAGTAACATACATGATTTTTCATGAGCTGCTGTTTCTCTTAATTTCAAACCCATGATTACAGAGAAAAAAAATAAGAATTCAGATACTAGATGTGAATTCAAGAAGTAGGAGGCAAACAAATCTGTATTAAAAGATAATGAGAAAGCATGTGCTAACTGCTTAAAATTAGCTCTCAAAAATTTGAAGCTAAAATTTGACTACTGAGATTGAACAAGTCACTGCAGAGCAAATACACCTGCTGAAAATTAGCTTGCTACAGCAGTGTGCTTTCCTGTGTCTTGTTGCAAACAGATGTTCTATTTGGATTTCCTTGCATATTGCTTCTCTCATTAAATCCCTTTTTCCTCTATTTAACCCAGGGCTATCTCCCCCTTAACTTGTACCTAAGTTCTCCTCTTTACTTCACACATTTCCAGTCCCATCAAACCATCACCTTTTCTCCCCAGGTTACAGGAGCTTCAACACTTCCCTCCTTTGCCTCTGTGGCAGGGGACAAAGCCAGGGCCCATCTGCCTTCCTTCACCTGCTGGGAAGGACTCCCCTTGATGCCTCATGTTTTAGCTTTTATATTTTTCACATTCTGTACTGCATTAGTGTGTAATTCTGAGCTTCATACGAGGGCATAGTAAGCTCTCTTCATGGAGTAGGTAGACAAAATAATTCCTTCTCTCACTGGGGACCAAGGACAAATGATCCAGATCTCAGACCCAAGAGCATAAACAATGGCAGAAGGAAGAGAGGAAAACAAGAAGGATGGGGCTTCATGGGCTAAAGCTGTAATTGGCCAATAACTCCAATATGCTAATGGACCAGAACTTATAGAAGTGTGAGACCCCGTGACCAGTCGAACATTTGGTGACCTGGGCTGTAGCCCTGGGCTGGCTCTTGTGCTGCCCAAGGTGGATCCATTGAGGCCTCCTAATAAATACCTACTTTATTATTTAGCTCCATCTAGCCTCTGTTCCAGGTCAGCCTTTACTCCTTCAGTAAGAGAGCTTACTGTCCCCTCATTTGAAGCTCAAAACCACACACTAAAGCAGTACAGACTCTGAAAAATATAAAAGCTAAAACCTGAGGCATCACCCTGTTCCTGCCTCAGGATGGAACTGATGTCTCGCACTGCAGAGCTGGGGTTCAGTACTGCCATCACACAGTCAGTGGTAAAACACAGTATTTTTCTGCCAACACTAAGCCTAAATACTTTCTTCTCTAAGTCATTGCAAAAGTAAAAGACTGAGCCATGTGTTACCGAGACAACTTGCAATTGTTTAATGCTTTATCCCAGGACAAACAAGGAACCCAAATCAAAAGCAAGCAATTAAAAAAGCCCTGTGAGCAGCAGCTTAAGGGAAAAGACAGAAACACAGAGTTACACAAAAATGCATCTTTTCAATGCCCTGGCTTTTTAGGTAGGAAGAAAAGACATTTATTTTTTTCTTATCTGTTTCTGTGTACTGCTAGGAAAAGAGAGAACAATAAAAGAAAGAATTTAGGATAGATTAAACTGGTCAGTTCTGGTAACTCTTGCAAAGCCAAACAGCTAAAAGCCCCTTTGAACTTCGAGCATAAACAATGGCAGAAGGATAATGCCCCATAAACAGGGCAGACAAGCCCAAGAGCTGATTCAAACCTGCAGCTTGCTGGACACACTGAGCAGAGAGGAGCACTACCCCAACCAGCTCATTCTGTATGCACAGAAAGCAGGTACAATGCAAAGGGGATGTGAGTCACACAAGAAAAACATAGAAAAGAAAGGCAAAAGAGCTGGCAAGATAGAAAGGACAGCAATGTGGGAGAGTGGGCAACATCAGGCTGCCAAGAAGGTAAATCTGAAGTGTAGAATGTGACCTGAATAATACAAGAAGTAGTAGGCATCTTTGCAGAAAAAAAAAAAAAAGGTAAAAATAAAAAAGTGATTGTGAAAAATAAATCTTTCATATTCCCCATGTCCTTTTAAGCTCTTCTGCGATCCACATATACAGTACAAAGGGAAAATCCTTTAGGCATATAGTATAAATTTACTTCCTGAAAGGATACACAACTTGCAATTTGGCTTAAAATATCAATGCAACTCCAACAACCCTCTTGGTAATGAAGACTTCCCAATTCACCTTTTTTTGCATTTTGTTTGGGTTTATGCTTAATATTTTCCTTTAAACTACCTGATAATGTTCTGGAATACAAGTAGCAGAGCACGAAAGAAGAATGATAAACTTCTGGCATCCCACTGCTCTCCTAATCAAAGCCACAGTTCTGTGTGGCAGCACTTAAGCTTCCCAGTCAACCTGTAAGTCAGATGCAGTCCATCAGTTTTCCTATTACTCTACTGCAAGGCCCAGCAGCCATTTAGATGGCTGGTACTGACCCATATCACAGTGGGATTCTTTATCCCATTGTCAGGTATCTGCCAATTTAATCAAAATGAAAAGAGGTATAGCCTGATCAAAAGTAATCTGCACAAGTCAGAGGCAGTGCTGCAAAACTCAGCATACATTTACATGGTTCTGGAGAGCAAAACAAAGACTTTGCTGAAAAAGGAAACGTGTCAGAGAGGGCCTGAGATGTTTAGGAAAAGTAATTTCAGTTACTCCCTTCATTTAGACAACTAAATTCTCAGTTTGAAAGAAATAATTTCCATGTGTGTTTTCAGGCTTTAAAAGCCTGACAAAAAGGCATGACCACTTTAACACAATTGAGCTGAAGCTTGTGACACAAGTCTGTCTTGAAAACAGGGACTTTAAACCTTTACTTCATGTAAGTAAAGTGTTAAGGAGTAAAAAATAAAGATGCACACACAAACTAACTATTCACATCTTCTGAATCTTTTCTGCTTGGCAATGTAAAGCCTTTATAACCCACATAAATGCAAAGTTCTTTGCCTATATATTTGCTGGGGTTTTTTTTTCTGGATTCTGTATTTGCCTACAGAAGCTTTGAAACTTGCACAATAAAATCTTACATATATTAAAAGTTCAATCCAATAACTCAGGTGAAAAAAGGCAAAACAGTTATGTTCTTTCATTACAAACTCTGAGAAGTTATCTCATGTTAGTACATGAGAAAGTTTTACACTATCACTTAATTGTGAACAGTTTAATAACATTAGCACTGTAGATGGAAGTTAGAGCTCTGAAAAACATCTTCAATATGAATATGGAAACTATAAAAATGTTAGCTTTATGGATAAAAATAATTCAAACAGAAATGGTTGACTCAACATACCCTGAAATAAAAAAAAGAATTAAGAAGACAAATATGTGACTGCCTCTTATTTACTTAACTGCTACTCAAGTTCTAATTTACCTACTAAAATCAATTTAATGAGAAAAAATGTACCCTCCCCATCACCAGAGGAACATACCATCCCTTTCTTACAAGAAATGTACAAAGGAACATATTTTTTGTAACACATGCTTAATGCCAACTTTACACTGGATGTCATGGATGCGCCAGCCTGTGTAAAAATTTATTGCTGTAATAAGTTGTTTCTTCCAACAAACTAATGTAATGTCCACTGTGAAAAAAAAAATATTGCATATATCCTTCATTTATTTAATAAATATAGCTTCTGAGCCTGTTTCAGGAATTCTCAAATTGAGGAACAGTTAAAATACTTACTTCAACACCTTCTCATGTTGTAGCACCTTCTCCATTGTAATCTTTCTTCCCAATTTCCAAAAATAAAAACCAAACTGTACACTTAGCTTCAAGAAGGATTCAAGGAATCCTCCTCTCCACCCCTGGGAAGGTGACTGAGCAACTTCCCTGGAGCAGGGGATATTGTTTGCATTGACATCAGCAAGGATTTTGCCATGGTCTCCCACTGTGTTATTTGAGGCATGCTGGTGAGACAGGGGTACTATACAAAATCCAACTGGTGGCTGATAACTTGTGGTGTCACTCAAGAACTGGCAGTGATGCCTATGGTGTTTAAAAAACTCTATTAATGACCTGGATGGTAAGACAGAGTCTATCACATCAGAGTCTACCAGTCAGCAGGTTCAGGAATAATCCCATGTCAGAGAACTGTGTTGATGGGAAACTCATGAAGAGCAACCATGGTAAGTGATTTACTGTAAGTGTGGTAGGACTGAGAAGCTGTGGACTATCTCTGAAAGTGTTCATGGCCAGGTTGGACAGGGCTTTGAACAACCTGCTCTAGTGGAAGGTGTCCCTGACCATGGCAGGCAGATTGGAGCCAGATGATCTTTGATATCCCTTCCAACCCAAACCATTTTATGATTCCATGATTCTAAGTAAAAGAAAAAACTCACTCCTGTGGTGAAGTAACACACAAGACAGGCTGGGCATGCAGTGGACACAGCTCTGCAGAAACAGATCTGGGGCTCCTGGTGGACAGGAGTAACAGCCACCAAAATGCACCCTTGGGAAGTGAAGCAGGCTAACCAAGGATCAAGCTCTGTTGGCAACTAAGCAGGCTGGGGTAAGTCACTTCCCCTCACTCCACCTTTCAGCACCTGGATTGGTGTGCCTGATTTTGAGCTCACCAATAAAAGGCAGAGCTTGGTACAGTGGGAACTGCCAGCAGAGGGCTACCAAGGTTACGAAGGGGCTGGGACACATGAAGAGTCACCAAGTGAGGCTTGTTCTGTCTGGGGACAAGGCAGCAACCAGACAGATCTCATTACTCTATTCAATTTTCATGTGGGTGTAAATAGAAAAGTCATCACCTGACTCTTTTTGGATGCACACAGCAGTAAGACAGAAAGAAACCAACACAATTTGGAAAATGGAAACATTTCTTCTAGATAAAGAGAAAAGCTCTTTTGCCCATGAGGGTGGCCAAACACTGCAAGAAGCTGCTCAGAGACCCTGTGGCACCACCATCGCTGGAGTTACTCAAAATTTCCAGGCATGTTCTAAAACAACCTGCTCTAATTAGACTGATTTTAAACAGGGGTTTGAGCAGCATGACTGCCAGAGTCCCTTCCTACATAATTCTATAATAAATCCAAATGAAGTGTAGTAGAAAACAACATAAAATATTTCATTGAGTTACTCTTCTCATCTGAACCTTGTTAAGTCAGCAACAAGAAATGACCCAGCTTTAGCATGACAGAGGCGTTTCTGGCATGAAAACAAAGGTTTTGCAGTTACAGAAGTTATTCACCACTTACATTGGGAACTTCTTGGAAAATAATGGTCCTACTCCTATCACTAAAAATTAAAGTCTAGTTAAAGGATGAAAACAACACCTGACAACTCTGCTGTTAGGGATTTACACTCCTGGAGCTAAGATGCTTAATTTACTATTTGGCTCTTTTATTACAACACTTCTCTAAAACAGGAGCTCAAACTACCTAGTACTTGAAGTTTTTCATTACCTCTGTATCTTTCTCTTCCAGCAAGTATAAAAGGAACATATGAAGAGCTTTAAACCCTAAACCATTTGTATTGGAAAAAAAAACTTTCAAATTTAATAATTTTGATCCTTCCTTGACCTTGCAAGACTGCAGAGTTATTTCTGCTCCCTGCTCTCTCCAGACTTCATTCTCACTTGAGGCTCACAGCTTATACCTACACTGCTTTTCCTCCTTCTCTTCCTTGGAGAAGTTCCTCAAGCAAACACCATCAGTTGCTATTCCTCCTCTCCCACAGTCTCAGAGAGAGCCTGTGTGCAAAGATACATGGAATTTAAGTAAAAAATTGTAAATTGCAAGTAGACACTTTCAAGTATGCAAATACATAAACACTGAGAAACAAATGTATTTGCTATTTAAACAAAAGCCAGCTTACAAATCAAATGGAAATCTGCAAGTCAGCAAGTTCTTTACATTGAGATCATTAGAATTTAGATGAGAAATAAGAAAAATCTGTATTTTTCATTAGTGCTTTTTGAAGCGCTTTATTTCACTAACCTCACTTTCAATTTAATTTATTTGCAGAAAGTAACTGGTCTCAGAGATGTCAGCTCCTCCACACACATCCCCTGAAGGGACCATTTCCTTCCAGTATCTAAGAGCACCATGTGGCAAGACTTCTCATCAACATCAAGTTCCTTCACAGAACAGGAAATATACTCTCAAGTCAATTATGAATATCATGGTTTGTTCCATCCTCTGGAAACTGAAGCTGCATCTGCTCATTGCTTTCCTATCCCAACATTATTCTTCATATGGCATTCAAAGCTCATCCACTACTATGCCAGTATGTTTGTTATTTCCATTGAGTTTTTAAACACTCAGAGCCACAGTCAACCCTCCATGACCCTGTCACTTTCACAACTGAGATATAAGTGTATTAGTACATATAACTGTACCACATTTACATCAAACATTTTCTAACAGATTACCAATTAATAAAGAAAAAAATGGGGGTTAAGACATTGATTTTAAACACTGTTTTTTCTAAGATGACTTTAAGCTGTGGACCACACTCCAGATCTTTTTAGAAGTACACATAAGACCACCTAAGTGTAAGCTTCACAGCAGAATCAAAATCCTAATAGCTCCTATCGTTACAAGAACCCATCTTACACCTTTTCAGTCAATACATATTGAGATCTCAAGCACTGATCATGTAACAGACCATAAGTACTTCAAGAGTTATTGATTTTGCTACTCTAGCAATTTCTCTGAAAGAAGATTCATGCCATCTCAAACAAAATCCCAAAATACTTCTCTTAAAGTTTTCCCCTTAAAATAGTAGTTGTTTCAGGGCTGAATAACTGTAATCTAGAGGCTGTCCACATGAGACTCTTAATTCATGCAATTAGCCTCCTACACAGTGTTTAAAACCTTGCTCAGCAATAATAGAGCTTTTAAGGGACTTAAAAGTTACCTTCTGAAGCAACTGGGAACATTACAACATCATAGAAATTTGGGTTATAAATACTTCCAGAGAACAGGCAGCAAGTCAAACACAATACTAAAAATATTAAAGAATACAGGCTTCCCCTAGGTCTCATTGGATCTCATTCTGCACAAACAGCAGCAGAGGCTTTACATTATATAGAAGCTCAATTCAGTGCCATGGGTTCAGCAAACCCTGGGAGAAGATGCTTTACTCTTGCTTACTTAGCAGTTAGGACATTGAAAACTGTCAACACACCTGAAGGGAGAAATCATTCAGTTCAACCAGATCTTTACAGTTTCCATTCAGCTTCTCCTGTGATCACCAGAGCTGAGCTGGCAGAGACTTTTTTCTTCTCCACAAAGAGTTCTCAAAAAAAAACTCCACAAGCAAGCTTACAATTTTATTCCTATTTTTGCCACTGGCTGGGTCTACAGATCTGAGCTCTATCCGTGTAATGGCATTACACAGCAACTTTTCCCATTCACAAAATAACCTTTCCCATTCTGCCTGAAACCAATACATATCCCAATGCTCTGTAAGAATTTAAGCAATACCCTATTCAAGAGGATTCTAAATGAGGCAGCTGGTTAACAGAAATTTAAAAAGTATCATAACATGAGAAAGTCCAAATAGTGGCTATGTCTTATAACACTGTACAGCCCTAGGGGATGATCCTGACACTTTCACTCTTTTCTTCTCCCACAGGACTTCTCTGCCTGGCTCCTGCACAAAAAAGAGAATAGCTCCTGCATTGTAAAGAAAACCTTATTAGACAGCCTATTTTCCAGAAAGAAACACCAGAAAAAGGCAAATTTGTTTGGATAAATCACTAAATTCTCTTCCAGACAACTAGAACTGCAGTACAGCTGATCATTTTCATAGCATGCACCTTCCTGGCTCAAAACTTACTCTGTTCCAGTTACCCATAAATTACAATGACAGATGAATAAGAACTATCTGTTCCAATCTGAAATAGTGGTGACCACTCTTTTATCATTCCTGGCAATTAACAGTAAACATGAGTTCTAGTCATTTTTTGTAGGCAACCTGCTGAGATTTATAGCAGTATCTTCAAAAGTCTGAAGACAAGACTTGGGTGAAAGATTTTTCAGGGTTGTGACAACCTTGATGCAGAAAAGTTCTGGTACATCAATCATTTGTCTGCTATTCTGACAGGAGAAAACTCATAGCTGACACATACAGTGCAAAAGTACTTAAGGATAGCTGCTAGTTGTTGCCACAAGTTCTAGACAAGTTGTCTGTAAACAAATAGAAGAAAAATACCGAATTACAATCTCAATCAATTTGGATCGAAACAGCCTGATTTCCCTCTAAAATACAGCAACTGGCCTAAAATAGGAACATAAGAAAGGAAATACTTTACCAAAAAAAATAAATAAAGGACAACTTTAAACAACTCCAATTACTCCCATAAGCCAAAAAGAAAACAGAGTCCAGAAAAAAAAATATGATGTGGTAAGGGCAGAACCCCCTGGAAAGCAATTCTGAGAGTTATCAAACAAAAGATTTATTACAAAGGGATTTCATTCTATTCTATGTTTGTATCAACAACATGGATGCTGAAAATAAAACCATTTTTACTAAACGTGCCAATGATGAAAAGCTAGGAAGAACAAAAAACTTAAATCAATTTTGCGAATGAAAGAAATGGACAGAAGGGGAATGAAATCCACAGGGGATGAGCACAAAGCTCCTACAAAAAGACAATGGAAAATATAAGTAATAGTCTATAATAAAATGAATAATGTCTAAATCCCAAGCTGACAGTCAATGTCAGGAAACTGAAAAATGGTAAATATCAGTGAAGTACGACCACAAGCATAACTTTCAGAATAAGCCAAGTAATCTTTTCTGGTCCATTTTGTACTACATGTAAGAAACGAAACACTGTATTCCCACTGAAACACCACTTTTCAAGGAAACAACTGACACAAACCCAAAGAGTAGGCCATTCTTTGTGTTCCTCCAATAAAGACAAAGTGAATTGGATTTGGTTGCTATTAAGCAGGGAAGTTGAAAGAAGGCTTCTTAAGAACCAAAGTACCCAGAAGGCTACTGCAGAGAAAACGAGATTGATTTGTTCTCAGGTTCTCAAAAGACAGAGGAGATGCAATGGGCTTAAAATTGAAGTTAGCAAGATTCACACTAGGCACTTGGGGAAGACAACACCACTTTTCAATTTTAAGGACAATAAAACCCTTGAGCAGATTACACTGGAGACAGGTAAGGAAGTAAAAAACCCGCAGTCAGTAGCAGGACCACAGGAAATTATTTAGTCTTTGTTGTTTCTCACATTTATTTTAAAGACTATATAGAATTTACTGGCTCATTTCAGTAGAAGATACTAAGGTACAACAGAGAATTTGTGCTTTTTTTCAGTTTAAATATTTGTGACTTTTTATTCTCTTCTCTCCACTATCTTCAGCATAGTCCGATTTTTCAATTAACACTCGTACATTTTTGTGATGATCCGTTACCACAGCTGCAAAGACCAGAGTCTGTCTTATGTTCTATTACAGCTAGAGCTTAAAAAACAACATAATAGTCAAATAAAGGAATTCAAAAGAAGGAAAAGGAATTCTACTAATATTTTCTATTCAGCTTTGTCCATTTCAGGACTCATGGGTTTACTGCTGATTTACACTTCCATAGAAAAATCTAGCATATGGCAAGTTAAAAAGGACAAGGAAATAGAGAGTATAATGGAAGTGAATTAATGAAAATCGATAGTTTTGAAGACTAAACTGCATTAATAATAAAGCTTATGGGGTTTACACAAGTTGAGTGATTTCACGTTTTCATATTAGAAAATTAGACAAAACTTACAATAAAGTGTTCTTTCAAGTGTATAGTTAAAAGATTGCCTTCCTAGTTTAATCAAATTTCAAATAAACAATAATGAATAATTATTCATTATACTGCAGGCATCATCAGCAAGGGATACAAAGTGCCTTGATCAGGACTTGTCAGGTTCTCTCAACCCCTCCTCCACCGAGCAGAGAGACAAAGCAAGCCCCACCTCACACCCCAAGGATTACCTGGCAACCTAACAGAGGCAGATAATCAGTTTGGACAATGTCTCTGCAATATTGGATGTGGAACTTTTCTAGTTTTAGACACAGAGTCCCAATTCACAATTCTAGTCTTTCCCTAGCTATCAGTGAATGGAGGAACTGGCCCTCCAAGAAGGCAATTCAGACATGTCTGAGACCATTAAAAGGGCTGCCTGTGTTATTCTATTTCTCCCCACTGTCTGCAGAGACAGCCTAATGTCACTCGGACTTGACACCAACTCTTCCCTGGCATACCAGGTTAGACATCTCACACCATTTCTCTTCCCATTCTTTCCTCAGGCAGTACTGGCTAAGATTCTACAGTTTCAGCTTCTTGGCACCTCTGAAGGAAAGCCAAATTCTGGGAGTGGAGCTGAACACAAGCACCAACAACTTCAATGGCTTCCTCAGAGGGCAATGCAAACACAGAAAACACTGTTACTTTAAAAAGAAATTCTTGAATTAAAAAAAAATTAAAGGCACTATCCAGATAGCAGCTTTTGTAAAGGTGAAAGCTACACATTAGTATGAAAAACTAATAGGCTGGCTCTGTAGACATTTAAACAGGTATTTTAGCAGAAAATCTCACATCCTGAAAATGAAAATATATGCAAACATTTGAAGAAATAGAGCCTACAGTTTTTGTCTTGGTTTGGTTGTCTTTTAAAGTAATGTCATTCAAATGAAAAGTAATGTCACTTTGTTTTCTAACAAAAGAGAAAGTTCCACAACTTCGCAGTAGCATCCAATACATTAATAACCAACAACTTTTCGTATTGAAGCTGGGACAAGGCACACCATACCATTAAGTCCCATAGAGGTAAAAGTCCATGCTGGCACTTGGACTTAAAGAAGTTCAGATTTCTGGAGAAAAGCATCAGTTTTTGCCCCATGTTCCATCTGGGGTCCTGAGACTTCAAAACTCCAACACTAGGAAGAGGAAAAACTAAGCCAAATTCTTTTCAAAACCCTAATGTGATTAAACACACTGTCCATGAAAGAAAAAAACTGAGGAGAGGTTGTGCTTCACAGGTCTTCCAGGACCTTTACCATGACTCCTTACCATGACTCCTTACCAGCTAGCCCCTTTCACCATGAATTCTAATCATAGTTTCTTCATGAAATCTTCCGAAGATCTGTGTTTAAAGGTAGGACTTAATCTAACTTGCACTATTTTTAGCACTCTAAGAAACAAATTTTCACTATCATACACTAAAAACACTTTATTCCCTCTACTGTAGTAGAAGACAGACTGCATATACCGGGATCTGAAAGAATAGATTATATTAACACCTGCTAGTGGAGAAACAAACAAAAAATGTGAAACACACAAAACATCTTCACTGCATCAAATACATGGCACAGGAGATCAAACAACTTGGTAGCAAATCCATAAAAGTTTGTCCTGCCGGCCACAAAGAAAATCCATTGTCAGATATTTAAGCAACTTAGCCTAATTTTCTGACACTATAGCTGGAAGGCAGAAGAGAAAAGTTGAGCTTCTCAGGGAAGTCTACTGCTTCAAATACATTCAGGAGCTTTAAAGGAAGACTTGAAAATATTCAGTACACTTCACATTAGACACGTATGCTAGTTTCTTGCCTATTTTAGGTATTCAGTCTCCTCAATTCTCCATTCAGACATTAAAAAAATACTTAAATCCATGCTTCTAATAGTACAGCAAAGTAGTTTGGGCTTGATTCCAATTTCACCAGCAGCAAAGACATTCACAGCAGAGATAATCCATACTTTAGGGTTATTTGATTCCTTTTAGAGTTCCTTGAGAAGCAGAAGCCAAGCTACATGGTTATAATGACAAAATAAAGGGGAAAATGTAAAGGAGTCTCCCAGCACAAGTTATAATAGAAGAATAAACCAGTATTAAAATGATGCAATAAATTATTCACAGTGCTTTCCTCATTTATGTAAAAACAAATCAAGAAGTGCAATCTTGCCCTAGCCAAATAATCAATCCACTAATTTAAAAAAAATCAGTAACAAAAAAAAAAATCAGAAAACACTGTTCACCTATAATAGCAAAGTATCACTTCTTCTTTCAGTCAAAGTAATTACTGACTATGCACTGAACCACAGTCCTATGACTGGCTGTGTAGTTCAACTTGAAGTTTTAAATTTATCTAATACAAGAATGTTTTTCTGTAATAGTACTGAAGCCACTACTCCAATTTTATTTCCCATTTGTAATCTTTGCAACTGAATTTAGCACTCAATCGTTTACCTACTAATATTCTTCATGAGAGAAAAAGTGGATTTCACTGGCAGACTATGTATTTTCAGACATTTTTACAAGTATTACTCTTCCTCCTCCCCTCCCTTTTACATTACAGGTTTCTTGAATATTCCTTAAAGCTCTACAGCTACCACCAAGTTATTTTGTCCTTGAAGACATTCCCAGCATTTCTCTTCCATCAGCAAATACATACACTTCATATTCAGCTAAAATGTTTTTCATAAAATTGTACGAATTACCTTAACAGTATTCTGCAAGTATAGCTAAAGTCCACAACCATCCACAATAAATTTAAATTATCCTGACTGGAGTCTTTCCAAATGCAACTAGCTTTGCCGTATGGGAGGGCCTTTGATGTTCACATCAAATAACCTTCAAATTGGTCAACAACAATAATCAACTCTATTGTCCTGATGAATAAACCCTGTGAAAATGTGCCCATGAATGTCACGGACTATACATGTAAAGTAACAAGATACAAACCACAATGTGGAAGTAATTCTACTGAAAATTTAAAGTTTATGTATGCATAAAATCAAGATGGATACTAAAATGAAAGAACATAATGTAGCTCCCAAACTATTTAACTTTTTTTAAAGGTATTCTTCCTGTATTTCCCTTCATATTTTCCAGAGTTGAAGTTACAATTATTAAAGTGCAAAACTTTAAGCATGAATTCAGCTCATAATTCCTGAATACATGTCCAAAATCAATCAAATAGAGACAGGTTCTAATGCTAGCCTAAATAATCTGACTGAACGGTGAATAAATCAGAACAAAGACCAAAACTTACTGAATCACCCAGAGGTATCTCTTATCAAGAGAGATCGCCCATCTGACAATTATTCCATGTTTAGAACAGGCAAGACCTTTCACAAGACCCAACAAAACCACACTATAACTTGCAGAGAGGCAGCATGCACACAGAATTCCCTTTTCCACTGTCATCAGGTCACAAAGGGACATTCATAGTGCTATTTTTGTCAGTACAGAGACCACACGTGTTCTCCCGACTTTGAGCTTGCAGGGAGAGCGAGCGGCCAGGACGGCACGGGAAGCGCAGAGCCTGCCTATGTGCGAAACACGGGTGAAAGTGAGTTTAAGGGCTCAGTTGGATACTGCCAACTCCGCTAGGTACAACATTCAGCAGCTGCAACGATCCATCAGATTCTGCAGAGGCACTCTGCTTGCTGCAGAAGAGCGGAGTGATTTGTTAAAGACAAGTTTCGAGAGGACGGACAGACAGGAGAAACTCGCGGGAGCAGGAGCGGAGTTTCTCTCCGCTAAGCCGCACCAAAGGCAGCTGCGGCCGCGCCGCGCGGAATCAGCGCGCATTAGAGGCACAGGGAAAGCACCGCAGGTAACACACCGGGAAGGCGAAAGCCCACAGCACACCCTCCCCCGGAACGCCAGCCTTGCCCCGCCGTTTGTTTCCTATTGAGGACGGCAGCGGACAGTTCTCGCCCTGCTGCCAGGGCACCTTCCCAGGGAGCTGGGAAAGGCGGGATCTGGTTTGGAGCATCTGGAAAGCAGGCACTGACCTGAGGGTGCGGTTGCCGGCGCAGCTGCGGCGCTCCATGGCGGCGGGCACGCAGCTGGTGAGCTCGGTCCAGTCGGCGTGCAGCCCGCAGCTCCAGCCGGTGGAGAAGCGGGAGAAGAGCCAGGTGTCCTTGTCGCCGCCCGGGCGGTGGCAGGCGCACTTCTTCTGCCCGGCCCGGCAGTAGCAGGGCTGTTCCAGGTGGATGTTGCGCACCAGGTGCCGCCCGAAGGTGGTGCCGCCCGTCTTCTGGATGTGGAGGAAGACGATCACGTCGCGGCCCCGCATGTCGAACCGCACCCGCCGGCACAGCTCCCCTCGGGCGAACGGGAACTTGGCCGCCAGCCGCGGCATCGCCGCCGCCTCCTCCTCCTCCTCCCGCTCCTCCGGGCCCCCCCCGCGGCGGGCGGCGGAGGCCGGCGGGCGGCGGGGGCAGGCGGCGCCGGGACAGGCGGGCGACACGTACTGGTAGACGATGAGCAGGAAGAGCAGCGCCAGCAGCGGCGGCAGCAGCCACCTGTTGAAGCGCTCGTCCATGGCGGTGCGCGGGGGCAGCGCGGCGCGGGATCAGGCGCTGCCGGCCGCTGCCGGGGCGGCCGCCCCGCTCGGATCCCGCAGCCGAGGGGCGCACGGCTCCCTCCCCGACGGCATGGTCCTGGCAGGCGGGCGACCGCGGCTCGCTCCGCTCAGCCCAGCGCGCCGCGCCGCACCCCGCCCGAGGCGGCCATCCCGCGCCCCTGCCCGCGGCTGGGCGCCGAGCGCCGTGTGCCCGGCACTCGCTGCCCGGCGACGGCCGCACAGCTCCGCTCCCGATCCCGCTCCGCCGCAACTCCAGCCCAAACACAGCGCCCGGCTCCCGGCGGGGCGCGCCCCGCCCCCGCCCGCCGGCCAATCGCGGCCGAGCCGGCCGCCCAGCCAGCCAATGGGCGGGCCCAGCACGCCGGCCCTGCCGCCAATGGGAGCGCGCGGCGGCCCGGCGGGGGCGGGGGGAGCGGCCCCGCGCTCCCCTCCAGGTACCGGACCGGGACCTGCCGCGCGCGGGGCGGGGGCGGGAGGCGGCAGCAGCCAATCAGAGGGCGGGGCGGGGCGTCGGGCAGCCAATGGGAGGGGCCGGGGAGCAGCCAGGTGAGCGGGGCTCCGCTACATTCCTCATTTCCCATCAGTTTTCCCTAGGAAATGGGGGTTTGGTACCATTCGCGATCTCACGTCCGTCATTACAACCCCAAGTGCTTCATGCACGGAGGCGGACAGCGCCGACCACCCCACAGATTAACTAATTGTAGAGTAGCTGGTACGCGGTGCTGCTGGTTCTTGCGGTCTTCAAACCGTCCCAAACCATGGTCCCAAACCATGAACCCCCTTCGCAGAACAGTTTCACCTCCCCGAGGCAATAACATCGGTTCCCCAGCAGCGCAGCTGCTCCATTAAAATGTCAAAAGGTTACTTTTCAATCCCTCTTGTGTATTTACAACAATCCACATCCTGAAACTGTTGTTTTCCCTACTGAAAATTATCCTTTTTGTTCTTTAATAGACATTCAAATCTTTAGCCTGCAGATCACACTCAGCAGTATTTTGCCAAAAAAAAAATCCGCACTGTTTTGCCTGAAGTGTGCTCCCCATAATGTTAAAAGTCTGTTACAAACACTTCATATCCAAAACAAGCCTCATATGGCTCCTGGATTACAATATATTAATATGCAAAGCATTTTGTCTTAGAACTGATTGCACATCTTGCTTATTTAATTACAGAATGCTTTTATTTACTGAGGGATTAATTAGATATCTGACTGTGCTAAAGCAACTTTTTTGCTCAACTCTAAAGGCAGCTTCACCTCTGCAAGGCTGATAACAGAAGAGCAGTGCCTTCCCATGGGACCACTTAACTTTAGAACTTATAAAAATAGACAAATGTATTTTAAACTGAAGGTTTTTATATAGAAACCAAGAGTACTAGGAATTTTGGGGGTAGAGTATCTGCTCCCATTAGAGCTTGCCAGAAATCATAAAAATTAAGAGAAAATGGTCTGAACAGAGGGAGTTCAAACTGTAAATGTTGAGAGGTGTCCACAGGAACAACAGCCTACACCACCCACCTCCAAACATCTACCACACATGCGTGCACACTCCTAGCATCCCATTTAGTGGTAATACACCAGTAAAAGTCTGCCAGTTGCACATTTTTGGGTCTTGCCAAAACATGAGAAGAGATGATGCACTTCTACCTTCAGTGACATTTTTTAAGGAAAACATCGTGGGTTACTTGGTGAAATTCACCCTTCTACCACCATGCACCACGGTACTGGACGTCCTTCATCCTTTGGAAGAAGAATTCAGAGTCTGATCAAATAAACCTATTTAGTCTTCAGCGTCTAATGACAAGAGATGTGCACTCACTGACTCTTATTAAGTAGAAAACAGCATTTTCACCTTGAAAAATCACCATATTCTTTGGCAGCATGAGCAGCAGAGCACCCACCTCTCTAGGGAGACCAGACTCTCTCCTCTGCTTTGGCCACCACTGTGCTCAGCTGCTTCCAGACTCCCTGTGCCTCCAAAGTGTGGACTTAGTGAGTTCATCTTTTAACCTCTTTCTTTTACTAGGTGATACAAAGCCTGTCCTAGAGAAATTTAAATGTTTAAATGTGTAAGATACAGAAGCATTTTGTTATCATCTCAGCCTATCCACTACTTAACAAGAAATATGGCTAAATTCATTTGAAATAGAAGTGATGCTAAGGGACTTAGACTCAAGTATCTCTTCTGATGCTTTTAACATGATGCAGAATTATGATAATTTAAGATTTACTCATTAAATACCAGGTTAACACTTCACCTTCATCTCCATGAAAAGGAGCTCAAAACTAAAGTTGCTAAACAGAGAAACCCTCAATTTCACTAGAATTTTAAATTCTTATTTATTTAAACTTACTCAAGACAGTTACTGATTCATGAAAACTGGTAAAAAATTAATGGAATAGATATACAAGAGAAGTAAAAATACTTATAATTATGTTTATCTGAAAAACTTGACTTTTAAAAGATTCTCCTTTTTCTGAAACTAGAAGTTACTTGCAGTAAATGAATTAATGTATTTATGCAGCTTTCAAAGGCAGGCTTTTACTTATGAATTTGAATGCTCTTAATGATGGTCTGTGGACCACACTTTATGTAAAGTCACAAACCATGGCACAACCAACAACATAGAGCTTTCATTTGGTAATATTTTATGTTCTCTTTATAGAGGCCCACGTTTCTGTGCAAATCCCTGTGGGATTAAGTTCTAATAAAATCATTTAGCTTCTTTGCAAGTCCGTGGCTGTAACTCTTTAGCATCAATGAAGCAATGAAAAGGGTCATTTTGAAAACAGTAGTGTTCCCATTGATTTAATGGGATCATGCCTGGGTTCAAAATGAAGCCCTAAAAGTTGCCAACACTGCTCAATCACGACATTTTCCCCTTCAAACATAACTGATCTATAAATCTCCAATGAGACTTTAACTATAAGGAAAATCCAAAGTCAGTTAAAAGCTAATTTTGAGATAATCTTACAAAATCAATGTAGTTTTTGTGGATTTCACAATAAAACACTTACATGTAAGACTTAGGATTCTCTTATTTTTTTTTCATAATTCTCTAAAATCCTATGCTGACAGCAGATATCTCAGAGTTCACCCACCAAGCATTCAAATAAAATAATACTGGAATGACCTGTTCTTTGTGACAATTTTAGGCAGAATATCTTTACCTGTTAAAATTTGCATGCCAAATCTACACTCATTTCTACCAGAAACAAGCTAATATGTAAAAGTGTTGCACAGAAAAATATTTCAGAATTCCAACATAGTATGTGTCTTGTCCTTGCCAATTCCCAGGTAACGCTCAACACATTTTCCAAGTTGCTAAAAATAAAAATTGGCATACTTAGAATATATTTTAAAGAACAATACAGTACTTGCTAGTCAGAAGCAATGGGCATGTGAAACTGTGTCAGTGCCAACATCAAGGTTTGTACAAAATGCATGAGTAAGCAAGTGATATTTTATGAAGCAAAGGTACAAAAACATGATTTCATTTAGCAATTACACGTCTGACAAGGTTAACATCTAATAGATCTGGTAATATAAAATTAAAGTGACACCTACCTCATACTGGTTTCTTTAAATTATTTATCACTGCTTGACCTGAGCTGTTTCAATACTTGTAGCCAGTTGAGACTTCCAATAAACCAATTTTTTGTCATGCAGCAAGTCCCAGGTGTTTCCCTTGTCATGAGGACAGAAATTGTTAATAAGTGAATGCTAACTTCAGTAATTTTAGTCTGGGATTAATTTGTTTTGGTGTTTAAAGTGTAAACCTCCCTTATTAAAGGGATTAGATTAAATTCTAATATGTGCACTTATCAAACCTTCATTTCAATGGCACATGGAGTGCCTTATTCTTCCTTGTAAAAGAATTTAGGCATCATGCTGCCAGCAGTCCTTCTTCTTATAAAGTTGTAATTCAGCATAAGGCTTGTTACTTTACACTTCTCCTGCTTCCCATTCTTTTTCTGGATGTAATAATTTTATTCCAGCTATGACCACCTTTAATTTCCTTTATCAGAATGCAACCACTCCAGAAACAGTGTTTTCAGCCAATGTCTCATTTATGCCAGTCCACATGCAGGAGCTTCTGCAAGTCATTCCTTACAACAAATTGCTGCATGTTTTCCTTACAAGAGAAAGGATCAGCTATATTATACTTTATTATCCTATATTGCTATACTGCAACTATTATGCTTATATTATTAGTAGTCATAATCCCACATCTATAAGATGCTGACCTTGGACAACTGGAACATCATAAATTGCTTGCAACATTCTAGTGTTTTTCTTTATTTGCTTATTTACAACCATATAACTCCTCATAGAACTAATACAGTACCTTTCATTACCTTTTTTTAGGTTACAATGGTTGTGAAGGTAGTCTCCCAATAAAGGAACATATCTGAAAACTTTAAGCTACATTTTTTAGACAATGCCAAACTAAGATATGTAAAGGCAGATTCCCTTTCTACCAGGTAAACTTGGTCATCTTTGGTTCTTTCACTCCTGGGCTTGGCAATGGGGATATCTAAATAGAATAAAGAATGACCAAATGTTCTAACCATGTTTGGGCATGTGCCAAACAGCACTCTCTCAAACAGGTCTTGGATAGAATTTGGAAGTCAACCATTCCAGAAAGCATTTCCAAGCAGCACTCAGTGACAAAGATTGTAGCTTCAGTGAAGGTCAGACCATGTCATGCTATTTGGTGTCAGTACCCAAGACAGTTTCTGAACATGTTTAATTTACTAATGGAGGCAACACTGCTGAGCATTTGCAGGTTTCATTTTGAGCCAGAAAAAATTGTGTTCACCCTCTTGCAGTTTGTACTGTGGTGTAACTGAGTTACACTTAAAAAAACTCAGCTTGAAGTTACAATGTGTTAACTAGCAAAGAAAATCTCTGGCGTGTAAGGCTGCATATGGGTTTACTGGAGTCCACTGCCCAGACACTGGGGAGGCACTTAGGGAGCCCTGCTGGTATTCAGCTATAATCCCAACTAAAATAAGGATGATGCTAAGCAAATTAGCCAAAGGGCCTCTGACTGCTGTGGCCATTCAAAAGATGAGGGTGTCTTCATGATGTGGCCAGATAGAGTCAGGGAGTGGGAAGATACTTTGAGTGAAGTGAGAAATACTCCAATTATTGAAAGATGTAATATCAAATGACAAGCAGCCAAAGGGAGAAAACAGACATGCAGGGTCATTTTTTTGTAATCCCAAACCCTAAACATAGGGTGCTTATGTATGCTATCTGCAACATGGAGAGAACATGAGGAAAGCATTTCACAGAACACAGGAAATTGTTGTCTCGTTTCTGCCCTGAGCATAGAAAAACTTAAGCGTACTCACACACATTCCTTCCAGCCCTCAACCTTCTGAATCCTGCAATATTTATGATGCAATCTCTTAGAGTGCTGAGAACCTTGTGGGTACTTATTACAGATAAAAGGAACCTGCACCACATCCACACTTATTTTTCCACATTTGGGTCCAAATGGAGATGCTTCAGTCACATTCATAACCATGTAGAAGATATTGCTACTGCATTTTCATATGGTGTTTTGGTTTTCCTAGTAAAGAACAGTCTAGCAGCATGTAATAAACTCCCTTGTTTAAAGATCAGAGTGTCTAAGCAGTCAACAACCAAGCAGTTGGTTCATATTCATATTGCAGCTTCCTCTCTGATCGGGGAGGTCAATACACAGAGATACAGCTTTTCTGAAATTGGTGCATGCTTCCTCCTGCCTTACAAAAACTCACAAATATCCCTATCAACGTTCCCACCAGGACCCCCAAACAGCTCATACCGTACTGTATAGGAATTGCAAGACTGTGTAATACTGCCACCTGGTGATAAGCGTCACAGAAGCATTCTCTTACTCCTACCATCACACAAAAGCCTTTTGCTTCCTTTCAGGTGCTCTTAAACTGCAAGGGCCCATCAAACGTCACTTGTCCAACTATCAGTTTATCTTGAGCACCTCTGCTTGTGCTTAGAACTGAAATTACTGGGGTTTTCAAAGTTATGAAAGCCATTTCTTCTCTTTTCCTTCAAAAGAGACTTCTAGATATGCCATTGACAGACATAGCCTATCTTGATCCAAATCTCCATCACAACTCCATATGTAGTCTAGAAACTTTAGTGTCTTCAGAGAAAAAAATCTGAAATAATATTAGAAATTACCCACTAGACCTTTCCTATCTCCTTTTTTTATTTTTTTATCTTTTCAGTCTTTGGAGTGTAATGTAAAAATTAAAAATACAAAAAAAAAAAAACAAAAAAACCAAAACAAAACAAAAAAAACAAAACCAAAAAACAAACAAACAAAAAAAAAAAAAATCTTCCAAGAACTCTCCCTCTCCAAGATGGAAAAAAAAAGATTTCTGTAGTACATGATCTCTGAGTCCTTCATCTGATCTCTGTGGGATACAGGTGAAAACTGAAGAAAAAACATGGCAAATGGTAGATCAAGCTCAAATTCTAACACCCCTATCTGGCTTTCACAGCTGTCTGCAAGTCTGAACCTTTCTTTTATAACTGACCTCCAACTCCTTAGTGAAAAACAGCAAGCTGAGAACTGCTATCACTTTCTGGGTTGCTGCTATTTCATACAAGACCTTTCTTGGATTCTTTTCAGAAAGCCAACCTGCACCCTTTGAAGTCTAAATTCAAGAACTGCACTTTTTAATATGCTGTTATGAGAATTTTTAGAACAATTCAGTCCTCCTCTTCAGGGATTTTTCTTAGTTCTTTCTTATTTAACTATCATTCTATAAGCACCTAAAGGCATGTAATCAGTGGTTCTTCCCTAACTTATGTCCATACAAAGATTTAATATTTTCTTTTCGTGTATTCATAATATATAGGAATGGTAATATTTATGCTTTAAATTATCCCCCCCAGATCAGTGAAATACTGGTCCCATCATCAGTAAAAATTCAGTTGGACTTCTGGAAAAGGCGAGAGGAATTCAGGTTTAATGCTGAAGGGATCTAAGTTATTTCACAGCTGAAGCTGCAGCAGAATTACTCCTATTACCTCAAATCTGGCCAACCTATAACAGTCACAGCACAGAAAAGTCACTAGCACTGTAGGTGAGAGGTTAGAAATTCATACTCAGTTTGAAGTCTCAGTTTGAGACATCCATCTCTGGCACTAATTTATCTTATGTTCTTGGATTAAAGTATGTTGGGAACTGTAATTACCATGAGAGCCAGGAATTTTAACCTATAATGGCAATCTGGGGTAGCAAATGTCAAGACTAAAATAGCTCTCCTAAGCCACAGCAGAACTATCTGTTGGCCTTGCAGTCCATTTGTAACAGACCAGTGACTACGTAAGAAATATGAGAGGAAAGAAAAATTGTTCAACACTGTGACAGGTTTCAGATTAATAAACTGTAAACTCAGAGGGAGAGTTGAGGTGAAGATTGCTGGAGTGTTCAGATTAAGAATTGGCAAAAAATAAGGGAATAATTCTTCGTCTGTCAGAAAAAGGCAATCAAAATACAGATTGGTCAAAGCAGCTTGTTTGACCAAGGGATCTAAGGACACCTCACATTGAAATGGTTCAGTGAGAAGCATGTACCTACAAACTACCAACACTGCATGTCATCTTGTAGCAAAAGAAAAACTGGAATAGAATAAGAATTGCACTGCTAAGAGAAGACAGAGATGGTCACAGCACTGTAGTCACACTGTGGCTTGCAGACCATTGATGGTGAGTGAAATACCAGAATCTGATCTGTAAAATAATTAGCAACCCTGGACCCTCTTCCATGGTTTTGAGCAAGCATAAGTGAGAATTTACAAGCATTAAAATAATTGAATTGAGACTTATAACATAAAAAGTCACATGCTATGAATGTATTTTATTTAAATAGAGATGTTTTTAGCACAATTATCATAATTTCTCCCAACTGCTAAGAAATAGTAGGATGCGAGTTGTCCAGACATTTTATAATTGCAGTCCTTTAATAAAGAGGTTGGGAACCCCAAATTTATAGCTAAACTGCAGGGGAAAATAGGAGCTTACACTTTCTTTTGAAAAAAAGATTCTTAGAAATATTCTTTTGAAAAAAAAAAATGCTAGGGCCTCCAGCAGGCAGGATCTCACTTTTCATTCTTTAGTATCACAGAGTAGACTTATCATTTCACCTTAATCCTTTCAGAAGGCCCAAGTTTATCAACCTAATATACTATAGTAAATTCTTGTTGACAACTGCCAGTTATCAAAATTATAGTATGAACAGCAGTGTATCAAATGTGATTAACCACTACAAGCAGTGTACTTCTGATTTAAATTTATTTAATGTAGGAAATCAGGATAAAAGGATAACAGGAAACCAAAATAAAGCCATGTTTTAGAGACAGAAACCTATTTCTATTACAATTTAATAGACAAACATAATTTACCCTTTGTTTGAGGTATTAATTCTGTGTGATTACCATATGGTAATCACATAGAATTGTGACCATTTTATTTAATTTATAATGATAATTTTGTTACTTTGAGACAAAGTTATTCAAAAGAGAATGCATCAAGATAGCATTCATCCAGCACTAATCCTGTTTCCTTCTTTTTTTCTTGCTTTCTGTGTCATCAGTGTCCCATAATTTGGAGCTGCAGTGCTAGAGATGGGGGAAAAGCTCATCCCACTGCTCTTCCCAGCAGAAGGACACAGGAGATAGAGGTAGCAGCAGCTGGCACATCAGGGGTTAAACAATTTACTTTTCCTTAACAACACTTCATTTTTGCCCTCAAAGTTTATCTACATTAAAATATTCTAAATGTAGTGTGTTTCTGTAAGTCTAATTATATGCGGCATGCGAAAACATATTCGATAATCACATTGCTAATTATGTGCAATCACTTCAATACACAGGTGCAAAGCTCCAGGAATATGCATATTTTAATCACCTTGTATATAGACATAAACCACAACTTTTCATTTAAGTGTTCAGTGACTCCTTTTTTTTTTTTCTGGGACTACACTTCCTTGGATTTTTGACTGGCTAGGGCCAGAAAAAGAAATATATTAAGCTACTACAAATCTGGAATTTAATTTATATGTGTATGTTCCAGTGCTAAAAAAAAACTGTAATTCCTTACTTTTCCATGGTTTATGAACATTTTAAAGCACATGTTTTATAATTTATTGATGGACACAGCATGCTGACTTCAGAGATATGGGAATCATAATTTTTATTTTCCTTCTGGGAGCCTTAATTCTCACAGTGTTCCGTTAGTATAAATTTGCCTGGAAAATCATGTATATGTGCATGGGAATGTGTCTTCTCCAGTTTGGATTAAACTTGAAGGACCCTCTTAATGGTTTAAAAACAGAAGGTCATAAAAAT
Source organism: Molothrus aeneus (assembly GCF_037042795.1). Lineage (NCBI taxonomy): Eukaryota > Metazoa > Chordata > Aves > Passeriformes > Icteridae > Molothrus > Molothrus aeneus. The sequence continues at coordinate 76,234,257 of NC_089647.1, read as the reverse complement.
CTTGAGCAATAAATTCACTTTCATTATATTTGTAATAGCTTGTGGCCGCACTTTTTGCTCCGCTTTCATTTACATATAAGTGTTTTTTACATTTGATTTTTAAAGCTGCCTTCACAAAATGGATTGCAATTATCTTTGTGTGTAAATCATAAAACTGGAAAATTTTATATACTCAGATTAACTGAAAAGGACATAAAATATTAATTTGCATCATTCAAAAGTAATATTTCTATCTTCCCTCCAAAGATATTTAGCATAAATTACTGGAAAAAAGAGCTTTAGATTACTTGTCTGTAAGTATTCTTTTTCACTTTGGGAAGTGAGCTGAAATGACCCCTGAGAGACAAGAAACTCATCTACTGGTCTGTCTCTAACATTAACAAAAAGACAGACCAATAGAAGGAACACAGCAAAACCAGAAAAGCAGCAATGAAATTTGTTCCACTGGAAACAAATCCATCATATTTCACACAATAAAGCAGCCGGCTTGTTCTGTTTCACTTTAGCTACACAATTGTTTAATTAAAGTAAATTACACTTAAGAGTCACAGAACAGTTGTTACAAGTATTACACATGCTAGCCACCGTATCAGTGTTTGATAAGGCTTTCACTAGATCAATAAGCCAACAAGAGACTCTCCTATGAAGTCCTTTTCATAAATAGTGCTACAGCTTAAGCTGGGTGCCCCCCAAAAAGGACCCCAAAGAAAGAAATCACTGGGCAATTATACCCTTACAAGTTTCCCACCCCTCATGCAACTGATTGGACCAGTAGTAATACTAAGCTCATGATGAAACTTGGGGCTCAACATGAAGCACAGGGAGATCCATCCAAACATGAGGAAAAGCTTCTTTACTGTGGGGGTGACAGAGCATTGACGCTGGCTGCCCAGAGAGGTTATGGAGATACTCAAAATCTGCCTGGACATGATCCTGTGCACCTGCTCTAGGGTGAACCTGCTATATCAGGGGTTGAGACTACATGATCTGCAGAGGTCTCTTCCAACTTCAATCATTCAATGATTCAGTTGGGGTCTTCCCATCCTTCCTTGGGTCCCTTCACGGTCTCCACATGGGCCATTTCTCTTCTTCTCTCTAAGGTTGCAGCTTCTGATGATGATTGCTATTTCCATATCTTCTGACTTGAACTGGCTCTGGGGCCTTCTTTTACTTGACCATAACATGTGTTCAAAATATTTAGGTGAAATTTCACAGCTTGCAACCTACAACTTCAGCAACTTTAGCTACCAATGCTAAGCAAGTTCTGTATAAGTAGCACACCAAATTGCACCACATAGTTTAGGCTGGATGAGGGCACTGAAGGCCAGCTTGTTCTACTCGTGCATAAAACAGGACCAGCTTCAAAGTCACCTCAGGCTGCTCAGCACCTTGTCCAGTCAAGAGTCACAGCACCATAAAAGACAGGTGTAATTCCATGTCACCACTCTGAAATTAAAACACAATGCACAGGGATTTGGAAAGTTGTTTTTGTTTGGTGAAACATTGGAACAGGTTGGACAATAGGTGGTGGTCGCTCCATCTCTGGAAATATCAAAGGTCTGTGGGGATGGGGATCTGAATAACCTAATCCAGTGGAAGGTGGTCCTGCCCATGCCAGGGGGATTGGACTAGATGATCTTTGGTGGTCCCTCCCAACCAAACTATTCTATGATTCTGTGATTCTCTCAAGAAGTGCATTATAGTCTTTGTTCCTGCTTTAGAGGTGCACTAGCAAGACATTCAATGGGGAGTGAGGAATAAACACAAGATTTGTCCCACCAGGGGCTCAGTCACACACAGGCTGCAAGCCAGCTGCTCCTGGCACCCAGCTCTGCTGTGGCCAGAATGCTGCTCCATGCAGAGCCAGGAACAGGGAGTTCTGCACAAGTTACCTCTCCAATGAGCTCATGCCACCTTGCAAGGCAATGGTTTCTGCTGAGTCTGTACTTCAGCCTGAGCCAGGAGCTGCTGTCAAAGAGCCCTGCCTCCCAGCATATGCTGTCACTGGAGCACTCTGGACGGTGCAGTCTGCACCCTGAGCAGGTGGAAATACAATTGCAATTCTGATCCAGGTTAAAAAGGGCAGAAGAGTTTGTTCAAAGAAAAACTGCACTTGGCTTTAAGTAGACAGTACGTCATGGTTCTGCAGCCCTCGCTTCTGTCAAAGGTGACTTGGTTGAGTGCACATTCAGGACTCACTGGCTAATTTCCCAATTTACATTTTTTTAGGCATTCTGGAAAGGATTCAGAACTCTGCTCACTGATCTGACTAAAAAGGAAAAATCACTGATATACTTTGTTGTACAGGTACATTTTATCTTTTTATTTTCCACCTTGTATAGCACCTTTTGATCCCTACATGATAGGCCTACAGTTCAAATCCTACTACCCTATTCTGGGAAATAGTTTATTTTCTCAGTGAATACACCTATACTTTCACACTAAAGTCTCTTTTGGTGCTGGTGTGGCACTATGTGGCCAGAATTGTCCTGAGGCATTTCATTGCATATACCAATTTCTCAATTAATATAAAGATACACAACTTCGTGCATTTTATTTATAAATATTTTATCTTCTGAAGTTATAATTTCCCAAACAGTTGCATGTGACAAATCAGGTCTAAAATACAAGTATATGGCTATTTTTTGAATTATCAACAATGGTGATTCAATAACCTTATTGTACATTTCAGGATAAATTATATATCATCAGCATATTGCCTGTGCTCCTTTCACTGAGTACATTGATTCACAACTTATAAGTAGAGAAAGAAGGAAAAATGTACGTTTTTTCAACACCCAAGAACCTCACAGCCTATTGTAAATAAGAGATTAATTATGAGCACATGTCAGTTAACAACCAAGATTGTTAGTTGACATCAGAAGTGCCAACTCATGCTACATGATGAGCTTGACCCAGGAATGATAAGCTAAGATTTAGCATAGACAAACTCAGAAAAACCCTGCAACATTGTAGATAAGCCCTGCTTTTATCCACTGGTGCAGTTAGTTTCTCAGATTTGGTATGGTAGGAGCCAGGGCAATACAAAAATCAATACAAGCACACTGTTTATTGGCACAGCAGAGCAGTGGCATTGCTTATGAACTTGAGCTGGTGTATGCAAATGGAGCTGCATTCCCCATTATAACCATTCCAGTGTTCTCCACTACACAGTACAGACATGCCCAGAGTTTTGTAGGAAGTTTGTTGACCTGAAGTATATTCTACAGATCTCTGAGGTGGATAATTTTAAATAAGAGGCTGTAACTCCTATGTTTAATTCACAAAGAAAAATGTTCCTTCAGTTTCCTTTTTTTCCTCTTTTACATTTTTTTTTCTTTTCAGTAAAAGTTGGAAAGAGAAGCATGCTGGCAGCAAGCCATTTACTATCACTGCAGCTGTATGCACGGGCATGGCAAAGGAGCATAAATTCTCATTGCTAGAAAGTTGCCACTGAGCAGATTCTGTGAGCTGTTAAAACCAGGCTTATGTTACTTCTGCATCAATTCTTCTTTCACTGGCCCATTGCTGTAAATCAAAATGAAAAGTTAACAGACTATGAAATATATTTGGCATGGTCTGCTCCAGAATAACACTATATTGAGATATGCTAATCAAATAACCATGGCTGGTCTATTCTAATGGAATAGGCAAAAATCAATGCAGTACAGCATCCTTAGTCTTTTCAGGGAAACACTTCAGATGCCTGTCATAGTAGTGACTTTGACAGGTTCTGAAGAGCCTCCAATCTCACACAAGATAAAAGAATGCCAGGAGCTACTGTTCAGGAGGCCACCAGTAAATGACCATGTAACAGGAATATAATTTGATTAGTGTTTGACATTTACCTTACCTCCAAGTAAGGGAGAAAGGGAGCCTTTCCATGAAAACCATGAAAATTGTTTTCAGTTTGTAAAGAAAATAAAGTTTTATTTTCAGCTAACTGAATACGCTGATGAAGCTCAACTTATTTTTACTTATTGCTACTGTTTCTATAAAATAGATACAGCTTACTGTGACTTACAAAACATTTGCATCTTACTGAGAAGCATTCATTAATCACTCCCTCTGTTCACACTGAAACTGCTATGATAATCAATTCCTATTTGCACAGCTGCGATATGAATAATTTTAAATTTTGGGTCTAATTGTTTTTCTGTTCTGCTGAAAAATGGCTTCGGAGAACTAAGGGGTTTTTTCACACACACACACGACATATATATATATATATGGAATGTATGTACGAGACTGGCCAAGTGTTATTTGAAATAATTAAATGAAATTCTGCTGTAGAAATGAAGATTAAGTCTGCTCTCCATCTTCTAGGTTTGCATTTTGCTTAACAGATTAAAATCTGCCTTTCTCAAATATACAGAAGCAGATTTTTTTAAAGTATGTACTGGCTCTTCATGGCTAGAATGTAGTTAAGGTACCAAAGCAAAGGAAAAACTGATAAATATGCAAAAGCTTTTATAAGGAATGCAATGTTCTCTTACAACATGGTATTTCTTTCCAAGGAGCAATCCAAACTGCATCTTAAGCAATGGATTAGGTTGCCTAGAACGGTTGTGCAGGTGCCTGCCTTGGATTTTTTTTCAACACTTGACTGGACCTCATGCCTAACCTTGTTCTGAGCTGGAGGCTCCTGAGGTCGCTTCCAACTTCATTTTGCCTATCTATGATCATAAATTCAAGGCCCCTAATAAAATAATAACCCTAAATGTGAGATAGGGATATTTCAGCAGAGAGACTCTTTCTGTCTAACAGAGGTTTCTGTATTTAAGCAGAAAGGATCTTTTCTCAAGAAAACTACTGGACTAGCTGTTTTCTGTAGCTCACCACAGACTAATGATCAGACCTTTGATTCAAAGCTACTGCTTTATCTTGCCAGTGAATTCAAAGCTAGCTATATTTCCATAGCCAGTGCCAATTGTATTTACTTTCTTGTATGGCAAATCATAAATTGTTACAGCTCAAGATGAAAAACGTATAAGCTTAGGAGTTCACATTTAAGCAACAACAGCAGACTCTTCAATATCAATATAAAACAAAATATAACAGAGCAACTTTATATAGAAAAGCAATTGATAGATTAGGGTAAGGTGGGTGGATCCATCATCACATTGAATCACATGGAGATGTGAAAAATGCATGATAAATGTATATACATGGGGAAAGTGCTATGTACATCTCACTACTGCTTGAAGAGACATCAAAAAAGCAACTTGTTACTCCTTTAACCATAGGATTACTTGGGCTGTCATGTTTTTTGGTAGATGGTTGATATAAACCAGCTATGGCCTATTCTCTGCGGAAGAAGTGTAGCATAAGCTCTTCTAAGTTCATCAAAAACATTTTGAACTTTGTAAATTTACATTTGCTGTGAATTTTTTTAGGGAGTGGTAGAAGTGTGGCACAGTTCATCACATGTGCACTTACTTTCTATGAATGGAAGAGTTTGGCCCCATACCTGGGTTATCAGCATAGAAAGACAAGGGGACCAAAGTTACTTATCTGTACAGTACTCTGGCCATGCCATCCCTGTTAGCAGCAGCAACTCCTGAACTGTCAGTATGAAAAAAATGAAGCTGCTTAGCTTCATTTCACAGCCTTTCTCCACAGAAAATATGCTGATTTTTTTTTTAATTTCTAATGGCCTTACACATAAACCAAAAGAAATACTCCTGTGGTTTTAATTATTTCTGCAGAGGTGTATGTACCAATTTTAGGTAAGGTTTATTTAACCTGTTTACGTTAAAGTTGGCATCACTGATGTCACACAGTGGAAGCTGGAAATTATCTGAGGTCTTATAACAGCACAAATTTGTGTGAATAAGTCCAAAGAAGATCAACCACAAAGGTCCTAGGCTGAATTTACATATGAATGATCCTCAGGAGGTATTTTTCATACTTTGACATTATAAAGACCCAGAAGCATGTTAAGTACAGGCACTCTGTGAAGGCAAGTTTCTGTACCATAGTTTGAGATGAGCACTAACCATCCAAAGTTGGTTATACGTGTGTGTGTGTGTGTGTGTGTATACATACAAAGTGTATTTATTTATGTAAATATACATATATATACATACAAAGTGTGTATATATATATATATATATATATATATATATACACAAAGCTATAATATATAGCCTTCTCCCTGGAGTTATGCCCTCACTGGCTCCCACCACCCACAAAGCAACTTTGAGCAGTTAGGAGATAACTGTGTGGAAAAGAAATTAAAGTGTATGCAGCAGTGACACATTCCAGGTTTCAGTTTTGAGTTTCATGAGTCATTCCAGGTTTCAGCTTCAAGTTCCATGAGTCACATTTTGGAAAAGGCAATACCCCCTATTTTTAACACAGCTGGGAAGTTCCTCCTCCAATGATCAAGTGTGCAGAGCTCCTCTGCATTAGCATCTCACAACACAGCTCCAGCAGCACCACGCTCTCTTAGGTCTGAAAAACTAAGGGAATGTAGCAGCTTTGTTGAGGAAATGGAATTACGGAGCTTTTGAACACAGAAAAAAAATAGAAATTAGAGAACACGAGTCTGGAAATTCCAAGGTAAGCTAGGCAGAAGGTAGAGGCAGAGTTCCTGTGAAGCTCATGCTTCTTGAGGGAAAAAAAATAGGCAGATAGGAAACAAAACACGTGTCAAAATTTGGAAAACTTGGAGGAAGGGGAAATTGAATGCCTTTCTCTCAGAGGAAGTATGTGTATATTAGGTCTGAAGCTGCGCACCCAGAGTAAGGATTTTACTACTGTTTGTAGTAAAGGCCGAGGGAGAGCAGCCCGCCAGGACACGGTCAGCGGGAGGTTGGGGGAGCGCCAGCGCAGATAGCTGCTGTCCTTGGACACGGCCATGTCCTTCCTGCAGCCACCGCCACCCAAGCCTAGGGCACCCTACGTAAATCACACGCTTGCACTAAACAACCCGAAACCTAAAAAAAAATTTAAAAATAACGGGATTGCCCGATGCCGGCAGATGGGCGGGGCCAGACGCGCCTCAGGGCAGAGACGGGCGGTACCGCCACTCCTGCGCTTGCGCACTCCTGGCGCCGCGTGTCACGGCGCCGGCCGCCCCCCTGTTTTTTTTCCATCAGCCGCTGATTGGCCTCCGCGCTGACCAATAGCGCAACGCCGAGGGCGCGGCGTAGCCAATAGGAGAGCGGCGTGGCTGTGCGGGCGGGGCGCGCGCCGGGCCAGTGCGGGGCTGGGCGTCCCCCGAGCGCCGCTGCTCCTCATGGCGGGCTGGGCGCCGCTGCTGCTGCGTGCGCTGCTGCTCGCCCTGCTGGGTGCCCGGCCGTGCCCCTGCGGCACCGCTCCGGCCTCCTCCTCCTCACAGCCCGTCACCGCTAGCCTGGCGGCGAAGTGGCCGGCGACCCCGCTGCTGCTGGAGGCGAGGTGCGTGCAGCCTCCTCCTCCTCTTCTTTCTCCTTCTGCTCCTCCTGCCAGCACCGCCCTGTCCCGGCTGTCTCCTGGGGAGCAGGAGGGCGGAGGGACCCCCTTTTCCCTCCGCTGAGCGGGAAGGAGGGCTGGCAGCGTTTCTCTCTGTCGAAGGGTGTGTTAAAGTAGTTTTTGGCTGTGAGGCTTAACTGCTTTCTCCCCTCGGAGAGTGTTGTGGACCGTGCTGGCAAGGCTCTCCCACGCTGTGAGGGAGCTGTACAAGCGTAAATTCGCATTTTCCCTGCTCAGGCGTTTTGCAGGTCGCTGGGTCAAGGATATGTAATGCCAATTACACCATCCCTGCCTTCCACTGGGTAACATCTTCGTCTGCCTCCAAGTAGTTTGCACGTTAATTAAGTGATCATAAAGATACTGGTGTAGATGTGAACATGTGAGAGTGAAACACGGTGAAATACTTTTAAAAGGTATTGTTAACTTGTAATCATAGCTTCAGCCTGGAGAAGAGGAGGCTTTGCGGTGGCCTAATTTCAGCCTCCTGAGGGGAGCCTACAAGAAAGATGGGGAAGGGAGCCTTTCTTACAAGGGCAGGCAGTGAGAGGATGAGGAGGAATGGCTTCAAACTGAGAGCAGGTTTAGACTAGATGTACAGAAGAAATCCTTTATTGTGAGGGTGGTGAGACACTGGAACAGGTTGCCCAGAGAAGTTGTGGATACTCCATCCCTGGCAGTGTTCAAGGCCAGGCTGGATGGGGCTCAGAGCAAACTGCTCAAGTGGGAGGTGTCCCTGCCCATAGCAGGGGATTGGAACCAGATGATCTTTAAGGTCCCTGCCAACCCAAACCACTCTGTGATTCACAATAGAAAGGGAAAATGTTTTCCAGTTTTAGATGCTTGTGGCTCCCCTGCCCATTTGGCTTAAATTTATTTTGTTTTTAAACTTATTGCTGCCGTTTGGAGAACACCCATGGAGGGTAGAACAGCAAGCTTCTATAATCAAAGGAGAGGCAAACTTCCAAAGTAAAGATTAGAAAACAATACAGTCATGCTAGCAAATGGAACTTTTTGGTAGACATAAGCAGGATGTTCCTGTAAGGAAAACCACAAACCTTAGAAATGTTACCTGTAAATCATAGAATGACAGGTAGGTTTGGGTTAGAAGGGACCTTAAATACTGTCTAGTTCCAACCCCCTTGCCATGGACAGGGACATTTTCCACTAGACCAGGTTGCTCAGAGCCCCATTCAACCTGGCCTTGAACACTGCCAGGGATGTGTCATCCTCACCTTCTCTGGGAAACCTGATCCAGTGCCTCACCACCCTTACAGTAAAGAATTTCTTACAGTAAAGAATTTCTTATGTATATCTAACCTAAATTTTGCCTCTTCCAGTTTGAAAAAAAAAGGAAGGGTGGTATTTAGTATAAAGTAAACCTTACCTTTTATGGTTTGTAAGGATTAACCCATGTTTGAAAGTGTTTCAAGGATTGACAGTCTCCCTCCATACAAAGGAGATGTCATTGATGAAAGCCTGTAATTTAATGAGAAACTATAGCCTGACAGAGAGGGTGTTCTTATTTGTATAGTTAGCTACTATTTAATAAAATCTGTGTACTGAATTGATTTAATGTATAAGTGTATATTGGAATATCTGTGGAAAAATAAAGTGAATGTTTTGGGGCTTTTCTTTAACAAGAGAATAGTCTGCATGCTTTACAGCTGTCATTGTTGAGTTTGGGTGATAGTACTCTGTTCAAAATATCTTTTGACCAAAATACAGCTCGGTTCAGTGTTTATGCTCTGGAGATGGTTGTTATTCATTGGATATCTAATGTTTGCTGATGGGTATTTATTATTTTGAACAACTCAAGGTTTTTTGCTGTGGTACATCTTTGGACAGAATCAACCTGTGGACAATTAATTTTTATTTTTAAACAGTGAATTTATTGCAGAAGATGGTAATGAGAAGTTTTGGCAGTTCTTGGAAACTGTGCGGGAATTGACAGTTTATAAGCAAGGAGGTAAGTTAAACAGCATGCTGGTTTTTATTATGTTATCTTGTGCTGTATTTAACTTTGAGACACAACACATTAATTAGTTCTAGGCAGATCAAGCCTGACTCTTCCATTATTGCTTACTGGGTAGGTTTCTTTCAGAAAGTTGTAGCATATTTTCCTCTAAGAGCAATACTTGTTTACAAAAAAAAAGGAAGACAAGATGGACTGAACTGCTCTTACAATATGAAACAGAAGTGTTAAGATAAAAGATACCTACCTGCTTACATGACTTGCCAAGAGCTTATAGGATATTGAGACTTCATGTTTTCTGTAAGATGGGTGCTTGCAGGGCAAAAAATCACAGAAATAACTAAAATGAGAATGCTAGGTAATGCTAAAGGAAAAATTTAAAGAATTACCAGAAAAGGTTTAATACTTTTACATAGCATGGAGACTGTTTTCTAGCATCAATACTGATGTTTTAGAATGAAGGTTTATCACTGACCAAATAGGACTAAAAAAGCCTTGCATGATTGGACAGAAGAATATTAAGTTTTTGGAAATTTGGGGAGAAGACCAAAGCATAAAATCCAGCAGAAGAAACATAAAAAGCATAAAAAACAAAAAACATAAAAAGCCACTCCAGAAGAAATGTTGGAGAGAAGTTTACAGAAATGTCCATGGTAATGAGAAATTGGGAGACTGATGGGGCTTTACACCAGGTTGGGCAGTATTAGACCTGCTTGGTAGGTCAACAGATGAACAAGGTGAAAAAGGCTTCAAAACAAGGTAAGGCTTCTTCATTCTGCTCTTTATTTACAGGACAGTACAACTCTTTAGGCATGAGTGCAAGCACCTAACACTGCCACTGGAAGGGACTTGAGGGGAATTGAATGTTAGATGAATAGTCATAAGCTAACAAATTGTAGAAAGATCATGTAGAAAATGACAGTGCGAAATGCAGGTACATGAAAAACGCTGTATATGGGAGAGAGAACTTGAGAAACACCATGTTTCAGCAATTGTGACTGACTGAATACAACTTAAAAATGTGCATCTGATAACATTATTTGAATGCTCAGCAGTGCCCCAAGCAGCCAGGAGACTTAAAGGATTACTAGGAAGGGAACAGGGACATGCATGGTAAACAAAATTTTGCTGCTCTTGATTCCATGATGTGCTTTTATACTGAGTAAAATGTGATGGTTGACTTTACTGTCTCCCTCTGTTTTCCTCATTGTTTCTTTAGGATGGAAAAAGTACAAGCAGAAAATGTAGAAAGAGCTGTGATTTTAATTATAGAGTATCAACTGAGAAAATGAAAAAAAGGACCCAAAAATTACTGTGAGGTTAATATCCTAAGGTCAGGACTATATGCAAAACCAGAGAGAGTCACTGAGAACAAAATGCCCAGGTGGTGAATGCTGCTAAAAGCCATCCTGTACAAGGCATGGGGACATGGAAAATGGAAGTAGGTGCAGAATTTGACCTGTGGTCAGCTGCTAGTAGCATTTGTTGTGGCAAGTGCTGTTGACTAATGCTGTTTAAGGTCTTTTTCAGCCCACAGGACAGTGGCACATGTTACACTCTCCACAAGGTTGGGAATGACTCAAAACTGGGAGGAGAATGTGGAAGGTAGGACTGTAATTAGAGGGACCTTGGCAGACTGGAGAGACAGGCCAACAGAAACAGCAAAGGCACTTTACAGACTCCCTGCACCCTGCATGTGGGCTGGAATAATCTCATCAACTGCATAATCTTGGTGCTGATTGACTAGAACTGGTTTTTTGAGAGACAGAATGGGGATCCTTGCAAGCAGTGAGAAGGCCAGCTACATGCCAGGTTGCAGCAGCAAGAGGGTAGCCAACAAGTCAAAGTGTTTGTTCCACTGTATGAGGCACTTGTAAGACTGAATCTGGAGTACTGGGGCCATGCTGGGGCTCCCTGTGAAAAGAAAAGAAAGACAAGAGTCCATCATTGGAGCAAATCTAGGAGAGGATCTCTGCAGTGCTTAGGGAGGTGGAGACTTCTGAGGAAAGGCTGAGAGAGCTGTGAATGAACCTGAGAAAAGAAGGAGTAAGGAGAGACCTCGTATCTGCAGTTTCCGAATAGGGAAATGTGCAAAGGAAGTGGAACCAGGCCCTTCCTGAAGGTACACAGCAGTATGAAAAAAAACAAGTGCAGAAGTTGAATCGTGGAAGTTGTGGTTAGATATTAGAGGAAATGTTTCTGCTGTGGGATTGGGTAAACACTGAAACACTGCTCCAGGAGGCTCTGGAATCTATTAATTCAGATAATTCAAAATTCTACTGCATGAGACCTTGAGCAACCTAGGCAAGCCTTGAAGTTATATCTCTGAGTAACAGGTTGGATAAGGTGACCTCCAGAAGTCACTTTTAACTTACTCTTTTTTTTTCTAGGAGTGGTTTAGATGCAGTTGGTATTGCCTTGAGATAAGACTGCTGTATTAGATGATGTGTCAGGGGTTTTCTATCAGTCATCTCTTTTTTGCTTGTTTAGACACACTTTCCAAGGGGTTTGAAGCTTTAATGACATTTATTATTAGTGACACAGATGTCTGTTGAAATTAGCTGTTAGTTAAATACCTACTTCACCTGGATAAATTTTTTCTGTGATTGAGAATAAATTCTGTGATTAAGAATAAATAAATTACAGTAGGATGATCTCCATGACCTATCATGCCAATGAACTGTTAGATGCTGGTAGTTGGCAACCTTGAGACTGTACTAAAATACTACTTTAATGAGGTATATTGAGTAGTTAATGTGTGTATTTATCTGTATGGCCAAAACACAGTAACACAGGAAATTTTGAGGTTCTGGCACCAAGGTGTTTTCCTAAAAGTTGAGTCGTAGTTGGGGTAGTCTTAATCCAAGGAAATGGATGCTCTTCATGAGCAGGAAGTCCACATTAGATGTTTACAAGAAGCTGCTTGGCTTGAGTCAAGAACCTGGTACTGCAAGGCTGCAGTGGCACAGTTTAGTGAGGTGTGTAATACATAACGTCTGAGGAGAAGTTGGTCCTCTCTTTGGTGTGGAATATGAGTTCTGTCCTAACTGCTGCATGTCAAGACAGATTGATGTAGAGGGATGGTCATGATGTCTTAAAACTGATGTAGCAACAACTGCTTCAGTAAATTAAAGCATCTGGCTGAAAAAGGATTGGTTGAGGCAATTGACTTTTCAGTTATTCTCCCAGTGATGCCAAGAGTAGACAGGATGAATAAACAGGAAATGAAAGCATTGTTTGTTTATTTTTCTAAGTAGAAACATTTTCATAAAAGCTAAAGAATTCCTAGATTTGAAGCTGAAAATCTGGATTTATAAAGGAATTCAATGATAGACTTGTATCCCAACATACAGTTTAATGTTTCAGAAGAGTTGTAAAGTGTTAAAGCTAGAAGGCAACTTAAAAAATCAAGTACTTGCTTTTTTTCTTCTAAATCCTCCCTTGAATTATTTTCAATCTGTTTTTTTTTTAAATAATTTCTCATTACTTGTTGTTTTAAATTTAGAATAATCAACATCTCTTGTTAATTGGCCAATTTAAAATATTTAGCATTTCTGAATTAGGTTTATTAATGATCTGTTTAGCTGTGATATTTGTAGCAGTTTAATGGATTTGGTAAGAATTATTTACATGGGATTTGGTGAAACATTTATTCTGGTGATGTATTTGGTGGTTTTAACTTTTTTCCTTTTTACTATGAACTCAAGTCAGCTTGGGCAGCATCTTGATTATACCATATGGAAAATATGAAAAGGTTGTTGGTGGGATACACTGTATTGAATTAATGTCTTCAGGGAACCTGGACAACTTATGTTGTTGCAACAAAATACGTTGCACTTAATGTGCAACATATTTTCTGCCAGGCTTGTGAAATACTAGGAAAGGCAGATGATCCTATTTTGGGCTGCAGGTATATTAAGAGAAATGAAAGCTGCAAAAATTTCATACTGATACCAGCACTTAAAAGACACTGAAGATGGCATTTTTAACTTGCTGCTGCTTTTTTATCCCTAAAGGTTAATTTGTGATCACTGAGGGAAAGTAAGTAGCCAGTTCCCTGCTGACTAATTATCACTTGAGTGTTTACTGTCTTTCCAAGTGCTTCAGTTTATATATTGAATTTTCAGCAGCCTCATAAATATATGTTAAAAACCAAAACAAAGCCAAAATGCAAACAAATTTTCTCTATGGAAGCAATTTTCTCTGGAAAAAAATGTAACTGTATATTTCATATAAACAACCCATCATGCAAATTGTTTTTTGCAATTTAGAAGACTAAACATTATTCACAACTAAATTAAAGAAATATTTTTTTGTGTATATAAACCTTAAAGATTCCAGAGGAATCAGTTTCACAAACTTATTTCTATACTAATAATGCAATAAAATAAAGTATTCCCTCTTTACTGGCATCTTGCTTGGATGGCACAGAGATTTGACTGGCCAGTGATTGCCTGAACTGCTGTTACCTGAGATCTCTAATTCCCTAGCTGATCTGTGGATCCAGATATTTGTATCTATGCACTTGGAACAATCCTCATCCATCCATCCCACCAAGTACTTATTCTGGCACACTGTGTTCTTCTGATTAATTATGTTCCTTACATTTACTCCCCTTACCTCCTGTGCCTCAGTACTTTGACTTCTCTTGTGGGTTACCAGCATATATTCAGGTTAACTTTGTGCTGTGTGTGCATGAGGCCTGAGGACCTGTGCTATAATACTTTTCTTATGTTTTGTGACTGCCCTGGTTGTCTCTTTTAATTATGTTTAACTTGCCTGTGATAAAAGATACTGCTGTAAATTGTGGATAGGAAATGTCAGCATTTAAATGTGAGTTTGCTTCGCTGGCTGTTCAGTTCTTGCTTTAGTCAATCTAATCAATTTGGTTACAGGAGTAGTTGAGAGTTTTTCAGCAGACAAATTAAGGCATCTTCAGAGTGAGCTTTTCAGCTCTTGTTGGCCACTAGGCTATATTTCACATGGCTAGGATGAAAGTTTGCAGATGTGAAGTTCATACATGTGCCTTCAGATGTCTGCAGTCTGGAGCTGTATCCTGTTTATGTGGTCTCTTATTTACTTTTAAATTGACTTTGTTAATTATTTAGTAGTAATATGCTGTCATGCAGGATTTTATAAGCAGAAGAATCTGGTTCTTTGTGATTGCCTGTAACAAAATAGGAAATTTACTATGATTTGTACTCTTTTGGCGATGTTAAAATGAGCTTGGAGGGCAGGTAGTATCAAATTTAAAGGATTTGGTACTATGTGAAAATAATTTGCAATGCTCAAACCATAGTTCTAATTAACTGAAATTAGCTCAATTGATTAGAGCATGGTGCTAATAACACCAAGATCACAGGTTCAATCCATGTACAGGCTTTAAGAGTCCACTTAAGTTCACTGTAGTGTTGAAATTGAGGATCCTTGTGAGTTCCTTTCATGTCAGAATATTCTGTGTGATTCTGTGTGTGTAATAAACTCTAAAAATTTGGTTTGCATTTGGCATAGATTCATGTATCTTGGTGAAGTTCAAAGTACAATTATATTTTAAGTGAAGACAACAGTGTTAATAGAAGTTGGAGTAGTAGGAGTGGATGATTTAATAGATCCCTGTCAATGTTGTACAGTCCTTTTAGAACGCAGAATAAAAAAATCCTTTTTTTTTACTTATTGAAATCATAGTAGTCATAATCGTCTTCCAGGAAAAAAATGTCAGCTGTTTTAAATACACCAGTGAAAGCATAGATAAAATTAGTAAACAAAAAAATTAAAGACTTGTGGTAAAAATATTTTGAGATAGTATCTTTAGAATTACATATTTAATGGCTCTTCATTGTCTTTAGTAGGATGTTATTTAGGCCAAGTGGAAAGGCAGGAATTTTGGGTTTAATTTTATTTTTGTGGAGATAATTTGAAGAAAATTGGAAAATACAGTTATTGAAAAAAAGTTTCAATCTGGAAGGATTTGTTGCTTCCAAATTTTTATATTCAATGTTTTGAATGTGTGAAGCCAAATTCATCTCATTTCGAATCATAGAATGATTAAGGTTGGAAAAGCCCTCCAAGGCTGAGTCCAGCCTTTCACTGATGGCCACTCTCAGTTAAATCATAGCACCAAGTGCCACGTCTAGTCACTTATTGAACACCTCCAGGGATGGTGACTGCACCACCTCCCTGAGCATCCTGTTCCAATGCTCAACCACCCTTTCAGTGAAAGAATTCTTCCTGATGTCCTACTAGGAAGAAAATTACCTCTACCTCTGCTGAAACCAGGACATCACATATACTTCATTGGAAGGAGCTTTCTTGAAATGCAGATTATGTACTTTTCTAATATAAGTGGTTTGTTCTAGTGAATTACAGCCAACTCAGCTTTTCTAAATAATGAGTTTTAAGGAGGAGAAGGCAGAAAGAAGGTACTAAAGGCTTTAAGAGCAAAAGAAGATTTTTTTTTTTTTTTTTCCAACTACGACAGGGTTGTAAAGAGGAAAATGAGAGGATAGAAGCTGCTTAGTTATGAAAATTGAGTTTGCCTGTAGAATGAGAATTGAAGGTTAATTATTTTCAAACCAATGTTCTGTATTATCACTTTTGTCATTCCCAGGCACCATCCACTTACCTTCTTGCTCAGAGTCCTAATTTTGACTTTGAAAATACAAGATATACAGGGAGCGAGGAAGCTACTTCACATGTTGTATCCATTCTCATACTCTTGTTTATCATATATTTTTAAGGAAGAAATAGAGTATGTGAGAGTAGCCCAAAGAATGACACCTTCAGAAGATTTTTATTTATGTATCTTGCATGGTTGGAGTGTTTCAAAACTAAATGTTAGGAAATTATTTGTAAAATAATGCTCTATTCAGGCCTTTCCACATAGATTTTTTGAGTGGGTTTTTTATTGCTGAAAATAATTTCAATATTCACTAGTGCTATTGAGCTCTCTTTTGTTGGGGTTTGGTTTTTTTTTTGGTGTTATTAGGCCTCTGGATTCGTAGGAAAGAAAACAGTTATTAGTGAACAACACTGAAGACTTTTGAATGCCAAGCTGCACTGGCATTAATGCTTGCTTATTATGTAGTGTAGGTAGATATGCCACATCATTTAGTGCTAAATACTAAAAGTTTGTCTTGTCTTTTTTTTTCTCTCTTTGACAGATTCAGAGTACTCCTATTACAATTTAATCTTGAAGAAAGCAGGACAATTTTTATCCAATTTGCAAATCAATCTGTTGAAGTTTGCACTTTCCATACGGGCTTACTCTCCAACTGTTCAGATGTTTCAGCAGGTGACAGTATTGCGTGATATATTTGGTACATGATTGAATGAGGTATTTTGGCTAAACAATGTTCATTGTTACAATTCAGTAAAATATATGCCAGTATTATTTGGAATCAAACGTGATAAAGGTGATGCTTTATAAGCTGGTTATATTGGCAGGAACAAATATTCATGTTCAATTGTATGGATACCATTCCCTTCAGGGTAGATTTTTTTTTTGCAGTTGTTAATTTTTTGAAAAATCAGGTCATGGGGATTTTTTGCATTGCTTCAAATAATGCTGTGGGAATTCAGACATTTCCAGAGTAGGTCATTTCCTGTAACTTCAAGTAATTTATATTTGCTATTTAGTGGATTTCTCATCTTTCTCATTGTTTTAGTATGTAAAAAGTTGAAAAATTAGGAAAACTGCCTTTATTAATGAAAAAGTGAGAGGACATAAATTCACTGTGCCTCTAAACCTAAAATTGCTACTCCTCCTTTTGGTAATGCCACCTTTAGGATGAGGTGCAAAGTCCATGTTTCTGAAAGGTAATAAGCTGTAATAAAGTTTGGGAGTTTTGCAGGTGTTCTCTGGAGGAATATCATAATCTCAGACTCATGTCTCTTTGTTTTTACCTTTCAGCTGGTGAATCCAGACTCACTGACATGCAGTCACATGATTCCACTTCATATTGGAATAGCTGAGTAGAGTTTAAAAAAAAAGGCAGGGGATGGGAAAGAGAGAATATCAAAAATTGACATTATTTGTTTGGCATTTATTGGTTTAGAAGTCTAATCTTGGGATTTTAACGTGATTGCTCATAGCAACCAAAGTTAAAAGTATCTCAGAGTGAGAATCGCAGGCTGTGATTTTAGCTTGTGGAGATGATTTCTCAGTCCTGGCTTTACAGAACATAAATTTACTTTTCATTTTCTGGAGTATGACTGCATTTAATAGACTACACCTCACAAAGGTTATAGGGTTTTAATCTTTTAATTTTTTTCTTTTTTTTTCTTTTCCCCCCACATGTACCCACTTTTGAACGGGCTTAATTAGAAACACAGCTTAATGGCAGCTGTTGAGTTATTTTAATCAAAGGGATGTGAGTTTAAGTGCAATCAGAGCATTCTGGTTGAGTATAATTGTTGAAATATTAGATTGCAGCTGATGAACCTCCACCAGAAGGCTGCCGTGCGTTTGTGGTTATCCATGAGAAGCACACCTGTAAGACTAATGAAATAAAAAAGCTGCTGAAGAAGGCTACTAAGAGGTAAATATAATGATCTGGTTTAAGAGGAAAAATAGATTACTAAGGAGCTTAATATTAGTAGAGTTCATCAGTTATGAATCAAAGTAGAGTAGGTTTTAAAATAAAATAATGGGGGAATAGCCAGGTTTAAGTTACAGTGTGCTTTTCTATAGAAACTTAGAGTTTCACATACCTGACACAGGTCTGTCAGCAGGGTACTTTATAGTCAGTGTCACTGCAGTTGATGTTGTCTGGGATGCAAGGGCTTGGCACAGGAGTAGAAGTAGTAGTACTCAAAAGTAGTTGAGTCTACCTCATAGACAGGGCATAGAAAGGCATAACCCTTCCTCACCTCTTCCTGGATTTTCTTTATATCAGCACTTTCCGCAGGTTTTGTCCTGTGGTAACTAACATCAGTCCAGAATTAATTTGAGCTCTGAAATAAAATGTGTAGAACCTATCAAAATACCAGTAACAGAATAATGAAAGTGTAATGTTTAATCTAAATTTTAAAAAAAGCTGTTATTTTTGTGGTTTTTTAAGACCTCTGTGTAATTTTTTTTTCTTTTTTCCCTCCCTGCAATGGTCACCATGATATACATTAGTGTTCATACCCTCAGCCATTTCATGGAGATATGCTGAAAGATTATTTAGTAGGGTATATTTATTGAATTTTGCTTTCTGTCAAATATAAATTGGGGAGAGGAACCCTGAAAACGTATAAATTTGTTTCTTTCAGGGTTGGTTGCTTCTGAAAATAATTTTGTATTCTACAGGTGTGATTTGTGGTGTATTCTAAGTCCCTTGATACAATTACAACTTACTAAATCATTGTCTTTTGTTTATTCAATAGCCAAGGTTTCTGTAAAAACAACTCACTGTCTACTTTGCAGTGTCACATTTTTACCAATTATATTCTTCTAAAAAATAATAGTGTCTAAAAATGTCTTTTTTTCCTAGATAAAAGCCAAAAAATACTACAGATATTTTTATATGTTGTTGAATTCTTGTGGCCATATATTAAGGCATCATGAGACCATAACATTTTATTGCAATGTCTGAATATAGTAAACTTCTAAAGCAATTAACTGGATTCAGCACATTCTCCTCTCTGGAGATATTATTTCCAAATTTACAAAATTCTGGAAAATCACAACAATAAACAATGGAATCCTGAATTATTTAGAATTGAGAGAGTTAGACTTGTCTTAATGAGAAATCATTAAGAATTTGCATCAAAACTGAAGTTTCTTTATTTGATTGGTCTTCTATTTTCAATAACTTAGCAGTTAGTCACATCACACCATTCAGAGTTGAAGGGACAAAATTTTCCCTCCTTCTCACTACCCCAAAAGTAGTTGTGTCACTCAAATATTTAGAGTACCTGAGCTAGACTCTGAGAAAAACATGTTCACATTCACATATTCAGGTAATTGTTCCCACTCTTAGTTCCCTTTGTTGCAGATGCTTCACCTGTGCTGATGATATTTAGGCTAGGTAATAATGATGGGGCTGTGCTCCTCTTTGTTTTCTACCAGGTGAACAAGTGATATAAGAGACAGTGTGCTGTGTCACAGCTGGTTGCTCTAAACCAGTCATTCTTTTTCTGTCTTTTCTTAGAAGAAAGAGATCTTTTTGATTTATTGATTATTTTTTTATTTCCAAGTATTTTCTTCTGTGTTCCTTTCTATGTCTTTTGTCTGTCATGACTCTTCAGTTCAGCCAGGCCAATTTAAGCTATGCTTTTAGTTGTTCACCATATTTGGATGAGGATGCTAGAAGTGTCCTGACTTTAGGGACTGATAATTTCAAATCTCACTGGAAGAGAAAGAAGAAGCTGCAGCATTCTTTTTGTGTGGATTCATCATCTCAACCCAACATTCAGGAAATCTCAGGCTCTTTGGACTAAGGAGAGCCCAAATATTCTGCATGTCAGGGTTGAGGTTTTGCTTCATTCAGTCCTTTATGCAACAGCGACTATGCAACAGCGATTATGTCTTTTGCATTTTCAGCCATCTTGCAATGGACTGTGTAGGTCTCATTTGAAATATTTTGTGTGGAGGTGCAATGGCTCCTGAGCTCAAGGGTTCTGGGCATGTCAAAGAACACATGGTTAAATGGTTGGGATTGCTTATCTTGCTAGCTGTCCAAAACACAACAGTAAAGTTTCTGGGGCTGTCGCTGTGAAGAGCAGAACCATTAACAGAAGTCACATTTTGCTCAAAACAATCAGTGCCTTACATTTGTCAGTACATGTTTGTTGTCTTCTATTCCTTTGTTTCTGCATCCTATCCTGGGTACTATCTAGACAAGCATATAGTTGCCTGTACTTCCCTAGTAACTGATTAGCAAGTGCTGAGCTCCACATCCATTTAATTTTTTTATAATTTTCTTTTCATCTGCCCAGTTGTTCTTCCTTGTCTTTCAGGAACCCTTCTTATGAGCATCTCTTATGGCAGGAAATTAATTACCTTTCAGTTCTAAGAGCAGGAGAATCAATTACTTGTCACTACTATTCAGTGTTGAAGAGAAACAAAGAACAGAGGCTTATCTTGGATTTACAAGGGCTGAACACTTCTCAACCCAAGGTCATTAGAGGAGCTCTGTGCAGTGTTATTTCATTGCAGCACTTAATGAACATGGAGCATGTTCATTGTGATATGAGACTGTCACTATTCAAGTCATGGCAGCATTCAGTCACCACCTTAGTTGGTTGAAGTAGAGTTAGTTAGAAAAGGAGAAGCTCACTTGGTTGAGGTTTTCTACTCTCTCCATGAAAGTAGTAGCTCTTTTCTCTGGTTATGAGAAGGAAGTTGCACAAGTCACATCCCACACATATGCTTTTATTGGGGCAAATCTGGAGCAGTTCTTCCACACAGGTTACTCATTCAAGAGACATTTCAGACTCCTGGATCTCACCTATTTGGTCTGCCTTGTCCTGTGATAGCAGTGGGGCCACTTGCCTGATATTTCTGTGACACCCAACTACCTGCACCCAAGTTAATTCTTAAAATGGGCCCCTCCTTTTATTTCTGCCTTACAAATGAGTCCTTGATTGCATACCTACCAAACTTACATAATAAACATACATGCTAAAACCCTGAGTAACCTCATACAGATTACTCCTGATTGAAGTGAGGGATTGCAGCACATTACCTCCAAAGGTTACCTTTGCAGTGTAAATGATTCCATGGTTTTTTACATTGAATATGTTCCAAAGATCTACATCAAGGAAACTGTGGTGTTCTGCTCACACCTTTTGAGTATGGCTCTTCAGTGAGTGTCTACCACACACAGTTCTGTACTGTGTGTTGAATTAGAGTTTCCTAGCTTGTCTTGGGCATGCTTAGAGACAGTTTACTGGTCTTTTGATTGTCAGTGCAAAGGCAGCTTTGAACAAGTGTGCTCATCAATAATTAGTACCTTGAGTGTATTACTCAATTATATCCTCTGTTACTTCTCCATCTTTCTCAGGTTTTATTCAGAAGATGTCTTTATTCATCTAAGAAACCATTGCAGCATAACTTTTCTAGTCCTGGTTTTCAATTAGGAGTGTAGGTAGGCAGTCAAAATTTGCAAAATTAGCTAAATTAACAGAGCCTGATGGTTTCAAAATAGTATAACCCCAGTTAGTTTCCAGGTGCATAGACAGCTTTCTCAAACTTCACAGAATCTCCCTCTGCTACTCTGTTACTCACTGATTGTTCTGTGCATCTCTGATAGATGTACTGTATCATTCAAATTAAAAGTTTCAAGCTGTTACTGATGCACAAAATCTCCCAAGTGCTATACTTTTCATATGCTTTGTGTTGTGATTTGATAAAATATATTTCAGTTATTTATAGCTGGTGCTGATTTTTCAGTTTCTTAAACTTATGAATTTGTTGTTCTGGGTTTGTTTGTGAGCAGTCATTATTTTGTGATGATTTTAACATGGCTTGTATAATTTTAGTGTATAAACACTTATTAGCTTTATTTTTTTAATTATGAAGTAGAAAAACTGCCACTGTTTTAGTAATTTTCTGACTTCATAATATCACCATTATCTATTTTAAAACCAGACCCAGGCCATATCTTTATAAGGTAGACCATAAATTCCCAGTTCTCAAAGAGGATGGCCCAGTGGTTATTCTGTATGCAGAAATGGGCACAAGAGACTTTGTCAAATTCCACAAGATTTTATCTGAGAAGGCACAAAAGGAGGAAATTGTTTATGTTCTCCGGCATTATGTTCAGGTATGCAATTCAAATCAACATTGTTTCAGTAAACATCAACATTTTGTCAGTAAACTGTTAGCATTCTGTCTTTGCTTTGCTTGCTTATTGACAAAACACTTTTTCTACGTTTATTTCTGCGTTTGCCTAAATTATGTGTAATACACATAATTTTCTAATCTTAGAAAATTTTCTAATATTAAAACTCTCTAGGTAAGTAATTCACCAAATACAAACTATGAAGCCAGGAAAGCATGGTAACATTCCCAATCCTGCATGCAAGCACTGATTGCATTACTGATCTTGAAATACTTCTTTTTTGATTTTGTACAGTGTTAGATCTCTGGTGAATCTTGGTGCAGCACACTGATCATATTAGTAACAAGAATTAGAAAAATGGAAAGTAGAATAGAGAATCGAACTGAGAAATTACTAATTATATTTTTTACATATTCTCCACATAATCTCATGTTCATTGAGATACAGCAGCATGGACTATCATGGCCAACATCATTGACCAGTTTAAAAATATTTGTTTTCCATAGTGTCACTATTTGAAACATTATGTTTCTGAATTCTTAACTTTTTTCCCCGACACAAAACAACAAAAATACCCGTACATAGAACTGTATTGTCTCCAGTTTTGATTATTGGAAGGCTTTTGTGATTTATATTCAAAGTACAGCTCTTAAATAGTGTGACTAATCTGAAAATAATCTGATGGAGTGAGAGGTTGCTGTGATTTTTGTAGACCAGGAATTTCAGGGAGCTGAGATACGTAGTTTGCAGATGAGTTTGAGTTGTTTGCTCACCGTAATGAAATAGAGAATTTGAGGAAACCAGTCTTGAATTCAAAGTTGTATGAGGTTTAGTTTGTAATGAACTTTGTTCTTTTATGCTTTTATTTCAATGAAATGCCTACTTGCATATTAAATGTCTCATTGCTCTGCCTGGCTTATGCCAGGTCTCCCCATGGTCTCCCCAATGGTCTCCCCAAATGCATGTTGTCTTTTTGCCTGCACCTTTTCTCTCTTCAGACCTCTCTTCCCTTCCTTCCTCACAACCTCCATTGGTTGTACCAACCTTCTTTGGTACATACTGTGATGGATTCTCCCTCCTTTTTTACATTAAATACCAGAAGAGGGAACATTGATAACAGAAGAGGTAGGGTCTTTCTGCTGTCTCTTTCTTTTTTTGACCAGTATCACTGAGACTACTTATGGAGTGCTCTCTGCTCCCTCTGCCTTTGCTTGGTGGATGGACAGAGAAGCCTCCCAGCCCTGCTGGGTTTTCACTTGTAGTCTGGAGGATTCTCAGTATAGAAAGGTTCTTAGAATTTTCAAGCTAAAGCTCAAAAGACTTTCAAGAAATCGCTGCTGTGCATGTGCAAATTGCATTTTGGAAAGGGGATTTGCATACATTTGGGTCAAATTAGGACATATATTCTGAAATAAGTATGTTTTGTGTAATTACCCTATTGAATGTCAAACTTCCACTCCAAAGTTAGAAGTACCTGTTGTTTGTTTTTATTAAGTAGCAACTTGTTTTTCTCAGTGAGACTTTAATACATTTTATTCATACTCCTTGCAGAAAGTGATTGTTTTACCAAACTTTTTTAAAGAGTAAGTCTAATGTAAA
This sequence comes from Molothrus aeneus, assembly GCF_037042795.1. NCBI lineage: Eukaryota > Metazoa > Chordata > Aves > Passeriformes > Icteridae > Molothrus > Molothrus aeneus. The sequence goes on along the minus strand of NC_089647.1, from coordinate 76,210,458 downwards.
AATAGAGTGTTTCCTCTTAACATCCTGGAAGTCTGGCAACATTACAAAGAAATGAGTATCAGTTGAAAATGTGAATTGTGAGGCATCAGTAATTGTGTAGGGTGCTATGAGCTGTGCCTGTTATAGTCCCTGTTCTAGTATTGTGTAAAGACTACAATTTTGACCAGCTTTTCTGTGATTTGCAGGAGATAAAAGACATTGTCACCTTCTTTTACATGCCTTCTCAGTGGACTGTCAATATGCCTCACACTTTAAATTGAAAGATGAATTTAAGTAATGACTTAAATGTCATAACATTTTAAAGTTATAAAATATCTAATATTGTTAATCTCCTTTAAATACATCTTGTAAGTTATGTTTTTTTCTTCTGTTAAAATAATATTGTCAAGCAGAAACCAACTTCCAGGAAAATGTATTTATCTGGATATGGTGTGGAACTTGCAATAAAGAGTACAGAATATAAAGCAGTAGATGACACCCAGGTTAAAGGTATGTGGGTTTTTGAATTGATTTGATATCTTTCTGGAGATACTATTGAAATGCATTAAAATCTTCCGTTTGTAAAATATTTAGTCATTAATATTTTGAAGGTTATACTTAATTTCTGTCTACAGAAGGAAATCTCAGGTATTAGGAACTAAGAAGTCAAAATACATGAGAACATTTGTAAAGATCTGTGCTTAGGATACAGTTGATTTTCTAAACTCTAATTGCTGTTTTCTGTGGCTCTTCAAAACACAATCTGGTTTTCTTCCTCTCAGTAATTTTGAGATTGTTTACCTTTGTACTTCAGTTACTAGGATTGTTGGCATCACTCGTGGTCTAATGGCTACAGTATCTACACATTAGTGTTTCAGGGCTGAGGAGACTGAATTTTTTTTTCTGAATTTCTCTGGAAATACAGTCTTCTGTAGAAAAGATGTAGAATGGAATATAGAATTTGGACTAGTGCATATTACAATGTATTTCAATAAGACATTTACTATAGAAAGTGCTAACTACAGCATGGGGACACAGAGAAATTACTTTGCAGGGACATTCACAAGATAACAGGAAAGTTAACTCTCTTTCGTAAGACTAAGGTTTAATGACCTTTGAGTCATGTCAAAAAATAGTTCAGTTTTTTTAAAGGGGAAGAAGCTGATCTACAATTTACCTTGAATGCCAGCTGGAGATTCAAATGCTTTAAGGTCATCAGGCTTTTCAAGTGTAAATTTGGTAGTAGTTGACTGATGAGAGTTACACCTTATCATTTAATCAAACTGAGAAATGGCTGTTTTGTGACGTGAACTGTTAAACCACACCTATTTAATTTTATATAGAAATTGTTACCACTGAATGAATTATATTAAAAATTAATTTTGATGTGGCAAAGTTCTGTAGAGTAATTAATTTGGATGCCAAAATATGTAAGTATAAATTTAATTAAAACTACATGTTAGAATGACAACTTTGTGATTGTATGTTTCTATTAACTGTTTTATAATTCATGAAAACATAATACTACAATAACTTTCTTGGCTTATATTGTCTACATGTGTTATGTATTCAGGAGCAAATGAGACAAAAGAAGAGGAAGATGAGGAAGAGGAGGAGGAAAGTGATGTCCAAGGATTTCTCTTTGGCAAATTAAAGTGAGTTGATAGAAGTTATAATTAAATTTTTACATTTGTTTCTGGAACCTCAACCACTTGGGTTTTTTTAATAGAATAATTGAGATTTATGTTGAAAATTACTTCATTTGGTGGAAATTATGATTTTTTTTATTTTTTATGTCTTGTGAACATAAAGATGCAACGATTTTTTATTCTGTTATTTTCAATGTATTGCTTTTAGTTTTCTAATTATCTTAGAATGTATACAGTAAACTTTTTAAATTAAAAATGTCTGCCTGGGTAACACTAACAAAAACTTAGAACATTTTGATTTCACATTTGTTACATAATTAGAATTAAAATGTTGTTTTCAAAATGCAAGAGTAGCACAAAAAATCCAAACACAAGTGCTGTATCTCCACAAGGTGTTTTTAAGAAGGACAGTAATGGATTTCATAGAGTTAAGGAGTGATACTTCTAGGAAGATGGGCTTATTATAGATACCATCTCATTCTGGAGTTAGTATTCTCTTCCATCAGGAACTCTTATCTCCAAGCTGCAGTCTGTTAAATGAAATTGAATGTTACCCTACTTAGCACTCCTTCCAGACCTCAGCTGGATTCATTTTGTGGTATCAGTCATCCAAAGTGCTTCCCTTTTCCTGTAACAGATCCATGTCATGGATCTTAAATTTTTTTCTTCAGCAAAATTCCTCGAGGATGTGGGTCTTCTCTAGATGTCATTCTCTTATTATTTAAAACAAGAAGTAAACTTGTTTGTAAATATTGTCACTAAACTCTGTAAATCTCAGAGTTCAGAGCTGCTAATTCTGTCTAAATTCTTGAGAGCCCATCCCCTCCCTTCCTGCCTTTTTGTTCTCTAACATGTTGAGGTAAAAGTGCACTCAGATCTTGAGGCTTCCCTGTTGTTTCACCTATATGTTTGAGATTCTGCACAGCAGGTAATACCAAATGCTTATGCCATATCTTTATCTGAGCTTTTTTTTCTTCTTGTGTTTTGCTAGGTTTAGCTATACTTAGTCTCTTGATTCTCCACTGGGACTGATTTGTGAAGCTGTCAGATAATTCTATCTTTTTGACATTGTTTCTAGATTCATTGGGGTTTTTTTCCTCTTCTCCTTTTCATACAGTAGGTGAAATAGATGTTTCAGTAGTCTGTAAATTGTCCCTCTGTTACAGCCATGTCAAAAGTTTTACTTTTCTCAGCTGTGAAATAGTTATGAATGTAAGCAGAAGACATAAAATGTTTAGAAATTTAATGGAGAATTTTTTCAAGCATATCTTATAGCAGGCTCTGAAATATTTGTCCTCAAAACTTTTTTACCTACCTATTATGTTCTCAAAACAAATAGCTAAGCTTTTGTGTACCATGTTCTTTAGCTCTGACAGATGATTTGTGTGCTCAGTAGATTGATTTTGTCAGTGCTGTCAGTTTATAAAACATGTTCTCAACTTTGTATTGCCTATACTTCTTGTAGTTAATGCCACAAAAAGTGCATTCAGTTACAGTCAATGTATAGTACAGTTGAGTTATTTATACATCATCCCATAGTGAGCTAAATAAACAGTTACCTGTATGGCATGTTAATACTATTCCATCTTTGACTTCATTTATTCCATCTACATTTATGTGGCAGGTTTTGAGACACATCTCTACAAAATAAGTGAACTCCTGGTATTCAGTAAGAATTTCCTTACAGGGAGAGTTGTCAAGTATTGGGACAGGCTGGCCAGGAGGGTGGTTGAGTTGCCATGCCTGGGTAGATGGGGCACTTCGGGATATAGTTTGGTGGTGGACTTGACAGTGCTGCCCTAATGGTTGGACTTAAGGACCTCGGAGTTCCTTTCTGACCTAAATGATTCTGTAATTCTCTTTAACTGGGGTTTAGCCCTCAGAAATCACCTTTCTCACCCAAAAATCCATATTTTTGTTTCAATAATGAATTACAGTTCATTCTTGGTTGTTATCCTAAGAACACAGTGTTAGCTGTGAGCAGTACTGTGGATAAGAGCAGACATTGATGGATGTAATTGATTCTTTTTTGTAATAAAATGTTTTACTGTAGACGGATGCATCCTGATCTGAAAAACAATCTCATGGAGTTTAAAAAACATCTAATTGAAACTACTAACAACATGGAACCGCTGAAGGTTTGGGAGATGCAGGGTATGTATTGAATTTTATTTTTAATTAACACAATACTCTATTTAATGTTTCTTTTGTTATTTTAATGTATTGACATTATGATAAAAGCTTTTTTTTAAAAGAAGAGACATAATAAAAAACCCCTAATACCTTAAGTATTTAAAAGGCATGTTCTGAAACCTTGTATTGCATGCTAGAAATTCAAGGAACATTGAAGTAATTTTACAAGATGGAAAGATATATTACCTGTTTTTCTGCCTTATGTATCATCTCAGGTATTAAAACTTGTTTTAGATACTTTTTTTAGAGGTCTGGCAAAAGATATAATTTTGACATGACTGCTAGGTTAGGATGAAATACATGTCAGGACAGCTTGTTTCCTTTAATTTATAAATTTTATCAGTATACTGGAGTTCACATCGGTGCCTTTTTAAAATATAATATCAAGTGGAAGAAAATGCTTTTGGAAGCTTTCCTGTAGAAAAGGAAAACAAATGCATTGATTGCTAAATCTTATGTGTTGGTGACTTGCAGGACGCTCAGTAGCTTGAACTAAATATAAATCTCTCATAAAATGTCACAATATTCAAGTTTATGCAAGTAAATTTTCCCTCTTACGGTCTTCAGCTTTAGAGGACAACCTGATCAAAATTAGTTTGCCTATATATTAGTGCAGTGAAGGAGACTGAGCAATTATCTGAGCCTGAGTTTCTTTTGGGACCCTGATCTTACAGAGCTTGCTAGCAATGTCCAGTCTGATATTAGCTGTGTGAGATAATCGTAGTTCATGTGCAATCCTTTATCAGTGAAGTTCAACTGCAGGATTTATCTTTGTCCAAAATTAAAAACTATTGAAAAATATTGCTTTAAAGTTCTCTTGAGATATCGACTTTGGAAAATAAATTGGAAAAGAAAATAATGGGTTGGACTATTTTTCTTTTTGTGTGTGATTGGATGCCACTTGGCTGATATTAAAGCTGAAGCAGCCATGAAACTTCAATCACTTTAATGTCTACCTTCAAAAGGCAGTACAACATCTCTGTTTAGTGGTAGTCTTTTCTGTGGTGTTATGGCTACATATATAAAAAAGGAAACTGGTGCTGCTCCCCAAAGAACCAGTTCTTAGTGTTGAGTAGTTAAGTGTTGGGATGCTGTTAATTTATGTCAGGAAGACTTGTATTGGCTTATGGTGCAGGATCTTCAGTCTTCAGCCCCCACATTTTTTGGTGCAGTTTTTTGATACCCTTACTGCTGACATGACAGGGTGCTTTCTCTAGATCGTTCTTAATGACTAATTACAGTGGCTGAATTAATGGCTCAGCTTCTCTCTGATTTCCTTTAATTAGCTTCAAAGTAAAAATCTAGCTAAATTTAAGCAAAACTACTTCAGGTATAGGGCACACTTCTATTTATAAATGAACCTAAACACCATTCAAGAGTTGTCTTTCAAGAGCTTTTATATTTTAGGTAAGTAATTTGTAAGTACTTTTTGCTCAAGGTGCCTTACACAGCACTCAGCTGTGTTAGGGTGCTGCAAGGGGAGTTCTTTAAGTGACAGCCCTGACCAGAGATAAGCAAGGAGGTAAAAACATGTCAGTTGGCCTCAGTGGTATTTGAATATTTGGATCCTAGCTGTTCAGCATAAAATGGAAATTATTAACAGTTTATGTAGGGTTTTAAGTGTATGACCTAAGTTTACAGCTTCCTCACTATAGCAGCAACTAGGTGTTGTTGCTTCAACAGATCACAACTTATTTGCCTGTTGAAAGGGTCCTGAAACCTACTTTTGATTTCTTTTCTTGTTAAAAGTATTACAAAATAGAAGTTAACATTCCACCTCTTGCTCACCTATTTTTTCATCCAAGAAGTATTTTATCAGGCTAAACTAGGCATGTCTTATTCACTTTGATTCAGCCTTCCTTTTTTTTTAATTTTATTTTTCTTCCCCCATCCTAGATCTTAGTTTTCAAGCAGCTACTCGAATTATGTCTACCCCTGTTTATGACGCCTTAAAGGTAATGAAAGACATTGCTCAGAACTTCCCAATAAGAGCCAGGTATGGTATTAAGCTTTTTTTTTTTTTTCAAATGCTATCTTTGTTTGTATTTGACTGTAATGACAGTAGTACAGATTTATATCCAAATCCTGCAGTCACATATTCATGTTTTCATGTTTGACAGCTTACTAGATGGATTCCAGGCAATTTCATTGAGTAGAAGATAACTCCAGGGAGAGCTCATGTTCAGTCTCTTAAATGTTTCCTGTCTGATGCAGGAGATGTCATGAGGACATGCTAATCATTACTTGAGGCACTTAGTTCTCATGGATTTCACTGGACTGATATTTTCCCAGGTGAAAACTTCTGTTGAATTAGTAGCAGAACTAGTCACGGTGGGAAGAGGCAAAATACCATTAATAAATTTCATGGGGATCCACACACATTAGTTCTGAGCACAATGTTACTGTTGAGATTGGGCCCTGGCTGTTGTATGGCAGTATTCGTACTGGGGAAGATCTGTCTTCCATAACAGATTACTAAATAAAAGTTCAAGAGAAATAATAAATAAATAGACATGTCCTGATTTTAGCTATCTGAATATGAAAAATTATTTTTCTTGTGAACCAGTAGTACTGTAATTGAGACATGCTTTTCTTCATACTTATTAAGTTCTTCATGTAATCTTATCAGCAATATTTGCTTGAATTACTGAATTAAATGTGATGCTAAATAGGGTTCTTAACACAGCGTGCTTTCACATTTTGCCACTCTTGTTTAATTATCACAGTATTTCATTGTCACCCCTGATTGTCTGTTGGAGAAAATCTACACCATAATGGACGAACATCTTCTGTCAAGGAAGCAAAATGCCTTTTAAAATGCCTGAAGCATAATTATTATGAAATAGTATGGTATAAGTTTGCACTTAGATTAGCAATCAGAAAATTCAGCTTTCCAGTAGGAGATAGTGGAAGCATACTTAATGTCAAACTTCAAGTCCAGTTCTGTTCTTTAAAGGACAGGAAAAAAGTCATTTTGAAATGTGCCAGGTGACATTTAAATCATGGATTTTACAAGTCATTAAATCGTTACATTCCACTCCAACTCGCGTTGTGTATTTGTGGCATTAGAGAGCTCAATTCACCTACTATTCAAGTATTTTCTGAATAAAAGTATAATAAGACTTTAAAATTATTAAAAGGGGAATCACTGTTTCTGTTCTGCATGATTTATTCTAACATGGTAATTTAGCATGTTATTTTTAACATGAGAAATTACAAATATTTAAATAATTTAAATTTCGTAGGTCTACAATGACAACTTAAAGGGGCATTGTGTAAAAATAGTGCACAGACTAAATTTCATTAATAGTCTAATCATGATGAATCAAAATACTAGTTTGGAAGAAAAGAACCTAGAATAAAGAGGAAATGAAGAGATATTGCTTAGTCACTTTAGAGAAATAGCCAATCATTATAATAATAGTGTTTTTAAACTGTGTAACTTTCAGACAATTTCTACATGAAAACAACCTTTTTTTTACACAAAATTTGGTTGAAGAAGGCTGTATGCAAATTTTAGAACTGTAGTTATGAAAATAAAATACTGCATGTTTCTTAAAAATGGGGTTCCCTTAGACCTTGAAAAAATTAATGTACCATTCTTCTGAAATTTTCTTTCACTTTCTAATTTACCACCTGTATTTTTGTGTCTCAGTATTTCCGGTTGAAAAGGTTAGTCTGAGGTAGATTTTACAAAATGTCATCAGATGTAGACAGTGTACCATCTGATATATGTCATGGCAACATTTTGATAATTCATTTTATAAGGTATTTTTCATTTTTGATTTTTTATATACTTGTCATATTATTGCATTCTTAAAGAGCATATAATCAGGTATTATAATGCTCTGTTGCTTGCTATTTATTAATCATTCACAAATGTTAACATATGACCCTGTGAAAGGTTTCCTTTTTTCCCCTCAACCTTCGGTACCATATGGCTACATGTTCTTTCAGGTAAGAATAAAGATGCATAAAATTATAGAGAATATTTCAACCTTAAGGTGATTCAAGAACATTCCTACATCATGTGGAAAGATAAACAGTGTCCATTTACTTTCCGCCACTGAAGTGTTTCTCTTTAGTTAGTCTTTCACTTGACAATTACAAAAACATAAATAAAAATCTTATAAAGCGCTGAAAAAATTGAACAAAAGAAGGAACTCAAAATGAACAGATGTCTTTGACAGGTATGCTTGTTACCTCAGGCTGGTAGGGCATCCTTTTCAAGGGTCAACCATCACAATTTCTCCATAAAATTATGCTAGAATCCTGCAATCTCAACTGCCATGCATGAACAAGGAGCTGTTTAATGATTCCTTGGATTGCTTTCTTATCACTAGAACAGCTATCTAAAGCTTACCTTTTGCTGATGAATATTTTAATTCCTTGCTAATGTTGGACCACCTTTGTATTTTCTTTTGTCTTTTTATTATTTTCCCATTTATGCTTTATTTTTCTGCCCAGCTACTCACAGTAGGAGCTGTTTGGAAATACACAAGTTGTCCTTTTTATCTGTGCATTTTTTATCAACTCCACGTGCTTCTGAAAGTTGCAGGCCCTACTATTTTTGTTGAGTTCAGCATGATAAAATTCAGGTTTTTAAAGTATTTTTTGAAATGTTTTACTTCAGAACTCTCTAATACCAAGCTTGGAAATCATACTGTTTGCTTCTACAGTATGTCTCTTTGGTGGTCTGGAAAGCTTTAATAGTTGTTTAAAGTAAACTGATTTTATATCTTATTTCTGACATATTGTGAGAAATGTGGAGTATGCTAGCACAATCTATTCTAAATCAGTTTCTTTAGGGGGGGAGATGAGAATTTATACTATTAAATGCTTTATTTTCCACAAGTTTGAAACTGGCTTAGCAGGGTCATTCTCAGTTTGTGTAGTGAACTTTTAGGTTTAAGATGGTTCCAGTTTTTCTTGAAGACCTTTACACATTTGCTAAAACATGTGCAGTCCTGTTTTGAAAAAAGTGTTCATATAGGCAGCTAGGATGTCACGGTGTTCACAGGGGTTTTCAGGTGAGGGAAGAGACGAGAATGTTGACTCCATGTTCAGAGGGCTTGATTTATTATTTTATGATATACATTACATTAAAACTATACTAAAAGAATAGAAGGGAAAGTCTCATCTCAGAAGGCTAGCTAAGCTAAGAATGGAATAGAAAAGAATGATAACAAAGGCAGCTGCCTCAGACTCTCTGTCCGAGTCAGCCCTGCTGTGATTGGCCATTAATTACAAACAAGCAGATGAGACCAATCCCTGATGGACCTGTTGCATTCCACAGCAGCAGATAACCATTGTTTACATTTTGTTCCTGAAGCCTCTCAGCTTCTCAGGAAGAAAAAATCCCTAGAAAAGGATTTTCACACAAAGGTGTCTGCGACAACTAGAACATTTATTTTGTTATTTGTCAGGACAGTCAGATTTAGGTTAATACTGTTTAGGTTTTTTTAAAACATGGAGAGATTAATTTGCCTCTGAAAGTGTTTTATGATAAGCCTGATAATTATAAACTTCACCAACAATACACTGTGGCAGGGGAAGATAAAATAGTCTTCCAGAACATTCATCAAAGGTAAAAAAGACAAATCAATGTGTTACCTTCAAAAGATAGAATGACTGAAGAAACTAAAACTTTTTCTGTCTGTGAATGCTGAACATTTTTAGGGTCTCTATCTGCAAATCTCTTTTTTCTAAGTCTTAGCTAATTTTAAAGTGGTCATTGTTTGCATGTTTTCCTTGCCTTTGTCCAGACAAATCCATGGCTCTCCATGCTGTAAAGTTGAGCACCATGGAGACAGTAAAATTAACTTAAAATGCAAATGTGGTATGTATTCAGGTAATAATTTAGATGACCAAGCAACTTACTTTTTTATAATATACATCCAGAAAAACAAGCCATGAGGAAAGATTGAGAGTGGTAAAAAATGCATTGATGATATTACTGCAAAAAAAAATTAACCTGAATCTGAAACTAGAGTAACACAGAACTATATTTGTCTTAACAATTCAGTATTTATGATACTGCATTACTCTTCTTTTCAAGACTTAATTACAGCATTCTTCAGTTACAGTGCACTGGATGTTTAATTAAAATACCAATTTCATATAACAGAATGCTCTTTTAAAAACACAGTGGTTGAGTGATACAAATATTTTATTTTAACAGATCATTGACAAGAGTACCTGTAGACAAGAAAATGCAAAATGAAATAGAAGAAAATCAGAAGGTTTGTTTTTGTTTCTTCAGATGGACATTTGAACTACTATTGAATTGCTGCTTTTGGAGTTTTTTTACTGTAGCAACTTTCATGGTTTTTCTTGAAGAGAAAGAGCTAAGTGTTCTAAAAATCTGTTGTGAGACAGGTAACATTTAAATATGTAATTCAAGTATTTCACTTTCTGCTATTCGTGAAACTTTCTCCATTCTCTCTTTTGGTTTTACAGAATTAGGCAAGGCCAAACAATTTTCATGGAGTGTTGGGTTGAGTCACAGATTGTGTGCTGGGAAAGCAAAATAGGTATCAGTTACTTTTTCTATGGCTTTGGTGTTGAATCTAAGCTGCTGCTTATATTATGGTCAGCAAATGTGAACTTTGAGCTTTCCACACTCTAAAAATCACACATGCAGCTATGCTGCAAGGTGTTGTGAACATCCTCTGTGGCAGATGGTGGTTTTGTTTTCATCCTTGATTCACTGCATCTTTTGTGCCTTGTATTGTGTGAGGAGTCCCTGTTCCTGTGATTTTGACTGATCTGAGATTTATTCTGAGACGCCACTTAATATTTGTTGAATTTGTTACGTCTGTCTCTGTTCAGTTTGGATTTTTTCTTTCAAGTTGAGTGTTGCAGTTAAATGTTAGGCACCATTCTTGTAGGACTGGTCATGTGAAATGACATCAGTGACTGGTCAAATGAAATGATTGGGAGAAGTAACTTAAAATTTGGATCTGAAACACATTTTCAGTGGATATGTGTGGTTGGTTAGCTGAATCACTCCTATGATTCCATTAATGTATTAACTACATAAGGAGGATTTTATGCACCTATCACATTAAGTTTTAATTTCATGTGAGGTCACATCCTTCCTGTAGTCTAAAGGCCTTTAGACAGCTAAAAGCTAAAATTTGTTGAATTAAAGTAAAGAAACTTCCTGAACACTGCTGCTTGAGCACAATAAATTGTCATGTGCATTCTTGAACTGCAGTACATCCATCTAGCAGCAGGAGAGATATGATCCCATGCTGTGTGTAACTGGATGATTCCCTCTCAAGATAATGAAAGTTGAATAGGAAATGCAATGGGAGGAAATAAAGTTATTAAAAGTGAAAGACATGTGATGATTTAGGTGTAATGAGTTGATACCTAAGCAAGAAATAGACAAAGAACTGCTATAGATAAAAGAAAAAAAATAAAATCTCATTAAACTGAACTCACAACTTGCAATGCAATAATTTGGTGAAGTTTAGCAAGAAAATATTACATGAATATTATCAGCCTTAAATTCTGATGTTGGATGCCTGAATACTCCTTCCATCAACGTTTTTATGACAAAGTCAATGCACTTCTAGACAATCAAATATACAGCATCAAAATTGTATTAAGAACTTTACCTCTGATTTATTAATATCTATAAGTATCTGAAGGGAGGGTGTCAAGGAGAAGGAGCCAGGCTCTTCTCCATGGTGCTGAGCAATAGGACAAGAGGCAACGAGCAGAAACTGCTAAGTGGGGAAGTTCCACCTGAACACGAGGCAGAAGTTCTTTCCTTTGTGAGTGACTGAGCACTGGAACAGACTGCCCAGAGAGGTTGTGGAGTATCCCTCACTGGAAGTATTCAGGAATGCATATCTGGACACTCTCCTTTAGGATGACATTGTTTTAGGATGCTTTAGGATGACATTGTTTTGAGAGGAAGATGGGACCAGATGACACACTGTGATCCCTTCCAACCTTAATTCTGCAATTCAGCTCAGTTCTTTTCCTATTTGCATTTCTACTTACATTTAACTGTGGGAAAGTAACCACACTGCTTTACAGAAATGATAGCATTTTCAATGTTCTCTTATTTTTGCTGTCATTTGTCCAGTTACAGGTTTATATCAGGAGTGGTATACTGAGTCTAGGTTGCTTGCTGTAGGCATGCTTTTCTTAAAGTACAGTTTTTGTTCACACTTACTTTGCTTAGCAAGTGAGAGCTAAATTGGGAAAAAATTACGTCTTGTGTGTTTGTTGTGTTTTCTATTTCTCTGCTGGGAATTAAGGTAGATCTGGAAATCTGACTGCTCCTTCTGTCATGAGTTAGAATACACTACTGCTGTTGCTCTTGTCAATTATCTTGCTACAGACTAAATGGTGTTGTGCCTCAGAGCTCTCTGTAGGAAAATAATAATACATGCTTTACTCCCTAAATATCACCTTCCTTTTGTATTTGTTTGTTGTGGATCTTTTCTTCTTTGCCAAGCAAAGATTCTATCCCTCTCTCATCTGTATTCTTTCCATAGTCCCTTTGTTAGAGAAGATTTTAAGTTTCTAGTTTGTTTTTCCTAATTCCCTGAAACAATTCAACTACAGGTTTTTCAGAATTGAGAGATATTAAGTAATTGAGAAAGCTGGTTTCAAGTGGAGGGACACATGTAAGGTTTCCCTTTGCTGAATGGTTATATAGAAATAGTTTAAGAACTTACAAGCTGTATTTCTGTATGTGTGTATTTTCACTTTCTGTTGGCAAACACTGAGAATGTCCTTTTCTCTGCCTTGTAAAGGTAGGTTTTTTTCATTTGTATCTGTACATCAGAAGTGTATTAAATAGCACTCATAAAATATGTGGTCATTATTTTTTCCAACACTCAGATAAAAAAAGAAATTGTGTGGAAGAGATTTGATGTGTCTGTTTCACACAGTTGCTTAAGGGTGTTTATATATGTTAGTGTAGACATATACCTAAATAAGTAAGCAGTACTTTTTACTTTTTAGCATTTCCATGAAACACTTGGAATTCAACCTGGAGAAGCACGTTTGTTTCTAAATGGCCTTAATATTGACCTGGATTTTCAAGATCCCTTTAGGTAAGATGTACCTTTTGTTTGAAGGTCACAGACTTACTGATAACACTGGGGAGTTGTGCTCATGGTCCTATTCTCACCTGTTGCATTTGGGGGCAAGGAAGTGTTCCAGTAGGAGGAATACTGATTTACAGTGGTTTTGCTTTTAAGTATGGACATTGTATAAGTAGTTGAGAGTAGCCTTTTCTCTTGGAATATGTTTTCTAATTTGCTTATAATTTTACAACTCACCATGTCACATTAGTTTGGAAATAGAAGGAATCTAACGTGTACTTGTAAAAAGGTGTGGAAAGCACTTAATAAAAAAGTAAGTAATGCTTTCATATCCCTGTTACTTAACAATCAGGAAAATACAGACATGGAGGCAGTCACAAAATTTTGCCAGCTGTGTTCTGCTGGAGTATTTCAGGGGTTTTTTTATTCTCAAATTTGAACTTTCAGGTTGCAGCAGATGTTCCAGAGTCCCATTGGGTCTTCTGTGAGCTTTTAGGGTGTGGCTCTGTTTCCTCTGTGCTGAGTTCTGCCATGATACAGGCTTAGTGTTCCTCTGTGTCTCCATCACTTGTTGCTTGCTTCTCTACTCACTTGCAAAGCTGCTTCTTAGGGTACCCCAGCTTGGATAGATTTCTGCCTCAGGCAGGAGAGTGCAGCAAGAAAGCTTTCACTCTGCTGTCCTGCCACTTCTTACTAAGGATGGATAAAATTGCTTTGTATAAAATAGATCTAAATGAATAAAAGAATTGTATAATCTGTTATAATTATGTTTTGAAAAAAGTTAGAGGCATAGTATTATTAACTGATGTTGGTTTAAACATTAGGCTGTGGGAGAATATAAAGAGAAAACATTCCTTAGACTATTAACATGAAGATGTTTTTTTAGTTTTAAAAATAATTTTTATGTCATGACAAGAGATCTTCATAGACATTATGTACTTTATCTTCCTGAAAAAGCATTTTAGAGACTCTTAAACTGGAAGGAAAAGTGATGCATGGCCTTCACGAACTTGGAATCAAAGGGGAGACCCTGAGTAAATTTATGAGGTTGCATGTACATCCTACAGATAATAATTATGCACTAGATATTCGTCACTCTTCAATAATAGTAAGTAACTAAAGTTATTTATTTAGAGATTACATCTTTGATAATTCTCTGTATGAAACAGTTTTTCTTTTTTTTACTGCAGTTGAAATACTCTTCATAAGGCCATAGATCAATTAGCAGTTTAAAATGTTTTCAAGGGTAATATCCCTTCAATATTTTAATGAGTAATTTTCTGTAGTTTTTACCTTATTAAAATATTAAGATATAGGGTGTTTAAAGGAAAAGAAAAATATATTTAGAGTAGTTGCATGCTCCAAACTATACAATTTGTCTTTTATATCAATTAATGTAGCTACATAATACTACATAATATCTCATTATGCAAGACTTCTGAGTGAATTTTGGGCCACTTAATATATTTCTTTCTAGCTGTCCAATGACTGTGATTTTTATCCTTCTTGAAAATTTGCACAGATTTCATTACAGAGGTTATGCTCCAGGAGAAAATGCACAAACCAAAACCACTACAGCACTAAAATATTCCTTTCTTGCACCTGAAAGTGCCGCATTTCACTTTTCTGTTTGCCCCAGCTCGCACAGAAGGGACTAGAAGAACAGATCAGCCGCATGTTAATTGCCTATTTTGATCTATCTCAAGTTCTGTTGCTGCAGTCTGAAGATAAATACTGTACATGGATTCCAAGATGGTTGTGCTGTGTTACACACATCTGTGTGATACATTGTTATGATGCTTGCATTGCGAAAGTAATTTCCCTGCTGGAAAAAAAAGGGGTTTATTCACATCCTTGTACACAGTACTAATGGTCCTTTCTCCTTTTCCATCCAGTATTAGTTTTATTGTGTACTGCAGATAAAAACAGTTTGATTAAAAAGAAAAACTGAAGATAAAATTTAGAATCTATTTCCTGTTATTATTTTATGAAAGAAAGGGAGACATTTTATAGTATTATTTTGTCCACATATTTCTCTGTGTTTGATGCATGCTTTCTAAATGACAGCTTTTTTTTGTTTTAGTGGATTAATAATATAGAACAAGATCTCAGCTATAGCACATGGCCTGAAAGCTATCAGGAACTGCTAAAACCCTCATTTCCTGGATTTTTACATGAGATTAGACGAAATTTATATAATTTGGTAAGTTTGGAGAACTTCGGGTTTTTGCCCACTGTATATGTTAATATGTGGGCAGACAGTTTATTAAAAAATACACGTGCTGGATTTATTGTTAAGTTTTCTGTGTGGATCTGCTAAGAGTAGTGAATACTGCTTTATCTAGTGAGTCATATGTGGTTGTGAGTTTGATTTGCAGATGGATTTGGGCACAGTTTTGTGAATAGTTTTTATGTTCCTTTCCATGCTATGCATAGAAAATTCACTGCTATCAAAGCATGAGGGAAGGTAATGATAGCTGTCTGTGCTTTAGAGATGGCAAACTGAGGTACAAAGATATTTAAGTTATAAAGCATACTAATTATCACTACAATGTCTCTGCTACTGGTAACACAGACTTCCTTCTTGTAAGTCTCCCTGTACTCATAGGAGAGGTGCTCCAGCTTCTGTTTGTTTTTGTGGCCCTTCTTTGAATCCACTTGAGGTCCATGTCTTTCCTGTGCTGGCACCCCAGAGCTGGATGCAGCACTCCAGGTGGGCTCTCACCATGGCGCAGGGACAGAATCCCCTCCCTGGCCATGCTGCCCACGCTGCTTTGGATGCAGCCCAGGACATGTTTGGCTTTCTGGGCTGTGCGTGCACACTGCCAGCTCAAGTCCAACCTCTCATCCACCAGCAACTCCTAAGTCCTTCTTGGCAGAGCTGTTTTTGATCTGTTCATCCCTCAGCCTGTGTTGCTAAACTGGAGTTGCCCCAGCCTTGATGCAGCACTTTGTACTTGGCCTTGTTGAAACTTGTGAGGTTCCCATGGATGCACTTCTTGAGCCTATCCAGGTCCCTCTGAATGGCTTCCAATCCTTCCCATGTGTCAGCTGCACCACTCAGTCTGCTGTCCTCTGCAAAGCTGTTGAGGGGACACTTGATCCCTCTGATGTAGTTGCTTGAAGTGATGCAAAGTTTGTGTGTAAAAAGACTATGAAAATACCAGCAATAGGTAATTAAAAAGTGTATGTTTATAATGAAGTGTAACATGTGTTTAATATGAAGTAGATCACATTACATATTCAGGGTTAAATATAAGAGCTGTGTTGTAGAAATCTATAACACACCATTTCATTATAACCTGAAGGGGAGTGTTCAAAATTTTTCAAGTTACCCTGCTTCATTTCAGCTACTCTAGCAAATTTGATGAATTGTAAGGGGAGTTTGCAGTGCAAAGTTGAATAAATGAAGTATAGATGTCCAATTAAAGCTACATAAGGGTAATTTGCCTATGCAGACACATCCCAGTTTTAAATTCTGTGCATGCCTGAAAGATCTGAGTTTATACTCCAAGCTACACTAAGTGAAAGAGTGAATACGAAGATAGGTGAGACAGGAAGGAAGAAATCTACCCAAAAGATCAATTTTTTGCTTGAAGTTTGCAGCCAAAATATCGTTGATTTATTTTTGTTTGGTTTTCACAATAGAAGAGTTTGTTAAAAGATGTAGCAGAAAAAATCAGCATTATATCTTTCTAAAATAAATACGGAGTTTATTAATAAATGCAATGTAATGGCACAGAGTCTTTCAAAGGAGAAAAGCTGGATCACTTCGTTTGAAGTTCAGTGAATGGTTAAATCCTATTTTCACTGTTTGGTCCAAATTCCTTAATTCTGATATTATTTTCATTTACAGTCTTAATGTTTTCTTACAATGAATGCTCTAAAAAAATTGAAAACAGCTGGGGCGTACAGCTCCTTTGGAAATTAATGTTCTTGTCTTAGATTTTATGTCTGAAGAAAAAATAAAAACAGACATCAAGAATAAATATTGGATGCCTGATATGTTTTCTCTTCTTAGGTACTTTTTGTTGATCCTATCCAAGAAGATACTGGTGATTATATGAAGCTCGCAGAATTATTCTATCATCATGATGTACCACTTAGGTAAGGAAAACTGAAAGTTTTGAGGAAAAATCTTTAAAAAAGGATTCTTCCCTTTTTTCTTCTTCATTTTGTATTCTGCTAGATGAGGATGTGAATTTGAGTTAAATGCAATGCAGCAACATTCTAATAAGGCACATTGGTTACCCACTTGTGTCAAGCTTACTCAGGTATTAATTATTTTTAAGCAAATAGATTGCAAGGTAAAACATACTTGAGTGTGTGTAAAATGAACTGCAAAAGTCTGATAAAAATTTATCTTGTCAAATCGTCCCACTGGGTGCCCTTGAGAAGTTGCATTCTAATAAAAAATATTTGTTATGTAAAATATGCTTTCAGGGAATTTTGAAAATTCAGTTCTTTCAATTGTGGTTGCTTTTTCTAATATTGTTTCAATATACACTCTTAAAGACCAAAGTGAGATTATCCTTGTTGAGTTTTGAATTTCTGAAAGTGAACATCATTTGAGAGACACTTCTGAGGAAGAGTCTGGTTGATCTGAGATACCTAGTTGAAAAAGAAAATTGAATTGGTCTCAGAAATGGCTGTTTATTTCCACAGTTTATAAAAGAAGGATATCCAAAGTTCAGCAAGATGAATTGCATGTTAAATATTTAAAATCTTCCTGTGAAATGGCTTTTTGTGTCCTCAATAAATTACAGGTGTTTCATTTTACTTTAAAATTTTACTAGTTCTGATCTTTTTTTGTAGTTGCTTTTCTTAATTTTTTACCATTCAATTACAAAAGCATAACAAAAGACAGATTGCAGTGTTTTGTGTGTCTTCACAGAAGGGTTTGGATTGGAAGGGACCATAAGTATAGTATAAGGTTTGGGTTGGAAGGGACCATAGTATGGCTTAGTCTCATCCAGGCTTTTTACATGAGAGCAGTATCAATGCACCACCTCCAATAGGCCTTTTTACCTCCCAAGCCTCATATTCCTTTGGGTTTTCTTTCATTTAATGGAAATGGAGGGGTTAGTAGTAGGAGTGTTTAAAACCAATGTGAGTGGAAAATGAACGGCCATGTCAGGGTGGTGGAAAGCCCAGAGGGTTAAAAAGGTGAGAGAAGGGCTGGTAGGAATGGCACACACTGATGATAGGACATCAGTACCTCAGCACTGTCTTCATGCATCTACTCAAGATATCTCTGTCAGGAAAAATAGAAGACAGAGAATGCCCAGACTAAAACAAAGACTCAAGCCATTAAGAGATGATGGCAGGAATGTAAAAAATCAAAACCTTACTACAGGTAAGGAGAGGAAATACTGTGAT
Source organism: Molothrus aeneus (assembly GCF_037042795.1). Classification (NCBI taxonomy): domain Eukaryota; kingdom Metazoa; phylum Chordata; class Aves; order Passeriformes; family Icteridae; genus Molothrus; species Molothrus aeneus. Next base: position 76,192,187 of record NC_089647.1, on the reverse strand, counting down.
TAAACCCTATTGACTCAGAGAAATCCTAATTATTGTCAGCTGTAAAAGGTATATGTAAAGTCAGTACATAGCTGGTAACCTAAGCATACTGTAGAGCTGATGAAGGATGCATAGCTGGTATCCTATGTCATTACACAGTCATGGGAACACCGCCCAGGTACGGGGTTTTTATCTCTACGTGCTGGGCAGATCACTTGAATGCAAACATTTTGTTCTTCTGTGTTTGTGTTAGAATTTGTGTGAAGCAGATACTGTGTTAAAATGTATGATCTCTTTTTTTTTTTTTATAGAATTGGAATAGTTTTTATTTTAAGTACACAAGAAGAAATTGATGGAAATGAAGATGCTGGAGTAGCTCTTTGGAGAACTTTTAATTACATTGCAGAGGAATCTGACACCTCTCAGGCCTTTATGTCGATAATTAATGTTAGTTCTTTCATAAGAAATCATCTATATACTTCTGGTTTATGATTTATTAATAGTTAAGATCTTGCTGCCTTGTGATAACATGAGATGTATGCATTTACTTTATGCAGAAATTAAGTATTAAAAGCATGTATAACATTAATAGTCTGTAGAATTATTTGCAGAAATACTTTCCTCTTGCATCAACCCATTTGCTCTTGTAGTTTTGCCTATCAACAGGTTTTCTTCAGTAATATAAAAAAGTAGGTGCATGCCTTTCAGCTTTTATTATTATGAAAAATTATTCTGTATTAATGTTAACATAATGGGCCTGTCTTTGTGTTCTGTGTCTTTTGGAGTACAGGGATTTTAATGTCACTTTGGCAGTCCTGTAAGATTTGAAAAACCCTTTCTTATTGTCTAGTGTAGGAAGTGAAACAGTAAGATAATTTCTATTCTTTGCTCATGCTTGAGCTGTCCACGGTGCAGAAAGCATAGAACTATTGCAGGCTTGCAGCTAAATGAGACAGGTTAACTTTGTGAGAGAGTGCAGATTCTTATAAGACAGGAATTTCGGAGATTAGAGATGAATGGAGGAGAAATAAGGTGAGCCATCTATGTAAAGGCTCTGTGGGTAAAAATTAGGGAATATGGTATTTATTCCTAACAATTTTTCTTCCATTTGTTTTCTGGTTTTATGTTTAGTGCCTAGAAAATGTCATGGTGTCATGGACAAACTTTGAGAGCTTAAGATTAAAGGAATTGAAATAACTAAGAAACCTTGGAAGAGAAATCCACAAATGTTAGGGAGCTGACATGCATGGGTAACAATTATCCATGGGTAACAAATATCCATTATCCACAATTATCCATTTTAGATCAAAAAATATAATTTAGAGTGTGCTTTTTAAAATGTTGTATTCCTCTCTTTACTTCTTTGCATAATATAAAAAGGGAGGGGGTGATAAATATAATTGAAAGTTAACAAAAATAGAAGCAATAATATAAAGTTTGAGCTATTCAGACCTATAGAGGAAAATATTGTTCCTCATTTGAAGACAAATGAATAATTTTCACTTAAAATTTTTATTGTATGTATGATGAAACTAATAAAATATTATTCTATGAAATAAAATAACAGTAAGGGAAAAATATCACTGTAGAAAAAACTGTCACTGACTAGTTTAGGCTTGGATTAATATAGATTCAGCTTAACTATCCATGTTAGCTTATAGAGAGAATTTAGATTACCTCTCCAATTACCTCTCCAATTACCTTTCACATTTAGCTCACAGAGGTGTATTTCTAATCCACTTCAGATTTAGACTAAAGGTGTAATAATAGATCAATCAGAACAGTGCTCTAATAAAAAATTGTCCATATATGCAATGGTGATAATTACTAAAGCAGTATAGAAACTGGAGTACCGCAATAAAAGCAATATGAAATTTTACCAGTAAAAAATTTGCTAGCACACTATAAAAACATTATACTTATTTATTGTTTATTTACTTCTATTAGTTTTATCAATTTATTTTATAATTTTATAATTTTATCAATTATTGTTTGGGACAACTTACTACATTTTTTAATTTCTTTGGGTTATAATTCTTCCAGATGTACCATGAAGTGAAAGATGGAAATGTTCTGACAGTGGATGATGTGAAACACGTTCTTAGGAGTGAGTACCCCCATGCTGATGTTCAGAGTATCCTGGGTGTTCGTTCTGAATACGATGAAGGGAGGAAGGTACGTTTAGAGCTGTGCTGAGTAAGAAGTACTGCAGTGTGTACAACTCAATGCATTTACTAAGTTGAAGGATTGCTAAATATTAAAGCAAGTAAATACAGAACCTTTGAGTAAAATTTTTCTTCAGCCACCATTCAGTCATTGATGGAAATGTTGTAAAGGTTACTGCATTACTACTCTCACTATGAAAGTTTACTCTTGCATGCTGCTTTCAGGAGCCACAAGTATTTTTCTAGCAGGCATGTCAAGGGGTGTGTCTTGAATTCTGCTTTCTTCTCAAATAAAGCTTGACTTACAAACATAAAAACCTTTTGACTTTTTTTAGGGTTCTTTCTTTGGTAAAAGCAGCTTTGACTGTCTCAGGGTTCTTCTCTGATGTTATTTGCTTCATTTTTATTTTTATTTAAAATAAAAGAATAAACTAGAATGTTAAGCAAAATGAAAAACAATTTCTCAGCAAGATGTTAAAGCAAAAGTTCACAACAAAGTATATGGATCTATAATTTCCTTTGTCATTCGGTTTGACAAATGAGTCCCATCTGTCCCATCAGGTTTCCAAACACTTTTTGTCCCTGCCACTGATGACAAGGTGTGACAGTGAAGCATGCTTGGAGATTAGAGCTCATCCTCTCTTGATACTAGTTTCATCTTTTTACTACAGTCAGCCCCAGTCTGTTTAATCCTGTGATATTTCTGATTTGATCAGGCAGGAGCAACCTTTCATAAGAAGAGTGGCCTGGGCCCGCTGCCTCAGGCGCTGTTTAATGGCGTGCCCTTTCCCAGAGAGGAGATGGATGCGGCAGAGCTGGAGACCCTTATTCTTCAGAGGATTTTTGATGCCACCGGCTTCTTCCAGCGGGCAGTGTTCATGGTATGCTTAACATTTCTGAACGAGTGCAGGGTGAAGCATTTGACAGTGAATTGTTGCAGTCAGGTTTATATATTATGGTTTTTTATAATGAGGTGGTTTGAAATTAGTAATATCACACCTGCAATTACATTGTTACCATCATTTGTGGTCATGGTTTTGAAAGAGTATATTGAAATTATTCAAGGCTGAAGGATCAGCTAAGCATATAGTCATTATATAGAATTTTTCCACCAGAAAGTGAGGATGTACTGCAGTTGTTCATTGAAAAATGTATATCTGGTATTTTGAAATGCTATCTGTGTGACATTTATATGGTTTTGACCTGACGTTGTCCATAACTTGATGTGTATAGAAACTTTAAGCTCAGCCGAAAGATTAAACAAATTCTTGGTCTTTGTTTGTCTTGAAAATCTGCCTTAATAGTACAAATTTTACATTTTTCTGTTACTGCAGGGCTTGTTAGATGATAATGTAAATGCAGTGGATTTTCTTATGGATCAGAACAATGTAGTTTCCCGTATAAACCCCAGTATTCTTGGAGCAGAAAGAAGATACATACATTTCAGATCCAGTCCTGGTAACTCCTTTTTTTGGATATTGTTATGATTTGTGGGTTGGTTTTTTGGGTTTGTTTTCATATTTTAAAGTCTAATACTTTGTGTCTTACATTATGCAGTTCCATTTCATGTGGAAGACTTCTCTACTTTCTCCTTTTTGGACTCACAAGATAAAAGTGCCGTAATTTCAGATAATATGAAGTATTTAACAAAAAAAGGTAATTAATTTTATGTATAGATTATCTGTCTATATATGGCTATTACAAATTGTTGAAATTTACCAGTTAAATATCCCAAATAGGTCAATATTCCAAGGAGTCCATGTAAATTAAATATTTCTCAGTATCCCAGTATCCTCTTTCAGGAAGCAGAGCATATCTGAATATTACAAACCTAATTAAATAATTAACAGGGTAGTTAGTTTTTGTGGCTTTGAAATGGGATGGATGTTGTGGCTAGTTGTTTTTGTTTTAAAACATGAAGTTAGAAACCTTTACAAGACTTTTGCAACTTTGAAGATAGACTCAGCTTCCATACATATGGTTTTACTTGAGGATATTGAAGTCTGTTTGGTTTTCAAGTGACTCTTACTTGCAGCATTGTCAGGGCAGAATGTATAGAGTTTGTATGTTTATATCAAAATTAGGTATCTCCTTGTTTTTCCTCTAGTTGGGTGGTTTAATTTTGCTGAACAAGCCTTAATCTTTCTATAAAAAATAGAGTTTATATTCTGATGAATTATAACTCATTTATACATTTTGTCTTTGTTAAAACTCAAATGTTTTTGTACATTTCAAATGCTTTTTATGTAAAATATTTTCGTTGCATATGCAAGTATTTTCCTGGAGTGAGAAGATATTACAAGAATGGGGTCATAATTCTGCATGGAATTTTACAATAGTCTGTGCCTTATGAAACAGCTGCTCATTTACATCAGTCCTTCAAAGGACACAAAAACCCTGTTAATAAAGAGCTTTCTTTTACTGCTTTTTATGTGGTATTTACAGAATTTTACTTAATTCATTATCAGAAAGAAATGCCAAACACTTAAATTTCTTTAAAATAAATTTATTTGACTCTTATTTGATTCTGTGTCTACAACCACAGGGACATCCCAGTGAGCTGTCAAATCAATGGCTTTCAATCTGTGGGCTTATTTCTAAGATTGAAATCTCTTGTGTAAAACCTATAACCTTTAAGCTGGAATCTACATTTCAAATCTCTCTCCCCAATGTGTTTCTCTACACCACAGCAACAGTTAATAATAACCTTTTCCAAGCATCTCACCAGAAACCTGGAAAATTTCTGTCCCTGTGCATTATGTTTTAGGGGATGTATGGTAGACCTGAGTAGACTGATATTCTTCTAGAGATAATTTTGCAGAATTTTTCACCTACCATTGCTCTTCTATGACAAGTAAAGAACAGGAAACCATAGAGCAAGAAAAACAGAAATTATCTGTGTACACTTACAGAGTAATTTACTTTCCTTGAACTGACTTCAGTATATTCCCATTTGTATCCTGAAATGATAAGTTTTTTCCTGCCTTTACTTGAAGGACTTTCCCTTTGCTGCCAGGGAAAGTGACTGGCCTAGTTTATGTGGTCCTGTAACTACTTAATTCTTTTCATTCCTGGCTATTTATGATCAACCTTTATCAAATGTTTACAAGTAACCTCTGGTAAAGCAGGTTTTGTGAATTGGAACTAATTATTTAGGGCCCTCTTGTCTCAATGCTGTAGCAATGGATCAGCTCCTGTAGTCTCTCTCTCCTATTAACATGATAAATTGTTTTCTAAGAATCTTACTTCAATTCAGAAGGCAAAAGATTCTGATGTGGCAAAGATTATTCTTACAGTTGAAGTCAGCAGTTAAACATAGACATGAATTTAGAAATGACAAACAGAATTAATTTGTTTTTCGTTAGTCATGAGAAGATTCTCCAGAATGTAAAACAGGATTATCTTTAATTCTCAGATGAAGATGCATTGTATGCTGTTACTCTCTGGATTGTTGCTGATTTTGATAAGCCAGCTGGCAGACGACTGCTTTCTGATGCCTTGAAAAGCCTGGTGAGTTTGTAGCCAGTTTTATTAAAATAGTTGTTATGAATATGTTCTTAACAACTCTCTCTGCACATTCAAAAATCATACTCTTAAATAAAAGTGTAGCAACTTTGTTGTTGGTCAGGTGCAGACTTAAGAGATTGTGCTTTTGTTTTACTCAGTTCCTGAAGGGTAATGATCATTTTGTTCATGGACTTGTGAGGCAGAATACAAACTGTGACACTGTGTGTTAAAATTCCTTCCCACTTAGACTTGCTCCCATCAGGTAGCCCAGAATGTTACCTGGAAGGACTTTGGGATACTGCCTGTTGATGTGAACCGTTAAGCAGTGTTCTCCTGTATTATGTGGCACAGCTGTGGCCATGAAGCAACCATTTTCCCCTATACTGTTTGTGTGCTTCTAAGATCAATTTTCCTGTGTATTTTAATGTCCTAGGAGAATCATCCACATTTATGAGTTTGCTTATTTTTAAGTTCTTCTCTGTTAATAATAGGATTTAGGTAGGAATGTCTGAAATATAAATATACTTCAGAAAGTATAAATGTAAAGCAATATAAATGACAGAAAGACCTTGTATTTGGGGCAGGTTAAAAGAGTACTTAAACTGAAATCAGGCAGTTATCTGGACTTTCTAATCAGGAATGAAATAGGAACTACCCTAAGGGAACTAGAAAATTGGGATGTTGTCAAGAGAATGTGATAACAACTATGTCTTAGAAAAAGGCTTTAAAAAAGATAAAGAAGACTATTCAGTACAAGTCCTTGTTACAGAAAAGCATTTAATTTCTTGAACTGCTTGATTTATGTCTCAGGCTTGACAGATGTACTCCCTCTGTAGCTTAATTTGTTAACCCTCTTCAGCAGGGGAAATTTGCCACAGCTCCCATCTAAGAGGTGAGAACCACCTGGGCAAGTCCCCTTGTGTTGGTGAGAAGAATCTAGGGAAAAAAACCCAAAACATTAGATGAATTTCATGTGTTGCTTGGTCTAGTGATTTTCAGATTTCATGAGAAATAAAACAAGAGTATTTTTTTTAAGTCCACCGATTTTTATTGAGGATATTTACTCCTTTCTAGTTCCTTCTATCTCTCAAGTCAGGGTCTAGTATAATTCCTGATAGTAGCAGAATTGGCACAGTCACCACTTGCTCATGACTTGCCATCAGCATTTGAAGTAAAGCATGCAAAAATGTGGTGGTGAAAATGGCTGAAGGAAATTCACTTCTAGCTATTCCAGCTAATACATGCTATTTTGAAAACTCTGAATAATTTGTACTTCCTTGGTAAAAACCTTGAGCTGTCTTAGCTGGAAGAGACCTCTCGAGGTCATCCAGTTCGGCCTTCCACTCAAAGTGGAATTATTGACTTCATTACATCAGGTCATCTGTAGGTGTGTTTGAAGGATTTCTGAAAATCTCCAAGGAGATGACTGTCCCTTCCCTTTTCAAATTACTCTGGTGTTGCACTGCCTTCCTATTGTAGTTCTCTTCTGCCAGGCCAAACTTTGTGAGCATTACCCCTTGTTACTCTCTGCTGGTACAAGGAGGGGTTACCCCTCTCATGTTTTTCACTCCCCTTCAGTAACTCTTGGTTGCTATTCGAGTTCTCTGTAGTCTCCTCTTTGCCAGGTGGAGCAAGCCCAGATTCCTCAGTACTTCCTCATAGTTTTTTGACCATCCTGGAAGTACTTAGTGGAAGCCTTTCCAGTGCAGAATACCAGTGAGGGCATGGCTTATTTTTTGTTTTTCCTGCATTGGAGTCCATTTACCTTTTCTTCAGTTAGTGGTGTTATTTGATCCTACCTTAGAATAATCATCACACTCTCTGGTAAAATTTGAGTGGCATTACTGATTTTAGCAAGCGAAGGATTTTGCTCCTGCTGAACTTTAAAAGTGGTAAGTGGATACATTCTCTTGCATTTATTTTATGCTTAGTTCAGTAATTTTTGAAAAACAGTCATCTATCAAACTAGTTCTGAAGTCTGTAAATGAGCACTTGTTTATGTCCTTTGTTAAAAACATGCTTCTGCAAAATGCTCAAAGGCAATTGTTCTATTAAAGAAACTTAACACTTCTATTTAAAATATTTATCACAGAATAGGTAAATCCTTACTAATCACTTTTTTACTCGCAGTTGGAGTACTGAATTAGTCATTGATGTATCTTTTCTAAAGACAAATAGCTGCAAAAAATTAAATACTCAAGGGCATTTCACATAGTTATAAATGATATAAATACATTAGGTAACAGCAGATGGAACTGTAAAATTACTTATTGTTCTGTTTTTCTTTGCAGAAAACAAGCAGTCATGCACGAATTGGGATTTTGAACAATCCTTCATCAAAAATAAAGGAAGATAACACAGCCATTGCAAGAGGAATTTTGGCTGCTTTTTTAACCCAAAACAACAGGAACTTAAAAAGTTTCCTAAGTAAACTCAGTAAGGAGGAGACAGCAAAATCCCTTGCTGCTGGAACTAAAATTGTTAAATTCCTCATCCCAGTGAGTACAAGCTAAATTAGATTATTTCCTTTTTTTATTTTCTATATATCTTATTGGAAGGAGGTGGTGAGAATAACAGTGTTTGGCCAAATGCCATGAAGTTTATAACCCATATACAGTTTCTTCTCAAGCAGACTTGGATTTTTGATGGCTTTCATGTGATTGAAGAATAGAGAATTTCTTTAAAGGGAGAAAATATGACAGTACTGAAAAATTCACAATAGGGGTACCAGATAATTGAGACCAAAATAGTTTAATTTTTAATTTTTTTATTTTCTTAATAGCTCTCTCATTTAGTTAAAATTGCAGTATTAATGTTTTTCAAGAATTTAGACTTCAGAGAAAGTTAAGACTACGGGAGAATGGAGCTGAGTTATTTCATAACAGCTGCTAACTACTGGTTTTTGTCTCAGAAGGAGTTGTAAATTTTAGCCTTTTTAAATAGGAAGTGTTGGAAGACTAAGAAAACTCTCCATATTAGAAAGTGAATATTTTTGAGTCATATTTCTTGTTTCATTGTTTAATAAATTTTGAAAGACGTAAAGGTCTCTAATGAAGCTCTGTATGCTAATTATGTTACTAATTAATGTCATTTTATTAATTGTATCTGAATGAATCCGTTTGCTTGGTCTCTTTATTACTAATGAATACATATCAGAATAATTCTGACAGATGAGACACAATTCTAATTTTGGCATGTTTTTCTCCTCTTTGAAAATGAATTTATGTGTCTTTCTGGATGATGTTGGCTTCCCCAAAATATGTTCAAATTGTATCCAATGTCCATATTAGAATGACCATTAGGTTTTTGGAGTATTACAAATTTTTTTATATCTTTTTTCTAAAAGTGGTAATACAGTTGAGTTGTTAACAGAGTGTTACTTTTCATGCAGCTGTTGTGCTGGATGATGGAAAAATTGCTTCACCTCAGGCTCAGCTTTGCTCTCATGGTTATTCACAGTTGCCCCAGGGTACAAACTGCACTCTTGGGCTCCCCACCAGCAGTTGTGCGCTTACACTGAAGCTGAGGTGGCTGTGTTACTTTGATTTCTGGTTACCACATAACTTGAAGAAAATCTTTGATTTCCTCACATGATACAAAATTTATTTTTGCTGAATCATTCCAGCATCTCATGCTTTACCTTTGCTTTAGGGAATGGATGGTGATACTTTTGAGAAGAAGTACAACACTTTAGGACTGGATTTAATTAAAACTCAACAGATGTTCTGCCAGGAGGTTCTGAAGCTGCTTCCTGGGCAAATGGCTGTTATTAGCAATGGCAGGGTAAGAAGGAAATTAAGACTCTCAGTCTTTTTTAGGATGTTTTTACTTCTGAAACTTCAGTTTCAAACTAAAGAAAATGCATTCTCTTGATTTCCCATTTATTCAGACAGTTGTTAGAGAACGGTATGAACGTTTGCCTTGCTTTTTTATTTTGTTTTAGTCCTAATTTGTTCATTAGCTCCATTCCATTGAAGCTACTATGTGTGTATGTCATTCCCACAGCTATTATAGAGTTAATCTGACAAAATTCTCAAAATAGGTTAGTATCTGATTTATGATGATGGTTAAGAATAAGTTTTGATCCTGAAGTTACTTTTATTTTACTATGTAGATAAATGTATATAAATTACATTGAGTAGGTTAGTATTTCAAGCTCTAAAGCATCATATTTTAATAAATATTTAGTTATTTTATAGTCTTAATTCTTAATTTACAGATAAAAATGTAGTAATTTTCTTGTTTCAGTGTCTTGTATGTATATGCTGAAAACAATAGCCTTAATTACAGTATGTCAATAGATGATCTGTGATCAAAAGATAAAATGTTGCATTCAATATTTAGTGCTTGTTAAATGACAGTCAATGCCTTACATTGCAAATACAATTTACAAACTACATTTTAATTCTTCTATTTTCCATTTTCTCCACCATTTGAAAGAAATAGAAAGAAAACTATGTTGGCATCTCATAACTGGAAACTCTTTAAATTCAGTGAGTTTAGTTACTCTTGTGCATCCTAAATGCTTCTGAGATGCAACTGAAATACAGCTAAGAAACACACAGAAAGCATTTTTGTTGATGAAGCCTTAAAGAATTGTTGGGTTTTTTTGTGTCAGCTCCCTCGTAACTAAATTAGTGAATTTATTTTATAAATTATTCTTACTGTTCTCCATGCCTAAAAAAGCTAAAATAATGTCATATTTTAAGTTTTGGGGAAATAAGTTTGATTGAAATATTTGGATAAATTTAATAATGTATATTCATATCTGTGTTTTCACTCTAAACCATCACTTTTCAAAGGACGTGGGATATCCTTCATTTCTGTCCTTGCTATTTCATCACAGACGTTTTGCTTTTTATGAGCAAATTAATTTTTTTCAAATTGACTTCTCCAAATTACCATAGCATTTCTTAATTACACTGTGGTTTCATCTATATCATGCATCATTAATAAAAAAATCAAAAGTGGAATTTGTTATATCAACTCTCATTTATAGGACGCAGTTGAATTTTGATGAAGAGGCATTCAGCACCCAGCATATATAATGAGAGTCTGGCAGCCCTGTAGGCTATAGAAGTTGTCTTGGCTCAATTTGGCCTGATAGACTGAGTAGGAAATCCAAACAACATCCTCAAAGCTATTTTCTGGGACTCCAAGGCACTTTCTTTTTTTTCAGACACCAAAAAATCCTGTATCTTCTCATATGATGCATTTTGTATCCTTTCCCATTCTTTCTATCTGTTCAGTTTCATTTGACAAGTGGTAGAAGGAGACTGTTCGTAGAATTAGAAACCTAAAGAGTGTGGTAGACAAATAGTAATTTGAGTTTAAAATATTTCACATAAGAGAGCTTTTTCTTAGAGTTATTTCTAAATAGTGTATTCCTTAACAGATGGATGTATAATGAAAAGTAGCATGGATATTTCCATTGCAGTTATTCTTTGTGATTGATAATTACTGTAATCATATAACTGTAAAAGCCTAATCCTGCATAGTTACTATAAAATTTAATTAGCTTTATAATCAATAGTATTGATGTATATGGAGATTGGGGTTTCATCTTCAGTATTGTGCATTCATTTAAAGTATTAGTTTATTTTTACTTACAAACAGAGCATTATTGGGACATTCTTCACTTAATTTTTTTTTCTCTGTCTAAGGTACTGGGTCCTTTAGATGAAAATGAATTCTATGCAGAAGACTTTAATTTGTTGGAAAAGATAACATACAGTACCTCAGCAGAGAAGATTAAAGCTATTGTCAAGGAGATGGGAAACAGTAGTAAAAGGTAAAATTCTCTTGCCTCATAACATGTGTGCAGCTCTGCTGAATTACTCCAAATACTTTCCCTACTTTCACTGTCCTTACAACCAAGAGTACAGCTAACACTAAAGGATTCCTACTAGGTTTTGTTTACATAAGAGGAATTGTAAAGAATAAAAATAAGCTTGATAAAATACAGTGCATCTTAGGCCAAATCTGAGTATTAATATTTGAGGTCATTGTCTTTGGGAATTGTTAGTTAGGGAGCCGGTAGAGGCATGGGCTGATGTTGTGCCCTGACACCATAGTAGACAGCATTCACACATCTGTTCACTGAAGTGTGAAGATGAGATGAGTTCAGGCCATCTTCTGGTCCTAAGGATACAGCTTGTGTACAAAGAAGAAAGCAAAATTACACTCTTCTTACAGTACCTCTCGACTTTGAGTATCATTTCTGTTATCTAGAAGGACGGGCATAACTGAAAGAATCATTACCAGAAAAACAAAATCAACAAGAGATAAGTAGTGAGATAAGAGATAAGGAGTTAAGTAGTGAGAGACAAAATGTATTTAGACAAATATTCTGACTTAACAACACTGAAATGGAGCTATGATTTCTAAGGAAACTTCAGTAGGAAATTCCGATAGAAAAAAATTGAAGGATGTGGCCAGACTTGAAACCAGGTCATTTATGTCTGTTCCTTAATGTTGTCATAAATCAGAAAAAATTAAAAAAAAAAAGCTAGAAATGTCAGCAGATCTTAACATCATATACTCACTTCTCTTGATTCTGAATCGTGTCTTTTTTACAAATTTGTGAATAATAAAAACTTGTCATTATTTCAAGTTTAATGTCTTGTGGACCAAGCTCCACATTTTCATCATATTACACAGATTTCAAGACCCAACAATTGAGAAAAATAATTGCTGTGAGGCTGAATGATAACTTTGTGAATTCTGCATCTCTTAAAATTAAGAACTGTCCATTTCACAAGGCTTCTCTAAGGCTGTAGTGGTTCTTGGGCATTGTCATGCTGAAGGTTTAACTCCAAGCTGCAAGTCCTGAGGTGTTAATCCCCTTAGAGTCCAGGTCTGGGATGTGGGCTTCCTAAATAGGCTTTATGCAAAGAGACTGACATTAAAATGTTAATGTTTTGCTCCTTTTCTAATGACAACCAAACTATATGTGCCTTATTTAATACAGTGGCAGTGACTTGATTATGAAAATAGATGCCCTGCTGTCATCTTTGCCTAAAACAGAGATGAGACAAGATGTTGAATTACTCAAGGAACAGCACAGGTCAGTTTTGTTCATGATAATGCACTTAAGAGTAATTTTTTAACATTCGAATGTCCTGATGATTACATAGTCTTTGGAAAGTTGAGTAAGCATTCTGATTTTGAAACTGTTTTATGAACAGCCTGCTCATCTGCCATAGCATAATGCATCTTTACCTTTCTCCTAATAAATTCATTGGTAATGCCTGTTGATTTCCCAGCCTTACCCTTTGCTGAAAAGAGAGGAGAGGGGTACATTTTTAAAAAGGACATATGATAATACAAAAACTGTAATCAAATTACAAATTTTTATAAAAATTTTTGCTGTTTCCAAATCTCTACTTGTTTTTATTGGTAAAGGTGCTCCAGTAGTAGTTGTGTGTACTGTTGGACTGTCCCTGTTGGTGAAAGCAGGAGTGAAATCAGTGGTAGCCTTTTCTAAAAGGCTGACACCTTTTTCAAAGTTACACTAGTAGCAATCAGTACTGTGCTGACTGACCATATATTTTGTGGAAAACAAATTCCAATTGTCCCTTTTCTGTATTTACAGCATATGACTTTTTTTTTTTTCATTTTTTAAAATTAAGTTTACTGACATTTCCTTCCTGTAAATACAGAGTACTTTAACCAGGTTCTGCTTGACTTAGCCTAATCAAGTCTATCAAACTGAATTATTTTCTGGAATGCATAAAGCTATTCCAGCCTATCAAGTTCCACACTTCTCAAATGCCATTTTTCCCCCTCTTTTTAAATTATGTCACCACCACTGCTTGCCTGATCCAATGATTCCTGATCTCCATGAAGGGAACTGTAAGCAAATGACAAAAAGACTCTTTTTCTTGCTGTGTTTTATTTTATTGATTTTGTTTTAGAGAATGTATCTAATCACTAACCAGTACAGAAGTATGTAGATTAATGCTATATTTTTTACTCCTGTTCACATTTAGCTTTTCTAATTGTATCACAGGGAGCAATCATGATTATTACTTGAAATGAGGGAAATATTTTCTTGAGCAGTAAAATCTTAAACGCCTCTGATGTTACAAATCCATCTCTAAAAATGTTAGTCCTTTCAACAAATTCAGATTTGAGTTTTCATGTCACTTGTTTTGAATACTTTTTTAACAGTGTAATAAAAGTCGAGCCCCAGGAGAATGACCCATTCTATGATGTTGTTGCTATTGTGGATCCATTGACAAGAGAAGCACAGAAGATGACCCATTTATTGATTGTAAGATGGTGGTCATTTCTTGTAATTTGCTTATTTGTACTTTAGTTGTTACTAAAGTTCTTCTAATTTCCACATACAGTATAGTAAAGAGTAAACAAAATGTGATTGTTTTTTCTTTCCCTTTAAAATATGTGTTTAGTTGTTTTAATGCATAGAAGAAGTTGAACTATCTAGTTCATCATTATGAATATCTCATTTGAAAGTAAAATTCAGATGCCCCATGGCCCAGTCCTCTTAAAGTGAGCCTGTAAGTGCTCTCTACAGTCAATAGAAAGAAAGGAGGAGATTGTGTACATAATTTTTTGCATCTCAAAATCTCAGGGGGTATGTGCTTCTTTCCATTAAACCAGATCACCTTAGTTTTCCAAGGCACCTAAATGAGGTGGTCTAAATCTGACTTGTAATATCATCATAAGAAGATTGGACTATAAAGCTTTCAGCTCTTGGTGGGGTATTTCTCAGTTGATTAATGCTATCAAGTATATCTAGTTAGGCTTCCATTGTGTGTAGCTATTGATCTTCTAAAGAGAAACTGTCTTAAAAACACAGCTGCTAAAATTATTTTCTTCTTTCACCTACTGCAGAATATCACTGTGTCTCAGGATCCTTTATAGTTTCCCATAAAAATGTAAATTTTGTCTTCACTTTATGGTCTGTTATAATTCTGAAACCTCCAATTTGATTTTTGCTGCATCTTATTTTATCTTTTTTTTTTCCTGCAGTAATTATGGAAGTTTCATAAATTCTTCAAGTGCTTTTCCCCCTCCCATTTTCATACCCTTTTATATCAAATGTTGAAGCATCCACTCACTCTTCATATAGTGGAGCGAAGTAAAATATTTTTTAAAATTCATGAAAAATTTTGCTATTTCAAGATTCTGGAATACTCTAGAGCTTACCTCTAGAACTAGATCTCTCATTTCACCCTTCTCAGTGAAAATGAAAGCTTGATATTACCAAATGAAAATATTTTCAGGTTGAAATGGACTGGAAACTCTCCATTTTTCCAGAAGTTCATATTATGAGTATAAATCACATCAAGGATCTTGCAACTCAGAGCAGAAACCTCCATTCCTCTGAGCTCAACAGGCTCTCTCATGCATGCCCAGGCAAATGACTCCCATGGTGTCCCCAGCTGTTCAGCTGTGGCAGATCCTGCTTGAGTCATAGGAGCTCTAGTTTTAGTCAAGAAGCCAACCCTTAGGAGAGAGTAATGAAATGCTGTTGAAAGTAAACAAACCAGAAATATTTTAATGTAGATTAGACTTTTCAATAATATCTTTTTAAAAATGAAAAATAGCCTGGAAATTTATATGCACACAAATGCACACACACACATATATATATATTTATAAATATATATATATAATTACCTGGAAAGCCACCATCTCCTGCTGTAGAAACAAAACAGACATGCAAATACAGCAAGCCCCAAACTCAAAGTTCTTAAATGAATGCCTTTCTGATTAGGTTACTACAGATAGGTGATTTAAATACTATAATCACTGGAATAAATTTATATTTAAAGGCTCCTTTTTTTTTTTTTTCATTTATATAATTGGATTAGAGCTGAGTATATTGGATTGGTAACTATCTATTCATGGTGCAAAATTGGTCGAGTATCTACCATGGCAGAACACTTGATTCTTGCCCCATTCTGCATTGAATATGTCCATATAATGACTGGGTTTTTTCACCCTGGTGAAACTATTGTATTACTTTCTGTCACTTAATAGCTACTTCAAATAAATCTTTTGGTCTTTTTTATTAAAAATACAAACAAAATGTTACTCATATTAAGTGGGATTGAAATTGAGATAGGTGTAAATAGCTGGAGGTGGGCTGTAATCTAAACTTTACTGCTTAGTCTGAGAGACTGGCAGTGTAAGGATGGAGGAGGGTATGAGTCAGAGCACAAATGAGACCTCAGTCAAAGCTGCTGCTTGTTTTTAAGATATGTACTGGATTGTATCATAAGAACTCCTCTAATCCTTTCCAGACTGAGGCAGGTAGCACCTTCCATATAGTCTTTGTTTTTTCCCTTTTTTCAAAAAGTTTTGTTACAGACTTCAACATCAAGTATTTCCAGACAAGGCAGAGTCAATGTCCACTGTAAATATTTAAATGCCAGCCATAACTTTACCATGGTTGGGCCACATAAGTTCTCAGCAGAATATATGGAAGAACTAACTGGTCCCGAAGTTATGAAGGTGATCTCTAAGGTGATGTGAGAAAAGTAGAAATTCCTTCTGCTAAAATGGAGGACAAAAGTGAAGAGTTGTGGATTTTTTTTCCTCATGGTTCACCAAAAACAGGAGGAAAGATTATTCTGTATAGTTTTAGGATTATCCACCTTTTTTTTTTCTTGTTCCAATAAGTATCCAGCAATTCAAAAACGTGGAGGAAAAAATCAAACCTTTTATTTTTTTCTTGTCAGTTATCTTTTGCCTTTTTTCCTTTGTTCATTCTGTCTTCAGTGAGGACTTACTATTCCATGCCTAAAGTAAAAGGAATCCCTGAGGGAGCCCCTTTCGGTGATCTAGTCTGATTGCCTATATAATGTATGTGTCAGGACTCCTTTTTCACAATTATCATTTGAAGTAGAAATAATTTTTAATCAATTCCTAATTTAAATATTACCAAGCAGCTGAGTACAGATTAGAGCTCCTACTGAGATTTTTCCGTGGCTAATTAACCTTACTGTTAAACTCAGACTTGGAATTACAGATTTTTGTTTAGATCCATGCTTCTCATCATTTTGCCAGTTCTTTTGAAGATTCTATTAAAAGTTTGTTTTCAGTGCAGATACTTTGTATTATCCTGAAGTTCTCAAACAATTCCAAGTGACTGGTTAGATAATCATGGTTTGCTGAGTTAATGTTCTTCAGAAGAGTTATGGTAACTCAAGTAAGTGTCTTCCAAATGACTTTTTGTTGTGCACATGCACAATAAAACTAGCTCTTGAATAATTTTCAGGCCTCCTGAAATACTTCAACCATGTTTTACAGTGCTCCCTGAACTAAATTTCCATGCTCTTTGAATTTTCTTACTTAAAGTAAACAGATTGAACTCTTCAAGTATCCTGTAAAAGAGTCTTCTTAATTTTGTCACCATTTTCATATGTTAACTCAAATGGCCTGGTTTCTGGTGTCCTCAGAAGCCCTACATAATAGAACCAAGTTCAGTATTTTCAGAAGTTGTATTGTTGAAAAACACAGAGATAATGAATTATTGTCTTATTTGTCATTTCCTATTTAAAGTCCTTTGAAATGTTAATTAAGAAAGGCTATTAGGTTTTTTTTTGGCTACTGTACTAAATTTCATGGTCAGCTGATGAATTGGGATGATGCATCAGCCTTCTGCAAGATAATTTCATTCTGTACAGAAAAGCCTAGCAATGCAGATTGCTGAAGAATCATTCCTGCTGTTGGGATGAGGGTTTTGTTTAGTTTGAAGGTACAGTCCTTACAGGATTTTATCATTCTTTTTATTCTGAATGGTAGTTAGATATTTGAGTCACTTTGACCTCTATTTTGATTTTGGTGGTCTTAAACTTATGTCATGTGATGCTTTCCCTTTTTATCCTTCCAGTGCTCTTAGGTTCTCATTTCCTGCTTCTTCACTTGTTCACACCAATATGCTATTCTCTACTCTTTGTTTTTATTCAGTAGTTTTTCAATGATGGTATTCAGGTGGCACAAAAGATAAGAATAAGAAACTAGGAATAGAACAGTTCCCTAGGGCTAAGTAAAGTTACACCATTGTAGTAAAGACTGTGTGTAAGCCATGGGCTGAACTGAGGAAAGAAAAATTATAGTCATAATAAAAAAAAGATTTAATGACGAATATTGTCTTGCTTTGTTCCCAGTTTATTTGCTATTGTAGTAATTTTAGATATTAGCCTTACTAGTATTGGTGTTATAACTTAGCTTTTATGTCTTACTGGCCATTCTAATATCCATAAATGTAGGCACAGCTGCTTTATGCTTTCAGGTAAGCACTTTGTGTCAGAAACCACAGAACTGAAGGTAATTTGATACAGGTTTTTATGAGTGCTTTAAAGAAATTAATGACTTTGTTAGCTTTAAGCAAAACAAAACAGATTGCTCACAAAAATAAGAAAAAAATACTGTCCTAATATTATGATTCCTATATAACAGCATCCAAAACATTACTATTTTAGAAATTAACAGATGAAGAAACTGAGAGAAAAAAAATAGAAATATGTTAACTTACCAAAATGTTTTGAAGTTAATTGAATGGTTTAGTACATCATTAGTCTATTGTTGACATTTAAAGTTATTAAGTAATTGAGTATTAAAATAGTTCTCTGAACTTCACTATATTTAACAATTTTCTATATACAGCTATTTTAATAAGAGTGAAAGCAATTGTTTTAAGATTGTTTGTTGGATTAAAGGCATGTGTTTTACTTAGAGACCTTCAAGTGTTTTAAAATCACAATGTAACAAGGGTGATAATATCATTTACTCAAGCGTTGGAAAATGCTCTTGAAAAAATTGCATGAAGACATTAAAATGTTGACTGTCAAGAATATCATGTGCTAAATCATGCAGTTTTAGGAAAGGTCATATATTCTTTTATAGTATCTGACAATAACCTTTAATATACAGATATATTTACATCTTGAAAAAGTTTTAGATTCCTGCTGAAACTTGAGAAATGGCAGGATGTCACAAGGGTAACTTTGGCTTATTTTCAAAGTTTGGTGATTACCAAGAACCATTTTTTACAGAGATTTTTTTTTCTGTAGGTACTCAGGGACATTATCAATATGAAACTCAGGTTATTTTTGAACTGCAGATCTAAGCTGTCTGAAGTGCCACTGAAGAGGTTAGTAGTTCATAGCTCGTCATGCTCATTTTGGAAAAACAGTCTTAATGGTGTATTTTTCTTAAAAAGTAAACATTGCTTTGTGTTTCTGAATTCTTTTTGTTGGCTCATTTTTCACTGAATGTTACCTAAGCAGTTGGCACTTGTTTAGATAAAAGTTTTTGTTTTAATATGTCAAGCATAGTATCACAGGGAAGTGATCTAGTCCATCAAATACATCTCTCATTAACAGGCTTTAAATAAATCAATAGAGTCTTTTATGGCTGTGAAAACTTGCAGAGGGGGATTATCTGTCTAAGTTGTTCCCTTCTTTACAGCCCACTGTTTGTGTAATGGATTGTACAGATTCCATACTCCTAGGAATTAAATTCATCTGAATAAATATACAGTCTGCATTTGTTATATTGAGATGATGTTATATTTCATTGAGAACATGATTTCCTGAATGTATCTACTATAAATTGAAGTTTCTTTTATCTGTGTGTAAAAATCATGGTTCACTAATTCAGTGATAGACATTTACACTGAAATTAATTCCTTCCAAGAGGATTTCTTTCCCTCTAAGAGAAATGTTTAAGTACAGCCATCTCCTTGGCAGGTATTTTACCTATAATCCTAACACCTATATTACTAATTACCTCTGAGAGAGGCTGGTGGTAGTGCCTGTCCTTTAGCCATAGGGCTGTAAAATTAATCATTTGCCCACAAAACAGAAGTCTTTAGTACTTACTCATTTTGAGGGGAATTACTCTCATCTCTTGTTCCACAAGAGGGTCCTAATTATCAGTCTTCTGAGTGTCTTCTTGTATGAACATCATTATGATGGCTTTTGAAGCTGGGCACTTTCCAGGTCTTGGTGCCTGGTTCTTTCTTTGTGCTTGGGAGAACTTTTATGTGTGGAATAATTGGGGTAAGAGCTGGAGAGGAACAGGGAAAAACCCTACCCTTCCTCTGCTCTGTCCTTGCTGCTGCTAGTGACAGTAGCCATTCTCAAAGACTTCTCTTCCAATAGAGATTAGTCCTTCTGCATAGTTCAGTGATAGGGATTCTGAGAATTCAAGGCTGCTAGCAGTCAGGGTATCTAGATGCACCTCTTGGGTATTCACTTTCATAACCTTTAGAGTGTTAATGGAAAATAGACACATCCACAGAAAAATTACCAGAAGCCTATAGGTCTGTGTTCATCTACCAGCCCATTTGAGATGCTGTAGATATTGTCTGATGATATTCCAAAAGAATAAGGAGCTACTTTGCCTCCAAATTTTATCATACTTGGTAAATACTCACTATATTTGAAAATATTTTAGAAGAGCTTCATGTTTGTATTTTACCAAAAGTTGGGTTTTGTCACACTTCTTTTTCAACAGCTTCTATCGTTTTGTTCTGGAACCAGAATTAACTTACGGAATCAATAAGCACCTTCCTTCTGAACCTGTAGCAAAATTCCTAGAATTGCCAGAATCACCTCTTTTGACCCTAAACATGATCACTCCTGAAAGCTGGCTGGTTGAAGCAGTAAACAGTTCCTGTGACCTTGATAACATTCATTTGCAGGAAGTAAGTAATAGTTTGCAAACACTGTAAAACTTGTGTTGGCCCTTCTACTTCAAGAGGGAAGTAGAAATACTGCAAGATTTGTCTTGTGTCAGTTCTCCTGAAATATTTTCTCTGGCAATTGTTTCTTTGGTAATTTTCTTTGGTAAATTTTTCTCTGGTAATAGGCAATATTTTACCATTTCTGTTGTCATCATTTTTTCATCCTTTTCTCTCTTAAAAAAAAAGGGACAAGTCTTAAAGGAAAGCAATGGAATAGAAAAAAAATCAGAATGCAAACTACAAGTTAAAGCAATTTACCTGCTATGTTGAGTTTTGTGTTTAGAGAAATACTGCATTTAAGATAAAAGTAAAGCAATTAAAGGATTCTTTGTGTTTCCTAGTTCTTGTAACCTAGGTAAATCTTCATATATTCTTCTGGAATATATGACTGTTTATTAATGTAGTTCAAATGTATTTCACCCTCCTTTAGTTCACAATTCTTTCAATTATTATTTAATTATATTTTAATCCCCCATCTTCAAAATTATTAGATTTGTTTGAGTCAATAAGCTTATGCAAAATATGGAGGGTGTTTGATTGACCAAAGTTGTGTATTTGGAAAGCGTATTGTGAAAGCAAAGCTGGGATTTACCATACAAAGGCAGAGGCGCCTCAGCTTCAACACTCAGTGGAGAGAAGGTCCCTCCAGAGAGTGGTCCTTCCTCTTTGTCTTGGATACCTGTTTTAGAATTGAGTTAAGTTCCTGTGGATGGACTTTTCTTTGGGTTTTTTTGACTGTGGGAGTTACATTGTGGTAAATCCCACACAACATGGTTTTGACTGTAATATTTTGCTTTTCCCACATGGTTAAATGACATAATTTATTGATGAAGCATTCCTTCCATAGATAAAAGGGGCAGTTATAGCAGAATATGAACTGGAATATATATTGCTTGAAGGACATTGCTTTGATGTGACAACTGGACAACCTCCTCGAGGGTTACAGTTCACTCTGGGCACAAAGAAGAATCCTGTCATGGTTGATACTATTGTGATGGCCAACCTTGTAAGTACTTAGTACAGGAATAGTCATTATAGTTGTACGCTTCTTGTGAGAATTCTTCATGAGCATCTTGTTCTTTAAATCCATTTCTCTGTGTTGCAAGCTTAGTAATGCTAAAAGTAACAGGCACATCCTGGAGCTGAGCTCATCTCCAATTTGTTGAGCTTTCCCCCCTGCTCCTCTCCTGTGATGCAGTATAGGTTTGAATACAGCCTAATTTTATACTCTTGCCTGAAGTGCCTAAACTGGCAGCCTAATTGCCTCTAGTAGGAGGTAGGACAGTTATATTCAGGCTGAGATTCCCTTACAAATGTAAGGTATGGTTCACATTCTGAATAAAATAACCCTCTTTGTTATACAATGATCCAGGCAAAAGATGACTCCCATTTTAGATGCTTCAGGTAAGTGCTTAGAGCCTTGGTGGGACATACCCACACCTGAGAATTTCTCTCATCATGCAAAGTAGTTATTTTTCATGTTGGCAGTCTGTTGAGCAGACGACCATGTGACTTCTGAAGTAAAACCTTTATTTTCTGTTGGCTAAGGGAATTTGAATGGGAAGGATTTTGATAAGACCTTTTACCTATCTGCTGTTCTCTAGTCTTTGTAAATACTGTGTCATAAGGAATGAAATACTTAATAAATTGTGAATCTTTGAGTTTTGCACAAGTATTGAATATGGGTTCAACAGTAGAGGATGTTTGGCATGAAGAAACTTCTAACAATTCTTCACATTTCAAAGCTTGCTCTCTGTGACTTTAACTTAGCAATAGCTGTTTACAGTGTTCCTAAAATGGCAAGGAATTGTGTTGACTTGGAAAGTTGTTTCAGACAAAAATTTTGAGTTTCAAAGCAACTTTTCAATTTAGGATCTGTTCAATAATTTATTTCTTTGCTGCTCTTTTACTTGCCGTCCTTGGTGGATTTTTTGTATGTAACTCAAATTCAGCTAGAAACAAATAGGGCACAGAAAGACATTAAAACAGACATGCAGGAAAGGTGATAGTTGTTGCATCCCTGACACACTTCTTTCAGGGCTAGTACAAATGCTGAGTGGTTTATTGTTGTATATGAAGATGGTTGAGTCTGAAATGCAACCAGAACAAGTGCCTGTGTTTTTTCCTTAGGGGTATTTCCAGCTGAAAGCAAATCCAGGTGCTTGGACGCTGAGATTGCGTAAAGGGAGATCTGAGGAGATTTATCAGGTTTTTTCGTAAGTATGAATCCATCATTTGGAAACAAATTAATCTGAACCTGCAACATATTTTGAAAAGATGACAACACTGAAAGAAAGTGAGCAAAGATAGCGTTAAAAAGTATAAGATGCAAATGATGATTTAAAGTTTGTAAGGAATACCTTATTTCCTTGTATTGTTGTTGTTTGATGGCTACATGTATTGTTGAAGGCACAATAAAGCCACGCTGCTCAGCTAGATTAGATGCTAGCAATGTCCCTTACTATACAGTTGCACAGCTACCAGACACTTTCCCTGTCAGTTCTGTGCATGGTTAGCATTATCACACCACCAAATTCTGTTGAAATGTCACTCATGGTTTTGTTTGTAATATTTTTGCATTTCCAACATGTTTAATATGTAATTTCGAGAGTATGTCCAATGGAGCATTGCTCTCGCAAATTATCTCCAGAACTATCTGAAGGAAGTACCACAAATTTCCCTCTCGCAGTTTTTTTCAGCCCTCTGAATACAGTATATTTACAAATGGCATCTTTTTTTAACAGGAGCATTGTAGTCATTTCAGTTCTAGACTTTTTTCTTCGATGAATTCTGAGTGTTACTTAGTTGTCTAAGTCATCTAAGGATCACTGTAGTTACACCTCCACCTTAGGATATCAAAGCATCCTTCATTTTGAGACCCTGGCTGCATGTTGACTGCACCACATCTCCCTCTCTTGGAAGAAACCTCTGTCCATAGAAAGAAAGTTGTATTCCTGTAACTGGCATTTAGGTGCCATCTCTGTGGCTTCTAGATCTGTAATTTCCACGGCTGATTTTCATGGAAAGGAATATATGTACTCACCATCATTCCAACTACTCCTTAGAAGAATCACCTTTTCCCCATGTTCTATGTAAAAGCACAGACCTCTAGCCTATGAGAGCTTTCTCCTGAAGCTTTAGATCTAATCACTTCTAGAGGAGCAGTATTGTATATTTAATTTGAGCTTCAGTTTTTCTTTGTTTTTTTTCCTTTTTCCTGTTCTCTCTTTTCCCCCTCCAAGTAATTGTGGGGTTTGAAATAGGTTTCTTATAAAATATTTATTATTACTTGAAGCCCAGGAAGACATAGTTCCATATGTTGTTAATTATAGCTTCTATTAAAAACTAAAATCTTGCTGAACCTCTTTGTGCTTTTGAACATTTAGTTAATATCAGTGTTACAGGGAGAAATATTAATGGGATGTTAGATTCATTCTGTTTGTTTGCAATTTTCAATATTTTTTTTTTTTCAGAAATCACTTACAATCTGTTGAAAAAGCAGAAAAACGTAGTCCTTACCCTTTGAGGTTCACCTAATCTCCACCAACTGCATCTGTACCATTTTTCTAATTTAGCATTCAATTCTTAAGAAATATAAAGTGATTTATATAAGATAGCGTGGTTTAAAATATAATGTAACGAGGTGCAGTTGGGTTAAATAATGAAACAAAATGAAACAAAACAACTCTACATTCTAGCCTGGATCAAAGGAAATTTAAATTATCTACTGGGGTTATGCTCATTTTCCCTCTTAGCACAAATGGGCTTAATTGAACTCAGCTAAGTTACTAAAAACTAATACCTCATGAGCAATCTAAACAATGCAACTTATTTCATCTTATTCTTCCAACTGGAGACTTAAAGTACAACAGGAAAAGTATGTTTGTGGGGCTGCACCAGGATCTTTGATATTTCTGTTACAGTATTAACAGTATGAAGTTGCTATCAGAGCTCAGGCAACCGTTTGATACGATGGAATTTTGCCAAGAGCTGTTGCAGTATATTCTCCATCCGTAAATATTAGTCACACTCTCCCCTGTTGAACTGTGAGATGAACCTGGTTTCTTTGAGGCACAGGCCTGTACAATATAAAGGGAGTTTTAGAATGTTCTACATCTCAGTATTTATCTTACTTGCTTCTCTCATAGTTGGAAGTAATTTACTTTTACTATATATAAATACTTAACATTTAAAATAAGCTGCCTCTTTCTTCTTAAAGACTGCTTCTAACAAGGATAATTATATTGATGCAATCACACTTGTAAATCAATTTGTTACTGATAGATTACTATGAGTATTAGGAAAGTAAAAATTGTTATACTCAGCAATAATATGAGCACTTCTTATTATTGGGACTTTGATGTTGGTAGGAAAACAAGAAGGTTTTGCTAGATAAGATTGCAGAAAATTATTTATACCTAAAGATACCTATAAAATCCTGATATTTTACTTTTTAAAAAAGCAGGTAGACATATAGAAGATATAATATTATATTTTGATGTCATGCAGACTGCCCAGCTGAAAGGTATATCTTTTATAATTTAGGAAAGGAGTTGTATGCTTGTTTCTTGGGCTTGAGCTTTTAAAGGATCTCCATTTCTTGAACCCAAATTCTTTTGTCCCCCATATGGAAAATTATAATTTGTATTATATTGGTACTTACCTGTATTTGTATTAAAAGCATCTAAGTGTTTTGAAGTTCAAGTTGTGATGTAAATAGTCTGCTAGACATGTTTTGCTTTTCACAATTACATAATATTAAGGTAGCTGTTATTACATATGTCATAGTGCTGTCAGTACGCAAGACATTGGCTTGGATTTAAAAAGTTTGTTCATAGTAGGACAGAAATTCATCAAACTGAGTTCTGTGCAGAGTAGAACAGTTGGCACTTTGTAAAGATGGAGCCCACAGGGAGGCATCCATGAAAGAGATTTAGGGAGACAAAGCAATGTTGTTGAATTTACATCCAAACCAAACACTCTGAGAATATTGCAGAGACTTTGGAAAATCCTCTTTATCAGCAGAATCCTCTCTATCTACCTACAAAATTCATAGCATAGGGATTTTGAGCTAACTGAGTGAATAACAGAGAAAAAATATTGGTTGTGTGAACACTGGGGGCAAAACTGGAACATTGGGCAGCTGCTGCTATCAGCAGTTTGTGTTTGGATCAAATTTTACTATTTTAGTACTTTTTAGTGACACACTTTATTTCAAATGAAATTAATATCTGAGCACTATACATCCTTGTGATGCAAAGACCCTTATTGGCTGGGTGTGCATATGTATGATATTTTAAAAGTGTGAACATAAAACTACAGTACAGAGTAGAAAAGTTCAGATAATTCTGAACATTGTTTTATGCAAGGATAGGCCATCTCCATGAGACTTAATGATTACAGGCACTTTTTACCAAAAAATGTATTAAATAGAAAATTCAGATGAGTGTGTAAAATCCTGCAGTGTTCAGGTAAGTGGTATGATGCACATTGAAACAAGATTTAAATACTTCTGTTTTCTAGGGGAAAAAATATGAAGCCTAAGGGGTAGCAGATTACTTTCTTAAACCCACTTTTTGTGTGGGTAGCTTTAGCAAGAGGAGCCCACATAATGCTGATAATAGATAGAAGAGATTGAAGGGGAAATATATTGAGGGGCTGTTGAAGTGTAAAACAAGAAAATTTGAAAATTATGTTGTTATTATACTCTATCACAGTAACATTTTTCATATTAGCTACTATGTGGACTGCAGTAGTTTGGAGACACCTGAATGGCTTTAAACTGATGTTCAGTAGGGCAGAGGTTCATGTGATGCTTGCACAGCTGTTTCTTCAGGGGTACAGTTCCCAAAGCCAGCCAGTTGAAAGCCAATATTCACTATCTCAGCTCTGTGATGAAGCCTTCCCTATACTTTTAAAAGCAGATCTATTTTAAAAGTACATTTAATGCTGTCACACAATTTCTAAGCTGTTTTCCATATTTGCAAAATAAATTGTTGTTATATTTGAATATAATATATACGTATATGTAATACTTAATCATGTGTTTAGCTGTAGTTTACTGCAGTTTTTCATTGATTAATAAATTTCCTGTGAAAATTCAAATAAAAAAATTAAGGTGATGACTGTGGACAATGTCCAGTGATGAATAAAACTCAATGTTTTTGAAGTTAAAATATAAATGCAAGTCATTTTTTTCTGTAAACAGCAATTCTAAACCTTATTCTCTGATTAAACCCAAGTAACAATGCATATTTTAATGAGACAGTACCTTTGCCTGGGTTTTTGTCTCCTCACAGCCATGAAGGAACAGACTCTATAGCTGACCTGGCAGACGTTATTGTGGTATTAAACAACTTCAGAAGCAAAATTATCAAAGTTCAAGTATGTATGCAGTGTTTCCTGGCATGAAATGAGACTTCTGCTTATGTGTCTCAGGCTGTATTTAATGGAAATATATATACTGAAATATATAATTTAGATTTTGTATAATTAAAGAGAAGGATGTGCAAATTAATGTAGTTAATTTGATCCAATCAGGTTATACTAATTGTGTGGGAGATTTGTTAAATAGCTGTTAAACATAGATAACATTTATCTCATCTAGCTCGAGGTGCCCAAGTGTGTAGTCTTTGTGACTTAAATCCCTTTCTGCTTAGCAGGAGAGAGTCCAAAGGACTGCTCATCCCTGCTCATATATGGATTTAAATCAAGAGAATGACCTCTTGAGACATCCATTTCTCTCCAGTGAGTGAGGACAGATTTTACACAAAGTCCAGATTCCAGAATGGAAGTCAAAATCAGTTGTGTTGAATTTTACCCTAGGCGACCAAATTTGTGTCAACAAAATTACATTACTTTCATTAGATGTATCAAAACAGCTAATGAAGCACCACTTACAGAGGAGAAAGATCCTCATAATACATTATATTTCCCACTATATATTTTAAATATTTTAAAATATTTATAAATATTTTAAAACACCAGACATTACTCTCTTCCCCAGTCCTGAAAGTTTCCAGAAGCCAGGGAAAATGTAAGACTCTGGAGCATGATGAGCCTGTCTTTAAACAACAGAGAATGGGTAAAAGGGTGCCTAATTTTCCTATTTTGTGCCAAAATAGGAATATTATTTTATGTGAAAGGTGGTATGTGTATTAAGCTTATAACTAGAATATGTAAGCTCTGCCATTCAGTTGAATTCTAGAATCACTTCACTGATCTGTAGGATGTGGCTTCAGGACAGTGTCAACAGAAATCTGTGTTAGCTTGACAATATAAACATGTGAAATTAATATGATTAGATTCATACATTCAGGGTTTTAGAAGCTATTTGGTTTTCAAAAGCAATTTGATTTCTTTTAATCAAGGAAATTGAGGTGGTAAATTGAAATTAATCTTGAGCCATTACAAGCATCTGGATAAGACAGCAGAAATTGCTTAAGTTGGATGCAAGAGCTTATGTTTCAGTGACAAATTTGTGAAGGGCTTATGAAAATGACAATTTCCTCTCAGGTGACTTCCATTGTGATGTGCTGTCCTTCTTCCAGCTAGTGGCTGGATCATAAACTTGTGAGGGAGGAAGATGAGAGAAAATTCACCACGTTTTTAGTTGTTGTTTGATGAAGATGTGCAGAGGGCTTGAAATGTGCTGGTTGATTTATTAATCACCATACTTAGTGGCTCTAGCCAGTTAGTACACCGTAGTGAGATATCACAATACAAGTAGTAATTACTATCAACTACCTTCCCAACTGGCACAAAGGCCTTTATTTTATTGACTAGGTACAGAAAAAGCCTGATAAAGTGAATGAAGAGCTTCTTACAGATGGAGCAACAGGAAAAAAAGGAAAGGTGGAATCAGTTGCAAGGTAATGCATAACTTAATTCTAATTCAGCTGTTCCAGGACATGTTTATTATTACTCATAGCAAGTAAATTTTCTTACTTGATACTGATACAAACGTGTAAAAAGTCTCTCCTAGAGACTTATAATGTAAATAAAAAGGGGGAAAGATAAGCTATAATGTCATGTAAATCTCCTTTTTTATTCTCTTCTTAATCTATCCTTTGTATTTCCAGTTTCTCTTCATTTTTTCCTTTGGCTGTTTTTTCATTTTGTTGTGGCAGGGAATCAGACTCAATGTGAAAATCTCAGCTGGTTATGTGGTACTCATGTATGTCAAACTGAACATCAAAAAGCAGATCAATGCTGCTTGTCTGCTCCTGGACATAATTTATGAAATCTCAAGTGTTTTACCTTTTACTTTAAAGTTTGTGTTCTTTAAGTAATTGTAATAAGTATCTCAAGCATTACACATGGGGCTAATAACTTTGTAGTATTTCTAATTTGCTGTTTTGAACAAGACTCAAAAAAGGCTTTATTCAGTTTTCAGTAGCTTAGGCAATGGTTGTCAGTCACAGACTGCTAAAGAAAATAAGGAAAAGGCACAGCAGTTCTACTTCATCTACTAATCACTTGGCTCCAGTCAGTCCTGTACACACACCTCTCTTGGTAGATCCAGGACTGGCTTCTGTTCCAGCTTTAAAATGTCTCATGATGAAGCCTCTTGTGCCACAAGTACCTTCAGACCTGAGATTATATTGAGTGTCTGTTGCTGATTTTATGTTTATCACCATTTATCCACAGATGATTTTACTGTTCCAGTGTAATAGAATCACAGTGTGTTAAGGGTTAGGAGTAGAGCACCCTTGAAGATCATCCAGTCTCAAACCCCCTGCCATGGGTAGGAGCACCTCCCACCAGACCAGCTTGTTCAGAGCACCATCCAGCTTGGCCTTGAACACTGCCAGGGATGGGGCAGCCACAGCCTCCCAGGGCAGCCTGTTCCAATGTCCAACCACCCTCACACTAAAGAATTCCTTCCTACTATCTAACCTAAATTTCCCCTTTTGCAATTTGTACCCATATTGACTAGATTCAGAGACCTTCCCAGACTACTATGCTACAACTCTCTAAAATTTCTTCCACCCTGGATCCACATTACTGCACAAAGGTGCCTCCTCTGAAGAATGATGTTAGTTGAAGGAATTTTTCATTGACTTCAAACTTCCCACTTCTAATTGGCTGTGTCAAAGGATGTATGTGCAGACATCAAAATCTTGACTCCCCCTGAGAAGGTTACAAGGCCAGAGATCTCTCAACCTTCCAGGTCTTGCCTTTTATCACAGTGGCATTCATCATGCTCTGAGCTTGGCTGGCCCAAGGAAGCCCCTCATGCAGTGAAGTTTATTTGCTCTTCCCAGTGATTCAAGGTTGTGGCTCAGGTGCATGATTTGAGGCTGTCAGCCTTTTGCCATCTAGGATCCTGTCAAATACCCTTCCTTTTTGTTATCCCAGAATGAAAAGAATATCCACCAGCACATTGTTCACTACAGGAACCCACATGTGCTCTAACATGGGAGATGTGTATACCACTTTGCCCAAGCCCTTTCATACCTGAGCTGCCCTTCTCTATCTGACTACTTTTCCCACATGACCTTAAAGGTCAGCCCAGCAGTTTTGGGAAATTTCTGCTTTCTCTAAAGCTTTGCAGAATCAATATTTTCAAGATTCTTGCATCAAACCCTGATTTTCTCTTTTCACATGTGATGGCTGCTTTATAAAGAGCTTGACACTCTTTCAATCCTGCTATCACTAAATATAAGACATGGGACAAAAAGTCAGGAAGAAAGGAGACAGACTACTTAGACCTGTGAACTGCAGTCTGTTTAGCCTGTGAGGGTTCAGTGCTGCTTGAGAGGTTGTCTGTCTCCTTTGAAGATGCCACACCATGCTGACAATGCCACTCCACTGATGTCTCTCTCTTTCACCATGCCTGAGTGAATAGAACGTGGGTTTCTCAAAAGATTATTCACACCACTTAAACACATTGCAGCCTCTCAGCTATTTCTGAGCTTTCAGCTTTGTATCAGTGGAGTGATCTGAATTCTTTTGAATACATTGGAGATCTGAGACTTGTCTTAGTTGCTCTTAAAGATTATGAGGATACCTATTTTTACACTTTCTAAAGGATACTTTTAAAAGGGATATAACCAGAAGAAAAAGTAATAGGGTGACTCATGCAGTCTAAGTGTGTGAGGAATGACTCATCTCACAAAAAAGACTATTGAGGTAAATTTCCAACAGTATCAAATGGCTTGATAACCATTTGATAACTGTAACCAATCTGGCTCTGCAGTTCTGAGATCTGTGAAGCAGTGCCTGAGGGAGACTGCAGCCACCATCCCCTACCTCTGTGTGCTGGAAGGCAGCTGATTAAAAAAAAACATCCCTGGCAGACTTTGGTATTCAAAACAAGCAAAGAATGCTGTGCAGCAGAAACAGAAACCTCTGTACAACATACCTCAAATACATAGGTTAGCATCTAGGGAGAGGAATCAGAGTAATCTGAAGAAGAATTCAACAAGTGTTACAAAAAACACTGGGGAATCCCATCACCACAGACCTCTGAAAGTTATGAGAGTATTTTGGGGTAAGCCAAGGCATGTGCAGTGGAAGTAGAATCCAAGTGTATTTGTTTACTGCAGGATGTGTATTTCTTCTGTGTATTTTTTTTTGATTCTCTATGAGCTTAATGATAATTTAGTAGGACCTTTTTTCTGCAGAATTTTAACTTTATATAATTACTTATAATAATTCTTAGATTTTCAGAAGAAATTCCAGCCGATGAGAAGGAAAAGAAAAGTGATATTCTTAACATTTTTTCTGTTGCTTCAGGCCATTTATATGAACGTTTTTTAAGGTAAGGAAAGGTAAAAAGGGAAGCAAGAATTTCATAGCAATACTCCACATTTTCTTAATAAAACCAAGCAACCTAAAGAAACGGACTTTTTAAACAACATCCAAATAATAAATTTTCAAAACTGAGAAAAGTTGTATACACTGAGAACTAAATTAATCTTTAAGAACAAAATGATTCAACGTATAGATGTTCAAAAATACCATTATTCTTTGAAGACAGAAAATGTCTTTCATGTATGAAGTACAAACATAAAAGATGAAGTTCAGCCTCTCTGTATACAGACACAACAGAAGTGACTTCATTAGAGTTGTGTCTATTTGTGTTTCATACAAAGTGGATTTACTACATGGACATATGGCCTTACTTATCTCAGAGTCCTTTCAATAAGGAGTGAGTGCTTTTAAGGAATTCTTACAGTGTTGCCTGATCTCTTCACAACCATCTGTGTTACTTTTTTGATTTGAGCACTGGTGATTTGATGGCTGAGTCATCTGAAGTTGGAGCACTGTGGTTCTTTCCTTCAACTTGCAACCACCTTCATAAAGGGAAAGACACATTTACTTTAAAGGAGAAAAAGTAATCTTAAACATCATACTTGCTGCTTTGTCTTATTTTCGAGTTCATTATGTCTTGATTTTAAGGCAGACTTGACTTCTTGTAAGGCTGTAAGTCACTGCTTACACCAAGCAAAGGGCACGATAGTGAAAAATAATTGAACCCAAAACAGGGATTCTTACAGTTATTAAGGGTTTTCAGAAGAGGGTCTGACTCGAACTTTGCTTTTTTTCTTTTAAGCAACCTGTTAAACTCAACCAGTAGATTCTAAAGTAAGTTATTTCAGTGGCCAAGTTAATATTTAAGGTACTAACCATTATCTGATTTAGTCAGTCACCTCTCCTAGAATAAAACATGTTAATAGATCCACTTTTGAAATTGTTCCTTCTACTGTTGCTTAGCCAATCTGGATCAAATAAGGCCATCTCAAAGTGCCTTTGAGCACATGCTCTTTAAAGCTTTTAATTAGAAGTAGATAAAAAATTTCTACTTAAATTGGGTTAAAGAAATTATACTTAGAGTTTTAGTACTTTGTAAGTGCAGTTGAAATTTAATGACACGTCTGTATTTGTTTGTTTATTGTAGACTTATATTTCCACAGAATAATGATGCTTTCTGTCCTGCGCAATACAAAAACACCAGTTAAATTTTGGTTTCTGAAAAACTATCTCTCCCCAACATTTAAGGTAGGAGAAAATTCTTCCTCTTTTTTTTTTCTTTAAAATTTTAAGTGATTTCTTTTGAATTGCAATTGACTAATTATATAATTTAAATTAAATTTTCACAGTGGAAAATAATCCCTAAATCTATTAAATAGCAGTGTTAGGTATAAGGCTCTCCTCTTCTGGGACATGAAGCCCAGTGATACATTATAATAATTTATTCTCTTTTGATAGTCTCCAAGAGCTTGCATGAAAGGCTATTTCTATATCATAGAAATGAAATGTCTATTCTATCCCTCAGTTTAGCTGAGGATACTGCTAAAACTAAGGGATCATTTTAAGTAATAAATTACATAGTCAGTAAGGCCAACACAGCTGCAGCTGCCTTGCAGCATTCCTTTCTTTTCCTTTTGAGTCCTTGTGTGTCTCATATATGTGCACCTGATGGATTTTTGTTCTTCTTTTTGTTCTTCCAGGATGTAATTCCTCACATGGCTAAAAAGTATGGATTCAAGTATGAGCTGGTCCAGTATAAGTGGCCCCGCTGGCTTTATCAACAGACAGAAAAACAAAGAATTATCTGGGGTTACAAAATTCTTTTCTTGGATGTTCTTTTCCCTTTAGCTGTGGATAAAATAATATTTGTTGATGCTGACCAGGTAAGAAAATATAATGGCATATTACTGTATGAGGAATTAATTTGGGCTTAAATTGATCCAGTTTCATTCTCTGTGGTCATTTTATTCAGATGTTGGTCTCTGTTGCAAAGAAAGACTGTTGCAATTGTACAAACAGAACCAATGGTGTTGCAGAATGTAGATGCAAGAATTTCACTGGTCTTCAGTTGTGTGACATTAAGAGTTGTCCTAAATTGTCTGTGTGGAGAGACAGGCACCTGGAGAGATGTGCGTGATCTTAAAGCTGCATTTCACTGAAAGCATATTGGAGTGATTCCTTCTCTGGGCTGATTGTGAGAGGAATTCTCCACTATGGCCAGTGTCTGAGGTGATTTGGACCATTTGAACAACTTCTAGATGGCTGAAATTCTTCAACATTAATCCTATCTCTGTTTTAAATTTGCATGCAGTACTTCATTCAGGAATGAATGTTGTATAATGGTACTGAAAGACAAAGTGCTGTCACAGATGAGTTTATTACAAGGTTATTAAAAACCTTGAGACAAACTCTGACGTATTTTGGTCCTTTTCCAAAGCTCAAGAATAAATTAAACTTGGGTGTAGCAATGCAGACTGCAACTCCCTGCAATTTCATCTGGATACACCATCTGGGAACACTGATTGTCTGTCCTCACTACTGTAAGGACTTCTCTGTGCTCCCAAATAGCTGTAACATTTTTTACCACTGATAAATTACGTAAGTGGGGTTTGATGGAAGAAGGATTGATTAACAAATAAAGGACATGTGTAAAATGTCATTAAAACCTCTTTTTTGAAAGTACTTTACCATTAGATACAAGGATTTTTCAAATGATGCAATAATTTTGGAATGCCCAAGGTGGGTAACAAATAAGGAGGATTCTTTAGAAGGGACATGACTGGTAGATTTCAAAAGTTATGTTTCTTAATTAAGGCATTTTGTATTGGCCAACCAGAAACACTGGTCTGTGAATTTAAAAAATATTGCCAGTTTTATATAACTTATTCAATAAATGTGTTACACAGATGGCCACTGTTAATAATATAATAAAAAATAATAAATAATTTTTGGAACAATAATTTGGTAACTGTCTCCCAGTGGAATAGTTTATTTATACCCCACTGATGTAGTGTCTGTAGCTTTTTTTAAAGAAGTTAAACATTGTGAAGCCTGCTGCAATCCCTACCCTCACAGAAACAGTAGTAAAGTCTATTCTTGTTTAGATTGTGAGGAGTGACCTGAAAGAGCTCAGAGACCTCGACCTGAATGGAGCCCCCTATGGCTACACTCCTTTCTGTGACAGCCGCAGGGAGATGGACGGGTACCGCTTCTGGAAATCGGGATACTGGGCTTCACACCTGGGCAAGAGGAAATACCACATCAGGTGGGACAAGCCCTTACACACTGCTTGTGCACTCTGGGAACTGGATTGAAATCTGGGTGTTGGTGTTGATCACTGAGCCATTCAAGAGCCATTCTCAGTCAAGGCAGGAATTCCGATGACATATGGATTTCACTGTTTTATGGTGGTTTCAGCCACTTAATAAAGAAAAATAGCCCTTCAGTATGGGAACATGTTTTATTTTCTCATTATTTTTATTACTATTGTCAAAAAGAGGGTGACCCCCCAGAAATCTTACTATTTTGTTTTTTATTCCTTTTAGTGCCTTGTATGTTGTGGACCTGAAGAAGTTCAGGAAGATTGCAGCTGGAGACCGGCTTCGGGGCCAGTACCAGGCTCTTAGTCAGGATCCAAACAGTCTGTCAAATCTAGATCAGGTATATATGGTTTTGAGCAGTTTTCGGTTTATTTTCTTTATCTTTCTCAATATGTATGGAATATCTTGTATCTCAGCATAAATGTTACATAATTGCAAAGCTGTTTGCCATTTACTGCTGTTTTAGGCTATTTTCAGGAGTGCATATGAGCACAGCTCAGAAAACTGCTGATTTTTTTTTAATTTAAAAATGAGATATAACCCCAATTACAGAACTTTTCACCTTTATTTGTAGTTGTTCTGTGTGCATTTATGTTTTTCTGATGATAACCCTATATTCTGATAATGGTAATTATATTCGTGTTTACCAAGAGCTTGTTTTCCTTTTTCTTCTTTTTTTCCATTAATGTAAATTCAATTTTCTTCTGTAAGTTAACTGCAAATGCACTCTGGTGGTTGTTGTACATGGTCACCTTGGAGTGGCTGGAGTTTGTCTCACTTTGGGTGAACCTCAGAAGGCTTCATAACTGAGATTGTCCCTGCTTTTGGTGTTTCCCTTGTGGAATTACTTAACCACAGAAGATTTTTACCTGCCCCTAGCAGCAACAGGATCCTATGGTAGCAAAGCCCACATTGCTCAGTGCTTTTCTACACCCCTGCTCTAAAAGCAGGTTTCTCTCTTACATAAAGACATTATTACCACTTGCATTTTTTTCTCCAGAAATAAAAGTAAAAATTGAAAATAGGAGTTCTTATGATACTGGGGAAAGAAAAGTGGGAATACAGCCACACTAAATACTCAGACTAGACTGGACACCTGGAGCTGGCACAGCCTTCAGCTGTATGTTAAGAGCAAAAGGCTGAAATAACAGCAGCAGTCAGAGTTCACATCTTTCTGGACAACAGAATGAATTCCTGGCTCTGATCACCCATGCAGAGTCCTGATGTGATAGGGCTGTGTGTTCTCCAAACACAGTCTTACCCACATGCACAAGGTGTCTTTCTGAAAGACCTTTTAAGAGTCAGAGGTTGCAGGGTTTTCACCATAATGCTGGTTTTCAGAAAATTGGTTTTATCTAATGTTCTCAAAAAATTAAATCTTCTCATTTTAAGATTCTTATATTTCCAATTACAGCTTTAATACATGATAGCATATATCTCCTATTAGCCTGTTGGATCAAATCAAAAGCCACTTAAGCACCAGATGTTAAGGTAGCTAACTCTTGGCAGAATGGAATTGGAATTACTTTGGAAAGTGAATATTTCAAAGTAGTATTTTCATAATAATCTGGTTTGACCATATTGATAGGAGCTACTTGCTGTCTTCATTGCTTCTTCTTACACAAAATACAGCAATACTCCTAGAAATACAAACCACAGTGCAATGTACTGGAGACCTGGAGAGCTTTCATCTACTGATGAGGATGCATTATAAGTCTGTTATTACTATTTTTGTTTTAAATACCTGTTTGGAGTGTTCACTGCTCTTCTCAAAGAAGCAGCAATCCCAGCTCTCTCTTAATCTTCCAGCAGTACCATCTTCATGGGTGGCAGTTAAGGTTCTTAAACCACAGAAGAGAAGTAGATAGAAGGGGAAATGATGATTTTAACTGCAAAGGAGAATAAGTATAGAACTCCTAGGGAGAAAAAATGACACATCATAAAAACTAGACTTCCAGTACAGTAATTTTGTACAGAGCAGTTTTTGTATTTATTCTTTTTTTTTTTCATTTACTTTAAATCCTGAAACTAACAGCTGACTTTCTACATTTTACTGCATGTAACAATTTTTAAATTGACAGCTTCTAAAAGTACTGCAGTAATTCAGGAATTGTGATTTCATTTAGAAAGTCAGAAAGGCACAACAGAAAACCAGTCTCTCTTCTTTTGGAATTGAAATGGTGGTAAACCATTCCAAATGGTGATCAACTACATTCCAAAAATTATAAGTTATAAAAAAAATAAAGCATTTCAATTAATGCTGAATGTCTTGGCTCTCCATATAATTTGATGTAATTCTTTGGTACCAATGTCTGTATTTCAGTTAAATTATACATCTTTCATAATGCAGCAATATGTGCCATTTTATTCTGTCACATTTAGCAGTGTGACTTGGCAAAATAAGATGTGACTAACACTTGAGTGCTGACATTTATTCTGAAATCTAATGTAAGGGTTGCACACGTGAGGGTGCTTACCAATGGATGTGCCTGTTACTGTCCCTGCTCTTTGCAGCTCTGGCCAGAGCAGGAGCAGCCAGCCTGAAACCTGCCTGAGGAGTTTCTCATTTATGAATGCTGTTCTCTGCATTCAGCCAGATCTTGGCCCAGAGTTTTCATTACAAGATTTCCTGACTATGTAATAAAGGTCAAAAAAAAAAAAAAAACCGTAGAAGTAAAGTAAGGAACTGAGCCAGAATAGCAGTTTAAAGCTTTTCCTTCTCAAGCTCGTTTCTGGAATCCATTTTCCTAGAAGTCAGCTCAATTCAGAGTAGTGGCATAATCCTGTATTAGATGTTTTTTGAGTCTGGGTTGTTTTTTTTTCAAGGAATGGAAAGCTGGTTTCTATTCAATGCTAATTTATGATTTTACAAAATTTGTACAGGATCTTCCCAATAATATGATTCATCAAGTAGCCATTAAGTCTCTCCCTCAGGAGTGGCTTTGGTGTGAAACCTGGTGTGATGATAAATCCAAGAAAAAGGCTAAAACAATAGACCTGGTGAGTTGATCCTGACTTAGATGAGTTGTACAGATGAAAAATTTTGCTGTGATTTCTGGGGCATTTCAGGTTGAATGTGTTTCATGTCATGAAGCCAGCCTTGCTGGAAGGCACTGCAACATTCCATCCCTTCCCCTGAAACATTTTCTCCAGAGACCTCTCCCACTTGCTCTCTACCAAATCTGCTTACATTAAAGCTGAAAACTGTACCAAAAAAATCAGTGTTATCTCTTAACCAGATGGGATTGAGGCTTTTCATGCCCATACATGTATTTTCCTTATAATTTTTCCATAGTCAGCCAAGTTACTGGAACTGTGACAAAGTGCTGTTACCTGTCTGGGCACTATGGGCTGCTCTTGTTCTCCCCACAAAGAAGGTTCCTCCAAAACCTTAACATTGTCATGGTTTTCTTGGTCTGTTTCATTGCTATAAACAGGAGATAAAGCAAAGTTTTAAAAGCATAATGCTCAGGACACTATCCATGTTTAGGAAGAAGAAAGTTTCTTTCTTTGGGAATAGAAAGAGACAAAAATCTTTTTCCTGTCATTATTATCCCCATCCCATTTTTCCCCCATTTAGATTTTTTGACAACACACATACACTATTTCTGATGCTTTAGCTATAATTTGAAAGGAAAACTGACAGTTGGAACTTGGTGTGATTTTTCAGTATGCAAATAGTTTTCTTTGTGTCTTTACAGTTGTTAGAATGAGTTTGTTTGTGCTTTGAAGACAGGTGCTCTCTGTTCAAAACCCACATCAGGTTCAGTTTCAATGTGCCAATGTCAATCTTGCATCTCCTGGGCAACTTTGTCTAAATTTTAGTAGTGTTGTGCCAGCCACGTCTGTGCTATGCTGACAGTCAGCAAAAAGAAAAGTATTTACAATTCATTTGAGCTAAATTCTCTGAAAAGGTGTTATTTTCACATTGGCTTTGTTTACATCTAATATGTTTTAAACTTTCAGTGCAACAACCCCCAAACCAAAGAACCAAAACTAAAGGCTGCTGCTCGGATAGTCCCTGAATGGGTCGATTATGACTCTGAGATCCGAAACTTAATACAGCAAATTGAAAGAGAGAAGAAAAATCTAACATCATTATTTCAAAAAGGTAATTTAGATGCATATTCAGCTGTTAGCTTTTAAAAATAAAATATCAGTCTAGTTGAAATTAAGACTGGGGTCAGTAGGTACAAATCTTATATTTGTGTAATTTCCCATGTTGGTAGAGAAATGGTGTGGGGTTTGATAGTTGTGTGATGCTTCTTTCCACAGGAGTTACACTGACAGCAAACCCTCTTGTTTCATGCCAGAATCTAAGGGAAAGCTCAGTGGTCCTGTTCCTGCACCTCAAGCACAACCAACAGTCACATTATTTTGGCCACAAATATTAAGTAAAGCACATTAGCTTAGACTTCACTTGGATAAACTAAAGCTCATGTCTGTTAAGCAGTTGGGGACTGAGTATTAATTTGCCTCTGCATCTCTCTCTCTCTCTAGGTTTATCTATCCAAGCCTTTTTGCACTAAATTCTATTTTAGTTAGTTTGGGGTTAAGGTTTGGTTTTTTGTTTGTTTGCGGGTTTTTGTTGTTGTTGTTTTGTTTGGCTTTTTTTTTTTTAACTAAAATTTTTTTCAACTAAATAATTAAATAACATGAAAGCCCCCAGACAAACAAAACCCAAAAGCAAAAAAAAAAAAAGGCACAAACACATATGCAGGACTCCCAGTAAGACTTGACTTCTTGGACTAATGTAAAACAAAATGAAAAGATGATCTGAGCACTCAAGGTTGAAGAAAAAATGAGCAGATAAATATTTATAAGTCTTTAGTGGAGGAACAAATTCACTTTTCCTTTTAAAGAATTCTTAGTGGGTTTTATTCTTTGTGAAAGCTTTTGGTCAGCTTGTAGCAAGGCTCCAAAAATGAAGTTCATGTTCCTGAACAGACTGATTAGCAGGAAATGGAAAGTAAAAGGCTTTCTCCACATCTTACAAACCCAGGCACTGTCTGTGTGTAACTCTTTTGTGTATTTTTCCCTTTGGCTCCAGGGCTCAAGCACGATGAACTTTAGCACAGCCCGTGACCAGCAATGGTGACAGCTCCAGAGTCTTCTGGGAAGGACTGAACAGAATTTACAGCTGTTACATTGGCACTATTTGCAGCATTCTTTAATGTGAAGTCAAATATTTCATAACTTAAAGTGTTATTTAAAACATTTTAAATGCAATACAAAAATGAGAAATCCACAGGTACTTGGGGGTTTGGGGTTTTTTAAGTGGTATGGAGCAGCTTTCCCAATGGCTTTGTTTTTCTTTTCCTTCTCTAAAGTACAGTTTGCCCAGAGGACTTTGGAATATCAAGGAAGATGTGTTCAGCATTGTCAGTCCAGGGGAGGACACACACATTAAATATGTACTTGGAAACTGTTTTGTGCATATTCCATGCATTAGGCTACTGTATTTAAATATCAGAAATTTTGATTATATGCCCATAGTTTTGTCATTCAAGAAATGCTGTGGTCACAATAAATAACTTCATAAAATACAAGATGTCTAATTTAGACCACACAAAGATAACTCCACGTGGAAGCTAAAGCAAGGAATGACAGTCTTCATTTATTATGCAGGATTTCTGCACTCTTATTAGAGATTTTTAAAACTAATTTTTGATTCTTAGGCTGCTTTTGGCCACTTAAATAGTGTGTGATAAAATTCCATTATGGTTTTGGTTGAGGTGATTTTCTGACCAGCATACATTGTATCAGAAGGTCAGTACCTGAAAGCTGCTTCTACTCACTTTTGATTATCATCATTCTGTTTATAACTGAAAATAATAAAATACATGAGTATTTTTTGACTATCAGTGGTGTCTCCTGTAATTTTCTAAACCTGTACTCACAAAACTGTTGCTTTAATGGGATACTGACATTTTGATCCCACAAAAATTGCAGGGAACAGTTCTTACAATACACATACTTGAAAATGGGGAATTTTTGTCTCAAAGTGAAACCTAGTGCCTTAAATACACACCCTATTGTTCAGGCTGTGCTAGTTTCAAAATGGGATTGCATGAGACCACACTTTCTTATAGGAAGTCTTCCAGTTTAAATGCTTGAAGTTACACAAGACCATGTAATTAGCACTAAGTGGGTGAATCAGCAAGGATTGCACATTATTTCCATAGCAGCAAATAACTGAATAAACAATTAGAGAAATGAAGCAGATTTTGTATCCACTGTCATTGTCCTCAGCTGTTGGTTACTTACCATTTCTTACTGTAAGAGCGAGTATTTAAAATCACATGTTGCTGATATTTTTCAAGCCATATTACTAAGGAATGGGAGACATGCAGATTTTTTACAGCTCTTTGTATTCTCTGTGGTTTTACCTTTATGTATTTTGAACAGTTCTAACATGTCACATACAGGTTTTTAAATGTCTGTTGAGAGATTTCCTTTTTATGAAGTACCCAATGGAGTATTTCCTGTGCAACCCAATAGCAAAAGTCAGTAAAGCCTAATGTCAGTTCCCTTGATGTCTGACCCATTTCAGTGCAGGAGCTGTTTTGTTATGCTTGTTTTCTTAATTACTGTGGGATATCATGCACCATTACTAAAAATTCCCTGCATAACAAGGAAGTAACTGTTTTGCCATAGCAGAGGACAAAAACCCCCAAACCATTATTCAGCTGTTTGCTGCATTATTTTATTTTATTTTCAAAATATTTTTCAGATTTATACTTCCATGCTGCTGCCTGACTCTGCAGCAGCATTTCACACGGATCTGCCTTGGTATTCCAAGCTTGAAGCATATATTGGCAAACTTGCTTTAGGAGAGAAGTTAAAAGTTTTTTAAGAAACCTTAGGTCTCTTTAATTATGATTATCTATGTGAGCATGTTCTGCAGTATAAAAAGTGGATAATTCATGCACTGATTTCATGTTCATTTTCTTTGTAGCATCCTGTTCTTTTTAAAATTGGTTTATCTCTACTGGCTTTAAAAAAAGAAATCGTTCTTTAAATACTATTTCCTTGAGATTGCCTAAATGATTAGAATATAATTTTATAAATGTAATTTGCTGGAGATAATTTTGAAGATGTAAAAGGTTTCATGCTATTTTCTAGTGTTTTCTATATTTGTACAAAATGTTCTAGTTGGTTTTTTTTCCCTGCAAAATACTACTTTCAAAGAAAGCTTTTTTTTAAATATACAATGGTTTATAAAATAATAATAAAATAAAATAAGAAAGGTCCCACAAACATATTCACTGCTTTTTAAGGTTCTCTTTAAGGCAGCACTTTGAGTCATTAGCATGCCTTAATCCTAAATCCATGGATTGTGTATGTTGTACAAAGTATTAAAAGGTTCCACTGGAGAAACAAAGATGGATTATTTTCTGCTCTTCCTTTTTGTATTACACAATTACCATTTATATTGTATTACACAATTACCATTCCCTACGTGGCTAATAGAGCCAAAGAAAAAAATGGCAGCAAGTCCTCAACTGCCTTTCCTCTAAAGTGTTTTTGCAGGGAAGCAATAGCAGTGTTCAAATCAAGGCATCTGCTGTGAGGTGAGATGTAGAGGTGCAGAGAGAGATTGTTCTTTATTTCCAGTCTTTGTGCTCTGCCCTGTGAAAGGGATGAAAACACATGCTGCTTTAGAGTGTTGCCAAAACATGGCACAACTCAGGAAATAAGCAAAAGAATATTTGAACTATTCAAATGAAAGGGTTTTACAATTTATATTCCTATGACAGTGTCTTTTCTATGTCTTGATCTTGAGATCAGGTGGTAAGTTTAACAGAAAATGAACAAACCAGGCATTAGTGCAGTATTGTTGACGAGCCAGAGCTTTATTTAGTATTAAAAATATTTCTCGGTAATGTTCCTTTTAACCCCTTCCCTGAATCAAGTACTTGCCTTCAGTCTGAGATTTCATGGAATCACAGGATACCAGATTGGAAAGGACCTCAAGAATCACCTTGTCCAGCCTTCTTTGGCAAAAGCACAGTCCAGGCAAGATGGCTCAGCACCCTATCAGGCAAATCTTACTGTTCCAACACTGGGGAATCCAGCATTTCCTGGGGATATTCCAAGGGCTGGATGTTCTCACTGTGAAATCAGCACTCAACAGAGCTTCTACAGGTGCTGCAGTTAACTTCTATACAAGGTTCTCTTCCACACAGAATGTGGCTGCTTCCTCCTCTTCCTGTCCCCCACCTGCAGAAGTGCCCTGTGCAGTCCTGCACAGCTCCAGCTTCAAACCTGAAGAGCAGCATGAGGAAAGAAGGGAAGACAAATGCACAGCTATGCTTTCTTGTCATCATAAATATCTTTATTGTGAAAAATACCATAAAATAATTCCCACAGTTCTAGAAAAAACAGTTCTTGCTTTGTAGATTTATGATTCCATATAAAGACATTTTATAATTTGAAACATTTGATAAATCTCTGGCTAACTTTACTTACCCTTCTTAAAACATGAAACTGCTACTTAGTAATTTGCTGAGGGCAAAAAAAAATTATTCTCCCAATTATTTTGTTACGGCTTTAT
The DNA here is from genome assembly GCF_037042795.1 of Molothrus aeneus. NCBI lineage: Eukaryota > Metazoa > Chordata > Aves > Passeriformes > Icteridae > Molothrus > Molothrus aeneus. The sequence goes on along the minus strand of NC_089647.1, from coordinate 76,149,176 downwards.
GGATAAAAGTGTGTATTACAGAGCAAACAATACCTTACAATAAGGCACTTTTAAATATAACTAACCTGCTATGCTATCCTGGCTAGTTTCCAGCAAAGCTCCTATAAACCACAGCCCTAAACAGAAGAATAATTCTTGTTCCAAACACCAGTCTGAAAACTGAAATGATAACAAGCATTAAGGTTTGTTGTTTTTTTTTTTAAGTTTAAACTAATACATGTCACAAGTTTGAGCTCTTCAGTTTGTAATTCCCTTCAAATCTCTTAAAATACTGATCAATTATCATATCAGTATTTTACCAGGTAAAATATGCTCCCCCCACCTTCATTTTAAAACAAGTTGGAAACGAGTTTATTAAAACTGAAAGAACTCCACAGAGAAAGCTTGCATCTACATACAGGCCAATGATGGGAACAATGTTTCATGCACATCTCAGGGTTGACAAACTACCGGGACATTTACTTCAATGTTCAGCTACTGAACATTATTGCACTACAGACACCCACGAATAAATAAAAGGCGAGTTCAGCTTCCTTGCATGTCGCCTGCACCATTAACACTCAGCATGGGACCAGCACTTCATTTGCCAGAGTCACATCAGGAAATGCAGCGCCAGAGCTGGAGAGCCTTGCAACATAAATGGTTTCTTTTAAACACAACTTGGTCTGGTTTCCCAGAATACTTCAATGCCCTTCAAAACAGCACCGGGGTGGTAACACTTCTTGTGCACAGCAGCTGCTCAATACTAGAAAGCCTTGTTCTCCGCTGTTGCGTTTTGCTATTGTTTCCAAGAACCTGTCTTCCAACAAAAGGAATCTATGAACAGCAATCATGCATCAATCATCTTCTTCTACTGACTACATTCAAGCTTTTTTGTTCTTAAAATGTAATTTTCCCATTTCCATTCATTCATTTTCAAAATGCACACTGTCCTTTTTTGTTTGTCTCTGTCCCGCTGCCTCCGAGAAACAAACCCACACTGCTCCAACATCAGTGCCTAGTATGAAGAATTTACTCATGAGGGAACATCTTATTCCTTCTCTATACAAAAAAAAAAAAAAAGAAACCTCAGGAAACAATTCTCTCAGCTCGAGCTTTTAAAGCTGCACAAGGGCAGTCCTTTGAAAGAGAACTTATTTCCAGCAGTCCCCTGGCACACAAGCACAGCTGTCTGTAGTCTTTACTGTGACTTCGCACAGCCCCGCCACTCCTGCATGCACGCAATCGGGCACATCGCTCACGCTGCTCATTCAATACTCATTTGCAAGCAGCCCCTGCTGGAGAGAGCAAGGCAATACACAAGTGTTCCAATGGCTCACACACAACCCAGGGCTAGCACACCTGGGTGGAGCTCACCCCTCAGGGCGGAGGGCTGACAAGAGCCGCAGGAGGACACGGACAGCTGCCCCCCACAGCTACCTGCCCAACCTTAGGTACTGCCAGCAAGCAGCAGGTGCACAGAGGCCAAGCCCACGGGGCAGCAGGCTCCTCACTGTGCAGGCAGTTCTTATGTCGGAGCCCCAGCCCCTGAGAGCTGTGCCAGCCTTGAGCACTCTCAACAGCCCTGAGCATCTCCAACACTTCGAGCCAAAATATTTCCAACAGGTCACAAGCACAAGTTGAACTTGTAGAAAGTCATTCAACTTACTGAACATCCAACACTGGAGTTTAAGAGGCTGCTGTGGTGGTTTTGTACCATAAACCATTAGAAATCACCACACAACCTCCTCAGTTTGAAGATAAATTTGTGAACACTGACCTTTAAAGTGCTGTTGAAAAACATTTTACAAAGCTGCATGGCCTCACAATTATATTGGTGAAGTACTTGAGGCAGGAGCCAAGGGTTCTACTTCAACAGCAACTTCATCTACAGTAAGAAACCCCTCTCTTTCAGACTGAAGGCCTTATTTGCTAATTTCATTTGTTTTACTGAGGCTGCTTAGGTTTTCAAGTGCCAGGAGTTGAAGCAAGAGAAGACTTCTATCAACTGATTATTGTTTTCGAGTTAAAATCCAATCAAGAGAACACTGATGAACTGTAATTCTTGCATTCCAACAAAATGGCTGCTGATGAAACTCAGTAATTATGTCAGTAATTATGACAGATGCAGTTACAGAACGAGAAGACTCCTCACTCCTACCAGCTGCAGCCCTGGTAACACCACACAGCGCATTCACACAACTCCAACAACTACACCAAACCCATTTTAAGTATGTGCATATAGAAAAAAATTAGAAACAGACTTTTGGCTAGTGGGAAGTGAGTCCCTCTTTTTGCCCACAGCTGTCTCTGCAGTACCGATGCTATTACATGAAACATAAAATTACTACAATTTCATGTAGTACTAACTCTCTGTTGCATCATCCAGCAGAATTGAAGTTGCATTGCATGGTAAGGCTGGAGTTAATATCACATTCCTGCAGTACACTCACATCACAACCTGTCTCAGTTCTGACTTTATCTACAAAACCAACAAATTGCTGCAGAGTCAGGGAAATGTCACATCAAATTTTCTGCTCAAATTTGAAGCAGATGTTTTGTTGAAGTGCAAACTACTCAAAAATGATACCTAAACAAACACCCAAAAATCACATTAAGAAAAGAAGCGTTCTGAAAATCAAGTCTTTCCCCCCATCCCCACCTCACTGCTGACAATTCCACCAAGGAAGTCACCCCAATTAATTTCAGGTTAGTGAACAACAAAGTGAGCAGTATTTCAGCTACAGATACCCCCAACCACTCTTTGTCCAGAGCAATTGTTGGGACTGGTTCAGTGCGCAGCCTCTTCCCCACCCCTGGCACTTCCATCACCAATCCAGCAGGTGGCCACTTGGGTTTCCTCTGAAAAATACTGGGAGATGGATCATTCTGCTGAGCGCAACCAACAGTTTGTTAACGTAGAGACTACTGTAACTACCCTTGCCATGTTTATTAGGCCCCAATCCACAAAAATATTTACATGCATTTTTATCTTTAAGCATATACTTGAATTCTAAATTTAAAGTGTTGTCCTAAGTAGCATCTTACTGTTTTTTCCATCCATAGGAATAAACGTGTCCTGCATGTCCACAGCAAATACATAGGCAGCACAACCCCCATCAGTGTGAGCTTGTCAAGCTCATCACAAATCAAACCCAACAAAAGAAAAAAGGAGCTTTCTTCTAGTGCAGTAAGACTCTGGGTTAAGGACAACATTATAGAAATTAAGATTTTGGGTCTTGAACTGAGAGACTTTTTATTTTTCAATGAATTAAGTAAAAAACAGCAGCAGCCACCCAGAAACAGTCTTGGCTCTAACTGAAGTGAAATTTGAATGTAAATGGTCCTCCTCCAGAACCAAAGGGGTTGAATCCTTGCCACGTGTTCCAGCTCCTGTGGAAAGGGTTGTTGCCGCCCTGCTGACTCTCTGCATCCAACGGGTCCTCTCCCGCATCAAACTTCCGCCTCATTTCTGGAGGAAACAAAACCAAGGTGGAATCATGGCACAGTAATAACAAGGCTTCCTCAGAGTACTTCAGCTGCTGCTATAATCTAAATGCAGTTTGCAATAGCACTTGAAGCAGAAGGAGACACACATATCCTTGACATAAGTATATCCAGAGTTGGTCAATCCTAGAAACCTCTATAAGACGTTATTCCCTAGAAGACACCTTCAAAATATAATTTCTATTTGACTTTTAACAAAAGTCATTGAGTCACAATAAGTACAGATTACATCTGACTTCATGCAACAGACTTGATACAAGTGTTAGTGTACTGCTTTCTCAAGATGGGTAAGGGCAGAAAGGGAAAAAGGGAAGCTGAAATGCTTATTATGACTTACATGTTTGTTTTGACCTTGATGTAAAAAAAGTAACTAAAATAAGAAGCCACTGCATCATTACCTGGGTCAGTGAGGACTTCTTTAGCAGCTGCAATATCAATGAATTTCTTCTCTGCTTTCTTTTTTTCTTCCTCACTCTGGAAGTTATCAGGGTGCCACTGGGATGCCAGCTTTCTGTAAGCTTTTATGATTTCTTGCTTTCGAGCATTTCTAGATGAATAAAATTACAGATAACTTCATTTTCTGATTGCCCAAATGCCACACTAATGAAGTTTAAAATAAACACTGAGACACCAATTAAGGGCATCGGGAAAGTTATGAGGTGCTGTTAACCTTCTGCAAGTGGCATTGAGGACTCTTTACACAAAACAAAGGAAGCAAGCTGCAACCTTAAGCAAAGATTCCTCACTCTCTCATTCACCACCCATATACTTCTCTTGGAAAGATGCTACTGCCAGTGACTGCAGAATATAGTTCTCAGTCTGAGGAATTTGCCATCAGATGAATAACAAAAAACAGATCAAATTAGTTCCCAACTGGAAGGACGACCAATACTAGTTCAGAACTTTGCTTGCTCCTCATTATCAAGGGAAGTTGTTCAGTCAGTCCTTCCAGATCTATCACACTATCTGCCACAATTTTTGTTACTTTTATTAATTCTTGCCAGTCTTCATTTCTTCCCCAACTCATCCATATGACTCAGGGCCATCTATACTAAGAATTTCTTCCCAAAGAATTTATTTCCTCTCTTCTTGCTGTTTTTCCATTCTTTCTAAAGGAATTGTAAACAAATGCCATTTTACAAGCTGAACATTAAAAATTAGTACAGCAGAAGAGTGACGATAGCAAGATACAGAACAAAAATTAACACTCAGCAGAACAAATTCAAGTGATCAGCCCTAGAAGTACTGGTTTAAATAACCATCTTTCACATCATCATATCTGGAATTAGTATCTCACCTTTTTACTCCCAGGATTTTATAATAATCCCTCTTCTGTGATTGCTTCAGCATTCTCTGGGCACGTTCCAGCCCTTCCCGAATCTGTTGGTCATTTTCACTATTGGCTTGAGCAGTCTCATAGTCTTTAATAGCTTTTATAAAAAAAGTCAATGAAAAAAGGTTTCACTACTCTACAAACTTCCAGTTAAAGAATTCAGCCACTCAACAAAACTGAAGCTATGTCATACAGAAACAGCAAAACTTTACTTTCAACATTACATGTTTTGGGAGTTTTTTCTTAAATTAGAAAATCATGGAATAGAGGAAATTCACTTTCACACATTAATTAGGTAATTTTCTTTCTTTAGGTTCATCACACTTGTGGGAAATGAAAAAGAAGGGAGGGTACCAATGTAGGTCACACCATTCTCTGGACGTTACTACAGCCACAAGGATGAACATAATGCGTATCCTGGACTGGGATGAAGAAACAGAAACCAAGAAGAAAGATTCAGCAATTAGTAGTTGAAAAGCTCACTGCACATTAGTCCCACATTGTTGTTCAACTGAAGGATGAATTAACCAGAGTCCTTAAATGAATATTCATTTTTCTCCCCCAGTCTGCACTCAATCAACACAATAGAAAGTCTCTTCCTCTTTAGTGACTATAAAGACAGATTTCAGACTACCAGTAAGTTCATATTGTTAGCAAAAGGCAAATATTGGCTTTTTACACCTCTGCATGCATAATATGCAAAGTTATATTTTAGGGTCTTTTTTCCCAAAGGCATGCTCTCACTTTTATATCAAGAGTTTCATTTCTCAGGAATGAAAGGAAGAGACGACAATTTTTAAGAAATTTGAGGTCTACACTTCTTTAAGTAAATTCTAGTATTATTGCAAGTGCTTAAGACACCAAGTTGATATATTCTTCAATATCAAAATTTATCAAGGGAAGCAAGCTGAAGTCTTTAATAAGACTGCTCTTCTTTCACTGTTACAATAATCCTCAAGCTCTCATTCGCAGATCCAAGTCTCTTAAGTTTCTCAAGTTAGACAAAGTACTTGCATCAGATTATTTCCAAGCAGATGCTATTTCTCAGCAGGTGTTACATTTGTTTTTCACTGTTTCTGAGCAAGACAGCAGGAAGTGCTAATGAATTTGTATTACCCAGACATCTGATACCACTGCAATCTTGTTTCAGTTACTGAAAAAAAACCCCTCCAAAAAGTATTGCCAGGGCCCAAACAATTTCCTAGGCTACTACAAATCAAACGAAATTTCTATTTATTTTCACATCACAGGACACTGCCTTTGCTGCTTAAAGCATTCTGGCTTCTACTTGTATTTTTAATAACTTGTCCAGTCATTAAAAAAAAAAAACCCAAAACAGGAGTGTGCACTAATATCTGTGCTGAATATATGCTATCAAAACTAATAAAAGCAGTGAAAATGCAGCGATTTCATTATGCTGCTTTATTACACCAATAATGTTAAGCCCCACTGAACTTCATCTGCTTCAGGTAATACTAGGAGGAGCTAGGAGAATGTCCTGCCAAATGCAGCTTAGATTGCTCAGCCTCACTGAGCACCACATCACCTACAGCACCATCGTGGAAACCTGCTCAGGGGTCAACTACCTGCCATGACAGTATTAGATTGCTCTTCTTTTTTTCTTAATCAACTTCCTTATTTAAGGACTGCAAGCATTAAGCACAGGGGAAGGTGTTTCAGTGCTGCACACTGCAGAAGGAATGCATCCAGCACACTCTGCAAGTACACATTGCCCCTTCCCTCTTTAATTTTGATGGTACACTTCAGCGTAGGGATTTTCCTCTTTGAGAGAGCTAACTGCTCTCTCCATCTGAGGGGTGAAGGTTGGAAGCAGGTGGAAAAGGATGGCAACTTCATGACCACAAGAAGTTTGCTATAAAGCCAGGAGACTTATTACTAATTCCTGGTATGTCAACTGAGATATTTAATCAATTCTTTTCAGTCACTATTTCTAAAAGCAGTAGTACCTCACAAGCAAACAGAAGAGTCACTGCTGCTTCTTACTGGCCTGCTATTTCAGGAAACTTCCTTTCATCCTGCTCCATGACATGAAAGGAACAACTCTTTTCCAATGTCACTTTCAGTTTAAATACTTCAGTCAAATCTAACTCTCATTATTTCAATACAAGAATCTTCATGATCTCTCAAAAGGTAATCATATTGTATCTCTAAACAACTTTGCTGGCTTTGGTATCTTGCCTGAGTTTTTCAAATGGTGACAGATTAATTCTGTATGTGGAATGATGGCCAATTTCCCATCAAATATGAGTAACTGCAGACAACCTACATCCATGCCAAGACTGTTAGAGAAATAACAGAACCACTTTATGCTCTTACTGAAACCTCTACAGTAGTAAAGTAGGGAGAGGAAAAAAAGAAAACAAAAGTTAGCATGTTTTGACCAATTTTGAAACAGCAAGGCAGGTTTTTCCTTTTTTGACAAAACTTGTGCTCTAGACAGATAGACTCCTGTACTTATGAGGTATGCCAGAAATGGAGTCATTAAACATCTGTCTCCATAGACAAGCCCTGGATCCCATGTGATTATGAAGTAATTAAAACCATCTCATAAACACAGCTATACAAAGTGAACTGCATCTTGAACACTTAACAATAATCACCTTCAAAGTTCTGAATTACAACTACTTTGAAATTTCCTACCTTTAACAGGAAAATAGGTGCCTCCAGCTTGAAAATATTTTTGAGGGAAGAATGAGAATCATTTTGCCCCTTTAAATATGAAAGTACAATTTTAATTGCTGTGGTGTTCTCTATGGCAAAGAGAAACCAGCCATCAAAAGATAAATGAAGACACCTCCAGGCAGATGAACAGTAATGGGCTGCAATGCTGTTGATGGAGGCTCTGCTGGAAGGCAGAGTATAACTACATCCACCTCACTGCTGTCAAGGGCAGGGGGAAGGCACAGGAGATGTTACACAATCTGGAGAAGCACAGTTCTGCTCTAGCATGGTTCTTCACTTGGAACCAGGCTAGGCCAAGCCCAGCATGCACCAGCACAGGAAATATGCTCTCCCAGACCCCAGGTATGTGCTCTGTTTCCTTATATCCTGTAACAGGGAGGCAATTTGCCCCAGCACAAGACCAGGTTGGCTATCTGCATTTGTGCAGAACCTTGTTAAAAAACTTTTCTTTCTTCCCATTCGCTACAGTTTGAGCCACCCTCCCTGGAGGTATTGAAAAGTGATGCAGATACGGCACTTGGAGACACCATGGTTTAGTGGTGCACTTGGCAGTGCTGGGTTAATGGTTGGACTTGATAATCTTAGAGGTCATTTCTATCACTCCATGTAATAGGATGCATTGTACAGAAACTCCATATGGAAAATGCAGCCTCAGGAATGGAATCAATTTACTCTCTGAGCAAGACTACAGAGATCCATGGAAGGAGAAGCAATGGCTGTTACCTTCTTCTGCCCTCAGCACATGCTAGGGAAGAGAATAGTATTATTTCATGCTGCCATCTCAAGACATGAAAATGGAACTCCTAAAATGGATTTACATTACCCTAACTCTAATCACCTTTTACCTAAATGCAATTCTCTGACACTGCTGATTATATAAAACATCTCTGAGTTGAGTAATCTGCACAGTCTCATAAAACATCCTGAACACAGTCCACTGTTGTAAAGACAACTCTGCTGTAGATGAAACAAGTACATTCCACTTACACTAATCAAGGCAAAATTACCACCAAGTAGTTTTGTAAATCTGCAACTACCAGGGATAATTAAGGATAACATGGTGTAGAATCAAAGTGCATGTTAAAAAAAAGCCTTTGAAACACTGACTACATTTTAAACATATACATTAAGCATGTGCCAATGGCATAAAAGTGTACCTTCTTCATACATGTCTTCTAGCAAATAAGCTTCTGCTCTGTCTTTCAGGGCATTCACATTGGTTGGCTCCAGCTGCAGAACTTCTGAACAAAGTTTGATGGCTTCTGTAGCCTGCTGATTCTAGAGAGGCAAAAGTAAAACCAAACTCATGTAGTTGTGGAAGTTTTGTTTCATGTTTATCTTGAAGACATTTAGAGGGAGATAAGCAGAATTACCTTTGATAAGCAGTGACAGATCCTTTCTTTGGCACGAGTAGAATAAACTGGGACTTCTGGCTCAGTTTTCATTACAGACTCATATTTACTGATAGCATCTTCATACCTGTTTAAACATAAAGCGTAATATCATGAAATGTAATCACTATCTCAGGGTGTTGCATTTTAAAATTCTTAAAATTCACAGATTCTCCCATCCATCTACCAAAGGACCTTCCCTTCAATAGCCTTAAAGTTGAGGTGTGAAACAACAGTGTAAAGAAAACTTGCAGGCACTTCAAGAATTACATTCCCATTCCCTTCTCTGTGCTGAGAGACAGAAGAGCAGGCACTAGGCCTACTGAGGTTATGCACAAGGTAACAACAGCAATCCTTCACAATGCACAGCCAAGGGTCTCCAGATTTGCCTCCTGTCCAACATGACACTCCACTTCAAAATAAGCATCTCCCCCACTGATACCTGAGATGGACTCAGTTCTGTGCTCAGAGTAAGAGTCCAGACTATCTGCACACTACAAAAGGTAGCTATTCACAGAGGAACAAAAAAGCTCCTTATGCCAGTTTTAATCAAGCAGATGTTTTCTCCTTTTCTTTTCACAAGTCACACAGTCAAGTGTTATTTTGCTGTGAAGGCCTGAAAATGCTAAAGTTACATGGTTTGAGTGAGAAACAGATTAGAACATTTACCTAAAAATACAAGAGTGAGACTGAATTCACGGGTTGCTACAAGTTAGAGAAACGCAAGCTCTCAGACTCCCTGAAACTTCGCTGATGCTGTATTAAATAAGTGAAAAGAGTCCAAATTCTGGCTTAATAAAACTGGCATCAGTTCTGCTTATTCACACTCCTGATGTACTTCATTTTAAAAAGCCACCTTGACAATATCTAGTGATTTGTTCAGGGTCCTTACAGCTGGATGTCATGTGCTTGGGAACACAAAATTGAAGTAAAGCAAGAACTACAAGAATATGGAGGCACTGTCTATCATCGAACAGGGTGCATGAAAGAAAAAAAGCTCATCAGTCAGAACCACTTCTGCCATCAAGGCACTGCAGAGTTACTAAGTGGTTTTAGTCTTAAGATATGGTGCTTTCATCACAGAATAGCTGAAGTTGGAAGGAACTCTTAGAAATCTTCTCATCTAACCCCATTGCCCACACAGGGCCACCTCCAGAAATCTGCCTACAACTGTGTCCAAAATGCTTTTGTATAACACTCAAGTGGGGAGACTCCATAACCCCCCTGGACAACCTGCACCAGTGGAAATGAGGCAGTGTAAAAAGCATATCCTAATGTTTCAAGGGAATTTCATGTTTCAGTTTGCACCCATTGGCCTGATCCCATCACAGAACACCACCGAGCAGAGCCTGGCTCCACCCTCTTTGCACCCTCCTTTCAGATAAATTGATGAAATCACCCTGTAGCAGAGAAGTCTCAGGGCAAACACTCTCAGCCACCCCAGCCTTTCCTTGCAGAAGAGAGATGCTCCTCACCTCCAATCTTAGTGGAACTTCACTGGACTTTATCAGTAGTTTCATCTCTCCTGCACTGGGGAGCCCAGTGCTCAGGTGGGGTTCCCATCAGTGCTGAGTAATAATATATGAGAGCTGAAAACTCCCATCCCTATGTTTGTCTTACTACCTGCTGCAGAAAGAAGCTAAGTATGCAAAAGGGACACAGTGGCATCAGAAGGAATCAGAATAGAATAGTTGCTATGCAAGTCAATATTTATTTTAATTGTAATTTGAGAGCTCTGCTCAGTACCCACTTCAACTGACAGAGGCAAAAAGCATCACTTTAATCAGCTCCTCAATCAGTAAGTTGGTGCCTCAATTGTGGGTTTTTTCTATTTTTTTTTTCCTTTATATAGCAGTGAATACTTACCTGCCTTCTCTGATGAATTCCTCTGCTGACTCGATCTGCTTATTGAGTTTCTTCACTTGCTTATAGAGAGAGAAGCATTGCTTATGGTCTTGGTCCAATTTCAGACACTCCCGGACCTCACTTTTCACAGAGAGGTAAGGAGAAGTGGGAAAAAAAAAAACACAAAACAACACACCTAGGTCACCACATACTATGAAATTTTACCAGGAGACATAATGCAGCATTTATAAACTGTTCAGAGTAACACTTGAGTTCTTTCACAGATCTCTCCCTTCATCCAAATATTAATATAAAGTAAGACCAAAAAGAGTCTTCCAAAATGTACAGGGATACTTATCTGGATTTGGTTTTAATTCTTTTGTATTGTCAAACACACAAAAGAGTAAATGCTACACTAATAACTGACTAAAGAGCTGAAGAGTACCTTTGAAGAAAAAGGCACTCTATGAAAGAAATTATATTCAGCAGTTATCAGATGAATAGATAGGAAAATTACCATCAATTGTAACTCAGATATATTACAAAATTCCTACATTCAAGTGTATTTTGTGTCGTTTGAAAGAGAAAGCTCAACTAAGACACAAACCTCCTTGATGGAATCTCAGCCAAGCCTGAGGCTGATGTTTCACCATGAAGAATGTTTAATCAGACTCTGATTAGGGAAAATGTGTGTCAAAATAGTCCAAAGTCTAAAAAAACTCAAAAAACCTCCAGAATGCAGTCATATGAAGGAATAAATGTTATGGATCCCACAGAGTCACCATAGCACAACCACTATGTCAATTTCAGGAAGAGATTACAAAATCTTATTTTGTTCCTAAGCACAGACAAAAATATCTTACAATTGGAAAAGAATTAGGCCTTTAAGAGGAAGAAACTAAGGGAAGGACAATAGATAGCACCCAGCAAGTTCAAGAGCTATAGAACTCTTTCTCAGCATTTCTCATGATGCAAAAATTAATGGTATCAGATAAGAATAAAGGAAAGAGGCTTATCCCTTTCTTTCTGATTCTGTTCTGTTCTTCAACAGCGTCCTCAATCGTGCTTTTAAATACCACCTACCCTTGAAATCACTGGGCAAAGTGATGGCCACCTCCCAAAAGTCATCATCACAGAAGTGACCTATGAGCTCACAAGATTAAGTAGACTCTGGAAAGGGAATGCCTAATGCAAACCAATTAATTTCATGTTTACTTTTGGCCAGCTATAAAACAAACTTTTGCAAGTATAATCACATGCAGTTTCCATCTGCCAAGGAAAGAAACACAGGCTTTTTCTGTTCTCTTCACCTTATTGAAGGGACTCTGTGGCAGAAATAATATTGGAAGGATTCTGGAGATGAAGGCAACACATCTGAAATTATGGTTGGCACAGAAACCACTTCTGTGCAATAGGAAGAATTCCATCATTTGTGCAGCTAGCCACAGAGCACAAACTGAACAGTCCAGACTGGGCAAGGGCAGTTATCTGCCAGATTGATGAGGGACATATGGGAATAAGACCTTAAATTTAACTCAGTATGAATAAAAGGACAGGGCATTATCAAAAAGTCATCCAGGACTGTCTGCAGGAATGAGAGGCAAACAGCTCTGCACCTCAAGCTCCTCATATTTGGATGCTCCTGTACTTTTTATTTATTCTTAAGCTTGTAACATAATGTAGACATCTTCTGTTTTCATCCTAAATTCAACAGAGGTTTAAGGTTAAAAGAAAAATTCCACTACAGGAAATTTAGAGAAGCACTTCCTTCTAGGAGAAACACAATGAAAACAGCACTTGTGAGCAACTCTGATGGAGAGGGACTCTGGCTTCTGTTTAAGGAAACAAGATGCCTGGAACCATTGATGGCTGGTCTTGCCAAGAACAAACATGGGTTTCTTCACTGCCAATCCTTAGTTTCTATAAAGGAACTCCCTTTATCAGATCTAGACCACAGATGATTCTCCATCCAAACCTCACACGAGAGATACTTCATGATTTATCATTACCTATATAATTATATTTTCTGTCTCAATTATAATGATTAGAGGAAATAGTAAAATTACCTGAGAGATAATTCATGGTCCCCCAGCTGATAATATATTTTGCTGATTTTATAAAAGGCTTCAGTATTATCATTCTTTAATTTGGCAGCAGCTTTCAAGTCACTAATGGCTTTGCTTGGTTCCCCTTCCTTTATGTAACACTCTGCTCGAAGTTCCCGTAGCTCTGCATCCCAAACACAAACCTTGAGAAATCAAAATTAAAGCTTGTTTTTGGTCCATAACACTTCACTTCTTTTTCTCCCCAAAAGAAAAAATCCCATTTAATTTCACTTTGCCAACTGCAACAGCATAAGGTTCAAGCTGCATGCAGAGCTCATGAAATTAGCATCTCTGCTTCCTGGTGGATGCTGTGATGCACCTGCCCAAATAGAAAAACAAAGGCCTGAAAATTTTGTAAATGATGCAATGAACTCATGCAGAGAGATGAATTAAATCTACTGGCATTGCTTAAACTAGGACAGTCTGTTGAGCCTCCAGGAAAGGATATCAGAATCATAAATTATTGCATCTTCCCAAAAGAATAGAGGTAATGAACAGCAAGGACCAAGCTGTCAGTTGTTCTCCAGGAAGAAGCCTGTGGGTAAGATGCAGCTCCACCAAGTTTGACCTTAATATCTGGATTTTAAGAATAAAGAGAGGTAAAATTGTCACAGTAAGGCAAAACTAATTACTCACGAGGAACTGCCTATCAAAATTTGATTTAGGGAATTAAATCTGTCTAAGTCTTATCAGTTGGTTGGAAATGATCTTAGAGGAGACTTTCCTGCTTTTCCACGCTACCTTCCCATAAACCAATTCCTGCACTGTGGCAGTTTCATCACCAAAAGCTCCAAGGTTGTAAACTCCAATTTGTATGTACAGAGTCATAGCAGTTAACTGTCTTTTAGTACATTTCTACATGACACACAAAATGCCCACATGATTAAGTTATTTACACTTGCATTATCAGGCTATTTACACCAATTAAGATTCAACAAATACAGCTACCTAAGGAACAAGAGGAAAATTCAGCTAGCTATCTACATTTTTAATTTTGTGGGGTTTTTTTAATCTTTTTTCTCAAGACTAAAACTTCATTTTCTCAAGACTAAAACTGTCTGCCTATATACAACAAAAAATCCAGATTAAAAAAAACCCTGTAACTCCTATACTTGGCAAAACTTCATTGATTTCAGAAAAACTTCTTCCCAGCTTCCCCAAGAATAATAAATTGTAGAAAAACAGGAAAGTATAATCAATAAAGTTATCTGTAATTGAAGTTTAACTGAAGTATCTTTAAGACAGACTATGACTTCTTCTGCAGCTAGTGCTCAGCCCTCTCCTCTCTCCAACACTATTACAGACCCAAAGTGCTCAGCAAAACTAAACTGGTTACACCAAAGTTATTTTCACATCAATAAAGAAACTATTAAACAAAAACAAAGATGTCAGAAGCTCTTACTTTCACAGTACCATTTGACTTAACACTTACAGCCAAGATTTCATCAAGAAGAGAAATAGCAGCTCCATAATCCTCTTGCTGGTAGGCAGATAATGCCTGTGAATGTAGGCGCTGCAGCTCATCAGATTTTGTCAGCTGCGTCTGGGCTTCTTTTTCCTCATTATTGCTAGGATTGGATTTGAGCTGCAAACATGAACAAGAAAAGAGACTCAAATGCTTGTTCAAGGATCTCTTTCAGTCCCATAAATAATCATATCATGGAGAACTGACTAAAACTGAGAATAAAGTGAGTTTCTAAACTCCAGTGGAAGCATTTCTACCTCTGAACTTCAGAAGAAACATTTTGAGATTCAATGCAAGATGTCAGAAGTCAGAGAAATCCAGTTCTTCATGCCTGATCAATCATCACTGGACACATCAAACACAACAGTCACTGTTCCCCATCACCTGCTGGATGTTGTGGACCTCTTTGTAACCTAATTAATTTACCTCTGCTATCAGCTGTTAAACGCTGGATTCCTCAGCAGCAACAGACAGCGTAATCACGTGGTCTAATTGCATCTCTCACTTTAAGCACTATACATGTTTATAACTTCATAGCAGAAATAAATGAAACATGTTCCAGACAGCTGTTACTGTGAAGTTGTGTTTCTTACATTTTCATCACAAAGACTGGCTGCAGCAGCAAGTTACGTGGCTACAACCAGGGAAAAGACTCAGCTGGGCAGACATGCATTCTGTTTCTTACATAGTTTTAAACAAGTCTAACAGAACTCTTATTTCTCTTAACCCCTCTCTCTGAGCAAGTGGAAGTCATTACATTAAACTTGCCTCTTTCATTTGGGCAGGTTTATCTTTTCTAAGAAAAAATTTAAAAATATCTTTCAGGCAACTTTACTATCACCCAGGAAGATACACATGGCCAGAGAGAATCTCAGCCGTTCCCTTGCAAAGCCAGGGAATTTGTAGCATTACTGTAGCTTGAAAGAAGCACCGACTTCACACTTGTTGCTGATCAGAATGACTTTCAAAGTTTAAAAGGGACAAATCAGCATGACTTTTTTGTTTGTTTTTAAGTAAAAACTTGTATTATCTTGCATTCTATACACAGAAAGTGAACTGAAGTCACTCAAAGACATCCAGTACTTTTTTCTTTCCCCATTTATCTTGAAGTGGCCACTTCCCTTTTTCTCACCACTAAGTTCTTGAAAGACATGTATTTTGTGCTTATGTCTCTAACATAATTCAACTTCAGCCCTCAGATGGTCCTTTACCAGAATTTCCCCTGGTTCTACCACTTGAGTATATGAAAGAGCCTAAATGCTATACCAAAATCATGCACAAGTCCCACACTGTCTTCAATTTCTCTTTATAAATCTTTTTGAACCCTATGCAATTTTTCATTTTACCTGGCAAAACTCAAGTTGTACCTAGACCTGAAAATTCTCCTTTATTCCCTATGTTGTCTTTCAGCAAGAGGAGAGGAACGTGATCCAAGTTTTCTTTCTTTAAGATTCCCAATATAAGTCTCATAAAGCTTTTCTTCTGGTTAGAACTCTGCCTACAAGCCCTTGATGCCGTGCATCCACTCTCTCCCTAAAATCTGGAGCTTGTAGCAGAGGCCAATTTCTACTCCTGTAATTTCAAAAAATACCAAGTCCACAAAACTCTCTGAAGTCCCGAACTCCTTAGTTCCAGCAGATTTGTTTGATTTCTTCCTTAATTTCTCAGCATTTCCTCCTTAAAAATTAAGAGCCTTTGGTATGGATAAGCCTTACACTTCCATAAAAACTTATGATAACATCACACTCCTTAGACTCACGGTATGTTTCTTGTAATGTATTTGGAGAAAATGTCAGCGGAATATGAAAAGCAATGTTACAATCATGGAGGCAAGTCCAACAGTAACCAAGACCATTTGAGCCAATCATCCTAGGTAATTTTAGGTAGCACATGTCCAGTTAAAGACAGGGAAATTTTTCAAGGTATCATTCAAACAAAAGTCATTGAGCGTGTGCTACAGTATGATGAAAATACACACTCATAAGTTCCTAACAAGTAATAGCATATTGCTATGATGTTTAAATAAGTAACATTAACTAAAGCAAAAAGAAGCCAGCTCATTCAGTTTGTGAAAAACATCCTGAAGGGAACTGAGGAAACCTCCATGGTTTGTGGTATCTAAAATCAAGACATCCATGCACTCAAGGACAGTGCACAGATGAAAGCCCTGCACTGGTAACATATCAGGTAACACAGCTAAAATGACAGACAGATGAAAAAAAAAAACAACCAAGGAAATATTTAAATACCTTTTATTCTTTAGTTCGGAAGCTACAGATGATCACTGTAGCACAGAGGAATGTATTTGGAAATATCTAATGCTATATTAAATATCTCAGATGGGGTTAAGAGAGCTTTAAACAGCCAACTAGATTGCCTAGTAACTTAACCCAATTTGATTAACTTACAGTGCCATAAGATGGCCTCTCCCACCTACATCCAAAACAGTACTGTTACACATAACAACCAACCATGGAAAGCTGTTGCCCAATGTATTTTGCAACAGGCAAGGGTTTAGATGAGAAAGCAATTTGCAATGTTCAGAGCTCAGTCACTTGGTCTTGGCTGACATCTAGTGGAACTAGAAGGGGTGCCTTCAGTGTCGAGCCTTGAAGTGTTTGTTCTTCCAAGGCAGACAGAATTGTCTATTCAGGACAGCTCCATTGACAGTATTTATTGCAATAAATTGCACTGTGTTACAGTTGGGTCTTAAAAGAGACTAGAATTTGAAAGAAATATAACAATTTTGTCCTTTCCTCACTTTCCAATAGACAAGGCAGAAGTTCTGCTCTAATTCTGTACCTTCCACAGAATTCACCAACTCAAATGCTTTTTTGAGCATTTCCTCTGGAACATAAGCAGAGTCACTGACAACACTGAAAGGCACATACACAGGACTGCCAGGATTTGCATTGTTTTTGTCACCTTTCCAGAAGGCCTACCATCAATGAAAGTATCCCTTTTATTTTCAGTCAAAATCACATGCTTACAGGTAAAATAAACATTCCAGGGCTTTCATGGCTCAAGGCCCTGCACACAAATGTTGATGCACCCCCAGATCTGTCCTGCTGGCTTCTGTTAATCAGAAACCACTAACCCAAACAGAAAGAACTTGATATTAAAGCATATGAACACTAAACCAAAGTTGTAGCAGAGAAATAATTACTATTCATACAGCAGGAGCAACAACTCTGTAAAATCACCAAAGGAATTCTGCTTACTCCTTGTTTCATGTGGAAAACCTGACCCATGTAAAACATTTAATCAGCTTGATTCATCTGTAGGCCAAAAGGAGAGGTTTCTAGAAATGTAGTATTGCTTAATATGTGAACGCATAAGTCTGAATCACACCCTCTTTCCAAATCTCATTATTAATTTCAGCCAACAGGAAAGTACAGAGTACAAAAAAAAAAGATAGCTAAAAATAACACATGAAGGCTGAATCTCAAGAGGCTCAGCTCCCAAAAAGGAACACTGTATCCTTTACAGCTAGGCATTTCCACTGCCTGCTCTCACACTAGCACTGCCTCACAAGGCAGTCAGTACCAATATGCCAGAGAGGGCAGGAATGTACAAACTGCTCAGCAATCAATCACTTAAAGATATTTAGGGTGTTCACCATGAAACCTTCTCCTGATACTATGAAATTATATAGAAAGAATTTGAACACATGAATTTTCTTTTCACAAGTACTCATTAAAGGACATGTTTATTGTTTTATATGAAGAATAGTTATGTTTTTTTAAGTTCTACACAAAGCCAATGGTCTCACAAGCTGTGAAAGTTTACCTGTCATCCTTCCCTCCATTTAGATGGGCTGAATTTTTCTTGCCCTCTCTCCCTCAAAAATCACTGCACCTCCTAAATTATTGAGAGCCCTTTTTAAGGAACATGACTACAAGAGAAGGAATGAGAAATCTGCAAGATTTAGAAAACAAGGAAAACCTCTCAAAGAAATGGGTATTCTACTTAAAGATTTCAAGGTATGTAGCACAATTTAACCCACTCCACACATGAACAATTTAACCTATTGCAAATTACTACTTTAGTATTTACTCATTTTGCTTGAATATATTGTACTTAACTGAAAATTATGCTCTTCAAAACAGACCACTCTAAGGACATAGACAATGTTGTTCACAGAACAAAGGAAAATGGAAGTCAGATTGAGAACTAATATGCTCGTTTCCTAAATTAGCTTCCGGGAAGAAACTCTGTTCTACTTCAGACTTAAAGCCTGATTGAGTATTGTAAACTATTTGACTGACCAAAAGCAGCAAATAAATTTTTGCAGCAGGTTTGGCAATAGGAGAAGATATTTTACAGTTGACTGGAGAAACAATTCCATATGCAGCATTAAGCAATACTTCAAGAAAAAGTAACTGCAGAGAGATGCACACAGAGACTCCCAATCAACCCTGACACTGCAAATTGTTACTGCAGCAACTGTGTCCTCAATTAATCCGAGCTGAATGACTCTCTCCCACGTTTGCAGACAGCAGGGCTGTGCTGCTATCAGACCACACACTCCTGAGAAACTTACTGAGGAAGGAGCAGCCAGAGGTGCCATTGCTATGTGAACTTCAGAGTAAGCTGCTGGAGCTCTGCTACAGACACAAGGACTGCCTGGTGCATTTCTACCTGCAAGAGCCATTCCTCGTTGCTGCCCTGCAGAACATACAGAATAACCACTCCAGTTTTGTCATCCACACTTCCTAGTAAGATTTCCATTAAACAGCTGCAATCTGGACCACACAGCTTCTTTTTTCATCGGTCTCTTCAGAGACAGCCAACAAGACAGCATCTGTTTCTTTGCAAATTCTTCTTATTTTGGCTTAAGGGACACATCAGCTGCTCAAACTAACAACTCTTGAAGAGCAAGCAAGAATGAAGAATGTATCTTATTCATACTCATATTTACATTAATTTTGTGCAATAGAGAGGAAATCTAGATTCACATTCTTTGAGGGCTTTTTTCCTGGGGTTAAATCAGCTTAGCTTTGCAGCATAGGGCTGAAATGCACAAAATACCCATCAAAACTAAAAATAGCCCAAGTGAGTTTTAGGTGGGTAATATCCAAGTACTTGTAGCTGGAACCTGCACAATTCCTGATCATGGAAAGAAAGTACTGTCAGACATTCATGAACATGGAGAACTCTGCAGATTAGGAGACAGAGGGATGCCACTGTTAAATGTACTGATTTAACTACTCAGTGACTAAATTAAGAGTCAACAATTCTTTTGCAACAGGTAAAAAGAGATAGGAACTTGCAAAGGTTGATCCATGATGTCCCTAGTGACTTCCCAGGGAGACATCAATATAGTGATATAAACCAGAGTTCAACTACATCACTCTTTCCTGAATGAAGGCTGCTCCCTTCAGCTACAAGTAAGCAGAGATCATGAAGTATCAGGCACACACAAGAAAGACTTTCCAAAGTGCTCCTTTGCTTCAGACAACATCCCATTTCATCTGCATCACTATACTGCAACTTCACTGGTCATTTATTCATACAAATGTTGCTTAGCTACTATGCCTGCAAAGAACAGGAAAGACAAACTCAGGCCTAGATAGCATATACTCTATAGAGCATCAGAGTTCAGATGTGACCTTGGCTCAGAACCCAACCTTAAAAAGTAGTGATGTAGCTCAACACTGGTCTCCAACTTACCACATTTTTGAAGTCATCCTCTGCTTCATCGAATTTCCCTTGCTTAAGCAATAAGTGTCCTCTTTGTAATCTTGCCTGAAATGAAACATAACTTTTTATTTACAAATGGGAATAGAGCAAACTATGAATACAAGTTTCATTTTAGTACAGCTAACAAGCTGAAACAGGGATCATGACACCCATTCTTTGTCTTTTTGATTTAACAATGTTCTTGTAAGGCCTCTTCAATGGCAAAGGATTGCTCTGCACCAGAACTGAGGGATAAAAAGCAGACAATTTTTATGAAAAGAACTCATGTAAGAAGTTTCACAAATCAAAGTGAATGTGACTTTCCACCACTTTCCTGATTATAATTGCTTACATATTAAATAAACAGCAGAAATAATAAACAATTCCCACATTTAATTATTTCATTAAACTCTCAGAATAATAGAAGCTATGTAAAAGGAAGTGATTTAGAAGACTTTGATTTCTAATATGAATATTTTCATACAACAGTGAATTTAACATTTGCTCCTTTATTGTCAACTATACAGGACATGCCACTGCCCACAAAAAAGGGAGGTGAGAGAATCAGTTTGAGAGGACTTCAGCATCATTTTCCAACTAGTGAGGCAGTCTCTGCATATAGTACACAGAATGGAGAAAGGGGTAGGCAAATCTGAGCTTGCAACAGTCACACAGGAATGCAATGAGATTAGGACAGTTACTGTGGAGAACAGATACCTCAGATCTAACGCTGATTAAGAGAAAAAAAACCCAGAGGCATCTGTGTGCTTTCTTCTCCCTGTCCCAAATGGCAAAGCCTTGGTGAACAACAGAATAACCACAAGTGAGAGAAGTGTTTAGTATAAATCCATGAACTTAGTAAAACTAGTAGTTGGTCAAATAACTGTCTAGACTGTACTCAACATCATTGCAAATTAAGGCACATACACCATTGCTATTATTTGACCCACTTTAAAGTCCTCTGAGGGACAATGATTCTCTATTCCTGTTGAGCAAAGTCTGAAAAAAACCCCAAACCTTCTTTGAAGCAGTTCTTTTTTTTTTTTTACACTTGAGCAATCTTCAGTTCCAGTAATACTTACTGATGTGAAGTCCTGCTTTAATTCAACCACTTTACTTAAATCGCGAATTGCCGCTTTAGATTTGCCCATGGCTAAGTACACTGTGGCTCTTCTGTAATAAGCAATGTAGTTCTCCGAGTCTCCCTCTGCAAATGAACAAACAGTAATCAGAATACTATCTCAAAGCTACTAAAATTTCTGGCACAGTGGAACTGTAATGACTAAAAATATATCAACCATCTGCCTTTTAAGCCACTGGAAACAATGGTATACATTAATAAGACATAAAATCTGCAACATTATGCAAGCAGTATTTTCTATGCAGTTTAATTATTTAACAATAAAGATTACACAAATACTGTAAATGCCAAATAATTGAGAGTGAAGGTCAAATGTGGATGTGTTCTTCAGCTTTATATGGGAGAACAGCCTCTACATACTAATAATGCTTTACCTCCAACTACAGGCCTACATTTGAAAGTACATTAATTCATCATTTTCCAGCCCAGGTGCTGATCACCATATCAGACACATGAAAATACTCCCAAAATTACTAATGTGTTAGTGCAATGTCAACACAGACACTAACTCTTTATATCATTCATTGAAATATCAGCAACTTCTTTCCTTAGTAGTAAAGTGGGCACCAGCATTCCCTCTCACCAGCAGACAAATGCACACACTATCAACATGAAGGCTAACTTCAGGGCCCACACATTCCATGTAGTCTCCTGGTCAAAATTCCAAGATCCAGCAACTTTAACACTCTCCAAGCTAGCACATACTCCTGTACAAGAGGCAAACATCAGTCTCTGAAAACAAGAAAAATATTCTTAATTTTCTTCTGTATGCAGTATTTCACAGAAACAGGTGACAGTTACTGTGGGCTCTCAAGGAAAAGTAACCCAATGTTGGAATACAGAAAACCTTTTACTATGCTATTAAAAACATAATAATCAATCCAGAATTTGCAGACAAGAACATCCGTATCTGAGGAACAGAAGTAGTATTTTTCTTCCTCACATCATTTGAGGTTAAAGTTGAACTTCAAAATAAACGGAAGAAATAGCACCACCAAAAATCTTATGCTCAGCAACGAAGTATCATAGCTGGCCACCTCCATTACCAAGAAGAAGCTATCTGCACTCTTCCTCTACAGTATCTTGGTTGTGGAAATGCTGATCTCCAGAGCTGAAATTTAATAGGCACTCCCATGCTCTATGCCTCTTTGTATGTCAGCATTATAAACATCAAATAAATTCAACTGTTACTACCCTTAAAAAAAAAAGCAGCATTGAGTCCTGAAGATGAAGGCTAAGTACTAATCGACAGCTGAAATTAAGAAACTTGATTAATACACAAAGGATGAAAGGCAGGAAAGAGCTAACAAAGAAAGCACATTTCAGCACCAGATGATTATCTGGTTTTACCTCAGTACTCCAGCAACAGTAATGAACAGCAATTGACACCCAGACAGAAGGCATAAGCTGGGATGGAAGAAAGAGTAGAAAATTTAACTGAAGAGAGGTAATATGGAGAGCAGTTTTCATCTATTTCAGATGTTTGAAAAAAAACCAAAAATAGACTGCCTGAGACAAGACAGAAAAATCTATTTACCTCACAGTCTACAACGATGCAGTACAGCCAGGAAAGAATTCTTACCTCCTCACAAGCACAGTTGGCAAATCATGCTTAAAATCTTTGCAAAAAGGCAAAATCCAAAGAAATCCGATGAAAATGAGGCAATCAGGCTAAAATCAGCATCCAAATAAGAACCCCATAAAGGTCACAACTGAGGTGGTCATACCATATTTCTACAAGCTGCTCTAGCACAGCTGGCAAAGCAGTGGGTTTCACCCATGCAGGCACCTCACACCACTGCTGCCTCTACAACACCACCAGGACCTGCACAGCCACACACTGAACTGGTCTCCTCATCAATCCAAGTTCAAGTTTGCCAACCAGTAATAAAGGAAAAAATCAGGCTGCAGCACTAACTGTGCACAGACCCCACAGTACATTGCCCTAGCCACTGTGCACTAACTGTGCACAGACCCCCCCCTTTGGCAGCAACATAGAAACCAAAGGAATAACAGATTGCATCTAGGTGGAACAAGGAACTTCCACAACAGAAAAAAAGGGAAGTTGCCTCCTCCATTCTCTTTATATAAAGGAAGTCTTGGAGAACGATTTTGGAGAATGCAAAGAAAATATTAATAACTCAGAAGCAAGCCATGTTTCATTTACATCTCACTATTAAACCAAGGCATGAGTTAAAAAATATCAACAGTACGACTCATCAATGTATAACATATCAGTAATATTCTTTTCACAGAGAAAAAAAATGCACTTGTACACATTATAACAAAATCCAACAACTTAAAACAGTACCATGCAATTAAGAAACCAGTGTTAATGGACACTGCTCTTTACTGGTGCTGCCTCTATGCTTCAATTAAAGGATTTTAATCAGCTAAGTTGCTTTAAAATTCTTAAAAGCAAACATTTAACTTCTCAGTTTGCTGAAGATGCAGAACACCAAACAAGAACAAACTCACTGTCTGACTACAAAAGAGGGACGATTTTGCTCTCCACTGCCAATTCAGTATCTCAAACATGAGAGCAGCATCAGTTTCATTGAGATACCACCTACTTCAAGATTTAATTAAGAAAAAATAAGAAGAGAGAAAGTGACTATTTTAAACATTGAATTTTTTACAGCACTGGATAGAAGAAAGCATGGATAAAGTCAGCCTTTCAAAGACATACTCATACTTTGAAAAACATCATAAAGATGAAAACTGATCTTGATGGGATTAGACAGACAGGGAATACCTCATCAAACAGTATCAGAGTCAATTATAATTCCTCTCATACAGCTAGCTTCTAGAACAACAGTGACTTAAGTGTTTATGAATTGTGTAGTTAATTTAACAGTTTTCTTTTATCAAAACCAAAGCATAAATATTCTATTGCATCTCTGCTGGCTTCTGTCCAAACTGCTGTATAAAGATACCCCAAATTCTGTGATTCATGGAATGCAATTTGCAAGAAAGCAGGATATTTAATGAAGCAAACAGTGGGAAGAACCCACCCAAAGGTATTTCAGTACAAGAGTCACCTCCCTGAGATACATACCTATAGCCGCATGAAAGTGAGACAAAGCATCTGCCAGCTGCCCAGCAGCCAATAACTTCTTCCCCATTTCAAGCTGTTTTTCTACTTCTGCATTTATTCCACACTCAGCTCCTTAAAGAAAAACAAAAAGATGAAAGTTCTGAATGAACCGTTTGATTACAGCAAACACATACAGTGATAATACAATACATGTAACAAATCATTATAGACAGAGGCAGAAGTCACATCCTCCTGCATTTTAGCTAATCTCAGAGGTCTTTTCCAACCTAAGGGATTCTGAGATTCTGTAAAGCACCCTGCAGTCTAATAACCTCATAGTATGTCCCAATTAGGATGTGTCAAAGTACAAAAGATATTGCTTTGCACCCCACTGTGACAAGGCACCAAATACACACCCACACATTCAGTAACATACTCTGACTTTCAATTCCAGAAGAATCTGGAAAGGACTCGTAACACAAACATGCAGCAAATACACACAAGTTCTAAATTAGAATTCATAACCCTGATAGTAACTTCATACTTAACTGAGAACTGTTTGGCTAGTTAGAGATTGGCTTCTCATCTACTACACTTGTCTCATCTTTGTAATTTCCAGGGCAAACTTTTACAGGACTGCAAGTTTAGACAATTAAAATTCTCACTCCTTTTTCCTTTAACCA
This sequence comes from Molothrus aeneus, assembly GCF_037042795.1. NCBI lineage: Eukaryota > Metazoa > Chordata > Aves > Passeriformes > Icteridae > Molothrus > Molothrus aeneus. Next base: position 76,124,305 of record NC_089647.1, on the reverse strand, counting down.
GTAGCATGAAAACCATACTGAAGTGGTAAGTCTCTGAAGTGCCAGTTTGAGTTTAAAGCTAATAAATTGCTGCTGCTCAAGCAACAGGGAAAGACTATTGCTGAGAAGAAATGAGCAGCCAAGTGCAGGTACATGCTGTACGTACATCAACTCAGCAACAGCTTTTCCATTTGTCCTGCTTCCTGCAGTCTTCAGATCAGGGCAGAATTCCACTACAAATTATCCACCAGCTTATGATTATTAAAAAACTTTCACACTAGAAAAAATTTCATTTATTAAGAGGATACCCTATGCCTAGATTTAAGCAAGGCAATATACTGAAATCCTGAATAAGCACATTATATTAAAACCCAATGATTTATAACTTATTTCACTCAGGTTTTGCACTGAGCTGATTCAAATAGGCACTTTAAATACAAAAATGCAGCAGCATTACAGAGTTGTTTTTTAGAATCCAAATAAAAATGTTACAGTACAACTGATTGAAGGAAAATATATTCAAACTTCTCACAATGAAAAGTGGTTAAACCACAACGTATTTGTAATGAACAAACAGTAATTTCTTATCACCAAATTATCACGATTTTAGATGTAGGAGCTCTCAACACCTGGGACCTTAATTTATTTTTTCCTTTCTACACCATGATACAGCTCATAATTCTTTTGATTCCACATTACAAGAAAATCCTTGAGCTGTCTCTACTAAAATGAACAAAATCCTCTCTGCATCCACTAGAGAAAGTTCTGTCTGCTAAAAGACAGAATAATAAGTCAGCACACTGGATTCAAGGGCTCAACTCAATTATTTGTTTTAGAACAATGATAGAAAGCAAATTTTTTTTTATTAATGGAAATTACTTCATGAAGTCCCACATTTCCAGTGAATATTTTTTGTTTAAGTAGATGGACTTAAAACTGCCTATATCACAAATAATTATTATTTGAGGATCTTACTAAATGATTCATTTTAAAGTCAATTCTAGGCATGTAAAAAACGTATTCCCATTTTATGTGTCCAATTTGCAGCAAAAAAGGACATTCTTCCTTGCCCATTTCCCTTCACCAGCTTAAAGCTTCAATCATCAACTAGTCCAGTGTCCTTTAAAATGACAAAGCAAGTATATGAAACACAGTGAAAAAACCAAGAACTGAAAAAAAGCCTCACCACAAATTTCCCTGGCTTTGGAAGTATGCTAGCAGTAAAGCAGGTATAAAACTATAAACAGACTGAAGTATTTAACATGACCTAATACCAACTAAAAACTCTTAAGTTTCATCCCTCACGTGTTTCCCCATACACAAATACCTGAAATCTTTCAAAACTGGTCAGTTGGGAGTGGTATCCTAGAATTGGGCTATAAATTACTCTTTGATGAACTTTCCATTTACTCAAATATGGGATTCAATTCCCCCAGTCTCAAGCATCCTTGTTTTACACTCAGTCACATCAGAATAGCTCCAAGAACACATTTTTCCACAGTAAGATGTACCTACACAATGTAGTGTCTTTCAAACATGTTGTGTACAGTACAGTTTTACAGTTACATAATACCTTAGGTGGAAGAGCCATCTTTTTCCTTGAAAATAATGAAGACAATTAGTAAAACAATGAGAAAGGTGACCACTGAGAGCAAACAAGTAAGAAAAGCAGGAGCAACATAGATAAATGAAGAAGCAAATTGTGAAGTCCTCTAGATTCCCTGTAAAATACATTAAACATTGACATACATTAAACTATACATTAAACCTCAGCTCTGCAAGCTGCTGAATATCCTAAATTGGTGCATGAATCTCCAGAAGCAGCCTGCATCATCAGCCTAACCATGATGAAAAGTGACATTTACCGTAACTACTCAGGAACACTCTGCACTGACCTGATGGTTGAGCTGTTTATTCACAGAAATCTATGCTTATTCATTTTCTGGCTGTAGGCAAACAATTGCTCTAAATAAAGCAGCCCACAGTAGACATCTGAAAACTGATAACAGAAGCACAGGAGTCCAAAGACTCAAATTCTCTGCAACCTATTTGGGTACCTATGCACTCTTTGGTCTGGGAATGAGCCTAAGAAGTAAAGTTCAGCTGAGGAAAAAAAAAACACCAAACTCTACCCCACAGAGCTCTTTACAGCAGATAGACATTGGTGAGCTGGATACTACAGGCCCAGTTAAGAAGCATGCTCTACCAAGAAACTAAATTTACCCAAGAGATATGCAAGCTTACAACTTATTTTTAAAAACTTCCGTGTATTTTAATTTGCATATAATTTCTAAAGACTGCCTAAATGTTAAATATTCACCCT